>NW_027266280.1:8572500-9772500 GCF_022045235.1 Haliotis cracherodii | reverse complement strand
GAGAGCACACAGGGTTTTACACGACGGACAAACCTGCGTCAAGTACACACAAACGCTCAGAATGGACGTAGAAAAAGAAAATTTTGCTCCCAGAGGGATGCACAATAATATTCATTGTACCTACAGCGTCTTAAAAGCAGTTATGGGGCGGTCGGGTAGCCTAGTAGTTAAAGCGTTCGCTTGTCATGCCGGAGACCCGGGTTCAATTCCCGACATGGGCACAATATGTGAAGCCCATTTCTGGTGTCCCCCACTGTGATATTGCTAGAATATTGCTAAAAGCGGCGTAAAACCCTACTAACTCACTCAATCACTCACTAAAAGCACTTATGAGTGTTTGTCATTTCATCCATCAATCATTAGCACTGTCCACATTGATTCATCCCAGGCTGTTGAGTAACTATCAAAAGGTACAGTGCACTACACAATTTCATTACTTTACGGGACCCTCATATTGCCTATTAGGACCATTTTAAGTAATTTAGGGGTCCCCTGGACCCAGACTTTTATAAGTCAAGGTAAAAGTCTGGCACCTGTTTCAATGAACTGCCTTGACATGAAATATTGAACTTCATATTATCATTAGTTATTTACACAGTACAGATTTAGGACTTTGATTTTTTTTCCAAGAAGAAATTGTAAACATAAGCTTAGAACATTTTTAGTTGTGAAATTAAAGGATTGTAGGTGCTTACCTGACCTAGCAGATTTACAAATACACCGGTATATTTAGGAACAAATTCATTTTGAACTATTTTGGGTCGACATCTGCTGCGATTGATCTTATCAAGTGCACATCAGCCCCATGGTATAGAGTGTACTTCTTTATCTGCCTTGTCAGCACAGGAAGTGAGAGCAGGTTGTGCTTCAATACAGGGCATGTCTGTTCTGTGGGCTCTGTGATGAGTGGAGTAGGTTGTACTTGGTGAGAGATGGGCAGAATTTGGGATGTCTGTCCACTTGAAAATAGAAATGTTGACAAGTCTGAACATGTTATGTGATCATATTGCATTTGAAGCTCTTTGAACTAGATTTATGACTATATTCCATCATGTTCACTAATGGAGGACTGGCGTAATACTGGCAGGGCCTAGTCCTGCTCCAGTCACAGGCGAACAAGGCACAATGCATACAAACTTGATTGCTACGTGAAGATCCAAGTTAGACTACCATCCTTGTAAGAGGCGACTAACAGGATCTGGTGGTCAGGCTCGCTGACTTGGTTGATGCATGTCATCATATCCCAAGTGGGTAGATCGATGCACATGATGTCAATCACTGGATTGAGCCCAGACTCAATTATTTACAGCTGGAATATTGCTGTGTTCAGCGTTAAGCTACGAACGAAATACAAGCCTGATGATCTAGTACAAGTTACGAAAGTAGCAAAAATAATATCTTAAATTATAGCTGTGTTTTTATAAAATGTAATTTTGGAATTCTGCCTCTGCAATGGGATGATTGATATCTCCACTAGGCTATCACTGTCATCTACAACATTAGCTGCACATTTGATGGTTGTGTAATACTATATGGCTTTGTGGAGCAAGATGTTTCTCTTCGTGGGGTCCATTTTATGGCATTTTTATGTCAATGATGAAAAATGACCTTGACCAGGTGTATATCGCAGGTCAGTGAATTCAGGAGTAGCCACTTCTTGAATTGTGGGCGAAGATCGTGTCAAACTACCAACGGGGAGAGATGAGTTACAATAACGATCGGAAGACTCAGCTGACATCCGATCAATAAATTGTTGAATTATAATGCCATGTAGCAAGATGGTGCTGCTCTGCTGGTACAGAGAGCCACAATGATCTGTCCGCAACATGTGTCTGAAGAAATATCAGTTATTGTGTTCAAAGTTCAGCATGTATGTCAAGGAGTCCTTGTCATGACCTTGTTTAAAAAGTTTAACATTATTGGTGTTAGGTTATGATTTAAATCGGCAAACTTCATGGAAAAATACCTCCATGCTTTTGTGGTACAGCTTCAGAATTGAAGATATTTTCTTCTAGTAACACTAACAGGACAGGACCGGCATTGATTAGAGGGGCTGTATGAATTGATGTCGATATGTTGATACATAACAGGGCATCTTTCATCACTCAGGTGATGATTGTGTCGGTGTCGATCTGTATCCTCAAGCTTTGGGTCTGTGGGGTGGCCTATTTGATGAAAATGTTGCTTGTCAATTGTGTGAAGACCATTCAGGTGTCCATGCTCACTGACCATAAGTGTATGTGTTTTCATCAGTTGCCAGACATTTAATTTATTTCAACTACTTGAATAAACTTATGACATGAAATTTTCAAAGGTTTCAAAAGGTAACTGATGACGTCATCTTTTAAATTTTTGTGAAAATGATCAAACTGTTTCGAACATAAAAATGCAACGAACAGATGTGATGAAATAATGAATGATTGTATTCAATCAGAATGAATACGAGTCCAACGTAGTCATATTGGTTCCATTCGGCTGATTGTAGCTTGTCAACAAGACATTTAATGAATCATTAGAAATTGGCACTAGTCATTTGTCATTCTTAGGGTTTGCTATATATCACTGTCAGGAATAGTGACAGTTAGTTTCTATCGCTGTGAATGTTTTAGAACCTCCCAGATATTCTTGTTTTAATAAGTTATATACAGGGAACACATTGTCCACGCCTTAGGAAGCTCTCATTGTTCCTGACATTTCTTGTAATCAGTTAAAGAGCATGACCAATTTCCTCTGGAACGCTCTCACTAGACACCGGGCGTCCATCTTGGTGGTGATTATCGGAGATCAGGGGACAGTCTATTGGTGGTTTCTGCAGAGATTTATTGATGTCTACTAGGGCGTGGTGGTGGACAGTGCTGAACAAACATTGGTATCTTGCCGTCATTGCCGGAATAAGTATGTACATAGTTAGGCCATTACAACACTTAAACAGTGTCTCACCAGTCAACATTCTTTGCATGATAGAGAGCTTATATAGCATATGTTGGTTTGCTTATGAATAATTTGTGTTTTAAGGGCATATGAGAGTTTTGTATCATTATCAGTACCAGGAAAATTTGCAATAATGGTTTAAATTTTGAACCAGATATTTGCTTTTAAATGGTTCAAAGATCTTACTTTAAATGAGTGCTGAAAGAAAAAAGCTAAAATTTTCAACAGATTTGAAAAGAGCTCTTCAGAGCTCCATTATTTCTGCAAAACTTGGAATGATTTCAACTCATGTCATGGCTCCCAGTAGTGCATTGTTAGATCTCGGCAGACCTGATAAAAACGTTTGGTGGGAAAAGTTTGCAAATCACATGATGCTGTTGATTTTGTGAGCTTGTTAAAGGATAAGTAGAGGTGAACTGTCTCTACTTTAAGACATGCTTGAAGCATAAAAATAGTCAGCAATGCTGTGCAAGTAGATATCTCTCAAGAATGGTTAACAGAAACAGCCATCAACCATAAATGTCAGTCTCAAATCACGAGGATGAGTAAGTTTGGATTCCTCTGAGAATAATGAAAATAAACCGAAATATGTAGAAACCATCAACAAAAGAAAATTGATGTGAAAAGTCCCTTGATGCGTCTGAATTTGTAAGAAATGACGAAACTTGCTTTGGAAATTGATTCTAGTTTTGAAGATCGAGGCAATTCTTGTGAAATGAATACATGGCTGTTTCAAGCATGGGTTCCTGTTGAGATATGGTGTGGGACTGAGACACGATGCTGAAGAAGGTGCTCTGCATGCAAGGAAGTGCTGTGGTGGAAAAACGGTTTTGGATGGAGAAACTTGCATGACTGCTTGTTGGGGATATGAGTACAACAGGAGCAGTGTTTCCTGCCAGCACCGCTGCCTCCGCAGCAGTGTGTCCTTGAGAGCAGACGTGGAGGTTATTCCACAGATAGGAGTTGCTAGGTAGCGGTGCTCACTCTCAGTACTGCATGGTTAACTAGAGGTGCAATTCACTGGAAACTTGGTGGAATATTGAATAAGGTATTATACTTGACTCAGCCTTGCAATCTGGCATCACCAGAAAATGACATTGGTGGATGTAGAAGTACATTCCGAGGGCCAGTCTAGTATTTCTCATATTTGGTCCCAATTGGCCAGCAGAACCTCGGTGTCAAGATTGCTGAGATTCAGTAATACATGCAGAATGTTCATTCTGATTGTGTGATATTAGAATCCGTTATTAATAATTTGCTTCCAATAGTGCCAGAATAAGTGCTACCATCTGTAGGAGATGCTTCAGTGGCAGTCAGTGTTCATTAGATTAATATTACTGTGGATACAGTCTGCGACTTTTGCCTTTAGTGCGAAGTGTCTTGTGAAATTGTGTTCAGTTAGTAAGTTCAGCTAATAATAGCCCCTCTTATAACACTGGCATCAACTGCCACTAATACTGAGCGCTAAGATGGGGCTAGTAGACTCAGAAGGTTTTCGCTCGTCACGCCGAAGACCCAGGTTCGATTCCCGACATGGGTACAATGTGTGAAGCCCATTTCTGGTGTCCACCGCCGTGATATTGCTGGAATATTGCTAAAAGCGGCATAAAATCAAACTCACTCACTAGTTTCATAATGACGCAGCTGAACCTGGACTAACTTTAGTCCCAGAAATAAAGTATAAAAATATATATCCATTAAATATGAAGTAAAATTCAAATGGAGCCCAGAACAGTCTAGAGCTGAAGCAGTATATAGACTTGCCAAATCATTCTAGGCTTGAGTGGGATTCCTTTCTTAATATTTTCTGAGGTCTGGGGGACGAGGTAGTACCCACCTGGGTGAGATAGCCTCACTGAGAAGATCTGCCACAGCTTGCTCCTTGATCAAACTTGTATGGAAAAAAAACATGGATAAGTGAATGCTCTTTTATCACGAGATGGGAAGAGTTTTTGTTTAGCAATGCTAACTGTGATATATTGACAGGCTGAGTTGGGTTTAATGCTCTGGTGGTATCTTTTTGCTGGATTTCTCAAGATGACTGTATAAGTAAGCTGAAAATTTGAAACATTTTACCAGTGTTCTAACTCCTGTCTACTCCCAGGGGGCTTTGGGAGGATCAGCTTCGACTATATTTGGAGAGCTTCAGCAGATGTACATCAGCAGCTTGTGTAATGGAGGCTGGGGGCCTGCTGGGAGGACCGGATTGTTTATCACATTAGTTTGCAGGTGGCTGTATCATTGATGTAGGTCAGTGTGCCAACTCGCAGTCCATGGACATCGGGTTTAGTTGGAGGGGATAATACAGGTCATTTTGCCATTGTTATGCTGAGTGTGGATCCATTTTCTTATCAACTTCTGAAGATTCGAGAAGATTAAATTTTGAATTGTTCAAATAGTTTTGTTTCATATCTAATGCAAGGGAGTGGTCCTGTTGTGAAGAGTTGTGTCCCTTGTTGTGTAGGACATGCTGGTTGTCAGCGATAGAAACGGTTTTAAGTCTACTAGTCCTTATAATGATAACATATAGCAAAACCCTGGCAAATTTCTACTAGTCCTTATGATACCTTAACTATTGGCAAGGACTATAGGGCTAGTACCAATTTCTGTAATTGTCCCATCAATTGACTAGGATATCTCTCGGCATTTATCACATGGAGCAGACAGGGACACTTTTTGACTTGTGAAATTCTGTCCAAAGCTGTGTTAATGCACCTCACTATCGAAACACTAAACATTGAGTCTGTTTTCTTCGAATTTGTCTGAACATGAAATAAGCAAAAGGTGAAATAGATGGTTTTGTATGTGAAGTGTTTTGATCAGAACCAAAAGCTGAAATTTCTTGCCCAGTGAGATGTGTGTGTTTTGCCACGGTACATCCGTTCACTGAATACGTTATGTTCCTGTTTGTCCGCGTACAGCCTGGGTTTGTTAATGTCTACATGTAGGTGTGTCAGACATGAACCATCTCTAGCTGTTTACATTTTGTGTTACACAAACTCGGCCAACACATTTCAACAAAATCCCCTCATAAATTAGGATTATGCCTGCTATGGCTACAAGCTCCCATGTCAGTAGCTCGTGCTGAACGCCACTCAATACACAGGATGCTGCAGTCTTTGTTTTATGCTTGGGAAGTTCTACCCCATCATATTAGGTCAGTGAGAAAACGAATTGTCGCTTCTACACAATGTCCGTCTGAAATAACTGCCTTCTACATTTGTGATAGATATGCCATATATTATGTTAAAAGCTAATTCCATCTTGTGCTTTTTTTAGAATTTTGAGTTCGACCTATCTGGATAAGATGTAACTTATGTTTACTCTTTGGATTATAAATTGAGTTTGAGGCAACAAGGAATTTGACACTTTTGGGTTAAAATAGTGATAAATGTAAGTTTGCTTGGATCCGAAGTTCTGCTCAACCAGAGACTCGACATTTTGAATTGGAAACATTATCATTAACTGGAGTATTTTATAGTCTTACGACTTCTGATTTGTGAATCTAAATATCTATACACTTTTGTAGCGTGTTAAACAATTGCTTTGGGGCCTCATGAGAAAGCATTGGCATAAGTTATAAATAAAGGCGTATGGGTATTGTTTATCATAGGTCAAAGGTTTGGTTGTGGTCACTTGTGGTCATGACATTTGCACTTCGTCCTGACCACTGTATGTTAACAATCAGCTATTGATATGATAGAAGTTGGAACTAGTACATTTCCTTGAAGTTGAATGACAGGGATTTATGAAGGACTCTTAGGGTCCGGGGTAGAGTAGGTCTTCAGCAACCCAATGAATGCTTGCCGTAAAAGGCAACTAACGGGATCGGGTGGTCAGGCTCGCTGACTTGGTTGATGCATGTCATCGATCCCATTTGCTTGGATCGATACTTATGTCAATCACTGTATTTCTTGTCTAGATTTGATTATTTACAGACCGCTATCATATAGCTGGAATATTGCTGAAAACAAACAATGACTCATTGTTTATTGGCCTTGGCAGGCATATTGGGATTTTATTAAGGCTCTAAGTTTCTTAATTGTATAGGTGTTACAACAATTCCCTTCAATGCAGTAATGTAAAATACAGCATGAAAGCCCCTTCCTCTATATTTGATCTTGTTATCAGTGGAGTCAAAGTCACTACAACCAGGCCTCCACATTTAGAGTTATAACTGTATTGACGTAATTGGATTATTATTTTTTTTCCCCGTTGAGATTGCCTTTTTATGTTTGCTGTAAATTTATATCAGCCTCTGAGCAGGTCTAGACAAAAGCTGAATGCTTAATGTGGATATTGTACTTGCCGACATAAGAAATAGATGACCTTTGCCCTCACAGCTACCGAATGTGTTGAGTATTGATTTTTCCGTGAAGGGAGACTTGTCCGGGGGCCGATATAAAACACAATCCTGTAAACTTGTCAACTGCTTTAAAAAACTCTGCAGTCTGCTCTCAGAAACAGCGAGAATAATTCGTCTTTATGCACCGGGGACGAAGACTGCTTTATAAGGATCTTATCTACATTGTATCGAGGTGCTCCAAACGGAATAAATAGGCCCCGTTCCCAATTTGTTGCTCACGTGTTTGAAGATGTGTCCATGGGTTTGGTAAATGAGACCTGAATTGTTGGCATCTATCCTGCATCTTAATTTAGCACCAAGGGAATAGAATATCGGATTGATTTAACAGGCAGAACCTGGAAAGTAAAAAGGTCTATCTTGGTTTTCTTGATGAAACAAATTTGCCTGGCTGAGTTTCTGGATTGGAGATCCTTAAAGTTGTCCAGTAGTGTGAACTGTTCATTAAAGATGACATTTTGTACATGGACAGTGATGTCTGTATTGATTTGGAATAGCTGTGGTGTTTGGTGTTGGGTCGTAGTAGAAGGCGGATAGTTATTTTATACCCCCTAGGGCCCATTAGTTCCGTTTGTTGCAAGAGCTGATTAAATATGGACCCTGTGTATACAATGCAGGGATTTGTTTGAGACGGGATTTTGGGTTGTTAATTTCTCAATAGAAAATATGACTTAATCACTTGAAAATCTGAAATGAATGACTTGGGAATCTACACAATGACCATTTCGCTTGTTTACTATTGGAGATATATCTGTGATGAAATTAATAATACTATATGTGTATAGAAATACCTATATATAGACCTTCAATTTGTCAGTTTGATGTTAACTATGAGCTATGTTTAATGTTCAAAATTGAATTTTCAGCCTCCTTTGTCCATTCATGTAATTTCAATGAATGTAAACGTTTTGTGGCACAGCGAATTAAGTATAGATATAGCGTCTTAAATTTGTATCGATACAGCATCAACATACAAAATTCACTGATACTTTGAGGCCCGTGAAAACCAGGGTAGAATAGGTCTTCAGCAACCCATGCTTGTCTTAAAAGGCGACTATGCTTGCCGTAAAAGGCGACTAACGGGATCGTCAGGCTCACTGACTTGGTTGATGCTTGTCATCGATCCCAATGGATGGATGCTCATGATATTAGTCACTTAATCATGTTGTCAATCACTGGATTGTCTGGTCCAGACTCGATTATTTACAGACCGCTGTCATATAGCTGGAATATTGCTGAGTGCGGTGTAAAACAACAAACCAACCAACCAACCACTCACTCCTTCCATTCCTTCCTAGTCTCGTCAGTCTTTCTGTGTCTCATGATTTCTGTTTTTTCTCTGTTGCAGGTTTTAGCTTGGTTTGAAGAGAATGAAGAGCAAGTGACAGCCTTCGTAGAACCATTTGTTATATTAACCATTTTAATAGCCAATGCAGTAGTGGGTGTGTGGCAGGTACGTTCTTCTATTTGTATTCATTTTGTTCAACTATTTAGGGGCCAACCATTTTTTCATCAAGGGTGTCTGGGATGTTTTGAACATGTTGAAGCACTGGCGGAGGGGGAAAATTTTCCAAACCACCTTTGATAGTTATATAACTTGTTGACCCCTTATGAGTATGTTTCATAATGGAGAAATAATTTGAATCTTATCTATCTTTCTGAAGACGAATCAACCTGTGGCTCATATGTTCCATTCCCGGAATTGGTAGATTCAAGTTATTTCTCCGACTTAAACCATGTTATGATTTATACATATTTTCTCCATAACTGTGCATAAGGACCATTGCTAGAATTGGTCTTCAGCAACCCATGCTTGTTGAAATAGGCGACTAATGGGATCGGGTGGTCAGGCTGTCTGACTTGGTCGATTGTATCCCAATTGTGTGGATCGATGCTTATGTCAATCACAGGATTGCATGGTCCAGACTCAATTATTTACAGACTGCCATTTTATAGCTTGAATATTTCTGAGTGCGGCGTTAAACAACAAACACATTGTATGGGACAGACTTGATTATTTGTCCTCTACTGTGATACAGTTGGATACTCCTGATTGTGTCAGTAAACAACATTCACTTTCAGTATATCTGGGATCAGGTGGTCACAATTTGAGTTTATTTATTAAACCAGTAAGACTTTCAACAAGGTACTGATTTTACATAAGAAATTATAAGCTTTAAACCTTTAACCTGCTAAATTAGAATTGACTCAACATGCTCAAACTGTGATTGTGATGAGAATAATAGGGGTTGACTGCAGGGCTTCCTATCAAAGAACATCAACACAAGTACAAGCAAACACTTCTGTTATCTTTAGTGATGGTAGGGTAGCCTTGTGGTTAAAGCGGTCGCTCATCACGCCAACAACCAGAGTTTGATTCACAGCATGGGCACAATGTGTGAAGCTCATTTCTGGTGCCCCACCGTGATATTGGTGGAATATTGCCACAAGCAGCGTAAAACCCAACTCACATTGTAATTTATGAATCTAATCAGCTATAGTCAGCCCGAAAACAAAACCTAAACACAACTGCTTGTTAAAAGATCCCTAATAAAGCTACTGTGGTTAATTTGCATATCATTAGCAGTCACACCCTGACATTTACTAAACAGCCTGCCAGTTAAATTCTTTTTACAAATACAGTCAAAGGATCTGAAGTTGGTGGATTTAATAGTAGTTTCACATTCTACCACCAGTTGGTCTTAGTGACCTTCCTCTGACCTAAGTAATTACCTCCCCTGATGAGCCTAATGGATGGGGAAATAAACTGTTGGTTGTTCTGCCTACCCTGCTGGCCCACATCAAAGCTTGTGTGGGCATCACAGTATCAGGCCGCTTGTTGTATGGGTATCCTGTTCCCATGAATGACTGAGGCTGCTTATACAGGTTTCCCCTGGTAATTACAGCCTTCATGCATCACCACATACAGACCTCCTGAACGCTGGTGGAGATTGATTGCTGCGGGGAGGTGGATGTGCTTTATGTTCTTATTGGCTTCATGACATCATAGAGTTGTTGTTCTACATCTGTGGCATTCTTTCGCCAAATGTTGCTCATTTTGGAGAGAGAAATAATCCGTAGGTTATGTGTTCCATAATAACACATATAACAGCTTTTGCATACCAAATTATTTTGTTGATGGTTGGGAATTCTTATTGGAGATGCGTTTCCATATGGAAATGTACAAGGGCGTCCTTCACAATTGTACATGCCCTCCCACACTGTATGTAGAGAAAGCACCACCCCACTCAGTGACCATCATCACCAAGTCTTCCCTACCTAGAGGATATAGACCTCCTCTGTCCCAGGGATCTACCCCTCCAACCTGGGGATCTACCCTTCCATCCTTGAGATCTACCCCTCCAACCTGGGGATCTACCCCTCCAACCTGGGGATCTACCCCTCCAACCTGGGGATCTACCCCTCCATCCTGGAGATCTACCCCTCCATCCTGGAGATCTACCCCTCCATCCTGGGGATCTACCCCTCCAACCTGGGGATCTACCCTTCCATCCTGGAGATCTACCCCTCCATCCTGGGGATCTACCCCTCCAACCTGGAGATCTACCCTTCCATCCTGGGGATCTACCCCTCCAACCTGGGGATCTACCTTTCCAAACAGGTGTCGAGCCCTCTACCTGGAGATCTACCCCTCCAACCTGGTATTGACCCCTCCACCATGGGATATGACCCACACTGTTAATGCCCCTCCCACCCACACTAGGGCAGTAGGACGGTGGAGTAACAGCAAGAAAGGGCCCCTTTGGGATGTGCTTTGTATCTTCCTCTTACAGTCGCAATCGCCTTCGTCTGGTGATATTCCATTCCAATTTTATGACCACTAAAACACCAGCCTATGGTAAACAATGGCCCAGCTCTGTTGATCATAACTGGACTCTTGGTATTCTGTAGACGAGGTAAAGTCTTTTGAGCATCCTTCAGGGACAAAGTAGATAGTTATAACAGCTATAAGGGGATCTGTATCTTGTCCAGACCATGGGTGGTCAGATTAGCAAAGCCAGATAGTTCAGTTGTCTAATGGACCTACAGCTAAGATAAGCCATCTATTCACAAGGTTAAAAACTAGGGTGTTAACTAGGTTATCAACTGGATGAAACATTATGTTAACAAGGAAACACAAGTCAATTTGAAAACTAAAACATATCTTAGTCTTTGAATGACATTTAGAAGTGATACACATAAGGTAGAGAATTTATGGATGTCAAATTCTTTAATAAAAGAATTTGACATCCATAAATGCTCTTCCTTACAAGTTACCTACAGTATAAATTGAAAAATGCTAACCATGGTAACCAGAAAATACTGTTGGTAACATGACTAATATCAATATAGGTTCACGTATAAAAAATATACAAACATGAAAACATGGAATACGGACATGATTGTTTGCTAAAGTAGGTTTCAGAAACATTTATCGGGAGTTATTCCCAGTATTATCAACATTCAATATTTAGGCTTTGGTGTTTGCTTGAAGCCAACTTTAGCATTTCCCAATTCAGATCTGTTTAGCTTTGGACCAGAAGATAGACGGAGGAGTGGGTTAAACAAAGATATGACATATCACATTTCTCTTACATGTTTTTATACATAGGTGTACAGCTTTGTAAACACCGCAGACTAATTTCCATGACTTGATTACTAATTGGACCAGCACCTTTGGCACCTAATGGTGTTTGGCGCTGCTCTAGAGTAACAGAGTTATGTGGGTACTACTGCGGCAGAAATAGCTTCCAGAACATAGCCCCTAGCAGCTGGGGGCCTGGGGGTGAGGTAGGATCTCATCTCTCAGGGGAAACACTATATCGGGGCTAATATCTTGAGCATATTCTAAACAGACAGAGCACTTGAATAACTCTGTCTTTAAGTGCCAGGTTCATTGAACCCTGCCTTTTATGATGTCTGACTTATGATGCTTTGTGGACTGTTATAGGAAGGTTATGATTAGTGGGGAGGGTTGGGTGGGGTGGGGTGCTTCAGGGTAGGGTTGGGTGGGGTGCTTTAGGGTAGGGTTGGGTGCTTTAGGGTAGGGTTGGGTGGGGTGCTTTAGGGTAGGGTTGGGTGGGGTGCTTTAGGGTAGGGTTGGGTAGGGTGCTTTAGGTTAGGGTAGGGTGCTTCAGGGTAAAGTGGGGTGGGGTGCTTCAGGGTAGAGTAGGGTTGGGTGGGGTGCTTCAGAGTAGGGTAGGATTGGTTGGGTTTGCTTCAGGGTAGGGTTGAGATTAGTCTGTAAGGTAGGTGGTTTGGTCGGGGTGGGTTGCCTGTGTCTGGCTGTTTCAGGGGTATATCGTAAAACAAATGAGGCATGAGATAGTGATCATCATTAAAGGCTAACAATCTCTGAAGTTTACTATTCTAGGACCAGTTGACAGTTTTAATCCTGAATTTGAAATTTGAAACCTTAACTTTAGATGACAAGCATTTGACATAATAAAGCATCAATAAAGAATTGTCAGATAGGTTATCACATGGGTAAGTGCAGATCCCTTCTGGTGCCATGGTGCCACTTATGATACTGGTACTCCGACCAACTTAACCATAATTTGACAGTTCCTCCATCCTGCATATAAACTTGCTAAGAGACTTCATTTAATCATGTCCTAATCAAATAATTATATTGAACCTGCGTACCAACCCAACATCTCATGGTATGTTCTTGGATTCACAAGTATTATTTTATTTACCTATAGTGACTGGTTTAAAAGCATACTCAATCTCAATAATAATCCCTTTTAGTTTAACGATTCACCCAGCAGTCAGTAAATAATCAAGTCTTGACCCACAGTTCAGTGATTGATATTGTGCTTGTTGTTCAACACCTCACTCAGCAATATTACACTGTATGACGGCAGTCTGTAAATAATCAAACCTTGACCTGCAATTCAGTGATAGATATTGTGCTTATTCAACACCTTACCCAGCAATATTACACTGTATGACGGCAGTCTGTAAATAATCAAACCTTGACCTGCAATTCAGTGATAGATATTGTGCTTATTCAACACCTTACCCAGCAATATTACACTGTATGACGGCAGTCTGTAAGTAATCAAACCTTGACCTGACATCCCCTGTTGATAATACCCGATGCATGTTATTAGTTACATATTGATGTGTCATCAGTACTGATCCATGAGCGTTCCGTATCTGCAATGATTAACGTGTATGAATATTTCCCCTCACAGGAGCGTAATGCAGAAGACGCTATTGAGGCTCTTAAGGAGTATGAGCCTGAAATCGCCAAAGTCTACCGCCAGAACCACCGTGGTATTCAGAGAATCAAAGCCAGAAACCTCGTCCCTGGTGATATTGTCGAGGTGTCAGGTACGCATATTGTTTGAAACCAGTGAGTGAGTTAAAATTTCAAGTCACTTCGGCAGTATATCAGCCATGTCGTGTCTTGTTTGAATTCAAAATATAGTCTAGGAGCAATAGTCAACTTTTGAGTCTATATACCCGATTTTGTTTATAAACAAAATGTTTTGTAGATTTTGATATCATTAGATATTATTAGATATTGGACTATACTAGCTGAGCTTACTGGACTAACATAATTTTACTAGCCTGGGGCGTCGAACTAGTGGTGAAAGCCAGACTGGATTAAGATGCAGCGTGCCTGCTCATGAATTTTGAATAAAGTTTACGATGATGTCTTGGTGTACCATTTATCACAGTATTTGAAGCTATTTAAGTGTGAGCAAACTTATTATATATGTTGTCATATGATTGTGAGTAATTTTCTGTCTCTGTTCTGTACGTTGATGTTATTCTGGTTGCAGTCGGTGACAAGGTGCCTGCTGATATTCGTATTACCGCTGTCCATTCCACCACTTTGAGAGTTGATCAGGCTATCCTCACTGGTAGGTTATCCTCATCATCATCATCATCATCATCATCATCATCATCATCATCATCATCTATTATTATTATTATTATTTTTTTATTTTTTTTTATAATGTGCCAAATCCACACCCTAGAGCATGCTCAAATGCTACGTTACTACCCCGGCTGATAGATCAGTGTGCACTCAATTTTCATTTTGATACAATCCAAAGTGCCTATTAGGCCTTAGAAGGTGAACAGTCTCATTACCATCACATCTTACTGGGTACCCATTCACTGCTGGCTGACGAGAGGCATATTGCCATCAAGCTTTGAAGTGTAGACGTGTAGGTCCTGGTTATAATGTTTGACCAAGGGCCAAGTCTTCAAACCTTTCATAGTTCAACGGCAGTCTAATTCTGTTGAAGATATAATCGTGCCGAGGCTGCTTTTTTTATTCGGGCACTGGCCCTATGTCTCAAATAGATCGCAGCTCTACGACTGTCAGGGGCAGTAGGGTAGCCTAGTGGTTAAAGCGTTGCTTGTCATACTAAAAACTGTTTCGATTCTCCACATGGGCACAATGTGTGAAGCCCATTTCTGGTGTCCCGCGGGGCAATATTGCTGGGATATTGCTAAAAGTGGCCTAAAACCAGACTCGCTCACTCTACGACTCTCGTAAGTTGGATAACAGTATACGAGTTGTGATAGACACAGCTGTGAGTGTTTTGTGTAAACAAGGGCCATGATAGATCCTGCTGACTCAGCTCTTCTCAGGCTCCTGTGGCATGTCATTTTGCTGACACAAGCCTATGTTGTGACACTAATAGTTCGGAATATTTCCTTATGTTTGTGTTTGATATTGTCATGAAGCTCTTGTTGAGATGGTGAACTAAATGTCATGTCATGTCCTCCTTGCAGGTGAATCTGTGAGTGTTCTGAAACACACCGACCCAATCCCCGACCCCCGCGCTGTGAACCAGGACAAGAAGAACATCCTTTTCTCTGTAAGTGGGAACTTGTGGGTGGTGGGGTGGGCAAGCACTGGCCTGTCACACCGAAGGTCTGGGTTCAGTTCCCAATATCAGTGCAATGTGTGAAACATGTCTTGTGTCCCTTGCCACGTTATTGCAGGAATATTGCTGAAAGCAATAAAATCTTATTCACTCTGATTTGTTTGTTAAGAATAATGGGGCAGTCGGGTAGCCTTGTGGTTAAAGCGTTCGCTTGTCACACCAAAGACCAGGGTTCGATTCCCGACATGGGTACAATGTGTAAAGCCTATTTCTGGTCTCCACCGCCGTGATATTGCTGGAATATTGCAAGAAGCGGTTTAAAACTATACTCACTCACTCATTAATTATAATAGCCATGACTCGGCTCCAGAAAGAGGCTGATGGTATCTGTAGTCCGTGTCGGTTGTCGGGTTGTATCTAAATGTCTTCCCAATTATCAGCCATGGTCTGTCAGCACCATATCTATGGGGTCTGAAATTTTCCCTATAAACAGTCATGTCTAGAAATTGTTTTATTGTAACGCTGAGCACCTGAATGGTGTTGCTAGGCCTCATCTCCACTTCTGTCTGTATTGTGTTTCAACTGCCTCTATGCACAGATGACTGGCTTGGTTTGCAGACGATGTAAAGAAGTGCAAGATTATGAATGTTTTTCATCTTTGTGTTTCAGGGAACCAATATTGCTGCAGGAAAATGCCGTGGTATTTGCATTGGAACTGGATTAAACACTGAAATTGGTGAGTGGGTGTTAGATATCCTTTCTCCATGCTTTCATCCCACGGCCCGACATCAACCTATGAATCCTGGTTCGCCCCGATTAGGTTTCAGTGTTACTAAGCACCATACCTGTTCTCATAGGTTCCACTGAAGTGGTAAACGTCAGACCTGCATCACCTCGGGCTTTCCTCCCACATGAAGCTGACAGGGATATGACTTGAATATATTGTTCAAAGCAGCATTAAACCCAACTCCCTCTCACTCCTGTACCGTTTTGTCTGGGATAGTTAAGCAGACATTTTGTCCGAGGTTACCTTGTGATGCTTGTGACTTGGCGCTACCGCCAGCTTTCCTCCATTCTGCATGTGTAGCAGAGGGACCATTGTCATTCAGGTGCATGCATTGTGTTTTGTATGAAGAGACTGCCTCTGTGGTCTAGAGGTAGAGCGGAAGGTCCGGAGTTTGATCCCAAGCCGCGTCATACCAAAAGACGTTAAAAGATGGTACTTGTTGTTACCCTGTCTGGCACTCTGCATTAAGGGGCTAAAACATGGACTAGTCGGCACGGAGTCAGTATACTGTGTCTGAGTGGGGTATTCATGTTAAACTGTGGCATGGTATCTCAGTGAGCTAGCACTATAAATCGGCATCAGTGCTGACTAGTACAAGCAGCCACACAAACACACACATGTACATGCACGTCCTGACTAGTACCCCCCCACACACACACGCATGAACATCGCTATACATAAGTGCAATAATCTTGGACACGACATTAAACCCAATTTCACCCTCAGCTCACCTAAGACCAACTTGTATATATACTACTCTAAACAATTTGAGGACCACACATTCTTTCATGTTATTATAGTCAAGCCATGACATATTACCTACAGTAATGTGAAAGAATCGGGTGTTCTTTTACTATATTTTGAGTGCTCTAGTTGAACAAGGACTTGAGACTATAAATATACCCTAGAATGTACACCATGACGAATCTTCAATGCAATTAGTGATAAGGTGTTTTAGTTAAAATACTGGGAAGAAGCTGGAAAAGTGATTAGAGTGTCTACATGGGTATGAGTAGTAGACGTTGGGGAACATATCGCGAGTTCATGAACGGAGATTCGTTTCACAACTGGTTAACTGGTAGCTAGCTTCCCCACGTGGATCTCAAGGAAGTCGGTAGTCGGGGAAACAGTATCTGAAGCCGAGCCAGCAGTAGGGAAACAGCATCTACTTGAATGTACTGTGGGAAGGTGTGAGGAGTGGGGTAATCCGATATGTTTGATATCGGTGTAGTGTGTCTCCTCTCACCATACCTGGTCAATGCCAGTACATATTGGTAGGTGCTGGCACCGCGGCGTGGGGAACACCACCACCTCCTTCACGTTGTCGATGTTGCAGATTTCTTCTCAAGGTCATTGCAAAAACATTACCGGTTTAATTTTTTCCTGCTGACATAACTGATTAGTGTTACGGTAGTTTGACGAGCAGTTTAGCACCACGTGGAGGGAATTAGTCGTGTGGGGTGCAATGTGGACTTTCTTGAAGTGATTGATGTAGAAAAGAAATTTGTCAAATTTGGGGGGGGGGGGGGAATTCATGACTTTATGAACAGTCCATGCAAAAGAAATAATCTCCAATTCTAATAAATGCACTGAATGCAAAATAGCGCTCATTCTGACTTTGATCTGTAAGGTTCAGTTTCAAGGAAAATATTACCTTTTTTTGATATTTTTAAGAGGTTTTATGCATAGACACTTACAAGATGAGAATGATTACTTTATAAATATGGCCTGGATATGGTGTTTGGACGTGTTTATTAGTAGGGACATGCAGGTATTAAGATTCAGTCCTTGCTACAGCTCATCATTGCCACTAATTAGTCTGCATCTCATTCTTGATTCTTGCTGACTAAGCAACTTATTTCCTCTGTCTTTCTGTGTGTGTTAATACCAGCCTTCAGATTCCTGTGTGTACATATGCACTGTTGATACTGTTGGTGCAGCAGTTAACACAGCGACATGTCAGGAATGTTTCTATCCCTCTTCTCCCCGGCTATCCTGGTAACAACCGCCTGCTGCCGACGCCTGTCTCAGGTGCTCACTCAGCATCGCGAGCAGAGTCTACCAGAGATGTGCGCTGCATACGCAGGTTTTTCCTGCGTGACACAGCTCGAGGTAGAGCAGTCATTGGCCAATATGGAATCATCTCAACTTCAGAAATGGCACCAGTCGCATGTTCACTATCAATATGCTTGCATAAGATTCAAGGGTTCTGTCATAGCCCTGATCTTGTGTAACAATTAAGGCATCTGTCAAAACCCTTAAATGTCAAGAGAAAGAGAAAGGGGTCTCTGTGATAACACTAATTTTGAAATAAGAAGTGTGTGTCATTACCCTATTGACATTTTGAAAATTGAAAGGATTCCTATAAAATCTAACACACCTAACTTCTACGATCCAGAATCCATTCTATTTCTATCATGGGTAAGACATACTTAGGATCAGTGAGAGAGTTATAATTTGATGTTGCATCAGGATTATTTCAGGCATATGCGACAAGAACAAGTGATATACACAATTGAGTCATTAATATAAAATTATATTTAAAAACTTAGGATTAGAAGTTAGGGTTTCACCAAGTGGTAAGCATCTGAGACTTGCATAACTTCAGGCTTTCCTCCCACATTCAACTGACACACCGTGTTATTGCTGGAATATGTTCCAAGCATCATTAAACCAAACTTCACGCTCACTATCTAGAATTTAAAATGTTGGAAGTTCTCTACATATTACTGGACTAGTGGTGTAAATAAGTTTCAAAGAATGTGTAGACATGAAGTCAGTTAATTAAGAAACAGGTGAAATATCTTATAATGTTTCTTTAAAAAATACAACCGGTTCCATTTGTTAGCCAGTGATAGTGATATGATTTTTTGGCACCTAATTAAGGCCAACAATCTTTAGCAGTGATAGAAGTTACGGGTGGTCCTGGTGTCTTTGAGTGTTGCTGGAATGTGTCCTAGGGATCCACAAAATGGTTATTTTAACATTTAGATGATGAAAAGCACCCATCGACTTTCCAACTTAGTTTGAACACTTTTCAAGCACATTTCCGTTTACAGTACACCAGAGAAGTAGATTAGAAAGGTTTTGTGAAAACATCTCACCATATGTGAAGCTTCAAGTTTGCCACCTAACCTTTGTTTATCAGATTACAACCGAAAAAGAATAGCTCTCCATTATCATATATTGACCATGTGCCAGTAGCTGTAAAAATATTTTTGATAGGTTGTTTGGGAAATGCCATGCACCTGTAAATTAATTAGTTTCACGTTGTGCAGGGGTGTTTTGGTATGCAATGTAACGGGCTACCTCAGCACAGATAAAAGAGGTGTGTAGAACATATGGAGAGGCTCCTGGCAACTCCAACACTTGAGTTAGCTATCTTTCGATCACCTTGTTTCTCTGTGACCTTTGTATTCCACTGCGTTTCCCCTCGGTATCTTCCTCCTATGCTCATGCCCTACCATAAAAGGCTTCCATCTTGCCGTCTGCCTCCTGATGGCTGGAAGGTCCAGGGGAGGTAACTCTGGCTGCCTTGTGTCAAGGTGTTTCTAATTATATTGCAATCTGTGCATGGTGATTACAGTGCAGCCATGGTGTGTGATGCACTGTGGGTAATAAATTTGATTTTGCATGGGGTAAAGATAAGAAAGTATGTGGAAAGATTATGAGCGATACAATATCCAATGTGAATACCACAGGAAAAAACTAAATGGCAGCAGTGCAGATCTAGTCTGTAAATGCTTGAGGCATTTCTAAACACAGGCATTATGATTACCAAGTGTTATAGCTGAGCACTGAGGTTCATTAGTGTGCTAACTGAGGGCAGTGTTTGATTCTGTGTCGGTACAGGGCACCTCCTTACTACAAAAGATGCACAGACGTTCAGGAAACCAGCATAGTGAATTCCAACAGTTACGATTCTGTTACTTGTAATCAATAAAATGCAATGCAACACAATATCCTGGTCATAAGTTGTGTTAAGAAAGTGATCTAGGCATTTGATGCTCTTTTGGTAGTGCTACACTGGGCATAGCAAAAATCTCCTGTTACTGAACAGGTGAAAAATTCATTGCTAGATCTGAGTTAAAGGAATTTTTCTTGACGCTTAAAAAAGCCCATATGTATTTTCCATGTCTAGGCAAGAATTGAATGCTTTTACCAGACTAACATTTAGTTCCAGAAATAAAGCTGTTGCATTTAAAAGTATATTATATCTTCAAAGTATAATGTAAACTTCAAATGGAGCCCCAAACAATCCTCAATTTCAGGCTGAGGCAGTGTAGACTTGCCAAATCATTTTAGACTTGAGTTACGACTCCTTTTTTTGTATATTGTCTGGGGGCTGTGATAGAGACTAAGCATTTACATAAGCGCTAGTATGACTGACTGCTAGTGTGTAAAACTGTTTAAAAGTACCAGGAGACATTCCATAAGAATCGAAAAATGATGCACTCTTCATGCCTTTCATTTTTTTAGCCAGTATTTGTCTAAACTGATAAAACAGGATTTCAATAAACAGTGCAATATATTCATACCTTTCAGTATGGGATAGATAACCTGATATCTCAATCCATCTGTTCTCCAGGGATGGAGGTTAGAATGAGCCTGCTAGCGCTGACCAGTTTTGTTAATGTTAAATCAATCCTAAATACTAATGGAATTTCAAACATTTTGGGGTGGGAGGGTGGTTATTGCTGTATGTTTACCTCTATTCAGGAAAGTGGACGTTCTTGGATATAATCAATCCCTGTTCTCATTTTCACAAGACATTTTGGCGTGGGTGGGTCAACTGTACAGGGAATGTTGAAATGCTTTGTTTTGATTACCAAAGCACATTTCGGACGTACATTGAAATCCTAGGAAGGAAACAAGCTACATTTCACATGAAATTTGTCATCAGACTTGGAAATGTTAAACAATCTGGAATTAAACCACTGGTCTGAAGCCCAAGTCAAGTAACATTTCTGTGTCCAGTAAGTAGGGATGTGTATTGGCAAAACACAATAGTATTGCAATGTTGTGATATACTGGGTGTTTAACAGTGATTGACCGATTATACATGCAGATTGTATTTTCTCCATTCTTAGGTAAATATTACTCAGCGTGGTCAGTCACCACCATTTTGTAGTCATGGATACAGGGGAGATAACATGAGGCATCCATTCTGTGTTTCCACCAGTTTGTCAATTTTGAACAGTAACATCATTTGTGAATGAATTTCTGTGTAGATATTAAGTTTGATATAAAAATTAACAAACTTATATATATTTTTTTACCCTATATACTGAAACAAAAAAATCCATTGCAATTTGTATCATTCGAAATGCATATGTCAGTATACCAGTAATACCATGCAGTGCTGCTACTAGTAGCTCTAATGTTAACACACAGGCCATAATGAACTGAGCTTACTAGTAGTTCTAGTAAGCTCAGTTCATTATGGCCTGTGTGTTAACATTAGAGCTATTAAGAAGGTTGCCAATAGTTGCCTTTGGTGTAGAAGACACAAATATGTTTGGCTTTAAATCATTGGAATAAAATTGTTTTTAAGAAATAATTTGTGTTTGGGAAGAACTGACAAATGTTTCATGTTCCAGGCAAGATCCGTAACGAGATGATGGACACAGAGACTGAGAAGACTCCCCTGCAACAGAAACTGGACGAGTTCTCCAACCAGCTGTCCAAGGTACACATGCACTAATGATCACCTCCTCGCTTTATTCATGTGGCTCAGTAGAAGTCACATTTAAATCAGAAAAATGCAGGGTTTTTTTAATGTGAAGTTTATATAACACAGCTTTTACATTGGAGGAGGGGCCGGTCAAATGACTGTGAAACTGACGTTCATAAACGTAGGAACAATATATTTCATATGTTTTTCATGAGAATGTGTTCTTGACATGACATTCATACTCCGGGCTTCAATCTTTGAAGGTTTGGACTTTGAAGCCCTCTGGTTGAAGTGTTCACTTGTCATGCTGAAGACCTGGGTTTGATTCCCTGTATGCATACAATCAATGGGTGCAGCCCATTACTGGCGTCCCCCACCGTGATATTGCTGGAATATGGCTACAGCGTACTCTCACTCACTCATAGTGGGGGCGGTCGGGTAGCCTAGTGGTTAAAGCGTTCGCTCGTCACGCCGAAGACCCGGGTTCGATTCCCGACAGGGGTACAATGTGTGAAGCTCATTTCTGGTGTCCCCCCGCCGTGATATTGCTGGAATATTGCTAAAAGCGGCGTAAAACCATACTCACTCACTCACTCACTCATAGTGGGTTACGGGTATCCCAGTTGTCAAAGTTGCAGCAATTATCTATGCAGAGTTGCGTCTCAAAACATATGACCATGGGTTGAAAACCTGGTTCGCCCTGATTGTTTCTAGGCCTGTAAGCACTAGGCCCATGCTCATGGATTTCACCCCAGGCTTTCCTCCCACATAGCTGACACGCCGTGATATAACTGGAATACTGTTCAAAGCGGCGTTAACCCCGACTCACTCCAATGAACTCATACAAGTAAAAGTCAATTGTGAAATAACTTTGTTCGTGTAATCATCGTGTACTGATATAATGTTCTCCTTGCAGGTCATTACTGTTATCTGCGTAGCTGTATGGGCCATCAACATCGGTCACTTCAATGACCCCGCTCACGGTGGATCATGGATCAAGGTAAACAAACGTTACATGGAACCGATAAAAAAAGGATTTGAAAAAGAAGTGAATCATGTTTAGCATAATTACTTAGCATATTGTGAGTTATAGGCATTGACTTTGTGCTCTGCGGCTGACATTAGGTTCAGGAGAGAATTTGTTCCTCATCTTGGTTTGCTCAGCAGGAAAACAGTCTGCAAGGCCATTCTTTGGACGGTGACACATTGGATATGCACTATATATGGATTTACCATTTTCCCAACCCAATTTGGATAGGAGCTTCTTTGGACTTGTTGTCATGGGAGATGACGTAAAGTTTTCGAGTGGATTGTTTCACGGTTGTCAAGCTGGTGTTGCAACTGGATTATTACCACCATTTTTGGATTACTCGACATAAGATTCCACGAAAGGATTGACATGGATTTTCAAAGTCCTGGTAACCTAGGCGACCCTAGTTACAGTGTTGTTCCTTGGATTACGGTGTTGACCTTTAGTCCATTGCTGTAAATGCCAAGGTGATGAACTCCCTCACTCACTCTGTACTTGTCTTGCAGGGCGCCATCTACTACTTCAAGATCGCTGTTGCCTTGGCTGTGGCTGCCATTCCCGAGGGTCTGCCTGCTGTCATCACCACCTGTCTTGCTCTCGGTCAGTGCAGGATTTTTTGCTAGAAATTTTTTGTTTTGTTATTTAGCGCTGGATTCAGCTATGTCATTTGGGCTCTTTGATAATCAAGGCCGGACCAGACAATCTAGTGATTGATATAAGCAGCAATCCATGCCTTTGGAGTATGATGAAATCCCCACGGGGGGGGGCCAGACATTGAAAATAAGACTTTCCTGTTGGAAGGAAAGAAATCCAGTTGCCCCAATTCGTGAAATTTATTTGGAAAAGAAAACAGAAAAAGCCATTGTAAAGCTAAGTAAAAAACCAAATCAAAGATTTTAAAAAAATTCATTTATGCTCTAGTCTTAAGGGCTGCAATTGGCTGTGATTTACTGTGCAGAGTTACGTCCCTTACCCATGCAGGATCCACTGATTATAGGTTTTTATCCTAGATTTACTCAAGTAATGGTCCTTGGTTTGGCAGCACCAGAATCATGAATCTTTTCCCAGCCATATTAAGTGGACAAGTCGTGATAATTTTGTTAAAAGTTGTCCAAACATTATGGGTACTGGTACACTTTGGTCATAATGCTTTGTACGAGGTTGGTTGATTGTAGGTATGAAGAATATACGCTTGTCGTGTCAACTTGTGTTTTCTGTGTGCAGGTACCAGGAGAATGGCCAAGAAGAACGCTATTGTGAGAAGTCTGCCATCCGTGGAGACACTCGGCTGCACGTCCGTTATCTGCTCTGACAAGACTGGCACACTCACAACCAATCAGATGTCTGTTTGTAAGGTGGGTGTCATGGCAACCATATGTGGTCAACGTTGTCAACATGGCTTAGCCTCAGAAGTGACATCACCATCTCTTGCTCCTGAGCTTGATAAACAACCCATCCAAATGACTCGCATGCATGTTTGTCATAGATTTACATTAAGAATATCGACCTTTGAATCCTGGATATAGTTAAATGTGAAGGAGTTTTCAATGACACATTAGGCTGTTAAAAGAAATCTTTTCCCAAGGTGGACCTGGAAGTCCATCTTGATGCTACCATTCATGCCGAGGTGTGTGAGGCAGTAAAAGCTAGGAGACAGTTTAGTACAAGTGACCAAGCACCTTTTATTCTCTGAATGGAGATCTTGTGAAACATGCAGTTTTATTTCATTCTTTTTTGTTTTATCTTTTATACTGAACTTAAAACAAAGCTATGGTAACGAATGGGTCTAGGGTTTTTAATATTAGAATACAGATAAAATACCCTGAATGAGCGAGGATGACTTCAGCAGATTTCTTTTTTTCAATTTTACTTTGAAGCCCAGACCGCATGTTATTTTAGTCTGACTAATGGACTTCATGTCTGTGTTTCAGATGTTTGTGTTCAGCAAGGTAGAAGGCAACGATATCCAGACTTCCCAGTTCGAGATCACCGGATCAACATATGCCCCTGAGGGTGAAGTGTACGTGGACTCCAACTTCTCATTCTCATAAAGGCAGTTATCAGTCAGCTTTGGACTAGATAGATCTGAGTCACGGTGTCGTCTACATGCAGGGATGAAACCCAACTTGAGCTGGGTGTCTCCTGGGATAATGTAGCGTCCAGACCACAGATTTAGATTTCAGTGCAAAATCAGCCATACTGGAAGCACTCATAAAATCTCTTTCTCAGTGCTGATTCTCTGTGAGGTGTTTCAAATGTGTTGGGTGTTTCCGATGTTGTGTGGGGTGTTTCTGATGTTGTGTGGGGTGTTTCTGATGTTGTGTGGGGTGTTTCCGATGTTGTGTGGGGTGTTTCCGATGTTGTGTGGGGTGTTTCCGATGTTGTGTGGGGTGTTTCTGATGATTGTTGTTTGTGATGTTCTAGGTTCTACCAGTCCAAGAAGATCCGCACCTCCGACTTCCCCGGCCTGGAGGAGATGGCCACCATCTGCGGCATGTGCAACGACTCCAGCGTCGACTACAATGATGTAAGAATTATCATTATCATTATCATTATTATTATTTGTAGAGCACTTGTCTAGTTAGTTATAACTACTCAAAGGCTCTAAGGAAAGAACTGCTCTGACACATTGTTAAGTGTGCCTGTTTGAAGACGAACCTTTAGCCTTGTCTAAAGATAAGTTTTTAAATACAGTTTATGTGGGGGGATTGCCGAGTTCCCAAGCATTGACATAAATGCAAAACCATCTTGACCATATGATTATTACAGGCTATGATCATACATCTGGAACACTGCAGCGTTAAACAGCATTTACTCTACTCATATGTCTTAGATCACTGGGGGCACGGGTGGCCCAGCCGTCTAAGGCGCCGCGAATCGCTGTGCAGAGTTGCGTCCCTTAGGCACGGAGGAAACCTATGATTGTAGGTTCGAATCCCGGTTCGCCCCGATTATGTTTCTAGGTTTGCCAACACCATACCTGTGCTTGTGGGTTTCACCGAAGTGGTAAATGTCTGAGACATGCATCACTTAGGGCTTTCCTCCCACATTAAGCTGACACGCCGTGATATAACTGGAATACTGTTAAAAGCGGCGTTAACACCAACTCACTCACTCTTAGATCACTCTTGTTCATGCTGGAGTGTGCAGTGAGCACAAAATTCAAAATGATGTCCTGTTCCCTTCCATAAATCAAAGACATTTCTCACAAGCACTACTCTCTCACACGCTGATGTTGCCTTGCAGGCCAAGAACCAGTATGAGAAGGTAGGCGAGGCCACCGAGACCGCCCTGACCGTGCTCACAGAGAAGATGAACGTCTACAACACCGACAAGTCCGGACTCAACAAGCGTGAGGCTGGCGTCGCCTGCAACCAGGTCATCCAGAACATGTGGAAGAAGGAGTTTACCCTGGAATTCTCCCGGGACCGAAAGTCCATGAGTGTGTACTGCGTCCCCAACAAGCCCACAAGGCAACCAGGAGGCACTCGCATGTTCTGCAAGGTGAGGTGCTCCCCAGGGAGTTGAGAATGAAAATAGGGTGGACACTGATCAATTGACATGGGTATAATGTAGCAGTTTCAGGATGCTTTAGGGTGTGGATTTGGGGCATCATAAATTTGTTTTTATGCAAGTATTATCAAGATCCTGACAACAATAGGGTAGAGATGATGACAATGTAATGAGTCTTGGCAGGATGTTGACAAGATGATTTCCTGTTTCAGGGAGCACCCGAGGGTCTGCTTGACCGCTGTACCCATGTCCGTGTCGGAGGAAACAAGGTCCCCATGTCCTCCGCCATCAAGAACGAGATCATGAAGCACACAAAGGCCTATGGAACAGGTACGTCACTCCAAGATAACGAGAAATAAGACCAGAGTACTGTTTCAACAATTCTCAAATTATATTCCTCTGTAAGTTGTACAGCCATTGAGGTACTTCAGTAGATAATGTTTGTCCATCTCATATTCCTGGGGATCCGGGTTGGAATTGTTTTTCAGAAACCCATGCTTGTCGTAAGAGGCAACTAACGGGATCGGGTGGTCACGCTCGCTGACTAGGTTGATGCAAGTCATCATTGCAATTGGGTGGATCGATGCTCATGATGTCAATCACTAGATTGTTTGGTCCAGACTCGATTATTTACAGACCGTCTTTATATAGCTGAAATATTGCAGAGTCCGGCGTCAAACAAACAAACAAACAAACAAAACATATTCCTGGGTTTGGATCTTTATTTTGAAGTCTTTGTACTATGTATAGGATGTCGGTGAATAGCTACGAGTCTGGGCCCTGTTCCACAAAGCGATCATAGCGCTAAGACGATTGTAACTCCATACCTTAACATAGACTTAAGACAATTGTAGTGCCATGATCCTTTTGTGGACGGGGCCTGAATCTTATCACTACCTGCACAAGTAGTGGTGTTAATCCTGGTGTTCCCTAAACCTGTAGAAGGTGACAAGTGTGTGTGTGTGTGTGTTGCAGGACGTGACACGCTGCGTTGCCTGGCCCTGGCCACCATCGACAACCCACCCCGTCGCGAGGACATGGACCTGGAAGACTCCCGCAAGTTCATCCAGTATGAGGTCAGCCAATACCTGTGTAGTTCACAAATAGTTTCAATATATATATACTACTCAAAATATGTTAAGGAACACCCGTTTTCTTCATATGACAATAGTTCATCTGTCATGGCTGGTGGAATTGCAACACACAGCCTACTAATTGTGGGTGCTCCTTAACTTGTTTTGAGTAGTATATATCCACAGTTTCAGCCGACTTACGTTAATCTCTAGTGGGCAGGCTTTGTGACCCGACTGAATGTGTCGTCATATCTTGTTTTTTACGTTGCTCATGCTGTCAGTCATTGGACTGCGTTGTCCAGAATCAATCATTTACAGCTCGCATAGATATGGCTGGAATATTGCTGACTGCAGGGTATTAGCTCTCTCTCTGGCACAAATATTGTCACACTGATGATGTATCATGTTTTGCAGATCCTTTACATGATTTCTGTTCACTGCATTATTTGAAATCCCATTGAAGATCTGGATTAGAATAGATCTTCAGTAACCCAAGTTTGTCGTAAGAGGCGACCAATAGAAAAGTTTAGTTAGCCTCGCTGACTTCTTTGATGCATATTGTCGTATCCCAATTGTGTAGAGCAATGCTCATGTCAATCACTGGATTGTCTGAACCAGACTTGATTATGTACAGAGGCGTTAAACAACAAACAAACTTGATTTCTATTTGTCATAATTTGAAAATCTTAGGTATGAGGTGCTTTTGTATCACTTCACAAAACAACTACTGATTTAACTTTGATTAGAAATATAGATATTCATTGAGTAATTCCTGTTTCAGACAAACATGACCTTCGTTGGTATTGTTGGTATGTTGGACCCCCCTCGTACTGAGGTACTCACCTCCATCAACGACTGCCGTAACGCTGGTATCCGTGTCATCGTCATCACCGGCGACAACAAGGTAAGGAGAAGTGTGGTTCATGCCGTCTCTCCCTGTGGGGAGTCCAGGTTAGACGTCCTAATGAGGGCGGTCGGGTAGCCTGGTGGTTAAAGCGTCCCTCGTCACGCCGCAGACCCGGGTTCCATTCCGGACATGGTTGCAATGTGTGAAGCCCGTTTCTGGTGTCCCCCGCCATGTTATTGCTGGAATATTGCTAAGAGTGGCGTAAAATCACACTGGTGGTCTAAGGCAAATCATTTTGCCAATGTAAGATTCGCCTTGATTTAGGATTCTTTGTTTTGACTTTGTTGCTTTTTTATTATATAACATCTTTTTCATCTCCATCTGCAATGGCTGACATACTTCTGATCAGCGTAAAACAATATTCACTCGTGTCATTCTACTTCAGACTTGGTTGACCCATGCTTGTAGTAAGAGGTGACTAATGGGATCATTTGGTCAGGCTTGCTCATGCTGCATGTCATTGTATCCCAGTTATGTAGATCAGTGCTCATGACGTCGATCACTGGATTGGCTGGTCCAGACTCGATTATTGACAGACCGCCATCATATAGCTGGAATATTGCTGAATGCCCCATTATACAACAAACAAATGTTATCAAAGTTTATCAGAACAGAAAAACTGCGCTTGTAATTTTTATTTCTTTCCACATTTGTATAATTTTTTGCTTCGAAATTAAAGTGGATTCTGCTCTAGGAACCCAGGACGCAGTCTGACAGTTTGTTTCTTTCTTCAGGCTACTGCTGAAGCTATCTGCCGCAGAATCGGAGTGTTCAAGGAGAATGAATCGACAGAGGGATTGTCCTTCACCGGCCGTGAGTTTGATGACCTCGCCCCTGAAGACCAGAGAGCTGCTGTCATGAGAGCTCGTCTTTTCGCCCGTGTTGAACCTGCTCACAAGTCCAAGATCGTAGAGTACTTGCAAGGAGAGGGAGAAATCTCGGCTATGGTTAGTAGTTATCTCCCTATCTCCCTCTTTTTGTCAATGTGGTTTTCAAAGACTAGTGTGAATTTGAGACGAGATACTGTATTATTTTCATTGGTGATACCAAGACATTGCTTACAAGTTACAATTATTAATTACACAGTATTTGAATTAAATCTGTTAAGTGTAAGTGAGCCAAGTGGATAAAGTGTTTGCTCGTCTTGTTGAAGATCCAACATGTGAAGCCCTCTCCCTTGTCTCCTGTAATAACAAGAATACCCATGTCTATACTCTAGTTTAAAACATCAACCTGGTAGTTGAAGATATGGTAAAGGTTTTGATTTGGCTGCAGCCTGTAGTGATGATTGTTCCTCTGTTTCCTTCAGACTGGTGATGGTGTGAATGACGCTCCTGCTCTGAAGAAAGCTGAGATTGGTATTGCCATGGGTTCTGGAACTGCTGTTGCAAAGAGTGCTTCTGATATCCTTTTGTTTCGAAAACATCAGCATCGTTTGTATCATGCATGCGACTTCATCTTGTCAGGGTCAGTGGGTTGACCAGTCGTAAAAGTCCTGGGTTTGACTCCCATCATGAGTTACGCTTGTGAATCATAACACGTCCCCTGGTGTGGTATTGCTACAAATGACATAAAACCATTCTCTCGTCACTCATTCCTTTGTGGACCCATGAAGATCCGGGGTAGAATAGGTCTTCAGCAGCCGATACTTGCTGTAAAAGGCGACTATGCTTGTCGTAATAGGCCACTTCCCAGATTGGGTGGTCAGGTTGATGCATGTCACCATATCCAATTGCGTGGATCGATGCCCATATCAATCCCTTGATTGTCTGGTCCAGACTTGATTATTTACAGGCCACGGTCATATAGCTGGAATATTGCCGAGTGCGGCGTTAAAGAAACCGACATTCCATTGCCCCATGGAGATTTCGGGTCAGAATTAGCCCCCGGCAACCTGTGCCAGGTCGGGTTGTCGGGCTCAGTGACTGTGACTGATACTGCCTCCGTGGTCTAGTGGTAGAGCGGAAGGTCTGGGGTTCAATCCCCGACCGCGTCATACCAAAAGACGTTTAAAGATGGTACTTGTTGTTACCCTGTCTGGAGCTCGGTATTAAGGGGCTAAAACAAGGACTGGTAGGCTCGGAGTCCGTATACTGTGTCTGAGTGGGGTATTCATGTTAAACTGCGGCATGGTATCTCTGTGCTAGCACTATAAATAGGCATCAGTCCGGACTAGTACAAGCAGCCACACAAACACACACATGTACATGCACGTCGCTATATAAGTGCAATAATCTTGGACGCGACGTTTTACCCCATTTCACCTCGCCTCATTTGACAACTGATCACTGGATTGTCTGGTCCAATAAGCTTGAATGTTGCCGAGTCCAGCATTAAAGAACAAACACACCTCTAAAAGCCTCTTCTAGTTGACCTGCTTGTCGAGATGCTATTTGTCCTTAACGAAGTCCCACAGATGGTGCTGGCTGATGACAACTTTTCGACCATTGTGGCTGCAGTTGAGGAAGGTCGCGCCATCTACAACAACATGAAGCAGTTCATCCGTTACCTCATCTCGTCCAACATCGGTGAAGTGGTCTGGTTAGTCAAACTTTCATTTTGTCTACGTATCAACCTATGCTGGTTGTAAGAGGCAACTTCATAGATCGGGTGGTCATGCTTGCTGACTTGGTTGATCGTGTCAGCATACCCCAACAGCGTGGATTGTTCCTCATAATATCAATCACTGGTTTGTCTGGTCTATAGTTCATTGGGGGCAGTGGGGTAGCCTAATGGTTAAAGCGTTTGCTTGTCATGCCAGAAACCCAGGTTTGATTCTCCACATTGGTACAATGTGTGCTGGAATATTGCTAAAAGCTGTGTAAAACCACACTCACTCAACCCTATGGTTGATTGTATACAGAATTCCATCATATAGCTGGAATATTGCTGAGAGCGGCATTAAACAAACAAACAAACAAATCACTTTAAGCGAGCGGCGGATACTCTTTATGTAAGGCAAAGTGTATAGAGGTGTATTGACTTGGATACATTCCAACAGGCGGGATGTGTATCGATCTGTTGCATTGTCTTCCGTGTATCTGTCCCATTTGCACAGGCGCTTTTATTCAAAGATCGTTACACAATATCAGGTTCCATAAGGGACACATGGTTGATGACACTGTCGACTGCCATTGATGAACCGGGTAGAACCTATCTACCCTCTGTAGGTGATCTTTTCTGTCGCTATAACTGCATAGTTTGACATGTAGTTATCCAGTACTTATTCTTATTATTGTAAGAGGCGACTGTGTGGGGATTAGATAACCACAATGATATGTAAGGACTGTTGTCACTCACTCCACTCACTCACTTCCTCATTCACTCACTCACTCACTCCTCTCCTCCTTCCTTCCAGCATCTTCTTGACTGCTGCTCTGGGTATCCCCGAGGCTCTGATCCCCGTTCAGCTGCTGTGGGTCAACTTGGTGACTGACGGTTTCCCCGCCACCGCCCTCGGATTCAACCCCCCAGACTTGGACATCATGAAGAGACCCCCCAGGAACCCCAAAGAAGGCCTCATCACTGGCTGGCTGTTCTTCCGCTACATGGCTATTGGAAGTGAGTGTCCCAATTACACACACCTTTCGGAACAGTTGCAAGAACAATATGGCTGGGCTTTCCCTTTGTCCTTGCTACTGTACCTAAAACTAGTATCGTTTCACAAGTCTTATTTATATTCTATAAATATATACATGAACAATTCATACTTGAAGTAATTGGGTTCATACCTGTGAAGATCTAGATCAAGACAAACTATTTATTGTATTAATGGCCTCTGGTCCATATTGAGCGGTCAGGTAGCCTAGTGGTTAAAGCGTTCGCTCGTCACCCCAAAGACCCGAGTTCGATTCCCGACATGGGTACAATGTGGGAAGCCCATTTCTGGTGTCCCCCGCTGTGATATTGCTGGAATATTGCTAAAAGTGGCGTAAAATCATACTCACTCACTCACTCACTCACTCACTCATGTCCATATACAAAGGAGTATATATAGGAGTACATATGAGTAGTTTTACATATTCAGGTATAAAATTGGTTAGAATTGACCCCCACATGATGTTGACCTGGTGTGTTTCAGTCTACGTTGGTTGTGCGACTGTTGGTGCCGCTGCCTGGTGGTTCATGCTGTACGACAAGGGCCCCGGACTCAACTACTACCAACTGGTAAAAACACTGCGGCAGTCCCACACTCACGAAGCTGGCAGTACAACAGTTTCATTCTGAGATACGATAAAAACCTGCAACTGTCTCCAGTTGTACACTTGTCTCCCTTTGCCAAGCAGGATCCGCTAGTTGTGGGTTTGAGCCAGAGATTCCCCCAATTATGATCATTGGTTTGTTGGCACCAAAACATGCCTAAACGTAAAGTTGTAAATGCCTTTGACGTTTGTCACTTCAGGCTTTCACTGGATTTTCTGGTCCTTTTGGAATATGGCTGAGTGTGGCGTTAAACAACAAACAGATCCCACATGACAGGACCACCTCCGTGGTCTAGTGGTAGAGTGTGCCCTGAGAACAAGAGGTTGATGGTTCAATCCCCCGTCTGCGTCTTACCAAAAGACGTTAAAAGATGGTACTTCTTGTTACCCTGATGGCACTCTCCATTAAGGGGCTAAAACAAGGACTGGTCGGCACGGAGTCAGTGTACTGTGCCTGAGTGGCGTATCGATGATAAACTACAGCATTGTATCTCAGTGGACTACCACTGTTAAACCAGCATTGGTCCTGGAAAACTACAAGAGCCACATTCACACTATATGAGTGCAATAATCTTGAACATCTCACATCTGACCTCTGACCTCACTGCTGACATGCATTTTTTACTGCAATATGTTTCAGAGGTGCAGTGTCTCCAACAAACTTTGAGAATTACCTTTGAAGTTTTGCTTCAGGAATGAATTTGTTGTTTTAAATTATTGATTCAGAATCAGTTGTATTCCTGCGTTTGAGATCGACGGAAATATAGGTACCAGTACTCCATGGTTGTCATTGGAGATAATTTAACATTGAACTCTGGGCTTTCACAATGATTGACCTGGCTGATTGTGTGGCACCGTACCTGATACTGGATCGTTGCTCATGCTATCGACCACAAGGTTGAGGTGACTGCAATGTAGCTGGATTATGATAATCATTGTAATTCCGAGTGCAATAAGCAATTGGGTTCAAAACATTGGTGTGGGGTGGTTTGGCAGCTTTGTGGTTAAAGCGTTTGCTTGTCACGTCGATGACCCGGGTTTGATTCCCCACATGGGTACAATGTGTGAAACCCATTTCTGGTGTCCCCCGCCGTAGTATTGCTGGAATATTGCTAAGAGCGGCGTAAAACCGAAGTCACTCCCCCATCCCAAATATTGTGAAATTTTACTGGTAATATGTTCAGGGAATGTATAATATCTTGTTTTTCTCCATGCATTATTGACACATTGCTTTTCAGTTCAGCCTTTTAACCAGAAAAATTCCCTCTAACTAATAATAGAAACTTACTAAGCTCAAGTTTTTTAGGCAATTATCAATAGTTGCACCTAGTATTTATAATTTTCAATTCTTTTGTAATGAATTTGTTTGGCTGTAAATGTATATCCAATCTGTTCCCCAATAACTGCCTACATTAACATGTGTGACCGATAAGCTGTGTTGTACTTCCTGACTCCATGATGACGCCTTCACCTGCGTATTGCAGACACATCACATGCAGTGCCCCGCCGAGCCCAGGATGTTCAAGGGCGTAGACTGCAATGTATTTAACGATCCTCATCCAATGACTATGGCTCTATCAGTATTAGTCACAATTGAGATGCTTAATGCATTGAACAGGTAAAGTCCTTGTCCATTAATAATCAGCAGTTAGGAAAACCTTATCACCTCATTACATTTGACAAGTTGCCAGTAAGCAGTACAAAATTAAAGTGATAATTTTTGTGGGATAAAGCGATTTTTTTAAAGTTTTTTTTTAGTTTAAAAAAAAAAAAATTCATATGTGTTAATAAAAAAAAAATTTTTTTGCTGATTATGCAATTGTTGCATCTACTGGCATCTCGTATTTCATTACTCACACTCCTGGTGGTGGGATGATGGTGAATGCCATCTGTAAAACCTACCACATACTGCTCAACGCTCGCTTGCCTCGCCTGCCCGCACGCTACCTTCTCATGCAGGAGAAAACTCAGACCGGCCTCGAGCCATCTGCGTCGCCGCTTGCCCGCATGCCTAACTCATCTGTCTATCCAACCTAGGTTGTTCCTGGTGGTGCTCCCACAACAGCTGACTCACTCGGTTCTGACTAAACATTTTGCTTTTCCTTTGCTAATCACTTCTCACTCTGCAGACCCACCAAGCTCAGTGCTTGGCTCAGGATGAGATGTTTGCCGGTATTGACTGCGAGGTGTTCGGTCACCCTAAGCCGATGACGATGGCCCTCTCAACGCTGGTGGTGATTGAGATGCTGAACGCTCTCAACAGGTAAGGGGCTGACAGAGGCCAGCTCGCCGGTCCTCGGATCGGTATCGGTGTAGCGCAGGAAGTTTGCCTTGCTCGTCACGTGTGACAACCTTTTCGTTCACAATGGGGGAGGTTGTAGAATGTCAATCACATCTGAAGAGGTCACAACGTAGAGGATGGTTGATCATGACTGTGGTTAAGTGACGTTCCGACTTGGCTTCCAATCTGCATGGATATCATTAATGGAACCTAACTGTACGCCAGGGGGGAGCTACTGGACTTTAGATTCAACCAAATTTCCAGCTACCAGACTCAAACTTCTAACAAGCGATTCTGATTTCGTAAACAAGGGACGTAATTTGTAGGAAACCGTTCTCTGTCTGAACGCCATGATCACACGTTGTGATCTCTTGGAAATGTTTTGGTCCAGACAGCCCCCCCTTTGTGGTACAAGGTTGTTGTGTGTTGGAAACTTCCTGCATGCATTGTGGCTTGCCCAACTCAGCCTCTTGCCTTGACCCACCATTGCCGCCGTCGTCATCGTCATGGCAACATCATCCTGAGTTTGGTTGCAGAGTGTTGATGTACGGACAATGATATGCCTTCATGATAAAAGCACAGGGAGCGAAACTAAGAACTATTTTAATGAATATACTATGGAATCAGAGCTGAAATAAATATAATTGTAGAATATTTATTTTGAGTTCAACTTCAGCACAAAATTTTTGTCTTAGTTTCGAACCCTGACTAATAATTATTCACATTCATTCTCTCTGCTTTCAAACAATTTCACTGAATTTTTAAAAAAGCATGCTTTTGTAAATGGTATTGAATAATCTATTATCAGTTTTGATTTGTAATGCATTACATAAATGAATTGACAGAGATAATGATTTGAATGGAGAAACCGGGTGAGAACGGCTTTGTTAGAGATTCATGTATTGAAGTGATTTAACCTTGCAATGATTAAATGTTAGATTCTCATATGTATGATTACTGACAATGTATTTGCTGTGTAGACTAATTAGTGATGCCATAACGGGAGTGTGGTGTTTTTTGGTAGAAACTGATGTAGACTCGGACATGTATGTTTGCAGTGCATTCTTTGTTTCAGTGTAACTTGATGCTTACACGCACGCATCCAGCAGCGACTAGCTTCATAGTTCAAAACAGTCATTTAACTACTGAACGTATTCTTTTATTTCTAAATTTAATTTCAAGTTCATTTCTTTGCATTTTTACCAAATTTATGCCCCCCTAAAAGTTTTTACTTCAGTGTGAAATGACCTGTTTTGATATTTATGTTTTTAGACATAGATATTGCTTTTAGCTTTTAGATTTATTGTAGAACTAATGTTTAGGAACACTTGTAGCAAACAGTTCCAAAACGCCTCATTGACTTTGCATTTGGAAAAGACTTTTGCTTGTAGATACATTTTGGAAGATGTTTGGGACTATTTTCTTGATGTACTGTTCTTAATTGATTTTCAAACATTGAATCAAAAATCAAAGCTTGTAGTTAGTACTTGCTGAAAAAATGTCGAAATTCAACTTATTTTACTTATAATAAACTTTTAAGCTTTTTTCAATTAACACTCTAGTAATGTCTTGCTATCGTCCATGGACTTTATGCAACGCTATTGTGAATTGAGTGACATTCATGATTGCATTTTGCTTTGCGAAATCTTATTTGTGCAACAGTTTGTGTACATGACAATATATACTTGTGTGACTATTATTAACATTTAGCTCCACATAGAATAGCCTGTTTGCATAACATCACTTGTGATTACTTCAGATGTGAAGTTCAAGGTTGTTCACCTGCGATTACCTGGATTCCCAATTAACTAATCATTCAGCTTTATTATTCAGTTAAGAAATATCCAAAACCTATGATATTTTCCCCTTACAACTTCAAGAAATGTCGATAGTTATATTTTGAAATATACCTTTGAATCTTATTTATTACAATGTAAATTGATGTAGGGGTTTCCATGGTACCCTTTTTCATAATCACACACAATTTTGAAATCTTTTTTTTTGGTACCCTGCCTTGCCAGTCATAATGTTTAGTTTGTAATATTTCATACACAAATGGAAAAGGATTAGAAACAAGTTATCCAACTTAGGACACCCTCTCTTTGGTAGTAATGGTGTAATGTTCTCGCTGCAAGAATGCTGACGGAGCAAGATGTTCAGGTTTTGTCAGACACAGTAATCGATGGCTGATTATTATTTTTATTAATTATTTTTATAAATTATATTTTTATAAAAAAAATTGAATCTGATTGTCTTCCTTTTGAGATTTGCTAGGTTTATTCATGGGAATCCAGGCAGGAATTGTCTAGTCACACACAGATCACAGCAGATGTTCTAAGACATTTTTCTTGGTTTACCTTCTTTGTAGCAATTTTTTTAATTTTTTTATAAACATAATTCCATAGATTTTAATGCATGCATCAATAAATTAAATTTAATGTTAAGCTTTATGTTAGTTATATTAGTTCATATTTGTCTTTTTTTGCACAGTTTACAATCTCTTATTCAAACCTGTACCCGTCACAGCTGCAGTTTCTACTTCTCCACATTGTTAAGGACAACACCTTTGTCTAAAAATGTCTTGACAATTGTGACCCATGAAGATCCGGGTTAGAATTGGTCTTCAACAACCCATGCTTGCCGTAAGAGGCGAATAACGGGATCAGGTGCTCAGGCTTGCTGACTTGGTTGATGCATGTGATCGTATCCCATATGTGTAGATCGATGTCATGACGTCAGTCACTGGATTGCCTGGTCCAGTCTCGATTATTTACAGACCGTCATATAGCTGAAGTATTGACAAGTGCGACATTATACAACGAACAAATTCAGATGTTTTAGGTACTTTTTACAGCTAATACGGAGTGGTAAAACGTGTACGCTGGTGCAAGCTTTGTGTATGAGATTGTGATTGTGAGATTCCATGTCTAACCCGCCCATGATTTTTCAGCTTGAGTGAGAACCAGTCCCTCGTGGTCATGCCTCCATGGTCCAACAAGTGGCTCATGTTCGCCATCGGACTCTCCATGTTCTTGCACTTCTTCATCCTCTATGTCGACTTCATGTCGGTAAGCAGTTACCTCCCTTTGACATGCTAGTTACCTCCCTTTGACATGTTAGTTATCTCCCTTTGACATGCTAGTTATCTCTTGCCTTTTTCGTTGGCAACAGATAACCAAGAAGTAAGTCGTTTGGCAATGGGGCGGTGGGGTAGCCTTGTGGTTAAAGCATGGCTCTTCAAGCAGAAGGCCCCTGGTTCGATTTCCCACATGGGTACAATATGTGAAGCCCATTTCTGGTGTTCCCTGCCATGATATTGCTGGAATATTGCTAAAAGCACCATTAAACCATACTTACTCTTTGACATGCTAGTGGTAAAAGCGTTTGTTTGTCACGCTGAAGACCCTGGTTAGATTCCCTGCATTGGTATAAGGTGTTTGGCAATGGTTGTTGAGTGTATCAGAATGAGAGGCTGAGATTGGCTGGCTGATTGTGTCATTGTAAGCTAATGGTGGTCATACGATTGACCACTGGTGTGGGCATTGTTATATAGTTCATGCTGCAGTCATATGGCTGGAATATTGCTCAATGCAGCACTAAACAACATGCACTCACTCATTCTTAACCTATGAGGCTGGTTTGTCTGGTCAAGATTTTGTATGAAGCGAGCTCGCTGACTTGGTTGATGCATGTCATCATATCCCAATTGTATATGTCGGTGCTCTTGATGTCAATCGCGATGCTCTTGATGTCAATCACTGGATTGTCTGGTCTGGATTTTGTATCTAGCGAGCTCGCTGACTTGGTTGACGCATGTCATCATATCCCAATTTTATATGTCGATGCTCTTGATGCAATCACTGGATTGTCTTCTCCAGGCTCAAATATTTACAGACAATATTCATACAGCTGGAATATTGCTGAGTGCATTAAACTGACCCACCAACCCGTGAAGATTCCTTGGTAGAATAAGTCTTCATCAACCCATACTTGCCATAAATGGGGACTATGCTTGTCGTAAGAGGCGACTAACAGGATCGGGTGGTCAGGCTCGCTGACTTGGTTGATACATATCATCGATCCCAATTGTGTGGATCGATGCTCATGATGTCAATCACTGGATTGTCTGGTCCAGACTCGATTATTTTACAGACCGCCGTCATATAGCTGGAATATTGCTGAGTGCGGCGTTAAGCAACAAACAACTGACCCACCATGATATGCTGGCAGTTTGAAACAAAACTCACTCACTCACTCACTCACTCTTTCCTCCACAGGTGATTTTCCAGATCACACCACTTAACGTTGAGGAGTGGGTTGCAGTTATGAAGATATCTATACCCGTCATCCTACTGGATGAAACACTCAAGTTCGTCGCCAGAAAATTCGCTGATGGTAAAAACTTCCTATTTGACCTGTATGCGCCAATTCTAATGTGGGCTATTTATATTGGACTCGTAATCATCTGTCCATTATGATGACTGTGTTAGCAGATCTTCCGAGGGGCGTGGTGTGAGATGTGCCCGTCGTGAGGTGGGGCGTAGTGTGATTCGCCCACCCACCCTGAATGCTATTGTTTACCTGGGGTTCGCTTCCTACCCACCCTTGTTCCAAGCTCGAACAACTCTGTAACACTGTGTTCTCTCCCTGCTGTTTGATTGGTTGAGACCCAAATGCAGTTACCATATCAACAAGGGGAATAACTGGCGGGGTATATTTTCAAAAATTTACTTCGTCATTTGACGTAATCCCATTTTTTTACAAAACTGTTATTAACATTTCATCTTTGTCTAGTTGATGGTAACTGTGTTTCAAGGAGTTGTACATTTGGGGCATGTCTCGATACAGTTAATAATAAAAATACCATTTACAGATGTTTATTTGAAATTGAAACCTTCATATGCTTTGACTCAATTAGAAAGCATATTTGAGCATCGTCTGGAAACATCACGTACATTCCATATGCAAAATATAAATCATTAATCAAAGACGATGAGAAATTGGGTAAAATGGTTTCACAGGGTCGTATCATTGCATGCCCCGACTGTAGAGCGCTGTTTTTGTTGGAGTGTGGTAGGAATATAGTATAATGATCTGAATGGCTGCCGTGCTCCCTCGCCGCACACAGTGACATCGTGAGGCATCACGCATAGCCATGCCTAAGTCTGCGTGGTGTGGAAGGAATGGCGTTTTTTAGTTGATTTTACTCTTGTATGTAAATTATTCTTTGAGAAATACTGTACAGTGTACTGTTAACCTCTTGGTACTTGTTATGACCAATTTGTACAAATGAATTCTGGGTAGAGATTGTGATTTTTTAAAGCGTTTATTTGCTCTAACCAAGATGTGTAGAGATTGGTGTGTTTCTTAGTGAACGTGAGAATGGTCTGTTTTGTTCGTCATTGTCATAAGTCTCATCTGTTTGCAATATGTTCATAAACATTCTCATTCAACAAATATACATCTGTGATCGTTAAATGTAAAGATCTTTATTTCTGTATTTCCGAAGTGTCCACATTTCATGTCTACCCATTATACAACTTGGTTGGGGCAGCAAATCTCTGACCACCTCTTCAATTTAGGAGCTCTGATGATGATATATCCGACAAGTTTCCACCCATTGAATCATTTTAGAATATTTTCAAAAGAAAATCAACAATCATTAATAAGAAATAACACCAAAAATTAATGATCAATTTTGTAAGTTTTCATCAGCCATGTTCCATTTTCAAAAATATTTCTGAAGTATTTATTATCCATTTTGATCATTTTACAAAAAGGCTTTTTATACTCGTCATTGTTAGATGTTGGATATATTTTAGGGAATTCTAGACTTGGCAATGTTCATGTTATTTAAGTGCTTGATTTATCATCATTGAGACTTGAAGGCTGTGGCAGGGATGAATGTAATGTTGTCTAGATGGTTACCATGGTTATGACACATCATGTATAACACTGGTACGGGGATTTCATCCTTTTCTTTCAAATATCTTTCCAAACTTTGGGCTCCTTCATTTATGGCAGACTAACAGTGGCAATTAGTAATTGATAAGTATTTAGAATGAAACTATTTTTGCTGTGTAGGCGTGTTTTTACTGCTACCATAAAATGGATTTATCAGGAAGTATTTGAACAGTTTTAAGTGGTACACAGTGATGTTTAGGTCCTTGTCAGGAGATGGTGCCAACGGCAATAGTCATAATAGTAGACACTGCACACTTAACGTGACGAGATCTGTTACAAAACCAAACTTGCTATGCAATACTTTTTATTTGTCACTCATTTGGGGCACAAATAGATAACAAGTATGTAAGGTGAGTCATTATCTGACACAGGTCGAAATTTCCAAAGATCACTTGGTGAGAAATGATTGTCCAAACAATGCGATCCAGTTATCCATTGAGTGTACAAGATGTATGTTTATTTATTAACCAGATTTTTCAAATGTCATCATGGACAATAATTTCTCATGTGTGCAAGTAAAGAATGACCTCAAGTTGACCTAGTTTCTGCTTGTCCTACTCTCTAACCCAGTCCATATTACCAGCATTTCCGTCTATTTATTTCGGTTACCATGGTTACTCAATATCCCCTGGCATTGAATGCAAATTTCACTGGATGCAAATAATCATGAATTTTGTAAATACTCATTTACCCTATCATACAGAGTATTTAATATATTGTCAGACGAGCTTTAACGCGGGCCTATGACTGTAAATAGCAAGCTAGGACCTAGGATACCATACTTGAAGGTTAAGGGGCCCTGGCCGCCGGATGTGTACCTGCCTCCGCAGCCAACGCTTGTAGTCTCGAACCAGCTGTCTAGTGACTTTGTTTGAGTAGAAACCTTAGATTGCGCTCACGTGCCGTCTTTCTTGCATGAGGAAAGACACCACCTTGTCATAACATGTTGTACAGAAATAAAGACATTCTTTTGACTGGATACTGCATGATGTGTTCGAGTTTGCTCTTTCTCGGTGTGAGAAATTTTTTAACTTTCACGAAAAGTTTAAGTGGCACAAAAACCGTTTGATTTTGGTCGCTTGATTTTGTGTTTTTTCTTGAGTTGTGACATCAGATTCGAAACATTGGAAACGAACTGCGGAAGATGTGCCGATTTCTGCCGTGTTTCTGCTTGGGTTGTCTTTCACTTGTCGGCCATCTTCCAGCAGTTGTTTCTTTTGTGTTGGGCTGATCGCAATGTGCCTTGGGAAGTGATTCCAAAATAAATCACCCGTTTGACCTACCCGTTTGTGAAGTAACCCTGATATGTGAATGCAAGTCACATGATAGACAATAACACGTATGGACTAACCCACATGACTGATCTGTCTGCGGCCACGTACAGGCTGCCCAATCCAAGACGGCGGCTGCCGCTGAAGTCCTTGTCCTCTTGCAACTAAAGACTTGGCCGTTCCATTCGCACATCTGCACCTGTAGCTACTGCTTCCTACGACTGCTTCCATGTCAAAATATAATATAACACAATCTAGACACAAATCACAGGTTAGTTATTAAATCACATTTTCCAGACATTTTCGTAATTTTCTTTGAATACTTACAATCATTTTTTTCCTTAAAACAGATCTGACATGTCAGTTTATATTTTACACTTTGTCTTGATAAGTCTATCATGGTTATGATTAGTTTTGCCCATTAACTTTGAAGTTGTTTTCTAGAAGTTTTAAACGGTAGACTAAGTGCATGTCAGTTTCTGTCGATACTTTGTCTAATTTTGGGGTGGATTTGGCATTGGTTTGGCATCTTGCATGGTTGTGTGATTATAGAACCCTTCGGTACTGAAAACCAGTCATCTAGTTAGGAAGAGTATATATATTTGTTATATTTGATATATTTGTGTGACCTCAGTTTTATTCTGAAAATGTTTCAACTGTTCTTTCTATTCTAAATGTTATATATTTCGTTTTGTTGACTGTTAATTACTACTTTGATTATTTAGACTGCATGTTCAAGTCGTCTTTTCCTGCTAATTCTGTTACCTCTGCCGGGCTTTTCAGGATGTGACTAAGTCCTTTTATGTAATTGAATACTGAATATCAAGGACGAAAATCTAAAATTAATAAAAATTGAAAAATTTGATGATACATTTTGCCCTATTTTCATATTATTCAAACAAAAATTTAGAACACCCTACGTATATTAAAATTTATGTATTTTTACGGTATATCGAATACTTGCATATTTAAGGACAGGTCACAATTTCGCTCTCCTCACCTTTCCTATGTTCCCCCACCAATCTTTGATAGAACTTCTGGGGGGGGGGGGGGGGGCGGGCGGCATTTAAAAAATTCTTTTTTCTTTTTTAATTTTTTTTCTTTTTTTTTTATGGTATTGGTTTGAACTATACTGAACGAAAAAAGTTGGATCATGAATATTTTAGTTGATATTTTTATGAAATTGTGCGTTTGGTATTCAAAAAAAAAATGTCCCCTAAAATATTCATGATGCTCTACTTTTTTGGTTCAGTATGCCATTACTTTTTCACAAAAGTGTGGAGATCAGTTGTGTGACATTCGTACCCCTGGCGGATCTGTGTTTGCACTGCTGGTTGTACAAGGCCTGCTTCGGACCGGGTCACGCTACACCAGTCGCCATGGTTATGCTGTGATATTGCTGACCATGCGTCAAGTCCTTCAACTTAGATTCACTCTAAAATACCACTCAAGACAAATAAGGTTTAAATATGGAAGTGTCGTAGTTAAGTATTTTACACTTTCAAGAATGATGCGAGGATGATACTTCAACAGCAGGTACGTTACGTGAACGACAAGTTCATCTAACCCTCGGGACTGGGTGCACACTAATACTCTATTATACATACATAGTCTTACGCAGCATTGCATTTAATCAAATTAAACCTAGAACGGTCAACATCTTCAGTTACGCTTTCAACATAATTTTTATAACTCTTGCTAATTTGAACTTTGGTGTTAATGACAGGATTGTGTTAGGTTAAAAATGCAATATTTTTGGCCTCCATTGCCAGTTAGGGTGTCATGCTATTGCTGATCACTGCTGACATGTCGCTTAGTGTAAATCAAAGGTCAAGGTCATTTCCTGATGGGTCATTCTTTGTCCTCTTTCAGATCTTCCTGGCTTTTTCTGATTGGCTGACGCCAAGATGTGATACTCTCGAGACCATCATGACAGGTCGTGTTGTCCACTCCACACGAGACCAGCAACCTCGTACTTGCACTCTAGCCTGCCGTCTCTTGGCAGATCGCGCTGGAATGCATTGACTTTGTGTGCGCCGCAAATGATTTAGCAAAGTGTGCATTTAATCCGCCAGGTTGGATTGAAACCCATATCATCTTCAATCTCGGCCTGGCGGCAGACCGACGCAAGCTCATAGTTAAAGAACGCCTATCAGTGCGCGTATAAGTGCGTAGTTACAAAAGTGTAGTTATGCATGAACATGGTATGTGTGTTCTCTTGTGGATTTTACTATTTGATTTTACGAAGTTCTACATTTCAAATTTTATCTTGAAGGTATTTTTATCTTAATGCGTGAGTATTGCTTGCGAAACATGGACATCTCCAGGTGGGTATGTGGAAGAATTGGAGCCAAGTTCAGTCTTGTGGCGGAGCTCTTAATTCAGCCTCCGCTTTTCCAGTTATGCCGGGTGTCTTTGAGGCAGCTCCACGCAAGCCTTACGTCCCCTACGATTACCGCTAGAGCGGTGCAGCCAGATGGCGGCAGCGATGGACGAATGGAGAAACAGTGCGGGTTGCCGGGTCTCACTGTGGTGGTACAGAACTATCATGTGATGGAGGATGTCGGGAATACGTACTCTTCCTTTGCTGTTTATGTTCATTTTTCCCAGCGTGCAATTAGTTTGTGGCCTTGACCTTGGCTGTTGGCGCCCTCTGTTGATACTTCTAGCCTACAGTTTAGGAGCTCCTGAACTCCTAAGCTTGTATGTTTCTGATTTCGTGTTAAGTAGTAAAGTGTGTGCCTACGAGTGAATTCTTCATCCAAGTATTGAAGATATTATGTGAATAATCGGGACACCTTCTCACTGTATCGGATGTGATGAGCGAAGATGCAACGACAGGACTGACTTGTAACTATTATAATTATTATTATCCTATTCTCCTATGACCATGGATGCCTGGCTTGAGTGTGTGTAAAATAGAAGAGATTTATATAATTCTGTCAAGTCTCATTCATCTGCGATCTGACTCACGACTGCCATGTTTATTGGACAGATGACCTTGGAGACTCCTTGACCTTGGATCATTCTGTGCCACGGGAAGTTTCTGAACCTTTATTCATGCAACTTTGTTACTATTTTGTGTGGTGAAGATTTAATGTTTAGAGGTTAGGGAAGCTTTTGTTCATATTGGCTGTTATTGAGATCATTACATCATGACTGTTTACCACATTGCCAAAGAGTTATCCTCCCTCTTTGCAAAATAGTTCCATACTTCGCGGTACGTTGTACAGACACCAAATTAATATAATCACAAATCTTGGATTGATCAATTTGGAATTTATATAGGGACACATTTAGATCATTAATTTATCTGGGCTAAGGCAACGAATATATACTTGGGTTGACTTGTATCATATTCCCATGAAATGTTACCTCAGATGGAACGTGATTCTGCTGTTTGGGGCCAGGGGGACACCAAAACGTCACACTTATGCAACAATTCTCACTGGGGGAGCTCCAGTATTATCAAAGATGGCCGCTAGATGCTCAAGGGAGGCAACTCCAGATCCTAACTGTTGTGATACCAGGTGGTGGAGTGAGACAGACAGACGTTGGGAACCCTTTGGTGAAATCTGCCATGCTATCAACCCTGTAGTGCCCGCCCTGGCCCCACACAGAGGAACAGATTTTATTTTATGTAGATATAATCCTGATTTGTACATTTCCTATAGATTAAAGTATCGGTTTTCTACAAGTTTGAATGTTTTATATGTGCATATGGTTTGGTAGGCGACTTTTAAAGGTCTTTACTAGCTTGATAAGAGTTAATCTAACAAAGCTAGTGATAGGGGAAGCCCATTTAGGGGTAAATGCACTTTTGAATCTGATTACATTTTCGGCTGATTTTAAGGAACCAACACACACAGGGCATTCTGTCTGACGAATATTCATCCTGGCCAAGACAACAGATCAAACATTTACAGGATGGTTCAGTTCATATACATGGGTCATTGCATGTCACATTTCTGCTGTTGTCAAAGAGTGAAACTGGCACAAATCACTAGACATCAACCACTTCCCTTAAGTATTTTTCAAAGGGAATTTATTATGGTACACGTTTAAATGACTGAATTGACCAATTCATAAATAATCAATGAAACAGAGCCCTGTTCCACAAAGTGATGTTCTGCCAATGCGATCGTACCATTCCTACTTTAACTACGAAGATTGCCATTTGGAACAGGTCCAGGGATGATAATCTGGTTATTTATTTACTCTAAGCCGATCGAATTTCACAGCCAGAGTGGATGTTACACATGCGCATGTGTTTCAAGTACAGGTGTCCTGTCCGTGTGCATTTGGATCGGGCAAACCAAGTGCCGATGTAGGGTTGCAACAGGTCTAATACGAGCTGACTAAAATAGAATTTGGTGGCTAGGCTCGGTCACTTGACAAGCCATGAAGATCCAGGTTAGAATTGTTTTTTTAGCAACCCATGCTTGCCGCAAGAGGCGACTAACAGGATTGGGTGGTGAGGCCCGCTGATGTGGTTGTTGCATGTCATCGTATCCCAATTGCCTAGATCGATGCTCATGTCAACCACTAGATTGTCTGGTCCAGATTTGATTTTTTACAGACCGCCATCATAAAGCTTGAAAATTGTCCAGTGTTAAACAACAAACAAACGGTTACTTGCCTGAATGAGTTTATCATACACTAAAGATCTGGACATTGATGATGCTATCAACCAATGGTTTGCCTGGTCTGGACTTGATATAGTTGGAATATGGCTGACTGGTGGACAATATGTAAACCAAATCATTTGAAGTGTTGAAAAAACTTCCAATTCAATTTATGCCTAAAAGATCAACTATTTCCCCATTTTGTCCTCTCCTTCCCCAATAATGTTTTTATGTGGTCTGAAGTAAACTGATACATCCTGATGGATAATAGTTTACTTGTAGTGAAACAGTTTCAAAGAATACCTATAATATTATCAGTGAAAAATGCATAGGTCCCTCTGAAGATAAAACTTTCTCCTCATCAAATCTCTCGGTGAACATTATTAACAGATTTTGTCTAAACATCACACAGATCTAGGCTAAAGTAGTGCCCAATGTAGAGCTGAGTAGGCACAGGCAACCCTCCACAAGGACACCGGCCATTGGGACAGACCCAGTTTCAGTTGGCGGATATGACAAGCAGGGTATCTTCTAAACTGTTTGTTTTACTACATTGCAACTTCAAAGGGGCTGCAGTGTAGCCTAGTGGGTAAAGCGTTTGCTCATCACAGGTTACAATGTGTGAACCCATTTCTGGTGTCCCCCCAGCCATGATATTGCTGGAATATTACGTAAAGCGGCGTAAAACCCAACTCACTCAAGCTTCATAACACATGCCTGTAAATAATTGATATTGTGAGCAACAATCCACATTGTCGGATGTGATGACACAGAAGCAATCGCGTCACTGAGCGTAACCACCAGATCCACTTGGTCACCTATCAAGACCAGCATAGGTTGATGGGAACCCATTCTAACGAGGAATCCCGATGGGGTGGACCCTGAACTGGACCCATTTGAATAAAGTGACAAGCATTATTTGCAATAGTTGCATGCAAGTAGAGGAGTGCCATCAAACTATCTTAGGGGGGGCGGTGGGGTAGCCGAGTGGTAAAAGCATTCGCTTGTCACACCGAAGATCCCGGTTCAATTCCCCACGTGGGTACAATGTGTGAAGCCCATTTCTGGTGTCCCTGGCCGTGATATTACTGGAAGATTGAGTATGGTTTTACACTGCTTTTAGCAAACTTAGGACCAGTATGTACAGTAAACTATGGTTTTAACGATGTCAAAAGGACGACTAAATTTATTTTGTAATAACCATTGTTTGTTTTAAGCGTATATACAGCATATATGCAACAAATGGCTGGGACTAAAAAATAAGTTTGTCATATTGGTCAGTTCGTAATAAACGTAGTTATACTTGACACTTTATTCCACAAAACAATCTCAAAGTGCAACAAATATTGTTAGACATCCTTGAAGTATGAGAGACACATGACATTCTTGCACCACAATCACATCTTGGAACAGCATCCTGGAATCGCTATATATTGATCAACAAGAAAACACGGTGATAAATTACATCAACCAATTTATTCCGAGGAAGGCTACCAGTACCTTGATGAAGCAGACCATATCCATAGGATACATCTGGACAATAGCACCGAAGCAAGAACCGAAAGATAGACAGAAACGTCAAACAGTGTGGAGAAGATAGGTTTACATTGCATCCTCTAGATCCTTCACACAGCATCAAGGTAGCCCTTTACCAAGTTAATGATCCTCAGTGTCCAATAGGGAACACACAGATGATACCCAAGATGCATCGGAAAGCATGTGAGGAACAGGAATGACTTTCGGAAAGATCTTTTATATATTTTCTCTCCATGTTTCGTATGATTACTGTTTGTCCATCAACAAAGGGGAATTATCCTTTAATCTGGAATGGGTCACTGATTAAAGGGCACTTCGTCGCTGGGCTAAGCTGTGTGGATGATCATGGAATCACAATATTGTCTTAACGTCAGGTGGTTGAACATGATTGAGATCAGGGAGTTTACAAAAAATCAAGATCAGAAAAACGTGGCATGAGTTCAAAGAACTTTGATCTTTTCTGACTCTTGATATTAAACAGCTATTGCTACCAAAAACAATTCAGATCTTCAACTATCAACATGAATTACAATGATTATTCATTTTAAAACAATAATGGCAAGTAATCATTGATTAAAATAACATTCAAATTCTAATTAACTAGTAAAAAGGATACCTTAAGTTAACTGCTAATAGACCACAAACACATGAGATATACTCCAATATTTAAGAGTCACTAAAAGTCTAACAAAGTAAGTTTTGTATGACCCAAAGTTCACACACAGTTGTCTCCCTTAATAGAAATTACATTGTTTTTTCATTCCTTGGCTTTGACTACAGGACATGAACATTGAAAGAAATATAAATAATTTGAGAGTTTGAGTGACATACTGTTATTACAATGTTATTTCAGCATATACATGTTGCATGGTATAAACGCCAGGACATATATTCCGTAGTGTATTCAGGTCATGTGGGGATGGCCGCTTTCAGACATCGTGTGCAAATTATGAGACATATTTACATCACACACTTCCAAATTTCATGACTTTGTGGAGTTGTAAAATCACTTCTTTCTTGCCTTGGTCCAAGAAAAAGACATCGGTGAAGAAAAAATATTTGTTCCTGAAAACAAAATTCATATGGATTTTAGAAAGATATGAAACAAAAACTGTGAGCTATCAATCAAGGAAGATGTTAGATTGAACATCATTGAAATTATGAACTGCGTGTTAGTCTGGGCTAGCATCATACCTTGCCTTGACACAGTACGAGTCAGTCATCGTTTACACCATTAATGCCATCTTTCACCATTTATTGGTATGACATGACCTGAGATCAAACCACTGACTTTTCACCCCCCTAACAGATGCTCTATTCACTAGAACCTCACTCTATTAACTAGACCATGTAGGCCGTCGCGATAAATCAATAAAAATGTTAATTATATCGTATCAATATCATTCAAAATGATGATTTAGCATTAAGAATTGTTAGATAGGCATTTCTCTAGATACTTAGGACTCCTCTCATGGTGGCCAACTCACAGTGACTGATTCCAGATTATTAACTGGCGCTGGCGCCATCACTTGACGATCCTTCGTTTGTCTGGCCACCAACTTCCTGTGGTGCAGAACCTGTGAAGCAAATACCAGGATTACAGACACAAATCAGTTTACAACATCCAAGCTTTTCAGAAACTACTGTCAGATCATCCTCAGTTGTCCAGGGAATGATATCTCCATTGTGTTCACATATTTACCCTGGACCCATTTGACACCATAGGTCCGTACTGGCAGATGCTAAAATAACAAGCGTATAGTTGACAAAGTCATCTATATCCCCCGCCCATTTTATTACGTTATGGTCCCAAACCAGGTAACTGACCCAACATTTCTCTTAGCCCATGTCAAAATAGCTGCAATGGAAATTCTAAAATAAACATTTCTAAAACTCCTTAATATCAAATGGCACTAGTTCAGTATGGGCTTTATATATAGACATGCAATGTTTGGCAAGGAAATATTTAACAGTTTATTTGTTATAATCCTTGAGTAAACCAATCCTATATTAAAACTTAAATCCAACTTCTTGTCATGGAAACATAAACAATAAATAATTCTAAAAGTGCTATATATCAAAAGGCACCAGTTCAGTATCGGTATGTGCCTGGTAGACATGCAAAGTTTTGTAAGAAAGTATTTAACGGTTTTTGAGTTTTGAGTTTGGAAACAAACACCACCCTTATAGAACCTAAGTCCAACTTGTTGCAATGGAAACGTAAAAAATAAAAATTTATAAAATTCCTAAATAGCAAAAGGCACCAGTTCAGCATGAGTTTGATAGACATGCAAAGTTTCATAGAGAAATATTTAACGGTTTCTGAGTTATGCTCCGGAAACGATTTCGGGATGCACGCACGCACGCACGCACGCACGCGCACACACACACACGGACGGAACTCATTTCTATATACTTCGTTGGGGCGGGGGATAATTAAACACTTAGCCGTGGGAAATGGAAATTATGTGCACAGTAACTGAAGAGGAAAATGATAGTGATGTCACATCCTGAACAAAGCTAAGCTAAGCTAAGATTGTTCCAGGGTATTTATTACTATAGAATTGAGACAGAAGAATTATTTATACCAGTGTATTCTATCATCCAATTATTGTCCTGAGGGAGGCATTCAAACATATTTTCTGATATCTTTGAAACAGTTGTCTTTTTTATTATAATCAACTCTTCACATCACACAACCGGTTTTAGAGTTATCTCCCATGCCATAGCATCTTTCTAAGTTGGTTGATGCATTAAATGCATTACAATGCTGTTGGCAGTCCAGTGATACCCACCTGGAGTTATAAGGAATAATGGAATAATTTAAATCTAAAGTTGATAATTTAAAACAAAAAAATATTAGTAAGAACCATTTACAGCTAGAACAACTTTATGGTTTTGATAAACATATGTTTGGCATTGCATCTTATCACAAATCATTAAAAAAAAAAGTAAGTTTTCTAACACAATTGATTATTAGTAGGCAAACATCCGCTACTCAATTGTGCACCGTCTACTCACTTCTTGCTCGGTGCGCAGCCCGCTTCTTCTCGTTTAAATGTAGGACAAGGGAGGCAATCAGCTGCATATAGTCATCCTGCAACACACAACATGGACGTCAGTCATCTCGCATAAACATTATTTGCCCATGTTGATAAGTAAACACAACTGTGATTAAGAGCAACATAGTACAACATTTTGAATAAATAACAAATATTCCTGTTCATGAAAAGGAATAACTTCAGTCTTGATGTCATTGTTAATTTTGACATGGTTTCTTCCATGTCACCATGACAGACGCTTCCATTCGTTAGCCTTTGGTACAGACTTTGCGAGTTTCAATCCTGCTCGCGACACACAATTGTTGTGAAATTGTTCTATCATCAAAGTAAATTGAAGGAAAAAAGAAATTCCAGCATTCCCAAGAGGTGTTTAACTAACAATTCAGTTGGTTAATGCCCATTTCAAAGACAAAGGAGCTAAGGTGAGTGAGTGAGTTGTGTTTAACGCCGCTTTTAACAGTATTCCAGTTATATCACGGCGTGTCAGTTTAATGTGGGAGGAAAGCCCGAAGTGATGCAGGTCTCAGACATTTACCACTTTGGTGAAACCAATGAGCACGGGTATGGTGCTGACAAACCTAGAAACATAATCGAGGCGAACTGGGATTCAAACCAACAATCATAGGTTTCTGGCGTGCCCAAGGGACGCACAGTTTGTCATTAAGACCTACAAATATATTGTGTCAAATTGATAAGTCCATAGATGAAATACTTGTTGTGCGGGGGGCACGGATGGCCTAGTCGTCTAAGGCACCACAATTCGCTGTGCAGAGTTGCGTCCCTTGGACACGCCAGAAACCTATGATTGTGGGTTCGAATTCCGGTTCACCCCGAATATGTTTCTAGGTTTGTCAGCACCATACCTGTGCTCATGGGTTTCACCGAAGTGGTAAACGTCTGAGACCTGTATCACTTCGGGCTTTCCTCCCACATGAAGCTGACACGACGTGATATAACTGGAATACTGTTAAAAGCGGCGTTAAACCCAACTCACTCACTCACTCACTCACTCGTTGTGCACAATGATTTGTATACAACAGGGATTCCAGGTTAGAATTGGTTCCCAGCAACCTATACTAGGCGTAAGAGTCGACTTAATGATATCATACCAGCATGGATCATTGGTCATAATATTAATCACTGATTGTCTGGTCCCTACTCGATTGTTCAGAGGCCACCATCATATAGCTGAATTCGTCATTACACAACAAACACACACATCTGATTGCCATTTGAACACAGTAGTTGGCCTAAAACTACATTAATGCCAAGTGACCCCATGTCCTACTTCACTGCACATACATCCCTATCTTCCCAGCCACTATTAACCACCATGTGTGACATTTATTTCATAGTCAAATGCAGCAGTTAACATTGTGAATAATGAGACAGGTTCAAATAAGGGTCAGACCATTATCCTGTGTTCCTGTCATAAAGCTTGTCAAATATCGCCATCATTGAACCCCGGTGGCTGGGACATGCACAGATTACAATACTTCAATCAATGCCCATATACCTGTTCTACCTCTACGTACCTGTTGATTGGGCAGGTGTGGACAGGTGGAATAGGTTAAGTGCCAATTAGATTACCTGTGGACAGTGTGGGATCAACAAAGCAAATCAGTTTATTGGAGCACGAGGGATCTTGCCTTTGATACTTGGGCCAGTACAGCATATTTGCAGACTCTATCTCCTTATATGAGGAGTCTATATACACTCTGCTTGTCTTGTTATTCTATAGGGTGTTCAGGGAATGGTCACAACACACTATATGGAGCTACCACAGTCCATTCAAAGTGACTAGGGCTTTGCTAGGGCTGGCGAGTCCAAATTTACTATCCGGGTCCCCACCCCTCTATTACCCGACCCTGCCCAGTTACCCAGCCCCCTATTACCCGACCCTACCCGGGTCCCCACCCCTCTATTACCCGACCCTACCCGGGTACCCACCCCCCTATTACCCGACCCTACCCGGTTACCCACCCCCCTATTACCCGACCCTACCCGGGTACCCAACCCCCTATTACCCAACCCTACCCGGTTACCCACCCCCCTATTACCCGAACCTACCCGGGTACCCACCCCCCTATTACCCGACCCTACCCAGTTACCCACCCCCCTATTACCCGACCCTACCCGGGTACCCACCACGCTATTTACCGACCCTACCCGGTTACCCACCCCCCTATTACCCGAACCTACCCGGTTACCCATCCCCCTATTACCCGACCCTACCCGGGTACCCACCCCCCTATTACCCGACCCTATCACTATGACACTGATCCTTACCCGAGTCTTGGCGTTACAGTACAGGACATTTTCCATCTCTTCACTTGAGTTGGCGCCAGGTTCGAGGTCCGCACCTTGGCGAGCTGCCTCTCTGTAACACAACCACATCAAACATCAAAGCACAGACCACATGTAGATTAAACATCAATTTTGCCAATTACGTTTAGATCCAGTGTGATTTATGTAAATCTTGCCATGTAGCGGAGAAAAAGCATCAATACAAAGTGAAGACCATCAGTAGCCTACTACAGACAGCCATCTGCAATTCCAGACATAAACTCAACAAAACCACCCGATTCTTCTATATTACTGTCATGGTAGATTAACTCCATGTGAAGCCCATTTCTGGTGTCCCCCGCCGTGATATTGCTGGAATATTGCTAAAAGCGGTGTAAAACCATACTCATCCATCATCCACTGAGCCAAGATTCAGTTGACATGACAGTGAAATGTTTGTTTATAAAGCACTTTATTACACATCATGGTGTCAATGTTCACATATCAGTCTGTTAACAAAGCTCTTATGGACTCAGCATAGCCATGGACAATAAGTGATCGTCTGTTGTCGTAATCACACGACAAACAAACATGAAAGGCTGAAGTTGAACATACCACTGTATTCCTGATGAGCCTTTCAGATTCAAGTGGCTCGCGAACAGTCTGGGTCATTGTGCCTTCAATGTTAACAAATCATACTTCTTATACCACTGGACCACAATACAGAGTCATCCATTACCATTGCCTCATGCCTTAATTATCCTCCGCCACGAAGTGGAAGGGGAATATTATGAGAATGGGTGCTGTCCTATCCGTCCGTCCGGAGCAGAACTCAAAAACCATAAGAGAGAGATATCTTAACCAAACTTGGCACATAGATAGGTCTAGTAGTGAACTGGTGCCTTTTGATAGTTTTGGATTTTTTAAAAAGTTGAGTTTCCATAGCAGCGACTTTGACTTGGACTGAAAATGGTGGTCGTGCCCGTTTCCAGAAGGTTAATGCCTTGCACACTACTAGACATGTCATATTGGGGGGAGATATGAATATTTCATGCTTGTTTTGTTTGCTGTTTAAAAGCCACACTCTGCATATGCATATGCCAGCTATGGCTGTCTGATCACAATGAAGTCTGATCTGGCAAACCAGTGACTGATATTATGAGAAACGTCCCATGTCGACGGGTTCAATGACACACACTCAGCCACGTCACCATGTCTGACACCTGATTCATTAGATTACCTCTTATTCCCCTTCGCAGTTATCATGATATGTGCAGTTAATATCACACTCAACAGTGACCTCCCTTAGTTGTGTCAGGATCCGAAGTATGTGGGTTCAAATCCAAGATTTTTATCCTTGGTCCGTCAGCACCATCCATGTTAATTGGTTCCAACAAAATGGTAATCCTAACATTATCTCTCATTTCCCCAAATTACCAAAACACATTTTACATCATAAAATGTCACTCATGCCACATCAAGATGATGCATTTCAGAGTTTCACAAATTAAGAAAATCACACAGTCTGTTGACCTTGATATTCGCACAATAGTTCAAATAATATGTTATAAGTTTTGTGATTGGCTGAAACTGTTTCCATGGCCATGACAAGACACAGAAATATTCCCGCCCTGAGGACATCCACTTAATTCATAGGTGATAAATCTTTATCTCGTCTATCGAAAGACAAACAGAACAAGCCTCAGGGCCGATAAGTAGTGTCTGACGACTGTTAGAAAGTGTCCTTGGGATGGTCAACAGGAAACACACATCAGTCATGCTGACAAAAACAGATAGAGTGAGTGAGATGAATGAGTTTAATGCTGCCTTGAACAGTACATCAGTTATATCACAGCATGTCCTCTTTATGGGGGATTCAAAGTGGGATTCAAAGTCGTATCCCCTTGTGAATCCTCAAAACATGGTGGTAACATGAGTGAGTGAGTGAGTTGGGTTTTATGCCGCTCTTAACAACTTTCCAGTTATATCACGGCGTGTCAGCTTGATGTGGGAGGAAAGCCCAAAGTGATGCAGGTCTGAGGTTTACCACTTTGGTGAAATGATAACAGGACAAGGATCTAGGATTTGAACCCAGCCCTGTGGATAATATGAGCTAAGGGAGGTAACTCTGTAAAACCAATTGTAGCATCTCAGATTACGGAGGCAACTATGCCCAAGTCTGTCTCACAGCCGCTGAATCATATAATTTTCCCTTCCACCCTGCCCTTGTAATGCTATAGCTCCAAAACGAAGCAAGTCTAGATTTTCCACTAGCGAAAGTTACTGAACTTTTGATGCTCAGAAAATTGGAACTGATAGTATTTAAGCCATAAATTTTGAATGATAACATGTCTTGGCATTGAAAGTTCAATATCAGCCACAAATCTGTCAACAGGATGTATATCAGGGATAGACACTGTTGATCAAATCCAACTGGTCCCTGTTCATTTCGGACTAGTGGTTTATGGAAAATATGTTGCTTGATTTGGGCAGAAGACAGCTAGTCTCTATGAATATTCACAAGTCGCTCACAGACAAGTGGCTGTGTCTAACCCTGTTTATTCACGCAGTGAATACAAATGTTATCAATAGTCTAATGTGGCCCACTCTTTCAACATAAACACTCACAGCAGTGAGACGGACCGGGTGTCTCTCTGCACAGCAACATGCTTCGCCTGTGACGACTGCGCCCCCTGTTGGGGCATGAAAGTGAAGTACTGGATTATTGACTCAATGTACGGTCAGTTCAACCAGCCCAAGGGAGATAACTTTACTTGTATTCTGACCCTCCCTTCACAAATACGCAATAAAGCAAAGTGTCCCCTCGTACACCAGAGTATTCATCAGCTCAAAATCTCACTGGCTTTCCGGCAATACAAGTAGAAACTTGCATCATTATCAATGCAGCAATTGTGTGTAAGTTGCAGACAGCTGTGCACAGCTCCACCTTAATGTGAGTGTATTACACTAAGAAATGTATGTTAGGGACTCCCCCCCCCCCCCCCCCCACCCATTTTAATAAATGACCAGCTCACTTTACAATCAGAAATATTTTCCACAGATTCGATCAGCTCTAGCCTCATGTTAATATCGGAGTTTCATGAATTGTCAAGTTATCATATCATGTTATATTTGAAAAATAAATCATGCATATGAAATATCTGTAATTAATTCAACAGTGTCAGTGTATAATCAATGTCCGCTGATCCAAATTTAAAATATGGTGCCATGGTAACTGTCCTCTCAATCACCTCTGTTAATCATGAATTACTGATAGTTTTTTTTAACCTAGGGAATACAACAAGCCTCTGACGACAAAATAAGGAATCATGAGGCCCTGTTAAGGATGGCTCATCTTGTAACGTGTTGAGTGTGTGAGTTGGGTTTTAACAGTATTCCAGTTATATCACAGCATGTCAGCTAACTGTGGGAGGAAAGCCCGAAGTGATGCATGTCTCAGAGGTTTACCACTTAGGTTAAACCCACAAGCACGGGTATGGCACTGACAAACCGAGAAACATAATCGGGGTGAATCTAAAGTTGAACCTACAATCATAGGTTTCTGTCGTGCCCAAAGGACACAACTCTGCACAGCAAATTGCAGCGGCTTAGACGACTGGGCCACCCGTGCCCCCTGTAACCTACAACATTCCACTTTCGTTCGAAAACTAATTTGTCATAAGACCTACAAACATATTGTTTCAAATTTTACCCAAGGTTTTTGTAAAAGTTCATGAGCTTGGTTTTATGCCACTATGAACAGTAATTTATTCATATAACATAAATAAGGACATTTCCGTTTCATGTAGGAAGAAATCCCAGTGATCTTCGAATCATCTACATTCCTCAATCACCATTGGAGGCCAGAATTGCTGTATAATCAAGGCCTTTTTCTAGTACGTGGGAAACCAGTGATGGGTGCTTGAATAACATCATAGTCCTTTTCCACCACATCGAGTGCCAAATTTGCCACAGTCTTGGGGTATCTGCTCTACACGATGATTCAATGTCTCGCAATGCAGGGTTGGCCCGAAGTTCCTGTACGGTGGCTCATTTGCCTTCCATGGGGATCACCTGGCCAAGTCATCAGTAGACTGAGAATGGACAAACATCCCTACTACCGAACATAAAGTTCACATATGTCAGAAGGCAATTGGACGTCCGTGGGTAATACATAACCTAACGTTATTACTTGTCTAAGAAAAGAACACACATCACAAATACGCTTAACATTAGCCAGATTCGCACGGGAACCAGTGCCCGAAATAACTGCTTGCCCACCTGCCCGTGACTAGTAACTTTTCTGTCGGGCCGCATGAAATTTTCCTCAACCTGCCCGACTGTCTGGCAGATAATTTTAAGACTACTTACGTATTCAGTTTTATCACTTCTTGTAGATTCTCAAGCAATTGTTTGCATTATTCCAACCGATTCAAGACGCGATTTTTCTCTTATTTTTCACGATTTTTCAATATTCATAATGTTTGAAGATGGGCAGGCAACATCTTTGGGGTCACCTGCCCGACTGTCTTGTTGGGTTTTAAAATTATTTCAAACACTGACGGGAATGGACAGTAAGATGTCCACAGGTATGGTGCTGACAAACCAACAACAATCAGTCCCAATCTTGAATTTGAACTCAATAAGGAATGAAACTTTTTACACAGAATGCCAGTACCTCTGATGACTGGATTTGTGAAGGAACTTTGACCACAATGGCTATGATATTGCAGACCCAAACAGGGCCTCTCTCTGTGAGAGCCAGCTGGAACTGTAGGGCACGCAGTCATGCGGTACAGATCAATACTGCTCGCTCATTATTGATTGATTTCATCACCTTTACTCCGTCAAATGGACAATCATGCTTGAAACACATGCTGTTCAGGATACAGCACTTGCTGGAACGTCATTGACCTTCAGATGTTCAGCTGCATGCTGTGATATACAAGTTGATAATATCCCTCTGTAAAGTACTAATATCTCATAACAGACTGACTAAGGTTTGCTGAAAATATCAGATGTATTCTATAAAGATATCTTACATTCTGTAACACGAGTGTCTGGGTGTTTGTCAGTATGACGGACTGACCTTTATCTAGTCACGTTAACCATATCCGGTTTACAAATCAATATTTACAAAATCAACATACCACGTCAGTTACCATGGTTACTGGCAGAAGCATAAATGAAATATTCCTATATTCATAAACATGATAATTATTAATCACAATCATGGTTGGTTGGTTGTTTTTTTTAATGCCACACTCAGCAATATTCCAGCTATATGACAGGGATCTGTAAATAATTGATTCCGGACCAGACAATCCAGTGATTAATATCATGAGCATCAATCCATGTAATTTGGATCGATGACATGCTTCAACTAAGTCCACAAGACTGACCACCCGATCCAGTTAGTCGCCTCTTACGACAAGCATAGTCACCTTTTATGGCAAGCATGAGTTGCTGAAGACCTATTCGACCCCAGGTCTTCACGGGTCTCACAAAAACACAAATTCTAAAAGAATTAACCGTACAATTTTTTGTTGAATTTAAACGCATGCTGAAGGAGTCTTATTTTTTTTTCCAAACTTGTTTGGATTTGTGTCTGAAGAAACCCAAACTCGCTTGACGACATTCCTTGTACAACTTAAATTCAAACTGGGGGTACATGACCTCAAGGTTCAGGGAGGTCAAAGCATCCATCTTCAAGTACCTATCTAGTCTGTGTTCCCTGCTCTAATAACTGCCTTAATAGACTGATTCATTGACTACAGGGGCCTGGTTAGGAGAGGCGTGATACGAGACAATACCGACCAGTCTCCTCCATGTGGTGTGTCAGATATACTATCTCCACCATTCATATATGTAAAATAGTCAGCTTATCTGATGATGGTGTTGAAGGGTGCCATTAAATATGACACAAAGATGGCACTGGTGATTTCTTTTGAAATTCGGACGACATGTTTTCGTTTCTAGAAAGATCTGTTTTTGTGATGTGGTACGATCGCCGACACATGTCGACACAGTCATTTGGTCGATGAAGTCAGCTTCAAATATGCAAGCTGAGTCATGGAACTGTTAAAGAATGATTCCAGTGTTAGACAATATCTCCACTGTCCTCAATAAAATTCTTTAGGGATGACCAAAGAATTATTTCAGGGATCATTGCTTTTTACAATTTAATTTAAGGATGAGGTAGGACGAGGGCCCCATTTGGCCCAGTAGAAATGTCAAATTTTTGGGAAGATGCAAATTAGAAGTCACCAAAAATATCATCTTAAGCAGAATTATTTCTAAAAAGGTACTCATTCACCTAACCCAAGGGAAAACAACAATACAAAATACCCAAAGAAATCCATCAATACTCAGTGTGAATGGCAACATGAATAAACCATCAGTGGGTTAAAAAGTCTCATTGAGCATTGTCATAGTACATATGTCATTCATGAATGAACAACCACGTTCCTCAAAGGAGAGACAGCACCACACAAGTTCATGCACACATTTGTTCCTGGTCAGTTACTTGAGTGAGTGAGTGAGTGAGTGAGTGAGGTTTTACGCCGCTTTTAGCAATATTCCAGCAATATCACGGCGGGGGACACCAGAAATGGGCTTCACACATTGTACCCATGTCGGGAATCGAACCCAGGTCTTCGGCGTGAGAAGCGAACGCTTTAACCACTAGGCTACCCGACCGCCCCCAGTTACTTGACAGTCAGTCCGGTATGGTGGTATATTCAGTAGGCCTAGTATTATTTTCACTGATTAATTCAAAATGAACTCATGCATGAAATGTAAGCACCACAGTTATGGCACACATCGCCATAAATGCGTTCCACTAGTTTTATTCTGTTGTCTGGTAGTATAATGACATTCCTCATTTTGTACAAGCTTGATCCTACCATATCTAATAGGAAAGGTAGCTGCCTGGCCCTGCTGATAATAACACTGTAGCCGAACCATATACCTCCATCACTGTACCAATCTACTTGTGTCCTGTACCTATCTACATCATGATGGCTCACTTGTTTGACCAACACTGGTAACAATCTACACCTTGTCACGTCAGTCATAAGTTAAGAGTGAGTGAGTGAGTATGGTTTTACCCGCTTTTAGCAATATTCCAGCAATATCACGGCTGGGGACACCAGAAATGGGCTTCACACATTGTACCCATGTCGGCAATCGAACCCGGGTCTTCGGCATGATGAGCCAATGCTTTAACCACTAGGCTACCTGACTGCCCCCTGGTAAGTTAAGAAAAGTAATCTTTAAGGAAAGCCTGAAGTGAAGCAGGTCTTAAATGTTTACCACTTCGGTGAAACCCACAAGCACTCGTATGGTGCTGACAAACCTAGAAACATAATCCGGACAAACAGGGATTCGAAACCACAATCATATGTTTCTGTCATGACCAAGGGACGCAACTCTGCACAGCGAATCGCAGCGACTACTGGGCCACCCGTGCCATTTTTCTGAAAATTTATAGACGGACATTTCATATATGTCATGTCTCCGCAAAACCGATCTAGTGGTTGTTCAAGTAGTGTCCTTGTTTCTACTGATGATGGAGTCATACTATGGTGTTGAGAAACCTGATCTGAACATCGCAATAAAGAAATGAGGTGACCAGACCAGTTGGCAAAACATAAACAGTTGAAAACATCCCTTATGGTGACAGACATTCGGTCTCACAAACTGCCCGAGGCCAATACCAGAATCCTTCCAACAACCCAAACCTTAGCAGAAAGGAACACAACTCTACACAGTGAATTGCAGCAACTTGGACCATGGGGCCACCTGGGCTGCCATTTAAATAAGACTGCATCTAATTCAACAATCATAGAGTACTTAAAGATCATAAACAGTGACAGGAAACTATCACGATAATGGAGTGAGTGAGTGAGTGAGTGGGTGAGTGAGTGAGTGAGTGAGTGAGTGAGTGAGTGAGTGAGTGAGTGAGTGAGTGAGTGAGTGAGTGGGTGGTCGAGTGAGTGAGTGGGTGAGTGAGTGAGTGGGTGGGTGGGTGGGTGGGTGAGTGAGTGAGTGAGTGGGTGAGTGAGTGAGTGAGTGAGTGAGTGAGTGAGTGAGTGGGTGAGTGAGTGAGTGGGTGGGTCACATTGCATTCAAGGTCACTGCACTTATATAGTGACATGCTTGAACGTGTGTGTGTGTGTGTGTGTGTGTGTGTGTGTGTGTGTGTGTGTGAGCAATATTCCAGCTATATGACAGTGGTCTGTAAATAATCGAGTCTTGACCAGACAATCGAGTGATTGATATCATCATGACATGCATCAACCAAGTCAGCGAACCTGACCACCTGATTCTGTAGTCACCTCTTACGACAAGCGTAGATTGCTGAAGACATATTCTACCCAGGATCTTCAGAGGTCAGTAACAACAAGTACCATCTTTTAATGTCTTTAGGTATGACATGTATGGGAACCAAACCACAGACCTTCTGCTCTCCAGGCAGGCACTCTATCCACGACTAAACCACAGACCTTCTGCTCTCCAGGCAGGCACTCTATCCACGACTAAACCACAGACCTTCTGCTCTCCAGGCAGGCACTCTATCCATGACTAAACCACGGAGGCAGTTCACCTACTATGGAATGTGGTATGACCACAATCCATATAAACAGCACCCTAATACCCTCAGAAAATCAGAACACATTTAGTGTTCAGGACGGCTATCCCAACTTGTTTATTTGGAGACATATCAGCCCTCCATCTGTATCCGATTGAGAGTTTTTCCAGACAAACAAGTTTTTTTCTGAACAGCTTGCATGAATAACATACCAGTAAGATGGTATCATCGGACAATGTACAACTATACCACAATCCATATAAACAGCACCCTCCCCTAATAACCTCAGAATATCAGAACACATTTAGAGTTTAGAACAGATTTCTCACTAAACTTGTTTATTTGGTGAAATATCAGCCCTCCATCTGTATCTGATTGAGAGCAAGAGTTTTCCAGACAAACAAGTTTTTTTCTGAACAGATTGCGTGTATGACATACCAGTAAGATGGTATCATCCAACAATGTACAAGTATTAATGACTGCACCCAAATCCTATACAGGATTCTATATGTTCCTACACATTCATATATTCTACACAGTCCCGAACTATATCAATTTCCCTTCTGTCCATCCCTTACTGTAATGCTATAGCCCTTAATGACTTCCTCTGTGGTCTAGTGGTAGAGTGTCCGCCCTGAAAGCAGAGCGTCTGGGGTTCAATTCCCGGCCATCACACACCAAAAGACGTTAAAAGATGGTACTTGTAGTCACCCAGCCTAGTGCTCGGCAATTAGGGGTCTAAAACAAGGACTGGTCGGTTCGTAGTCAGTGTACTGTGTCTGAGTGGGGTATTCATGCGGCATGGTATCTCAGTGGGGTAGCACTATAAAATTGGCATTATTCCGGACACACACAGACACACAGACACACACACAATCTTGAACGTGACAACTCCATTTCACCTCACCTATAGCCCAAAATGAAGCAAGTCTATATTTTCCCCAGGTTCAAACTCCCATCTCACTGGGGCTTCTTCTAATTTAAATGCAGTTACTTGTTTCTATCAAAGTATCGTATTTTCAGACACTAAACGTAAGTCTAACCCCAGTGTTAATCATAGTACTCATGTTCTCGAGATATTGACTGATAATCATTGCTTCACACTGATATATAGGGTTCCATTTCTCCCTGCTGCAGACACTCAACAAAGTCCCGAAGCATGGTGGATCTCCATGTATAAAGTCAGGGTAGTGCACGCAAGTTTTTGTTCACATCATGACGAGGACATAGTGTGCACCCATCCTTTTCCAACTCCTGGATCTGCCTCTGAGAAGCAGCAGTTAAGACGACAGTTTGTGCCAGACATGTTGATGTCTCAATTCTGTATTGTTACCATGGTCCACATCCCACTGGCACTGACAGTCTGGGGTTTGTCACACTCCCCAGGAACCATGTTGGGAGAAAAGGGACGTTCCACGGACAACTGGTTTCGCCCTCATCAGTCAGACCCCGTCCTCCTAGGGAATCGTCCGGTGACAGCGTGCAGCCTGTCATAGCTTTATTGTGCAAAACTTCCCGAGGATGTGGAAAATTGGATTTCTACATCCGTTACACATACAACATTTGGGGATGTCAGATTTTTAAAAGCTGTTTACTTTCTAATTTCTTGGAGGCAGTCATTCTATAATTGCAAATCTGTGAGGGAAGTTTATTTGAGTGAAACATCCCTGCTGTGAGTTCAATCAGGAGACTAGAGTGTTATCAAATGTTTTACATGACTAATTATTCCTGCGTATGTGACACAACCATTTCCTAACTTACTTACAGAAGATTTTGAAACGAGTCATTAATGACGCAATAAATTCACTTAGGAAATCAAATTCAGTTTTTACAATTTATTTGTTTAAAATACTGACCCTACTCCGCTAGTTGTTTAAAATAAAACAAAACTACAAAGTATCAGAATTAAATGAGCTTTACCGTATTCGACATAATAAGCGCCCAGGGTGCTCTCAAAATTAGAAATAGGGGGCTCTTATTAGAACATTATTTTGACGAAAAACAACAGAGATGAAAGATCGTATATTTCGTGGTTTATGCTGACAGCCTGAAATGTTTATATACGACAGATATATTTTTCCAGAATTTAATTGCTCATAATTAAGGGTGCATAAAACAAACGTATCATGCACGAATAAATAGTCTTGTGTAAATTTATCAATCGGAAGGGACGCTTATTGGGATTGTTCACTAGCAAATATATAAGCCAATATCGCCATGGGCACTTATTAGAGCGGGGTGCTTATTACGTCGAATACGGTAATATCTTTCAAAAATTAGAAACTTTGAATGACCCCCAAATGAAGTGGTGTACAGTGTTGTATAGTGTTATATCATGTTAGATCATGTTGTATCATGTTATACAGTGTTATACCACATACAACAGTATATCATGTATACTTTATCTAATATCGTGTATAAGACGTCATATCACATAAAATAACACACCCAAAATAACATAATCTAAAATAATCTTATGCAATTTCCCAAGCAATATTCATCTTGTGGTCTTCTCCATTCAATTGTGTTTCAAACACTGGACACCACTTCTGACTGTTAACAGGTGGGCGAAGGTTATATAACATTCACAGAGGAGAACAAGTCAAGCTGGCTGCGTCACGTAAGTAGGAAACTACTGTAAATCCTTGAATAAACGCCTTCCTTGAATAAATTCTGGGTCGTATAAGGGAGCATCCATTTGATTTGCATAGGGGTGATGGGAAATAGTTCTGAGAACAATGTAGTTTTTCAACAGCCGTATCCAATAAGCTATTTATTTAAGGAGCACCATCAGGCAATCTATTCATTTTCACTTTTAAGAGAAGCATTTTGATGTTTCGAAACGTGAAAATACTGTGATTTCTACAAAATATTGTTTGTAAGGATCTGTACCGCATACCGCATATCAGTATGAGGTAGAGAACACAAGGCTTAGAAAAATAAATGCCTGCCTTGAAAAACGCCCAGACTCGAGACCTTCATAATAAATCATTTATTCAAGGATTTACAGTATCTCAGGTGAACCCCCACAAAGAAGGGTCAATCCAGAAGCAACCATTGACAATTATCATTTGAATTTGAATCCAACTCACTCCATTCTCAAGCTCTAACCCCTCCAGTGAACAGAGACCTCAAGGTCATCCACACATGTGAATCAGCTGAGAAAATAACTTCAGTAAATATCAGTACCTTATGAAAGATACTTAGCATGCTTAGTGAGATTAAAATGCGTTTTTTCAATTGAAGTATTCAAGTTGTCTTCAGTTTTCCCATTGAAACTGCTGTCTGATATGCTGTTAAAAGTCTGACGTAATCTTCTCATGCCTTGTGAATAAACATGGACCTTGTCTACATAAACTTGCTATGTCACGAAGTTGTAAATTAGAAAGTAAATACACCTCTCACTGTTGTATTGAATGTGTGAAAGTATATGTATGTAAGTATGTCATGGGATAAAGAAGGCGATGAGTCACTCATACCGTTCCCCCCTCTAGTGACAGCCCTCCCCCCGACCTACCCATTGAGGAAGTCTTGACTACCTCCCCATTGTCAATCTCCCACCTCCAAACCCATGTGAATCTCCCACCCTTCACCCTAAGTAATGAAAAATCCTCCCAACCCCACCTCGACCACCACACACACACCCTATGTAAACCCAGTGTCAACTCCCATGTCAATCTTAAATCCCATGACAATCCCCCACTCGCATGACAATCCCCCACTCGCATGACAATCCCCCACTCCCATGTCAATCCCCCACTCCCATGTCAATCCCCCACTCCAATGACAATCCCTCCCGTCAATCCTCATCCCCATAACAATTCAACACTCCCATGACAATCCCCTCATCAATCCTCAATCCCATGACAATCCCCCACTCCCATGTCAATCCCCCGCTCCCATGACAATCCCCCACTCCCATGTCAATCCCCCGCTCCCATGACAATCCCCCACTCCCATGACAATCCCCCACTCCGATGTCAATTCCACACCCCCATGTCAATCTCCCACCCCATGTCAATCCCCCACTCCCATGTCAATCCTCAACTCCCATGTCAATCCCACAACCCCATGTCAATCCCACATCCCCATGTCAATCCTCCACTCCCATGTCAATCCCCAACTCCCACGTCAATCCCACACCCCCATGTCAATCCCACATCCCCATGTCAATCCCCCACTCCCATGTCAATCCTCCACTCCCATGTCAATCCCACACCCCCATGTCAATCCCACATCCCCATGTCAATCTCCCACCCCCATGTCAATCCCCAACTCCCACGTCAATCCCGCACTCCCATGTCAATCTCCCACCCCCATGTCAATCCCCCACTCCCATGTCAATCCTCATTCCCATGTCAATCCCACACTCTCATGTCAATCCCACACTCCCATGTCAATCCCACACCCCCATGTCAACCCCACACCCCCATGTCAACCCCCCACCCAGATGTCAATCCCACACCCCCTTGTCAATCTCCCACACCCTATGCCCAGTGTCAAGCCCTACTCCCACCCCAGCCACGGAGATCTTGACAACCTCTCCACACCCAACTCACACTAATACCCCCAGTGACCCCCACAAAATCGCCCCCCTCCATGTCAGCAATACAGGAGACACTGACAACCTCTCCCCACCCCACACATACTCCACACAATAGGACCCCAGGGCTCACTGAGTTTTAAGGAGAAGTTAAAGAGACTGGCATCAGAAGATCGACTACCTCGTTGAGGCACCTCACAAGGATCATATTTACAACCAACAAAACATGTGATCAAGTTTCCCGTTTTAAGACAGGCGACATGAGACATATGACAAGAAGACAATTGAGAACAAAGTTTATATTTCACACTCTTCTAACTTTTGGACCTACTCACTCCTACGTAACAATAAATCATGAAAAAAGCTTCACAATTTACATAATACTAGACAAAAGACCTACTAAAAACAAACATATTTGAGGCTTTTTATGTATGACATGACCCTTACGTTGCTAAGCAAGGACAAACCTAAAAACATACTCCGGGCAAAACAGTAAAAAAACACCTCTGACGTCTAGCGGATAGAGCATCTGCCCAGAGAGACGGAAGTCGGTGGTTCAATCCCTGTCCGTGTCATACCAAAAGATGTTAAAAGATGGTACTTGTTGTTACCCTGCCTGGCATTCAGCATTAAGAAGATAAAACAAAGACTGGTTTGCTCGGAGTCAGTATACTGTGTCTGAGTGCATGAACAACGCAATTGAAGTGCAATCATCTTGAACTCGACATTAAACTCCATTTCACCTCACCTAATCTTAAATTAACTTTCAATCACCGAAACGGATCAGTGACCCCACATCTCTTTGCCTTATATCCCATTAATCGGTAGTTTTATTGGCAGTAGTTTTACTGTATCTACACTCCCTACATACAGGTAATTTAATCTCTGTCACACAACACAAGTTGTCTGGAACACATCATATACCAGTTGGACAAGTTCTACAGCTCCACTGCCAGATTCACCCCCTATCTGTTTTAGGACCCCCCAAGCTAAGTTATGTGACCTCCTACGTGTCATGTGACCTCCCACGTGTCATGTGACCCCCTGTCTGTCATGTGACCGGCTGCATGCTGTTCCAGCTCCCCAGGTCACCAGGGTCACATGTTCAGCAAACATAGGACCCCCAGCCTAACACAGTTACTCAAGGTTTATGTCTGATACCTTGTCTTATATGTCTTACAGACAACGTAATGGTCATGCCCTTCATCCACTGATGCAATAAAACTTGACAAGTCTTTCCTGATATTTCTTTACGTCTGCAAACATATTTAAAAAAACTAAAACTTTGGTTAAAAAAAAAACTTGATGATTTGTGTCATTACTTCAATGATAAAAATTAACATATTAATAATATTTAACTTCAAACCTTAAGTTTTAACCTACTCAAATCAACTTTTCAACCTGAATCCAATCTTTATATCAATTTACATTTTAATGGCCTTCTTTTCCAGATTGTGGAATATTTTGTAAGGAAACACGGAAGATATCTTTTTCATCATCGTCGTCATAATCTCCATAAATGTCATCATCATCATCATCATCATCATCATCATCTTTACCATCATCACCACCATCATCATCATCATCATCGTCATCTTTACCATCATCACCACCGTCATCATGTTTGTGACATCATCATCATCATCATCATTATCATCATCATCATCATCATCATCATGTTTGTTCCATGTCTGTATGTACTGTCCATGTCAACATATCTGCACTGGATATCCCGATTGAAAATTAACAAATGATTCTCCTCACCAAATTATATTCCCATCATGTGTCATGACATCACCATCGGCACAATGTGATTCTTGAGTCACAGTCACATGATCATCAACTAGGAGTGACTTGGCACACAATATAGTCCACCTTATCATATCAAAATGTAATCACATGCACAATACTGAATTGGAAACTCTTAAGATCATTTCTTTCACAAGTTTGTCAGCAAAAGACACGTCTGTGAAAGAAGTGCTTCCTCCACTGAGAGAGTGCACTACTATTTCAATTAATAACATCCCCTTGATATTCTCCCGAAAAGGATTTGGTTGGTTTGTTGTTTAACGCCGCACTCAGCAATATTTCAGCTATATGACGGCGGTTTGTAAATAATCGAGTCTGGACCAGACAATCCAGTGATTGACATCATGAGCATCGATCCACGCAACTGGGATCGATGACATGCATCGACCAAGTCAGCGAGCCTGACCACCCGATCCCGTTAGTCGCCGCCTTTTACGACAAGCATTGTCGCAATTTACAGCAACCATGGGTTGCTGAAGACCTATTCTACCCCGAATCTTCACGGGTCTTACCCGTAAAGGAATAAAACATGACAGACCACCCTTAATTATTCCTTTTCACAGACAAGTCCTGGGGACTAGTGTAAACCTTATTTCACTTGTCCTCAAAGTTTGGAGCTTGTCCTGCTTGACTGAGACAAAAATGTTTAATATGTTTACATTATCCGTTAGTTTTATTCCCAATTTGCAGAAAAATTAAACATTGAGAAATGGTTCATAATTATTGTCCCCAAATGCTAGTAGTCAATGAGGACTACCATCAATGGACTTTCACTTGTCCTCCTCAGCACAATGTATTAGTCCTGGTCTAGAAGACAAGCATGGATTTCGAAGGCTGCACACCAACCAGTATTACAGAATGTGAATCAGTTTCAAGGCCAGAAGATTATGCTTCATGTTTTACATAGTTCTGGACTCTGATTGGTCACTCAGATGTGCTATACTCCCTATATCAAACTAATTACTTACATCTGTGCCACAACTCTCTCTCTTAACATTGTGTCAGCAAACGAGTTTGTTTGTAAAGCCATGCTTCCAAATGTCTTAGTGTCTCCGAATACTGCGACAATCCACCGGAATCACAACACAAGCACTCAGTAATCCAAGATGGCCGTCTTGACAAGAACCACCTGGAAAACAAATCAGTAAGGTTAATGGTAATCCAGGAATTGCTAGTATTGATTAATCTTGTTTAGGGATATTCCTATTACTTACTTAGACACCAAACATGACACATTCTTGGAAGTATTTGGCCCAGCACAGCTTCCTTATCTCAATATCTCTATCAGGGGCAGTCGGGTAGCCTTGTGGTTAAAGCGTTCGCTTGTTACGCCAAAGACCCAGGTTCGAATCCTGACATGAATACAATGCGTGAAGCCCATTTCTGGTCCCCCCCCCCCCCCATCAAGTTGATGTCACATATTAACACTTATCCAGCCTACACCCCTGTGATGAATTAATCTAGTACCTATACAAGGATCTCAATATATGTATTAAACAATAAAAGTTTTAAGGTGGCGACATACCAGTAAAGTCTTTCCACCGGTTGATTTTTGTTACCATCGCGAGGTGTATATTTCTCAAATAAGAAAACATTTCTATTAAATCCAGTACACAAATTTTAGCCAAATTCGCTATGAAAGAACATGACAATGGTATCATATCAAGAAAAGTAATGTTATGACGTTGCTCCGATAATGCGTCTTAGAAATTTCAATCGGCCCAAATACTAATTGTAATACTGATAGAATCTCAGTGACTGAAAACACAGTTCTGAAGTTATAACTGGCTCATATACCATGGTAGTACACAGCTCTGAAGGTATAACTGTCTCATATACCATGGTAGTACACAGCTCTGAAGGTATAACTGTCTCATATACCATGGTAGTAAACAGCTCTGAAGGTATAACTGGCTCATATACCATGGTAGTACACAGCTCTGAAGGTATAACTGTCTCATATACCATGGTAGTACACAGCTCTGAAGGTATAACTGTCTCATATACCATGGTAGTAAACAGCTCTGAAGGTATAACTGGCTCATATACCATGGTAGTACACAGCTCTGAAGGTTTAACTGTCTCATATACCATGGTAGTTGGGAGAACCCAACAGCTTAAACCGTTTTAAGCAAGCAAGTTTTAAGTCAGTTCTTGTCTGCACCGACAGTGATAGGTTTTACAGATAATGTTACACAAAGGGACATATACAAACAGTTCGATCTTCTAAAAGTAATCACATTACTATGGAACTGTATCAAGAACAATACTTACAGTTTGAACTAAATCCCACAAAATGCCACCAAGTCCCACGACACAACCAACTTGAAAACCAATCCTCCCGAATCACTGACTGTCCACATATGAATTTACTCACCCATCTACGGAATAAATCTCACAAAATACCGATGATAACAATCATCATCCTCATGACTAACCCCCCACAACTAGGTAACACAATAACGTAGATCCTCCTTGCTTTGAACGGCCGATCACCTACCTTGCTTCCGACGAAACTCCCTCGGATATTTGAATCTACAAAGTTTAACCTTTCATTCTGCTCAGCCAAGCAAATCTAGGTCACTCTAGGTGCAGAGGAGTGTCACTTGAATCATGGGACATTGGAAAAATATATCTGGAGGGGTGTCCCTGTCTATTTATATTGCCCTATATTGCACTATAAATCTCGTGACTGTCCGGCAACCAATATGGTAGTCATAGCAACATTGATGTCATGTGACGTTACCCTGGCATCAAGTAATAAAGGAATTCATAAAGGATTCAATATTTCCGTCCAACATAGCTGTGGTATTGTGTTACAGCGGGATCCAAATATAAAATGGATTTGTTGGTATTAATTACCGTGATTAATTTGTAAATTATGTTTTTCAATATTTCGCAAAATTATATAAACCGGAAAATTATCAAAAAGCCCAGCTTTAATTACACTCATGACATAGGATGACTGTGCTTAGAGGATGGATTATAATTATATTTAAATTCTTTCTCCACCGTATTAAACACGTCATGCTTTGTGTATGTCCTGGTCATGGTTTTATAAGTAGATGAGAATGCTTGTCAATATCGACATAATGGCGTCTATGTTGTGCATATGCAGGCACAGTCAGCTGCTGATCGGGAGATGAATCTCGCTACATATTGCCATAGTGAACTAAGAAATTCCATAGCAATTTTTGCATGAAGCAAACATAAAAAACTCAGAAGTGAACAGAACTTTGCCAGTTGGATATAAGAAATCCTAAACTATTTTAATCTATCCATTTTCAATCCATTCTTCCATCCATCCACCCATTCTTGCAGCCATACATCCTTCTATCCAGTGTTTGATTTAAGGAACTCCATTTAATTTGCACCAGGTGCATGTTTACATGGAAACCTAGTTGCACAGGACAAATAGAGAATTTCACCCGAGTCTCTTTTGATATAAAATATATCAACAAGAGTTGATAAAAGTGGAAAATCTCCAAGGCTTGACAATGAGTTTTTCCACTTTTATCAACGAATGTTGATATACTTGATATCAAAAGACACAAGGGTGAGATTTAATTTATCATCCAACATCATTCTTCTGTTTCAGTTTGTAAACAGTAATAAGCAGTGTCTTAGGTGTAAAAAAACTGCTAACAGCTTCAGTCATGTCAGTAGCAGAGCCATTAGTTATGTCCTTTTATTGTGATGTCATGGTAACCAGTGACATCACAATGGTCTGCAAAGCATTGTGAGGCAATTTCACTGCAGCAATTTCTACAATGTAGATATCGCTTGATCTCACAATGAATCTGTTTCAAATCCATAACCCTAAAAGATGGCTCCAGTAAAGATTTGTATAAACCATGTCATATAACTCATATACCACATCCAGATGTCATAGGACGATATCCTCCATCTGGTGCCCCGTGTATATTGTACAGCAGGCAACATCCCACATCAGCTTGTTCCAATTACCTGACAACACCACATGACTCAAAGTCATGGCCATAGCAAATATATGCATCATGCCATTAAAATATATCATTTGACACAGATGGAAATTAGCACTACCCGCTAGTCAAGTCTAGATTTAACCCAATGGTATCCTAAGGGCCAGTAGAATTTCAAACATTTTTGGGGTATTGCTATGTACCGTATTCGACGTAATAAGTGCCCCGCTCTAATAAGCGCCCATGGCGATATTTGCTAATATATTGGCTAGCGAACAAACCCAATTAGCACCCCTTCCGATTGATCAATGTACACAAGACTTATTTATTCGCGTATAATACGCACTCGTGTGTTATATGCACCCTTAATTATGGGCAATTAAATTCTGGAAAAATATATCTGTCGTATATAAACATTTCAGGCTGTCAGCATAAACCACAAAATTTATCTTTCAACTCTCTTTTTTTCACCAAAATAATCCTCTAATAAGAGCCCCCTATTTCTAACTTTGAGAGCGCCCTGGGTGCTTATTACATCAAATATGGTATGCACTATTCTGGCAAGTAGATGCTCCGATATAACACATCAGCAAATGCACCATGAATTTGTAGTGCTTGAAATTAAACCTCCACATTTGCCATTGACTGAGTTAAAAAGCGATAACTAGGTAGAAATTCTAATATATTTCACAGGATTCAAGCAAACCAACTCTACATGTGAATTTAACCAAGTTCCCTTAAACGCTGCACAAGGATATCTCCCTATTATGTTGACGTTGACATGATGCATACAAGTACGTTACACACAAATATCATCATAAAAACTAACTAGCAAACTCGAAGTCATGGATTCAATTTTAAATTTACCTCACAAATCAAGCAAATCCTCTATACAATCAAATCCTTACAAATCCTTGGCTGGCAAATATCGGTGATTCAGCTCCCTGGCAACCAGATCTCTAATGAGCTCAACTGAAAATACTTTATCCCTGTCAACTAGCAGCATGATACTTCAGCCCAAGGCAACAGTTGTCATGTCCTACCGGTGTGACAACTAGTCCTCACTTTACAAGTCATGATCCTCTGTTGGAAGGGGCAGAGGTAATCTTATGCAGCATCCTCAAGCGATGATGCAGCTGTTGAATAACTGTCTGCACTGACGATGTCCCGAGACGCAATCAATAACCAACACACATCCCTCTGCTAGACACAATGCAAGAAAACAATCCCCCTGTTTTCAGCTTAGAAGTGTACTACTCAACTTTTGATAGGAATAATGAGATATGTCTTTTTATTTAATTATACACTTGTATATATGCTTGTATAAGGAAAGATAAACAATCCCTATCTAAAGTGGAGTAGTATATATTGCAGCCATAACGTTCAAATCATTGGATACAATAATTATTCAATTTTTAGTATTCTCTATGCTGATTGATCTATTGTTTTGTTCTGTCTTGTTTGTTGTTTAATGCCGCACTCAGCAATATTCCAGCTATATGACGTCGGTCTGTAAACAATCGATTCTGGACCAGACAATCCAGTGATTGACATCATGAGCATCAATCCACACAATAGGGAAACGATGACATGCATCAACCAAGTCAGCAAGCCTGACCACCCGATCCTGTTAGTCGCCTCTCACGACAAGCACAGTTGCCTTCTACAGCAAGCATTGGTTTCCCCAAGACCTATTCTACCACGGATCTTCACGGGTTGCTGAAGACCTTTGATCAGTTGAAGCAATATGACACAACATTGTTTTATTGTTGAGTCCTATAAGATATGACATCATCCCTTCTCAGTGGACCCGTGAAGATTCTTGGTTAGAATAGGTCATTAGGAACAATGCTTGTCGTAAGGGGCGACTAACGGGATCGGGTGGTCAGGCTTGCTGACTTGGTTGACGCATGTCATCATATCCCAAGTGTGTAGATTGACACTCATAATCAATCACTGGATTGTCTGGTCCAGATTTGATTATTTACAGACAACAAACAAAACATATTATAGCATCTTCGAATGGTTGCCTAAAAACCTTGTACTTTTGTCACAAACAACATGAACAAGAGTCTTTAAATTGTGATTTCCTCACCTTGCTTTCAGTTCCAATTTACTGTTTGGATTAACACATGGATAGCGCCATTCATTTTTTATTTTTTGTTAATTGGTCTGCCGCCCCAACTGAAAAGCAGCTTAAAAAGAAATAAAGGAAACAAAAAAGGTATTTTTATTATGCCTCCCGCTAGTTTTATAATCCCTCTTATCAGTCAATCCACAGCAGAATGATTTTCATATAAATAAATGCTGACACAGCTATTCATATTTAGTTTTATTTCGACCGACCTTGTGTGGGAAAAGCTGGAATAAATCCATGAAAAACATAAATTTAAAAAAGCGTGTCCTAAATTTAGGTTACATTATTTAAGCATGAACTACTGGTATCAGAATAATGCTTAGACATGGCCCCAAAGGATGAACACCTTCAACATGTTCAATTTCATGAGCTGGTTAGTTTACACCAACCTGTGGCAAAATCTAATCATTAAATCGACTTGGAAATAGTGTCTTCCACATTACAGCCTGACAGATTATATAATATTCATTCACCTTAACAGCTTGAAATGTCAACAAAAGCAGACACGTATGATTTTAAACATCAATATTTTATCATAATGCATCTATTCTGACACATATTGATCACATAGGAATTCAGCTAAGCCGTCAAATTTTGTAGTTGGATATGGTACACTGGTACTGTACAGTGGCCATGGATTTAACTGGGATGCCAAAGGATCCCTTGGAGGGCAAACTGGGAAATCTTTTTTTATGGTTCAAAATTGGGATTTTTGTTTTCTTATCTTCAGGGGTATTTTGACGTTGAGGTGTAACATTGCACTCAAAACAATAATGTAAAGTCAAGCTTGTTTGACAAGCCATCACATGAGTTCTAACTATCCCATCGGAATTTTTACTGACTGACTTGCAGCTTTGAGCAGGTCTAGAATAGTCCCTGGTGATTGTGCTTGAATGATGTTCAATTGAAGAGGGGGGGGGTCATAACAATATGACAGTTTCTTTGGAGGGTCATAAAAAAAAAATGATACGGTAATCAAAAAAAGTAATATAAGGGTAACGCTATTTTCCAGGGCCTTAACATTTGCAGAAGCCCGAGGTCTTCCATTAACTGCCCGACGAACGAGGGCAGTTGAAAAGACCGAGGGCTTCTGCAAATGATAATGCCCTGAAAAATAGCGTTACCGTTATTATAGCTAAAATGGATGGAATTTGTTATCAAATAAAAAGAAACAACAATATCAGTTTTGAAACATTTACTGCAATCAACATGAATGTCACTGACCCACTTTTACAAATATGGAAACGTCATAGAACACACCAGATGACGTCACTATTGAACGTGACGTCACCTATCCCTATCCTATGACGTCACCCAACAACAGGCGTGATAATGGCCCGTCGTCAAGCAATATGAGGGCATTATCAAGTTACAGTGGACCGCTCATTTCTGATAACATGCGGGCGGTTTAATGATAATTCTATCCATTTTAGTAGTTATAATAATAAAAAAAATTCCATATTCAAGTGGGTCATGAAACGTACAAAGACATGGAGAGGGTTATCCAAAAATATAACAAGCATTAGTGGAGGGTCATTCTTTTCTGTACGATAGTGCATCAAAAAGCTCCGACCCACCAACCCACCCACCCCTGTTATAAATGACTGGTCCCCAGTCTCATGTTAAATGCATCCTATGGCATGCGGTGTACCACAAATACATCAGACGTTTCTACGTCCCAGCAGACATAAGCCGCATGTAACTGTGGCAAATGTATGCATTTCAAACATCGACGGAAATACCACAGCTGTCACCATCCATGGATATACGCCAATAAAACAGACGGAGAATAGCACAGCCTCGTGAAATGCTCTGTTGTAAACTCAAACCAATAAAACGCCGACCCAGTGTATCTAACATGCAGTTCATATAACAACATTGGAATGTAGTGGATATTATCTACCTGGTGTTAGTCTCACCAGGAAAACCTGGTATTGTTGACAATAGTTTGACAAATGTATGTAATAAATGTTTGTTGGTCAATAAACAAACTGCAGGTGATTTCATGGCATTTTCTTGCACTCGTTTCCATACATGAAACAGAGGTAGGCCTTTACCAGACTGTTTGCATATTGGCTTACAAGAGAGCGTGCAGGGCTTGTGGTAGACTAACTTCAAGTCTCCGAAATCTTACACTTGTTAAATTATTTTAATAAAAACATAATAAAATGGAACCCAGAGACTCTTCATATTCCTGACACTGCAGTACCGGTAATCTAGACTTGCCAAACATTAGACTATTAGACATTATAAACTTGCATGGGCTGTGTTGGATATATTTGTTTCAGGGTCTGTATAACAGGCTTAAGGCTTGTGGTGTTGTATAACGATGAACAATGTAGCTGACTGTATCAAAGTGTGCAGTTATTTTTAGTTAATGGTTAAATACGTAATCTGTGAAGGTACATATTTATCTAATATGATAATATTTGTTTGCATTGGTGCACACATTGTTTATATGTTTATACCTCATAAACACAAAAAAATTGATTATTTACAGACCGCTGTCATATAGCTGGAATATTGCTGAGTACGGAGTTAAACAACAAACAAACCAAACCAAACAAACGTTAACTAATGGCAATAGAGGAACAAACACATACTTTTGGTTTAACCACTATGCAAGAACTCTAAATATTCATTTTAAGATGAATGCCTGGAGTAACTCCTTAGTAATTTGCATAGCATGAGTGTAACTTCTCTCTGTCACGATCATGTAACCATGGTAACATTAAGGCAGAAACCAACCTTGTGTTGGTAATGAAACTTTGCTGTAGCCGCAAAATTAAAATAAAATTCCTTCAACATAGTGAGTGAGTGAATGAGTGAGTGAGTATGGTTTTACGCCGCTTTTAGCAATATTCCAGCAATATCACGGACACCAGAAATGGGCTTCACACTTTGTACCTATGTCGGGAATCGAACCCGGGTCTTCAGCGTGTCGAGCGAACGCTTTAACCACTAGGCTACCCGCCCGCCCCTCCTTCAAAATAGGAAGGGGTATTAAATATTGACAAACCAAAAAGCACAAGTTGTTTTTACCTTGACCTTAATCTAGTAGGCAGTTAACAAAACATATATTGTATTCTACTTATTAAATGCCCTGCTCTAATAGGCAGACAAATTTTGAGTCCAATCTGTAAATAATCTTTTTAACTAATTTAAGCACCCTAAACAAAGTACAAAAATTTTACAGGGCTGTTCGACCCGTGAAGATCCCGGATCGGGTGGTCAGACTCGCTGACTTGGTTGATGCATGTCATCATATCCCAACTGGGTAGATTGAAACTCATGATATCAGCCACTGGACTCGATTATTTACAGACCGCCATCATGTAGCTGGAATATTGTTGAGTGTGACGTTAAACAACAAACAAACATTATGCTCCTTTAACAGAGACCACCAGCCAGGAAGAGGTATAGAATTTCCTTGTAACTATTACAGTATTCACGTTTACTGATAATTACCCGTTTTTTACCAGTAAAATTAGGCTTGGACCGGTCATTCATGTGACCCTCAAACGTTGTCGACAGACAGACATATGAAGTACCTTATAAATTCCAACCCCAACCCCTTGTCTATTTTCAAACCAAAACCAGTGAGTGCACCTATTATACCTATTACGGTAACCCAGATTGTAAGCAGTAACTTTAGTATGCGTAATGGTAGAAGCTGAATATCTCATCACAAGTGGCACATAATAGTTGATAGTGTCCCTTTTAAACACTGCACGTAATACAGTCATAAATCTACGTCAGCTTCCTCTAAAGGCATACAAAAATATTGTTTACTTTCTGTGTACAGGAACTTTTCAAACAGAATTTTTTTTACTGATATAGTATGGTAATAAATAGCTCAGGTACTGTAGTCCGTGTATTTGTCCTGACGCTGAGCTGTGGGGGTGATATGTGTCGTCTTACATGTGCACTATCATGTATTTATCACCAGATAAATGGATTCATTTTCATCATGATGAAAACGATGCTATATTTTTTAAAAGAAAACACCTAATGTGTTGCCTGTTGAATGTCTGTACAGTTTACAGTTTCTCAGATTTAACATAAATAAGGTTTGTTTGTTTGTTTGTTTGTTTGTTTTGTTTGTTTGTTTGTTGTTTAACGCCGCACTCAGCAATAGGACGGCAGACATGAATTAGGATGAAACAGAGGTCACTGATGAAGGTGCCGACATATTGGATAGCCATTGTACACATCCAATCAACATTTCAGTAGCCTTTGGACAAGCATTAATATAGACACAGATTGATCTAGGATTCCAAACTACAGGAAACTACGGTTATAACAAACTCGAAGGGAGGGACCACTAATTTTTATTCGTCAGTTCGTTATAAGCAATATATACACCATATATACAATCAAACCCAGGTCTTCGGCGTGACCAGCAAACACTTTAACCACTGGTCTCCCCCACCTACTTTGATTGATTGAGTTGTGTTTAATGCCGCTTTTAACAGTATTCCAGTTATATCACGGCGTGTCAGCTTATTGTGGGAGGAAAGCCCCAAGTGATGCAGGTCTTAGACGTTTACCACTTCAGTGAAACCCACGAGCACGGGAATGGTGCTGACAAACCCAGAAACAATTGGGGCGAACCGGGATTCGAACCCACAATCACAGGTTTCTGGCATGCCCAAGGGAGGCAACTCTGCACAGCGAATTGCGGTGCCTTGGACGAGTGGGCCACCCATGCACATGGCGTATTTTCATGGCGTATCTGAGGAAAGCCCAAAGTGATGAAGGTCTTGGACGTTTACCTCTTTGGTGAAGCCCGAATGAAGACGAATGGGTCACCCGTGCCCCCCCACCTTCTTTGAGTATGGTACGGTATAATGGTAGGACTGACTTCAGAAATCATGTTCACAGTCATGCTACAAGTCTTAACTAGTGCTCGATGTCATTGTGTAGCGACCTACTTCCAGTAGCACCCTCACAACACCATCACCATGATACAACAGCTACCAATTCAGGCAGCTGGCCTACTTAGTCAACATATGGTAATACTGCCATAAGTACCGGTACTGGCACAGTAGTAGGTGTGAATGGACTCATTCAAAGCCTTTTGACTGAATACATTCTACACAAGTACAATATTCCATTGGTAGAGTAAGGCCAAACGCTTTTTAAACTTGGTTTCAAATATGCTGTAACAAAAATTTATTGAAAGCAATTTTATTCCTGAATAAGTAAAAAATCCATTTATTGTTGTTATCAATATTAATAAATTATTTAAAATGTTATAATTAAAACCAGTTGAAAATGTATCTTAAAATCGTCAAAACACAGAAACCTCCATAACATTTTGAGGACAAAAATATATATTTGAAATTGGAATTTTTTCACCTACTGATCTGAATTTTGGGGCCCAAATATGTAAACCAAAAATCAAGTCTGGCCTAACAGAGAAAGGGTCCTGGAACTCCAGGAAAATGGGTCATGAAGACTTGGCAGTGTACAGTCAGGTAAATATGAATATCAATGGTATATCAGCTTACAGAGTTAAGGCTCTTTCGGTTTTGTGGGAACTGTCGGTATACAAGAAGAAGTATATAAGAAGCAGTAAATGATGCATAATGCCACTGTCAGCGCTATTCCACCAATGTCACTGCCGCTGTTCAACAACCAAGTCTTGACACATAGATTTCAGCTATTTGGCCCTTTGGTGTGCAGATTTGACAAATATACACGATTCTATTTTGGGGCACACATGAGATTTTCATTGGTAGTTTCACATACGAGTGAGTTGGTTTGGTTTAATGCCGCTTTGACTGGTACATATTTCAGTTATATCACAGGCTGCAGCGTGTTGATGTAGATCCAAGACATTTACCACTTTGGTAAATCCGACGAGGACGGGGATGGTACTGACAAACCTAGAAACACCATCAGGACAAACTGAGATTCAAACCCAGGGTCATAAGTTCCTGGCACAACAAAGGGATGCAACTTGGCACATCAAATTGTGGCACCTTAGTGCTCTCAATGCTATTGTCAAACCCATTCAGGGCCATAGTAAAAACACCCCCAAATGAAACTTGCAATAACTGTTTAACGAGTAGGCTTTGCATATCATATAAGTTAAGTGTGAAATGCATAAATGCTCAGCTTGCAAAATATCAAAACTTTCATTGGTATATTTACCTCAAAAAGAAAACATTGTAAGTAAGCATCGGCCAAATTTCTTAGCACACAACTACCAGAAATGGCCATTGTTGACTTTTGGCACTTCATGTTGAGCAGCAAGCAGTATGATATTTTCTTTATAATTTTATCATTTCACATTTGATCATTATTTTTTGTTACCCGATGAAACGAAAACACTCAAGTTGCTTAATTCCTAAAAATAGCAACTTTCAGTATAATTAATTATGAACAAAAACAATCTGACCACCTGACATGCCTGACCCACTGGTAGCACACGGTGGTGATGGCTACATTTATTCCAGAACTGACAGGTCAATAACATCAACGCTCATTTGAATAGTGTCTCAGTCCCATCACAGTGGACAGGTTGAATGTGAAGGACGGCCCCAAGTGACACAGGTAGATGTATTCCGCTTTGATGCTCCCCACAACCAGCACGAGGCTCATGTGGACACACCCACAGATTCATCAAGGATCAGTGTCTCAAATATTTTAAAACCTAACAAGACAGTCAGGCAGGTGATCCGTAAGTGTTGCCTGTCCATCTTCAAAGTCACCTGCCCCCATTCAGACATTATAAATATTGAAAATTCGCAAAACTGAAGAGACAAATTGCATCTTGATTCAGTTGAAATAATGCAAACAAATCACTTGAGAATCTACAAGGAGTTATAATAAAACTGAATACGTTAGTAGTCTTAAAATCATCTGCCAGACAGTCGGGCAGGTGGAGGAAAATTTCATGCGGCCTGACAGAAAAGTCACCAGCCACGGGCAGGCGGACGAGCAGTTATTTCGGATGCTGTCAGGGATACCAAACTATGTGACCTTGACAGTCAAATTCAAACTTATTCCAGTTGATGCTCGTGGAATATGGTAAAACAAGCACCAACCCCTCTACTACTACCAACACTAAACTCTTTTATTTGCAAAGTTAATTTAAATGTCTAATTCTATGTTTCTCGACCAACTACATTGAATTAAGGGCAAAATAATTTGCAAACAAATAACTCGAAATAAAATGTCTATATCATAACCGACCCAAGTTTACTAACCATGTCTTGTTTGAACTAAAGTGACCCCTTTCATATGTCGCCTCCATAGATAAACTAGCCTGTTTCACAGTGCCTTAACCATATTATTTTCCCTTTCCACAGCCCTTACTGTAATGCCATAGCCCTAAATGAAGCAAGTCTAGATTTTCCCCAGGTTCAAACTCCCATCTCACAGGACTCCTTTTCAAATTAAAAGTAGCTGCTCATTTCTATCAAAATATATTTGCAGAGACTGAGCGTTAGTCTAGATAAACATGACACATGTATCACAATTTCGTGTCACCTCATATTGCAGGATTATGTCCCTTGTTCAGATCAATACAACAAACAAACCGTTTAAGACTATCATGCATAAAGTGTGTCCGAGGAGCACAATTTACACAAATCCTTGAGTCTTAAAAGGTGAGCTTTATAGTAAATAGTGAATGTTTACGTAGACAAATGGCGGTGTGTCAGAAAGCGAAAAAGTAAACTGGCCTAGATTCATGGCATTTCACCAGACCCATGTGGTGTACTAGTTCTCCCTGCCAGTCTTACGTCTATGTTCATCAATACTGTTCATTAACATAATGTTCCACACAAGGATAACATACAACAGACCAGTGGCTCCAGTCTTACGTCTATGTTCATCAATACTGTTCATTAACATAATGTTCCACACAACAAGGATAACATACAACAGACCAGTGGCCCCAGTCTTACGTCTATGTTCATCAATACTGTTCATTAACATAATGTTCCACACAAGGATAACATACAACAAACCAGTGGCCCCAGTCTTACGTCTATGTTCATCAATACTGTTCATTAACATAATGTTCCACACAAGGATAACATACAACAAACCAGTGGCCCCAGTCTTACGTCTATGTTCATCAATACTGTTCATTAACATAATGTTCCACACAACAAGGATAACATACAACAGACCAGTGGCCCCAGTCTTACGTCTATGTTCATCAATACTGTTCATTAACATAATGTTCCACACAAGGATAACATACAACAAACCAGTGGCCCCAGTCTTACGTCTATGTTCATCAATACTGTTCATTAACATAATGTTCCACACAAGGATAACATACAACAGACCAGTGGCCCCAGTCTTACGTCTATGTTCATCAATACTGTTCATTAACATAATGTTCCACACAACAAGGATAACATACAACAAACCAGCGGCTCCAGTTTTACGTCTATGTTCATCAATACTGTTCATTAACATAATGTTCCACACAAGGATAACATACAACAGACCAGTGGCCCCAGTCTTACGTCTGTGTTCATCAATACTGTTCATTAACATAATGTTCCACACAAGGATAACATACAACAGACCAGTGGCCCCAGTCTTACGTCTGTGTTCATCAATACTGTTCATTAACATAATGTTCCACACAAGGATAACATACAACAGACCAATAGCCCCAGTCTTACGTCTGTGTTCATCAATACTGTTCATTAACATAATGTTCCACACAACAACGATAACGTTCAACAGACCAGTGGCCCCAGTCTTACGTCTATGTTCATCAATACTGTTCATTAACATAATGTTCCACACAACAAGGATAACATACAACAGACCAGTGGCCCCAGTCTTACATCTATGTTCATCAATACTGTTCATTAACATAATGTTCCACACAACAACGATAACGTTCAACAGACCAGCGGCTCCAGTCTTACGTCTATGTTCATCAATACTGTTCATTAACATAATGTTCCACACAAGGATAACATACAACAGACCAGCGGCCCCAGTCTTACGTCTATGTTCATCAATACTGTTCATTAACATAATGTTCCACACAACAACGATAACGTTCAACAGACCAGCAGCCCCATTCCTGACATAAACTCACGTACAAGGATGCACGTTATGAATAGTGCCAGATATTGTTTCATATTCATTATCATACCAACCAATGTAATTGATGTCAATATTCCTTACAAAACCTCCCCAAGTGAATTACCATACCTTATTCAGACAAGACAATAAATCATTTTGTTTTTTCTCCAAAGTGAAATGGACCAAGGAATGTTAGAAACACAGTCCCTGTCACATCTTTTGTTATTAACATTAACATTTGTATTTCAAGTATTTTACAAAATAAACCCCAGAGAATCCCAGACTAATTAAAACTGTCGCTTTCCATTCAAAGAAAGACATGAAATTTGTCTGGCATTATAAGAAACAAAATACATTCTTACTCTGAACAAAGTTGAACACGACTGATATCGTTCTAACAAATTTAACACAAAAATATCCATGATGAGTCATCTGAGACAAGTGCATTATTGTGTCAAGCATGTAATGATTTTATGTCATACCGTCTGGCAACAACAAACTTCAATAGAGCCGCCCTAGCAAATAGTTCCATTACTAGGTGACGATACTCCCACTATTACAACACAGCTTCTGGGCTTACTAGTTATCATAATGGTTCTGAAATAATATTTTTTTAAAAAGCTTCCTATTCCAGCATTATAATTTCCAACACATTACTATAAACATGATATAGCAAGTAGATCTACATACTTAGGTCATTCAATAATTCTTGAACATTACGAAGAAAAAATAAATTCCCAAGAGATTAAGTCACATATTTTGAGTATTTTTTCAAATAATTTTTAAAAATAATTTGTTTGAGGTATATGCGTTGCAATCATGAAAGGATCTAAACATCTTGACTCAGTATCAACATCATACAATGAGAAATATTTCAAGTATTTTTAAGTCCGAGTCAAATTAATCTGTATTCTGTAAACTTACATTTGGAGCGTTTACACTGACATGTTTTCAAACTCAATCCAACACAAAATCCTGTGTTGACCAACATAAAATAATCAATATCTCCTAGGTGCAAAAACACTATATTGATCAGAACAATCAACCCCGGTATGAATGATTCACGCTCCATTGTTCCGCCATATCAGTGAACCTGGCTCAACGACAACCACTTCCTCTTTCCACGTTTACCTAGAGGAAATGTTTGTTAATTTTGTTTTACCTTACTTTAAATGAAAACACGTTAGCCATTGAATAAAGTGTGATCATAGAGATCCAGGTGTACAATTCAACAGCAACGCTTACGTGTCATTACCTGCGCGGTGACGACAGCTTCGAAGGTATACAGGGCACCGGGACAGTGTGCAAGGCGCGCAGTTCGACACTCCCAGCAATCAACAACTAACGGCTTATTAAACTTAATCTCGTCAACCACTCTTACGCTCAGGCTATGCGGTAATATTACGGTTAATTCAAAGTAAGCATGTCTCAACGAAAGCAGTAGAAAAGTGGGAATTATCGGCTAATCCGCAGAGCTAATTAACTCACCTGTGCAGGTATATCGTATGTCCCAATTCCAACCTCGCGGGCAGTCTTGTGCTAAAATAACCAGTTACCCCCCTTGGCACATTCAGGGGAGATAATTTGATTTAATTATTGTTTTATTTTTAATGCACTATTATACATGTATACCGTTTGCGTTGTATGATAAAATAACTTATAAATACAATTTTGATATGTCCAAAGAAGATTATTAATTTAAAAAGAAATTATAATGTATCCAATCACTATTAATAATCATCTCATGTCAAATTAAAATGTTCATATGAATTAATCATATTTGATTAATGTTTGGACTTAAATATCAAGGACAGTAATTTTACTGTTGACATACCAGTATATTCATACAAAATAATACAATAATTTTAGTAATATGGCAAACTAAAGAAATAACATCTTATGTTATCTATCTCCTCTCTAAAAATCTGTTAAACTCGCCTTTTCTTCCACTCTCTGTTTGTTTAATGCAACACTCGGTAACATATGACAGTGGCGTCTGGTACAGACAATACAGAGATTGATATTATCAGCAACAATCCATGCTGTCGGGGTACAAAGACGGCACCATGTCATCGAACCAAGTCTGACACCCCTGTGGCCGTTTATAACCAGTTCTAACTGCATGGTTCTGCCGCTATAAAACCACAAGCACAATATGTGCAGCATATGAACCAAACAGCAACATCCATGCAGGAAATAGAGAATTATGACAACGAGCATGAAAAGGTCATCATTTCACAATTACACATGGCTGCCATGACCTTTGAGATCTGTTGGCAGTTGGCTTCAGTTTAGTATCAATTTAAGTTCCGACTTCCCCTCTGGGCCCCGTTTCACAAAGCCATGGAAGGGATACAACCACAACTTATTTACTTTAACCTGGCTTTGTGAATCAGGGCCCTAGGGGACAAACTAATAAGAGTGGGTGAGTTGGGTTAACGCCGCTTTGAACAGTATTCCAGTTATTTCATGGCATGTCCGAGGAAAGCCCGAAGTGATGAAGGTCTTGGACGTTTACCTCTTTGGCGAAGCCCACGAGGACGGGTATGGTGCCGACAAACCTTGAAACATAATCGAGGCAAACCGGGATTCGAACTAATAATAACCTGCTTTAGTGAGTGAGTGAGTATAGTTTTACGCCGCTTTTAGCAATATTTCAGCAATATCACGGCGGGGGACACCAGAAGTGGGTTTCACACATTGTACCCATATCGGGAATCGAACCCGGGCGTGACGAGCGAACGCTTTAACAACTAGGCTACCCGACCGCGCACCTGCTTTAGAGGAAGATGCCGAGTGTAATGGTTTCAGAAATAATACATTCTAGTCTGGTCCACTTCTCCACATGGATCAAATATGAGTACATTACTCCTGAGATAGATAGAGAGAGAGTGTGTGTGTGTGTGTGTGTGTGTGTGTGTTGTGGGGGTGTTAGGTTTGAGATGATCATAATTATCATGTTATGGGTGATCTCAATTACGTTTTTATTTTTATTATTTAAGAAATATACATCGAGTGGGAGTTGTTTATCGTACAATAAAACAATGCAGGGTATAATAAACCATGAGGGACGCAGCATGAGGCATATGTTAAAAAAATATTAGTACAGTGGCATGGTTAGTTATTCATAACAAACTAGCAACAGCCCATGCTATCAAGTAAACGACGACAGTCACGCCACGTCACATCTTAGAGTCAGCAATAGGGTGCCGGACCCACTTTTATATATAAATTTATATTTTATAAGTATATCAGTAGCTACTGGTCCCCATGTAGAGTCTGACTTACCTCCAGATGTCCTCCCCCAGATGTCTCGCCAGTAAGTGTCTGTGTCAGACTTTCTGTGCAGATGGTTCACGCACTCGGCTTAACGCTATACTGTTACAGGACCTTGCGGAGGATTACACAGACCAGGTTTAGTCAGGATGAAGTGTATTAGCATTTTAATGAGGAGCAACTGTTTCACAATAACATACTGCATGTTTAACTTGCCTCTGGGGTAAATGGAAACAGCTTAAAGCTATGTTTTGAATGTGTTTGTTTGTTGTTTAACGCCGCACTTAGCAATGTTCCAGCTGACGGCGATCTGGGCCAGATAATCCAGAGACTGACATCATGCGCATTGATCTTCACAATTGGGATACAATGACATATACCAACCAAGTCAGAGGGCGTTGACCACCCGATCCCTCTTAACACAAGCATAGTCGCCTCTTACGACAAGCATAGTCGCCTCTTACGACAAGAAGATTGCCTCTTATGACAAGCATGGGTTGCTGAAGACCCGGAAACTTCACGGGACGTTTTTTAATTGCGTTTTTTTATTCGTTTAATCCCCTTTATGTAGCATGTTTTTTTGTAACCTTTGTTATAATCTGATGTAAGACAATTCCCTATGGGCAATACTTAAAGCATCTTATCTCATCTCATATATGTTTCAATTACTCAGCGTTTGAAATTCGATATTTAAGAAATGTCCCGAAGACTGATGTAAACCTTATTCCACTTGTCCGCAGAGTTTGTAGCTAGTCCTGCTTGAATTGGACAAAAATGGTTACTATGTTTACATTTCTGTCAGTTTTATTCAGTTCCAGTTCGTAGCAAAATTGAAGCATTGAGAATTGGTTCAGATTTATAGCCCTCAAATGTAACGAGTCAATGAGGACTAAGATCATTGGATTTCCACTTGTGCTGTTGCACCTGTCAGGTTTTCCACATACAGCTGTGTGGTGAGAAATCACTGAAGAGGAATATAACATAAAATCCCCGCACCTGTCATGTCAACATAATATTATGACAACTGTTGGGTGAGAAATCACTGAAGTATATTACAACATAAATCCCTGCACCTGTCAGGTCAACACTGAAGTGTAATACAACATAAAATCCCTGCACCTACCAGGTCAACACTGAAGTGGAATACAACATAAATCCCTGCACCTGTCAGGTCAACACTGAAGTGGAATACAACATAAAGTCCCTGCATCTGTCAGGTCAACATAATATTATGACAACTGTTGGTTGAGAAATCACTGAAGTGTAATACAACATAAAATCCCTGCACCTGCCAGGTCAACATAATATTATGACAACTGTTGGGTGAGAAATCACTGAAGTGTATTACAACATAAATCCCTGCACCTGTCAGGTCAACACTGAAGTGTAATACAACATAAAATCCCCGCACCTACCAGGTCAACACTGAAGTGGAATACAGCATAAATCCCTGCACCTGTCAGGTCAACACTGAAGTGGAATACAACATAAAATCCCTGCATCTGTCAGGTCAACATAATATTATGACAACTGTTGGTTGAGAAATCACTGAAGTGTAATACAACATAAAATCCCTGCACCTGCCAGGTCAACATAATATTATGACAACTGTTGGGTGAGAGATCACTGAAGTGTAATACAACATAAAATCCCCGCATCTGCCAGGTCAACATAATATTATGACAACTGTTGGGTGAGAAATCACTAAAGTGGAATACAACATAAAAAAACCTGCACCTGCCAGGTCAACACTGAAGTGGAATACAACATAAAATCCCTGCACCTGTCAGGTCAACAAAATATTATGACAACTGTTTGGTGAGAAATCACTGAAGTGGAATACAACATTAAATCCCTGCATCTGCCAGGTCAACATAATATTATGACAACTGTTGGGTAGGAAATCACTGAAGTGTATTACAACATAAAATCCCTGCATCTGTCAGGTCAACATAATATTATGACAACTGTTGGGTGATAAATCACTGAAGTGGAATACAACATAAAAAAACCTGCACCTGCCAGGTCAACATAATATTAAGACAGCTGTTGGGTGAGAAATCACTGAAGTGGAATACAACATAAAATCCCTGCACCTGCCAGGTCAACATAATATTATGACAACTGTTGGGTGAGAAATCACTGAAGTGGAATACAACATAAAATCCCTGCACCTGCCAGGTCAACATAATATTAAGACAACTGTTGGGTGAGAAATCACTGAAGTGGAATACAACATAAAATCCCTGCACCTGTCATGTCAACATAATATTATGACAACTGTTTGGTGAGAAATCACTGAAGTGTAATACAACATAAAATCCCAGCATCTGCCAGGTCAACATAATATTATGACAACTGTTGGGTGATAAATCACTGAGGTGTAATACAACATTAAATCCCTGCATCTGTCAGGTCAACATAATATTATGACAACTGTTGGGTGAGAAATCCCTGAAGTGTAATACAACATAAAATCCCCGCATCTGTCAGGTCAACATAATATTATGACAACTGTTGGGTGAGAAATCACTGAGGTGTAATACAACATTAAATCCCTGCATCTGTCAGGTCAACATAATATTATGACAACTGTTGGGTGATAAATCACTGAGGTGTAATACAACATTAAATCCCTGCACCTGCCACGTCAACATAATATTATGACAACTGTTGGCTGAGAAATCACTGAGGTGTAATACAACATTAAATCCCTGCACCTGCCACGTCAACATAATATTATGACAACTGTTGGGTGATAAATCACTGAGGTGTAATACAACATTAAATCCCTGCATCTGTCAGGTCAACATAATATTATGACAACTGTTGGGTGAGAAATCACTGAAGTGGAATACAACATAAAATCCCTGCACCTGCCAGGTCAACATGTGAATACAGCTGTGTGGTAATAAAAGTTCAGTTTCCACCCTTGCCGAACTAGGATGGAATTATGGCTTTATATTTTGGCTGGTCTAACAAGTCTATGCATAGTCCAATCAAAATCCTGTAACGAAATCGAAAACTGGTTCATAAATAACATGGCAACTGCTGTGCGGGATTTGTTCGATTGCAAGATTTGCAGAGCATCTGTACCGTCACCAAGGCGTCGACAGATATTTTCCAAATGTTTTCATGTTCTTAATCAAGGTGCTCAAGTGTTTTGATGCACATTGCAAGGGAAAACCCGTTATATTACAATAAATATCTTTATTATCGATGAGATCATTTTGACTTGCTGCCACCATTTTGTTTGAAGCTAATCCAAGTGATATGAAAGGTGGAATCTGATTGGTCAGTAGGAGGAACATAGAAGGGACACAACTTGTAATAGCCACTAGTAGCGCTCACGGAAATGAAAAAAAAAAGTTTTTTCGACCTCAGATCTTAAATAAATGCAGTTAATATACAAAATATGTAAATATTCAAACAACTCAATTAGTACTAATTGGGCCGTGGCACAAATACAGCGTATCAAATGTTTTTATGCCTTTTTACACGTAAAAGTGTGTAAAAATGTGAAAAAAACAGACTATTGTGCAACAGGGCATAACCAGGTATAAGTTGATCTAGGTGACCTATGACACCTTGGCGACAGGTGAGAACAGGTGCATAATGCCTATAGTCTGTTTCTGCTATGTCAATTTGGACTTAGTTTTATTTTTGAATGTTGAAAGTGCCGACAAATTACCTCCTGTAAAGTACATTTTGTATTGTTCACTGAGATCAAACTAGCAAATCCAGACTAGTACTTTTCGAGTTGTTTTGTTATTTCGTATTTACAGCTCGTAACACTTTGTGTCGATTTTTAAGTTGAGAAAAACAGGTTTTTTTCATTTCCGTGAGTACTTTAGTAGCGCTTCGAATGAGACCAGAAATTCCAGCCTAGTTCGGCAAGGGTGGAAACTGGACTTTTAAAGTCAGTTATCTCCCTTGCTTTGGGAAGATGATTACTGGTTGTTTTGGACCCACATTCACACCCGGAATCCCTAGACATCTGTAGCTATTCCTCTCCTTCAGAATGGGAGGAAGCGTTGAGGCACAACAGAGATTCAGAGATGCATAAATATAAAATCTTTATTTTCATCTCGGACATATATTGTATACAGATATTTGTCTGAAATGACTTGAATCATAAATTTATTCTTTTAAATAATGCCTGCATAAATATATAAAGAGTGTTCCTGTCTTGTTTGATTTTAAGAATCTGTTCTGTAATGATTCACCACTTAATATTGCATATAGTGTAATCTGATTAATCAGGTATTATAACTATGGGTACATGATTAATTGAGACCTTGTTACTATGAAAACATAGCCAATTCAGTCCAATTTCAAAAAGACAACAATAAAATCATTCAAATGGACATAAAATGGACATAAAATACTGGCCATAGGAATCACATTGCACACATGCTATACTGTAGTAGAAATAATCATTCATCCACTCCCCAAAGACCCCGGGGCGGTCGGGTAGCCTAGTGGTTAAAGCGTTCGCTCATCACGCCGGAGACCCGGGTTCGATTCCCGTCATGGGTACAATGTGTGAAGCCCATTTCTGGTGTCCCCCGCCGTGATATCGCTGGAATATTGCTAAAAGCGGCGTAAAACATACTCACTCACTCACCAAAGACCCAAACCCACCCACCCCCACACACTGTCCATCCCCCACTCAGCCACCATAATACCAAGAAGTATGTGTGTCCATTATGATGTTGAGGTAGCTAGGGGTTGATTTGTTCGCAAATTTCCAACAATATGCAAATCCTATTCTTGATGTCACCTGCCGTGATATCCAATATTCACAAGGAGGCACAGGTGGCCGCCGTCTTCGGCACTGCAATCCATTGTGTGTGTCCTTTAGGCAAGATAGATTCCGAATAATCTTAAACGCACATACACTCGCCCCACTCACTCACTCACTCACCCACCCACTCCACTGAGCACCTGTATATGTTCCATTGATCTCCATTAACCTGCCAATCACTCATTAATCAGTCTCGTTAATCCGACACAGTGATCAGTGTACTCTGTGGTCATCTGCCCGCGAGTACACAGACCGTGTTTTGATGCGAGACCAGTCGGCTAGTAGCTGCATATTACAACAGCTAGATAAGAGATACACTTGCTTAACAATAAACAATGCCTTAAATAAACAAAACAAGATTAGAAAAATTCACATGCTTAGAGGTTGCATGATTAGAAAACAAACTCCGCTAACAACGTAACATAACATCATAAATATTTCCTTTTTCACTTTTTTTTATTAGAAGATGTTTGTACTGTTACCATGTAGTTGTCCGATTTTCGATCACAAACTTTGATACAACTTAATTTCGTTTATCTGATATACTCATTGATACAACATAATAATATGCAACCAACCATGTCAGTTTAACAGGACCTGACTGTATATTATAATCGGTCATATCCCATTAGTTAGACGTCCCAAAGAGGGAGTATACCTACAGGTGTAATGGATCAGTCCTAATTAGATTAAAGTACTGAGTAGGGATAGGGGACCCACAGTTTAGGGAGTATATATGTTACAATTTCGTTTAATTAACCTAAATTACCTTACTCTCAGCACAGGTTCAATAGGCAGATTAACTATGTAAACTATGGAGTAGCTTAATTGTCTTACTGTATGATCAGTTGAAGGAGTTTAGTTTATATTATCTACTTATCAAACAAATAAATATGATCTTGGGGTACGTATCATTATCAGTATCGATATGGCTGGTTTAAGGAAAGTAGAGTACATCACCTCTCGGCGTGGAAGTAAGCAGTTGATATTAGATGGATATATTTACAACAGAAACCGTGAGAGGCAAACCTGCACACATTGGAGATGTGTCGTCAAGACGTGGAAATGAGAAATGTACGACTGTCGGTGATAAATAAACTGTAACAGTTATTAAATGTAAAGTGTACATTCCCAAAAACTGTCACAAAGTGTTGTTACAAACTGTATAAAATTTATCAAATGTAAAGTGTCATTAAATGTTATGTATAATATAAAAGTATCTATTTAAAGCTACTTTGCTTTGTTTGTCAGATCTTATCTGGACTATTCCGTTTTAAAGTCTGAGGTAACAAGCATAAGGATTAGTGTGCACTCAACCATTTAAAGTGTTGTTAAAAGCTGTCTAACTATTGGGACGTCTAACTAATGGGAGGACACCTTATAATCATTGAGCATAGATTCTCTGAGATCACATACTAAAGTTAATTTTGTCAGAGCTATTTCCAAATATAAAAAATGTAGACAATTTATGCCGTTCGGGATTATCGAGTGTTCCATGTTCACTATGGTAAGTGTACAATAATTCTTTCAATCAATCATAACATTAAGAGACAGTCTGTATGGATGAAATGCAGAGGAAGGTTTTGACACAGTCCCTCAGTACCAGGGGAGCATCTCAATGTCAGTGTTTCCTCCACACAGAATGACACCGATGTGTCTCAAGTTGTCGTCCATGTCCCGTAGTCGCTGTGAGAACGCTGCTGCTACAGCCGCGCCAGAGGCAGCTTCGATTACAAGCTGAACATAGAAACAAAGTTTTGTTACACTGATCAATGTGTATGTTTAGATAGAAGTGAGGTGAAATGGGGTTTAGCGTCATGTTCAAGATTATTGCATGTGTGTGTGTGTGCGTACAGAGCTCATTTCGGACTATGGTTATGTAAAATAACTAGAAAAAAGAAATAAATCAACTAGTCCATCCAGATCGTCACAAGTCCCAAACTAACAGACTGACTGACTGACTGACTGATGTTTTATGCCGCTTTTAGCAATATTCAAGCAATACCACAGCGGGGGACACCAGAAATATTGGTATCGAACCCAGGTGCTCGACATGACAAGCGAACGCTTTAACTTCTAGGCCACCCCACCAGGGCATGGAAGCTGAATGAGGGAGTAGAGTCTAATTGATGCATGTCACACATATTTACTACTTAAGTTCATCAAAAAGTGAAGACGTGATTTGAACCTTTGACCAGCACAGATGAACTGCAGTGAGTCAACACAATGGGCCACCCTATACCCCACTTAGTGACAACGATGTTGATGATGATGATGATGATGATGGTGGTGGTGGTGGTGGTGGTGGTGGTTGTGATGATGATGATGATGATGGTGGTGGTGGTGGTGGTGGTGGTTGTGATGATGATGATGATGATGATGATGATGATGATGATGATGATGATGATGATGATGCTACCTTCATTCTCTGGAAGACAAACTTCATCCCCTCCTTCATGTCTTCATTTGTCTGAAAGAGAAATGTATGTTAATCAGACAATAATACTCTGATCTTGATACATTCATGAAATCCATATTTGGATTGAACTCTTATATAAACAAACAACACAAATGTATAATGTTTGAACAAATAGGTATGCATTTACGTTTCAAGTACTTATATGAAGACAAAGTTCAAAATAGTCATATTCAGGGTTAAAATTAAGCATCAAATCATCAACTGTCTGAATTAAGTCTTTCTCGGCCAGGTGATGGTGAACTACTCACCTGGGTAAACACCTCTTTCTCGGCCAGGTGATGGTGACCTACTCACCTGGGAAAACACCTCTTTCTCGGCCAGGTGATGGTGACCTACTCACCTGGGTAAACACCTCTTTCTCGGCCAGGTGATGGTGACCTACTCACCTGGGTAAACACCTCTTTCTTGGCCAGGTGATGGTGACCTACAAACCTGTGTAAACACCTCTTTCTCGGCCAGGTGATGGTGAGCTACTCACCTGGGTAAACACCTCTTTCTCGGCCAGGTGATGGTGAACTACTCACCTGGGTAAACACCTCTTTCTCGGCCAGGTGATGGTGACCTACTCACCTGGGTAAACACCTCTTTCTCGGCCAGGTGATGGTGACCTACTCACCTGGGTAAACACCTCTTTCTCGGCCAGGTGATGGTGAACTACTCACCTGGGTAAACACCTCTTTCTCGGCCAGGTGATGGTGAACTACTCACCTGGGTAAACACCTCTTTCTCGGCCAGGTGATGGTGAACTACTCACCTGGGTAAACACCTCTTTCTCGGCCAGGTGATGGTGAACTACTCACCTGCGTAAACACCTCTTTCTCGGCCAGGTGATGGTGAACTACTCACCTGCGTAAACACCTCTTTCTCGGCCAGCTGACACAGAATGGGGAAAGTATTGTTTCCTGCCTGCTGAAGACGAATCCCGTCAGCGATGGTGTCCAGGTATTTAGGAGGGTTCGGCCATAGACGCTCCCCTGATGAGAAAGGTTTCAACACCTTCATGAAGTTTCACAAGTTTCACAAGTTTCACAAGTTTCACAATAGTTTACAAATATTGTTGTAATTTTCCTCTCTTTAGCTTCTAAATTTCTAGTAGAAATAAGTTGAGGCCATATTACATTTTTTTAAATAGTGCCACGGCAATCTAGGTGACGTGGCGGCCATATTGAAAATCAGAGTAAAAGCTTTTAACAAATCCAGGTGTCATCATTGGTGGGAACAAATATGTGAAGTGCCAGCGTCATTGGTCCAGTGCTTTCTGAGATGATGTTAACAGGTTCAGTAAATTCAGTTTAAGAAAATTTAGGCATGGGGTCAACGTGCAAAGGTCAAATAAAGGTCAAAATGTAAAATATCATAAAAAATGGAATACATGTACTGAGCACCACTGTCAACTACACAATTACCAAATTAAATGAAATTTTGAAAGGAAATGTCTGAGTAATGTCCATAACAAGATTCTGCTTTCGGTATGGTCAAAGTGCAAAGGTCAAACATGTCAAAGCACAGTCAATATGTAAAATATCACACAACATAAAACATCTATGTTGAACCCCACAGCTATCTGCATGTACCAACCTTCATTACACTTTTAAACAAAAATGGCTGAGTCGTGGCCATAAGAGGTTTTTCAATATGGCTGCCATGGCACAATGCATGAAAGACAAACAGGCCATGACACAAGCTCAGTTGACTTTCAGTCTGGTTAGACTTAAAAACAAAACTCTTTGTATCTTTGTATCTGACTAATAATGACGGAAGCTAGTCTACTGTTAATATCATTTCATGTGGCTACCTAGAAGAAATCACTTTTTGTAATGCTCCCTGTATCAATGCAATGCCTATTTGCTCAAAAGAATTTTGCCTAAGTAAGACCTGATGAGTTGAGTAGGAAATGAAATTTGTACTTAGTGTTTCAAATGTCCAGTGTTCTAAAATCGAAGACATGAAATGAAAGTTTTTCATAATGGATGACAGGGTTTGAACCTGCAACCTCACTATCATGTTTAGTTTTGTAACCCCCTGTTTTCCACTGAGCCGCCAGGGAAGGTTATGAAAAGTTGTTCAGTTTTATATGTCATGACTTCAGTTTTTGTGCATGCTGCATGTTGTCTTTCTTTTGCATACTTTGATCGCTTTTACATTTTCAAGCAAAACCTTGGAGTCATGTTTTATCCTTATAGCAGAGTTGGGTCTAAGCCAGGTGTATTGCTTCACAGACATGTCATTATTCATGTATAAAATCACATAGGTATGTCTTGATATTAGAACAATTTTCTTACCAGTCTTAAGACATTTTTCCATCATTTTTCCTTCTGGTTCCACAAGAAATACTGCAAATTAAAGAATTCTAAATTAAAGAATCAAAGACCACAAGAGATGAATTTTTACATTTTCATCAAAATGTAAAAATTGCATCATTTTCTTGTTATTTTTCAAAATGTTCAAGGTAAATGTGAACATAAATGATGATGGATGTTCTTCAAAACTGTACAAGTCTATTCCCAACCCAGACACTGGTTTCGAATAGCACCAATCAGCAACAGATGATAAATGGTCAATTTCGTGGTCTACCTTTGATCTCTGGCTTGATGGCCTTGGCTGCTATGGCGATGCCGGACGACATTCCGCCACCACTAATTGGCACCAAGATGGCGTCCAGCTCCGGCACCTGCTCCAACAATTCCACCGCTATTGTACCCTGCAGGCATAAAGAAAGAGATAATTCTTCGGTAAAATCCACTTGTCGCTAGTCAACGTCACTCATACTAGACAGTAGGGCATCACAACTGACAATCTTCCACTTTGACATTTTGTTACTGATGGACCCTGCTATGACATCATAGTGTTTGTCGCCCTACCTGCCCAGCTATGACATTGTAGTGTTTGTAGCCCTACCTGCCCAGCTATGACATCATAGTGTTTGTCACCCTACCTGCCCAGCTATGACATCGTAGTGTTTGTAGCCCTACCTGCCCAGCTATGACATCGTAGTGTTTGTGGCCCTACCTGCCCAGCTATGACATCATAGTGTTTGTCGCCCTACCTGCCCAGCTATGACATCGTAGTGTTTGTCGCCCTACCTGCCCAGCTATGACATTATAGTGTTTGTCGCCCTACCTGCCCAGCTATGACATCATAGTGTTTGTAGCCCTACCTGCCCAGCTATGACATCATAGTGTTTGTAGCCCTACCTGCCCAGCTATGACATCGTAGTGTTTGTCGCCCTACCTGCCCAGCTATGACATTATAGTGTTTGTCACACTACCTGCCCAACTATGACATTATAGTGTTTGTAGCCCTACCTGCCCAACTATGACATTATAGTGTTTGTGGCCCTACCTGCCCAGCTATGACATCATAGTGTTTGTCGCCCTACCTGCCCAGCTATGACATCATAGTGTTTGTCGCCCTACCTGCCCAGCTATGACATCGTAGTGGTCGTACGGAGACACAAACTCGTAGCCTTTTTCCGCCATCACTTTCTGGCAAACTGTCTCCCTGGAACCAGATTTTACAGTGTCCATTACTTTTTGGTTAAAGAATAAATAAGAAAATTCATCATTGTTTTACCACCATTAAACACAAAATGTTCCATTCTAATGACAGTCTTTATATATTATTGCACCTAACTAGTCACTCCTGTCAGAGGATCGTCACAATTTCAGCTGTTGGGGATTTTGACAATTTCACCTGTAATAGGTCTCAGCTATCAGAGGATCAGGACAATCTCCCCTGTTGAGGGTCATGACAATCTCACCTGTTGAGGGTCATGACAATCTCACATGTTGAGGGTCATGACAATGTCAGAGGGTCATGACAACCTCATCTGTCAGAGGGTCATGACAGCCTCACCTGTCAGAGGGTCATGACAATCTCACCTGTTGAGGGTCATGACAATCTCACATGTTGAGGGTCATGACAATGTCAGAGGGTCATGACAGCCTCACCTGTCAGAGGGTCATGACAGCCTCACCTGTCAGAGGGTCATGACAGCCTCACCTGTCAGAGGGTCATGACAATCTCACCTGTCAGAGGGTCATGACAATCTCACCTGTCAGAGGGTCATGACAATCTCACCTGTCAGAGGGTCATGACAATCTCACCTGTCAGAGGGTCATGACAGCCTCACCTGTCAGAGGGTCATGACAGCCTCACCTGTCAGAGGGTCATGACAGCCTCACCTGTCAGAGGGTCATGACAGCCTCATCTGTCAGAGGGTCATGACAGCCTCACCTGTCAGAGGGTCATGACAATCTCACATGTTGAGGGTCATGACAGCCTCACCTGTCAGAGGGTCATGACAATCTCACCTGTCAGAGGGTCATGACAATGTCAGAGGGTCATGACAGCCTCACCTGTCAGAGGGTCATGACAATCTCACCTGTCAGAGGGTCATGACAGCCTCACCTGTCAGAGGGTCATGACAATCTCACCTGTCAGAGGGTCATGACAATCTCACCTGTCAGAGGGTCATGACAATCTCACCTGTCAGAGGGTCATGACAATCTCACCTGTCAGAGGGTCATGACAATCTCACCTGTCAGAGGGTCATGACAGCCTCACCTGTCAGAGGGTCATGACAATCTCACCTGTCAGAGGGTCATGACAATGTCACCAGTCAGAGGGTCATGACAATCTCACCTGTCAGAGGGTCATGACAGCCTCACCTGTCAGAGGATCATGACAATCTCACCTGTTGAGGGTCATGACAATCTCACCTGTCAGAGGGTCATGACAATCTCACCTGTCAGAGGGTCATGACAGCCTCACCTGTCAGAGGGTCATGACAATCTCACCTGTCAGAGGGTCATGACAGCCTCACCTGTCAGAGGATCATGACAATCTCACCTGTTGAGGGTCATGACAGCCTCACCTGTCAGAGGGTCATGACAATCTCACCTGTCAGAGGGTCATGACAATCTCACCTGTCAGAGGGTCATGACAGCCTCACCAGTCAGAGGGTCATGACAATCTCACCTGTCAGAGGGTCATGAAAAACTCACCTGTCAGAGGGTCATGACAATCTCTCTTATTGGAGGATCATGATAATCTCACCTGTTGGAGGGTCATGACTACCTCACCTGTCAGAGAATCATGAAAATCTCATCTGTTGCGGGTCGTGACAATCTCACCTTTCAGAGGATTATGACAACCTCCCACCTGTCAGAGGATCGTGACAACCTCCCCTGTTGAGGGTCATGACAAGCTCACCCATTGAGGGTCATGACAGTCACACCTGTTGGAGGGTCGTAACAATCACACCTATTGGAGGGTGGTGACAATCTCACCTGTTGAGGGTCATGACAGTCACATCTGTTGAGGGTCGTAACAATCACGCCTATTGGAGAGTCGTGACAATCTCACCTGTTGAGGGTCGTAACAATCTCACCTATTGGAGGGTCGTGACAATCTCATCTGTTGAGGGTTGTAACAATCACACCTATTGGAGGGTCGTGACAATCTCACCTGTTGAGGGTCGTAACAATCACACCTGTTGGAGGGTCGTGACAATCTCACCTGCTGAGGGTCGTAACAATCACACCTATTGGAGGGTCATGACAATCTCACCTGCTGAGGGTCGTGACAATCTCACCTGTTGGAGGGTTGTGATCCACATGTGGCCAGTTCTGCACCATATCCCCTTATCGCTGCCTTCTTGACTTCTGGGGCATATTCGGGAACAACCACCGCACACGGGACCCCTGCCACGCCCGCTGCCCATGCCACAGCCTGGCCATGATTCCCACTGCTGTGGGTGACCTTGGTCAGGACAAAATACAGTGAGTCGGGAACACAACAAGAAAACAACATCACCACGTCTACGTGCCCAGCAGTGTTGAAGATCTTCATCATTATCATAATAGTTAATGGTACATTGGTCAGATACGTTGTTGATACAGGTGATACCTGCATTCGATCAGCAAACAAGCATGAAATACCCATAAATACCCAGCCAATATGACATGTCTGGTTGTGAGCAAGGCAAGAAACGGTGTACGGTTTTCAAGATCGGCTCTGGAAATGAGCACCACCGCCATTTCAGTCTAAGTCAAAGTGTTGCTATGGAAACTCAATAAATAACTTTTGAAAAAATCCCAAATTATCACAAGGCGCGAGTTTACCACTAGACCTATCTATGTGCCAAGTTTGGTGAAGAAATATTGTACAGTTTTTCAAAATCTGCTCTGAAAAGAGTTACCCAGTTGGATGTGTCAACCAAACCACTTAGATTGCAATCTTTTATTGTAGGTGGGGTGGGTGAAAGAAATCTTGATTGATCATTTTACCACTTACCACCCCAGTGAATGATGGCTTGGTTTCTTTTAAACTCAGTATCTGAAAGATAAATACACATAATTATTTGCTATCTGACCAGTAGGGCTGTGTATTGGCAAAACAATAGTATTGCAATACGTACTGCGATATACTGGGAGCTGAAGTGTTTGACATTAATTTACGCAGATTGCATATACTAGTTTCTACATACTAAACTAAATATTACTCAGCATGGTCAGTCACTGCGCCATTTTGTAGTCATGGATACAGGGGAGATAACAGCCTGAGAGACAATTCACTTCAGCGTTTCCACTGTTTTGTCAATCAAGTTCAAACGGAAACATCTTTTGTGAATGAATAACTGACCATAAATGATAGAAATAATACCAACAGATTTTAGGATAAATGATAGAAATAATAACAAAACTTGTTATATTTTGTAACCCCCATATAGCGGTAATACCATTCATTCCTAATGTTCAGGTTTTAACTTATGTTTCTTCATATTTAGCTTACACAAATTAGGTCAAACCAATTTTTAGTTCCAGCTGAAATAGGAGAGTGTCAAGGGACTGTAGCTCACCTGATAGTCAACATAAATCTGAATAATGTAATCAGCAAAACTGATCCTGTTGGACAAAGCTTGGACTCACAGTCCCAGTCAATTAGATCAACATACAGTGTTTTCAAATCAGAGCTAGGTTACCCGTAGATTTAACCATGCAAAATTGAATTTGGAAGCAAACGTTCTGAATGAGGTTTCAAATGTTTAATTTAGAGCCAATCTGCACTTCATAACTTATAATTGTATATATAATTTTCAAAAAATGCCTGCTGACAATGACTGAAATAAATTATTTTCCATTAATATTATCTTCTGCAGTAAAGCAAACATCAAATTGGCTGTTTCAATCATAAGTGGATATTGTGATTTGATACCTCAGATTGACCAATCAGAATCAAGAATTTTCCAAATCCATTGTAGAATTTGATTCCACACTGTAAAACACCACTTGGTTTGTCTGTGAGTCCACAGAAAGAGGAAATGTAAATGGCCCATATTGGCCCACGGGATATGTGAAATAAGTAATGAATAAAACTAAATTTCGTTAATTTCAACAACTGCATCGATAAATATAAATGTGTCAAAAAGGCTGACTTTTAGAGAATTTCAGAAAATGTTCAAACATGTTCTAATATTCGAACATCAGCAAGTCCTTGGCCCAAGCTGATTATATAGGATATGATAAAATACTCATCTCAGGTTTTGCTCATACTTAGATTTTCTTTTGAAATTCTAAACATCTGAATTTTTCACTTATTTTAGGCCGATGTATGTATTTGATCATGTCGGAAGTCCAGAACTTGCAACTGTAAAGGGATAAAGGATTAATTGTCAGCCATTTGTTCGTGTCTGATAACTTTTAACCAACATTTCAAAGTTTTCTCCAACTTTGACATTTAACATTTCCAATGGGCCAAAGAGGGTCCTTATCCTACCTCGTCCTTTGATTAATCTGGGAAGAAGCAGAAAAAGTAGATTTGGAAAAGTGTATATATCCAATATTATATTATTGCATTAAACAGACAATTCAGCCTTGACATTTGTTGTGGTTTCCAGCTGGCCCTACTTTTTTCCTACCGACTCAACCACATTAACAGTTTGAGGAACTAAAAAATATATTTGAAACTGAAATTTAAAAAAAGAAGTTTGACCAAATGACCTGAATTTTTGGGGTAAAAAATCTGTAACACCCCATTCATTGATCCAGAGGTTTCTGACATGCCTTTTAAAGGTTTCAGGCAGGTGAGCTAGAAATTAATAATATTTCTTACACCAATATATCTTAATAAAGCAATTACAAATTTAACTAACATGGCTGAATATCCCATGACAATCCCATGACGAGTGATAGCGCCTGACTGGAATAAGGTCAAAGGAATTTAGGTTAATTAAAGTCACCGTGTTTATACCGTACTGAATTAAGTGCACCCCGGGCTTTGAATGATCCAGTTTTCTGCAAGTTTTCTGCTTTGAAGAACAGTTTTCTCCCTGTAATGCTGTTAGCTGTAGAACTTGTGAAAACAGGCGTCTTGTGTATACATTTTGCTATTCGCTGATGAGCTCTTAAAATATCAGAAAGTTTAACAGGTATTTCAGTTGCCATTCTCGCACCTGCATGGGATATTAGAGTGGCGTCCCTTGACTCGAAGGAAGTGACGTCATGTAAACAACATGGCGTTTTCCGAGGGAACATTCCAAATATGTGCTAGATTTTCAGTGGTTTTCTGATAAGTACCTTATATTCATGTCAGTTTCAATCTGGTTTGTCCCTCCTGGTATGTTGAATTACAAATTAATAATCTTTTGAATGACATGTCTAGATTGTTGTCATTTGCAGAGCTGAGTTTGTGAAAAGATTATCGAATATCTTCACCCTATCGTCATTTGTGACTTTGATAATAGCATCAACTGTGTCTGCGTAAGCCTACCGGTATATGTTTTATGTAACAGTATACCGTTGATCACACATTGCCATTTCTCGTGTTACTTATTATGAACTTATATCATGTCACAAAGGAATCTGACATGGTTGGTTTTAATGTATCATGTTTAGGATACAAGTAACTCTTTCAACTGTTAAAACATTTTGCGATCACACACACATTGTAAATACTCAGATAAAGTTGTCTTTTATAAGTGAGTGAGATGTACAATGTCTGTGTTACACAACCCCCGTTATAGCTGCAGTACTCATGATAAATATGTCCGATTGAAACGTAGGATGTCTGAAAACATATGATCCGACGTTATAATAATATTATTTTTACCTCTGTTAATCTTTGGTCTTCTAGAATTCAGTAACAGAAAGTGCACATACGCTATGTACACTACACAATGTTTGATGAATTACATTTTTTCCGTCGTCAACATCAATGTCGGAGACAATGATTTTATTCAGAAAGTTCATATAAATTAAAATGCAATTCTATGGATCGCAAAATGTAATACATCTCAAAATTACTGTTGTCTGGTGATAAGCGAGAAAACTAGGAATGTCTTAAGCGTCCGAAAACCCATCACACAGGAATATAGGACCTATTCAGCAGTATAACACTCTATCATTATCAGTCTATTTATAATCAGACTTTTTATTCCAACACATACACATAACCTCTCCTATGGAGGTGTCCTCAGATTTTCACACATTAAAGGGACAGGACGTCGACCACTCTGAAGCTTTGTTTGTAAACAATAGCCGATAACTCCCAAGCTTATTTTGGCTATGCTAGCCTTATTCCGTTTCTGCTCCAGTGACACCACTGCGGCCTAATTCAAGCCTTTCGGTGTGTTTTACATATTGTTTTGCATATTTATATGGATAAAGTACTACAACTGCGACAGTGAGGTGCATGACAACACAGCTTTACACATCCAAGTGACTGCATATCACAAGCTCTCGGTAGGGCTTCGATGACCAGATTGGGATAAATACGCAAATGGAAAAAGCTTTTCATGTTTTAGGAGGGGGCACGGGTGACCCAGTCGTCTAAGACGCCACGATTCGCTGTGCAGAGTTGCGTCCCTTGGGCATGCCAGAAACCTATGATTGTGGGTTCGAATCCCGGTTCGCCCCGATTATGTTTCTAAGTTTGTCAGTACCATACCCGTGCTCGTGGGTTTCACCGAAGTGGTAAACGTCTTAGACCTGTATCACTTCGGGCTTTCCTCCCACATTAATAATAAATAAGTTTTGTGTACATTGATCAGTGTGATAATTGGGGTGCTAATTGGGATTGTTCACTAGCCAATATATTAGCAAATATCGCCGTTGGCGCTTATTAGAGCGGGCGCTTATTACATCGAATATGGTATGTTTTAAGAAGCATGACGCAGTTCTACATTCTGATCTTATGTCACTATGGTCAATATGAATATTTACAGATTGTAATCCCTGACCATGGCATACCTGTTGGGAAGCAAGGCCTGCATGGAAAGTCTTCGAAATGATGTTCAAGACTTACAATGGGCAATTAATGATGTCTTTTCACGGACTGGACCAGTCTCCTCTCCATCATGGAAATTCCCCGACAAAAAGTCATGGGATCTTGACATTGATGAATTACTTGAAATGTACGACTATTCTGAAGATGAAGAAGAGAGACAGGTGGCACACATTGCACTGTATGAACTAGTGATTGACAGGTATGTTCATGTATGCTTGTGATCATAATATTAAGTAATGATGGCGCCTGATACAATTTACAGTTATACTATTGGCTGCTGTTTTCACAGATAATTCATGTAAATAAAAGTTTCCTTAACAGGCTTAAATAATTTACATGAATATGTATGAAGATGAAAAGTTCTGTTGATGAATGATGTATATAAGTCCATACTCTAGCTCTTGTTCCCGCCGTGATATTGCTGGAATATTGCTAAAAGCGGCATAAAACCATACTCACTCACTCACTAGCTCTTGTTAATTAAATATCAACTTCTTAAAGTCACTCAACATGCTCAAAGAAAGAAATATAAAAAATGGCAGTTCATTTTCCTTTTGTTGACACACTGACTCATCAGCATGATCAGTTAAGACACAGTCTGTGCTGGGGCGGTCAGTTAGCCTAGTGGTTAAAGCGTTCGCTAGTCACACCGAAGACCCGGGTTTGATTCCCGACATGGGTACAATGTGTGAAGCCCATTTCTGGTTTCCCCCGCTGTGATATTGCTGGACTATTGCTAAAAGCAGCGTAAAACAAAACTCACTCACTCACTCACTCACAGTCTGTGCTAAAACCTTTAAGTCACTAGCCTGAACTTGTATTTTGGTATTATTTTCTGTAGATTTTCACCCTTCCAATTTCATACAGCAACGCTCCAGATACTTTTTCATACTTTTGAGAACAGTATTGGTCATCAGAACTGATGACTACCAGACATATTTTTTAAAACCTATTATTTTTGTAGAACTCATATGTAGAATTTATGAGTGCTGGTATGATATTGTGCCGCTGTCATTCAAAGACCTTGTGTTGTACATTTTGATTTTGGTGCCAAACTAACGTAAAGTTAACAGAGACGAGTTTGAGTACATTATTATTTGCCAATCAGAATGCAGGATTGGGAGGTATTTCATTTGCTGCTGACACAAAATGACAATCCTGTTTAGTGTAAGTTAATGCTCAATATGACAAACAGAAGTTTAATTATGGTTTTGAGAATAAATAGTCAAGGTATGGTAACAGTTAATCTTGAGAGTGTATAGTATTGTTTTCCCGTGTATTTGACACTGTTGTAATTTGCAATCAGTCCATATTCGACTAGTTTTCGTCCATACAATAAGCCGATACCGCATCATATAAATAAACACCACATATAGTCTAATGTAAGCAGATGAGAACAAACAGATTTAAACTAATGGCTAAAGTTACATACAGCAAAGATTAACAATTTGTGCACCCTGCTGTGATATTGCTGGAATATTGCTAAAGGCGGCAGAAAACAATATTCACTCACTCACTCACTCACTCACTCACTCACTCACTCACTCACTCACTCACTCAGTGCTGGTTGAACCTGTAAAAAAGTTAAACCTTCTCACATGCTCTAGAAGAATAGGCACACATGTGTTGGAAAACAGGATTAATGTCTGTTTTATGGACTATGAATCTGTTGTAAGCCATCATATCCCTATACCACGTTGTTGCTGCATGTTTCTTCTGTTTACAACTAGGATGGTGTTGTTGATGCAGTCCATGGGCAAGTACACCGAGCAGCTGATGGCCAGTGTGAAGACAGGGGGAGACAACTCCTCCACCTCTAGTAGCTCTGTTGGCCTGGTTGTGAAGAAGTACTGGAATAGACTGATACAGCTCCACACAGTTGTACAGCAGACACAATCCGAGGTACTTGCTGCTGTGTCACACAGACGAGAAACTGCTCTCACTATTATAAATGTTAGACTGCATCTGCCGATGCTTTGAGAACTAGTGTCTATTCTAACCTTTGTTGTTTTCCACCATGAAAATCATATAATGGGGGCATGGGTGGCCCAGTCGTCTAAGGTGCCACAATTCGCTGTGCAGAGTTGCGTCCCTTGGGCACACCAGAAACCTATGATTGTGGGTTTGAATCCCGGTTCGCCCCGATTATGTTTCTAAGTTTGTCAGCACCATACCCGTGCTCATGGATTTCACCGAAGTGTTAAATGTCTGAGACCTGCATCACTTCGGGCTTTCCTCCTACATTAAACTGACACGCCGTGATATAACTGGAATACTGTTAAAAGCGGCATTAAAAACCCAACTCACTCAAACCCAACTTAAGGCCTAAGACAGATTTGTGTCTCAAAACCATACCAGTCAAAGGCTTGGTAATGTTTAAATGACTGCCTCCATTGTATAGTAGATAGAATTTCTGCCGAAGAGCGTTGTTTAAGTATTAGAAAAATGCCTCATGAAAATGTCTATAATCAAGTTTATTGGAAATGTAAGGGGTCTCTCGATTCAAATACTGTGGGTGTCAACCCAAGCATATTTCAGGATGATAGTATTCCCATTATGCTGAAAGCTGATAAGGATATCATCGAATCGTTTTCACGTCATAAATTATGAAGATCTATAGTTCTACATAGTCACTTCTATTTAGAAAATCTTAATTTTCTTTCTCCCCAAACGCAAGCACATGTGTATCTTCTTTTGCAATGAGAAGGCAGTGATCAAGGACAGATAACTCCAATTGGTAACCATAGGCAACAGAATATCAAAAATAGAAGAGTGAGTGAGTGAGTTGGGTTTTACGCCGCTTTTAACATTATTCCAGTTATATCACGGCGTGTCAACTTAATGTGGTAGGAAAGCCCGAAGTGATGCAGGTCTCAGACGTTTACCACTTCGGTGAAACCCACGAGCACGGGTATGGTGCTGACAAACCTAGAAACATAATCAGGGCGAAACGGGATTCGAACCCACAATCATAGGTTTCTGGCATGCCCAAGGGATGCAACTCTGCACAGTGAATTGCGGCACCTTAGACGACTGGGCCACCCGTGCCCCTCAAAAATAGAAGAGACAAGTTTGGGTCTCTGTGTTACATAGAAGAAGGAAGGGGCACGAGTGGCCCAGTTGTCTAAAGCGCCACATTAAGCTGACACGCCATGATATAACTGTAATACTGTTAAAAGCAGCGTTAAACCCAACTCACTCACTCACTAGAAGAAGGAAATTTGCAATGTGTTGTGTCATGATAAGTGAACTGATGTCATGAATATCTAAGTTCATGTAATTTTATGTAATTCTCACTGATATATTTTTTTCAGAATAAATCAAAAAGTCGAAAATTTTCTGATTTGGAGAATACAGTCAGTAAGCTAACCGATGAGTTAAGTCAGCTCCACAACGGAAATGGGACGTCTTACCAGAGAGGACTCACTCCTCCGAAGACACCAGGATTTGGGGGACTAATCCCCCCGAACAACGCAGAGCTCGCTGTCACGAGAGGGGAGTCTGTGACCTCAAACGAGGGGGAGATTTCCAAGGATGCTTGTAATAAATCATCGCAGACAATTGAGACAGTATTTGTACCTTGTGAATCATGCCATGCAGTTCAGAAGTGTTTCCGAGAAGCTGGCGAGGTTGTCATCAATACATGTCAGTCTCAAAATATGCCGTCGTCATTAAAGAAATTTCGTGGTCAAATGGTTGATGTTGAATGGTTGAGTTCCAATGACGTGAAACGATGGACAGCGGAGCAGAACAAAGACATTGCCCGTATAAGTAAACATGTGGAACAGCTTGCTGCAACAATTGGTCCACTGCAAGAAGATGTGGCGGGGTATTTGAAAGAAAAGAGAAAAATGACCGAAAAGGTGTCTAAGGCGGAAAAGGATTTGAAGGTGGAGCGTGAGACACAGTCTGCAGTTCGGCACCAGTTTGAGGTGAAGGTCACAGAGTTGGAGAGACAGCATGCGGAGATGCTAAATCATGTGACCCAGGAGAAGGAGGAGCTGAAGCAGTCTCGGTCAGCGCTGGAGGCGATGTTGGCGCAGCTGAAGGAGGAGCTGAGAGAGCAGCAACAGCAGTTGCAACAGCTGGGTGAGGATTGAAACTGTTGCTGTCTGATATATAGATCGGGACTTGGGTTCCTAGTGATCTAAGACATTGCATCTCATTGTGCAGAGTTGCATCCCTTGGCCATGCCAGGATCTGTAGTGGGTTAAAATCCCTTTCACTACTGTATTGTGTGTTCAGTCTGCCTGTCACCTGTGAAGATCCGGGTTAGAAAAGGTCTTCAGCAACCCATGCTTGTCCTGAAAGGCGACTATGCTTGTCATAAGAGGCGACCAATCAGATTAGGTGGTGAGGCTCGCTGACTTGGTTGATGTATATCATCATATGCCAATTATAAGATGCTCATGATATCAATCAATGGATTATCTGGTCCAGACTTAATTATTTAAAGACTGCCGTTATATAGCTGGAATATTGCTGTGCATGGCGTTATACAAAAAACAAATCAGTCTGCCTGTGCCTGTCTGATTTAGTGTCATATCTTGATAGTTAGACTAACATTTAGTCCCAGAAATAAAGATATCTTATTTAAGAAGTATATATAATATGCAAACCAAATGAAGCCCAGAACAATGCTTGATTGTTAAGGCGATCTAGACTTGCTAAATCATTCTAGACTTGAGTTGGTAAATATATTCTATGGGTCTGTGAGACAGACTACTTAATAGTAAACATGAATGAATACCCATACTTACTATACTGCTCCAAATACACCAGATAAGATACAGATGTTGCTGACTGGATAGATTCCACCATCATCCCCATTGTCTTGAGTTCTTCTGTGGGACTAAAAATAATAAAGTCCTCATTGTTTCTTAGGCCAAACTTTTAAATTGTGCTCTTGGATCAGATGGTGTCATTGTTCTTTGCTGTTTATTTACTCATTCCAGTTGTATGATGGTGGTCTGTAAATAATTGAGTTGGGACCAAACAATCCAGTGATTGACATCATGAGCATCGATCCAGACAATTGGGATATGATGACATGCATCAACCAAGTCAGAGAGCCTGATCACCTGATTCTATTAGTTGCTCTTGCAACAAGCATAGTCGCCTTTTATGACAAGCATAGTCGCCTTTTACGACAAGCATAGTCGCCTTTTACGACAAGCAGTCGCCTTCTATGACAAGCATAGTCGCCTTTTACGACAAGCATAGTCGCCTTTTACGACAAGCATAGTCGCCTTTTACGACAAGCATAGTCGCCTTCTATGACAAGCATAGTCGCCTTTTACGACAAGCATATTCACCTTTTATGACAAGCATAGTCGCCTTTTACGACAAGCATAGTCGCCTTTTACGACAAGCATATTCTTTTGTGTAAAATAGAGGCCAGCAGTGCTTCTCCAACTCTCTTAGTTCCTGTTTCTTTCTTTAAGATTCTGTTTGACTGATGTTCTTTACTGATTCAGAAAATACAAAACAAGACCTTCAAAGTGAGGTAGATCAAAACAAGGCGACATCCAGGGAAGTTACCTCACTAGAGTCAGAGGTCAGCACCTTAAAGACACAGCTGTCGGACATCAATGAGAAACTGGAGAAGACCCACCAGGACCTCGGCAAGGAACAAGCAAAGAACAGGAGTGTGGCTAAACATGGCCAGGTAATGGGAGTTATGTTTGTTTGTTTGTTTGTTGTTTAACGCCGCACTCAGCAATATTCCAGCTATATTACGGCCGTCTGTAAATAATCGAGTCTGGACCAGACAATCCAGTGATTGACATGAGCATCAATCCACGCAATTGGGACATGATGACGTGCATCAACCAAGTCAGCGAGCCTTACCACCCGATCCCGTAAGTCGCCTCTTACGACAAGCATAGTCGCCTTTTACGGAAGCTGAAGACCTGTTCTACCCCGGATCTTCACTGGAGTTATGTACATAATTGTCATAAACCACTGGTAACTATAAGTATGCCATGTTAGGTAATTCTTCAATGTTATTGATGCTCCTGTTGTCTACAAGTCTATCTGTCCCCAGTCTCCAGGGCAAGCAGGACGCCCTGCTACAGAGAGTGTCACCTACAATGTTATTGATGCTCCTGTTGTCTACAAGTCTATCTGCCCCCAGTCCCTTCAGGGCAAGCAGGACGCCCTGCTGCAGAGAGTGTCACCTGCAATGTTATTGATGCTCCTGTTGTATATAAGTCTATCTGTCCCCAGTCCCTTCAGGGCAAGCAGGACGCCCTGCTGCAGAGAGTGTCACCTGCAATGTTATTGATGCTCCTGTTGTCTACAAGTCTATCTGTCCCCAGTCCCTTCAGGGCAAGCAGGACGCCCTGCTGCAGAGAGTGTCACCTTCAATGTTATTGATGCTCCTGTTGTATGTAAGTCTATCTGTCCCCAGTCCCTTCAGGGCAAGCAGGACGCCCTGCTCCAGAGAGTGGTCACCTGCAATGTTATTGATGCTCCTGTTGTATATAAGTCTATCTGTCCCCAGTCCCTTCAGGGCGAGCAGGACGCCCTGCTGCAGAGAGTGTCACCTGCAGTGTTATTGATGCTCCTGTTGTATATAAGTCTATCTGTCCACAGTCCCTTCAGGGCAAGCAGGACGCCCTGCTGCAGAGAGTGTCACCTGCAATGTTATTGATGCTCCTGTTGTATATAAGTCTATCTGTCCCCAGTCCCTTCAGGGCAAGCAGGACGCCCTGCTGCAGAGAGTGTCACCTGCAATGTAATTGATGCTCCTGTTGTATATAAGTCTATCTGTCCCCAGTCCCTTCAGGGCAAGCAGGACGCCCTGCTCCAGAGAGTGGTCACCTGCAATGTTATTGATGCTCCTGTTGTATATAAGTCTATCTGTCCCCTGTCCCTTCAGGGCAAGCAGGACGCCCTGCTGCAGAGAGTGTCACCTGCAATGTTATTGATGCTCCTGTTATATATAAGTCTATCTGTCCCCAGTCCCTTCAGGGCGAGCAGGACGCCCTGCTGCAGAGAGTGTCACCTGCAGTGTTATTGATGCTCCTGTTGTATATAAGTCTATCTGTCCCCAGTCCCTTCAGGGCAAGCAGGATGCCCTGCTGCAGAGAGTGTCACCTGCAATGTTATTGATGCTCCTGTTGTATATAAGTCTATCTGTCCCCAGTCCCTTCAGGGCAAGCAGGACGCCCTGCTGCAGAGAGTGTCACCTGCAATGTTATTGATGCTCCTGTTGTATATAAGTCTATCTGTCCCCAGTCCCTTCAGGGCAAGCAGGACGCCCTGCTACAGAGAGTGGTCACCTGCAATGTTATTGATGCTCCTGTTGTATATAAGTCTATCTGTCCCCAGTCCCTTCAGGGCAAGCAGGACGCCCTGCTGCAGAGAGTGTCACCTGCAATGTTATTGATGCTCCTGTTGTATATAAGTCTATCTGTCCCCAGTCCCTTCAGGGCAAGCAGGACGCCCTGCTGCAGAGAGTGTCACCTGCAATGTTATTGATGCTCCTGTTATATATAAGTCTATCTGTCCCCAGTCCCTTCAGGGCAAGCAGGACGCCCTGCTGCAGAGAGTGTCACCTGCAATGTTATTGATGCTCCTGTTGTATATAAGTCTATCTGTCCCCAGTCCCTTCAGGGCAAGCAGGACGCCCTGCTGCAGAGAGTGTCACCTGCAATGTTATTGATGCTCCTGTTGTCTACAAGTCTATCTGTCCCCAGTCCCTTCAGGGCAAGCAGGACGCCCTGCTGCAGAGAGTGTCACCTGCAATGTTATTGATGCTCCTGTTGTATATAAGTCTATCTGCCCCCAGTCCCTTCAGGGCAAGCAGGACGCCCTGCTGCAGAGAGTGTCACCTGCAATGTTATTGATGCTCCTGTTGTATATAAGTCTATCTGCCCCCAGTCCCTTCAGGGCAAGCAGGACGCCCTGCTGCAGAGAGTGTCACCTGCAATGTTATTGATGCTCCTGTTGTATATAAGTCTATCTGTCCCCAGTCCCTTCAGGGCAAGCAGGACGCCCTGCTGCAGAGAGTGGGTGACCTAGACCAGGAGAACCAGGACCTTAGGGACCAAGCGTCGCTGCTGGAGGAAGAGAAGGAAGCCATTGAGGAGTCACTCACGGTTGCCAAGACAGAAGCTCAACAACTGCAACACAAGATCAAGGAGAAAGAGGTGGGCTTCTGTCACTGGCAGTATCATCTGATGATATCAAACATGTCAGAGGTCATCAATATTGAGACAGGAAAGTTGAATTTAGATTTTGCTAATTTGTACATAAAACATGTCTGTACACTGTACACTGTACACTAGAGGGTATCTAGGGTATCAGTACTGGACATATCCAACTTCTAAGGACTTTGAGGGGCCCAGGTGGCCCAGTTGTCTAAGGCACCAATGACACTGAAACAGTCTGTCTGAATATCAAGACCATAATGTGACATTATAACTGACCGCCTAATCATGGATGCGATGTTAAACCCAATTTCACCTCACCTCACCTGTCATTATAACTTATCTGGTGATATGTGGTGCTTGCTTGCTGCAGTGACACTGACTGTATCGTGTATGTATCCAGGTCGTTATAGAGAGCCTGAACACGGAGAAGACAAGTCTGAAGAAGAGCATAGCTGATACGGAAGGCAGGATAGAGAGACTGGAGAAGTCCCTGGAGGAAGCCAGGGAGAGAGAGAGGATGATAATAGAGTACCCCGACCTCAATGGCCCAGTCAACCCAGACTATCAGGGTAGGTTACCATGGTTACAGAGTTGTCAGTTAATTATCACCTTGAACTTATTGAAGTTTCTAGTCAACCCAGACTGATAGGGTAGGTTATCCATTTGCAAAGTGTGACTACTGATAGATCGAGGGTCTGACACACCCGACCATTTTCGGGACTTTCAATTTGATTTATCGTCGAAGAATAAGCGTGATGAAATGAAGTCAGTTTAAACTGTCTCGACAGATATCTAGACTTATGTTGGATGCTCCGGTTGTGACATCAATATCCCCTTCAAAGCATTTTTTGTGACATTGCTTCCGAAGGTGTTTGTTTATGAATGAGCATATACGACTGCACGACCAGATCAATCAAAGTGAACAGTTCAGATACAAATCATTCGAAAACTCCGTGGAGGTGTGCCTGACTTCTGTTTTTGTGGTCCAAAATATCCTAGATGTGAACAATAACATTACCTATTGATCTCTTGCGTAAAACGCTAAGAGTACATCACGGTTGTCTTTTCTTATTCTGATGGTGACCTTGCTCTTTGTTTGAAGCTGACACTGACATGCAAGCAGACTTGGGTTTGTTGATTTTCACATCTTCAGTATAGGGTGGTACAGTTAACATAAACGTCTTTGCCGCGCACTCTGATTTCCCTTTTCCAACATGGTACGGACAGGATATAAATTCATCTGATAGATCAAGGAAACCAAACCAATTTGATTGTAGAGCCGGGACCCTGTCGGGTTAGCCTAGTAGCCGAGTGTTGGTCTGAGATTCAAAGCGCAGCGGTAATTGACTTTTTAAGTTTTCTTACAGTTGTCCTCCATACTAACATCAATGCGCTTGAATTGCCATAACTTGTGCTTGTTGGTACTGTCATGCATGAACATGTTGTTAATGCATATGCCTGGAAAGGTCAACAAAGCCCATATTTGGGCATATATCAATATTAATGCGCAACCAAATTTGCAACCGGTTTCAGTTTGTTCTATTAACGAAAGTTATTATGTATTTACACTTAAATACTTATTTAAAGTGAGTAATAAATAAAATACCACACTCATTTCTGGTTAGAAACCATTTTAAAGAAAGTCCAAAGACGGACATGTTGCAGGTACAGGTGATATTGTGACGGACATGTTGCAGGTACAGGTGATATAGTGACGGAGATGTTGCAGGTACAGGTGATATCATGACGGACATGTTGGAGGTACAAGTGATATCGTGACGGACATGTTGCAGGTACAAGTGATATCGTGACGGACATGTTGCAGGTACAGGTGATATCGTGACGGACATGTTGCAGGTACATGAGATATCATGACGGACATGTTGCAGGTACAGGTGATATCGTGACGGACATGTTGCAGGTACAGGTGATATCGTGACAGACTTGTTGCAGGTACAGGTTATATCGTGACGTATATGTTGCAGGTACAAGTGATATCGTGACGGACATGTTGCAGGTACAGGTGATATCGTGACGGACATGTTGCAGGTACATGAGATATCATGACGGACATGTTGCAGGTACAGGTGATATCGTGACGGACATGTTGCAGGTACAGGTGATATCGTGACAGACTTGTTGCAGGTACAGGTTATATCGTGACGTATATGTTGCAGGTACAGGTTATATCGTGACAGACATGTTGGAGGTACAGGTGATATCGTGACAGACATGTTGAAGGTACAGGTGATATCATGACGGACATGTTGCAGGTACAGGAGATATCATGATGGATATGTTGGCTAGTACAGGTGATATCATGACGGACTTGTTGCAGGTACAGGTGATATCGTGATGGACATGTTGCAGGTACAGGTGATATCGTGATGGACATGTTGCAGTTACAGGTGATATCGTGATGGACATGTTGGCTAGTACAGGTGATATCATGACGGACATGTTGCAGGTACAGGTGATATTGTGACAGACATGTTGCAGGTACAGGTGATATCGTGACGGACATGTTGCAGGTACAGGTGATATCGTGACGGACATGTTGCAGGTACAGGTGATATCGTGACGGACTTGTTGCAGGTACAGGTGATATCGTGACGGACATGTTGCAGGTACAGGTGATATCATGACGGACATGTTGCAGGTACAGGAGATATCGTGACGGACATGTTGCAGGTACAGGAGATATCGTGACGGACTTGTTGCAGGTACAGGTGATATCGTGACGGACATGTTGCAGGTACAGGGGATATCGTGACGGACATGTTGGCTAGTACAGGAGATATCGTGATGGACATGTTGCAGGTACAGGTGATATTGTGACGGACATGTTGCAGGTACAGGGGATATCGTGACGGATATGTTGCAGGTACAGGGGATATCGTGACGGACATGTTGGCTAGTACAGGAGATATCGTGATGGACATGTTGCAGGTACAGGTGATATCGTGACAGACATGTTGCAGGTACAGGTGATATCATGACGGACATGTTGCAGGTACAGGAGATATCGTGACAGACATGTTGCAGGTACAGGTGATATCGTGACAGACATGTTGCAGGTACAGGTGATATCATGAAGGACATGTTGCAGGTACAGGTGATATCGTGACAGACATGTTGCAGGTACAGGTGATATCGTGACGGACATGTTGCAGGTACAGGAGATATCGTGACAGACATGCAGAACCAAGTGAAGGCCAACTCAGTGAGGATCCAGGTGCTGGAAGACCAGAACGAGGGACTCCGGAACTCCATCACTAAAGTCCTCACCATGACACAGGCCAGGGAGCCTCCAGCTAAACACCAGCAGGTAGGACCCACTAGAACTTCCCCATCACTGGGGGACCAGACCAGGGATAACAGATGTCTCACTCCACACTGTTCAGCAGATAGCAGGGAGATTTATTTTGTGGTCATTAACATTTGATGTATTTGCTCATCATTTATTGGGGGGCACGGGTAGCCCAATCGTCTAAGGTGCCGTGATTCGCTGTGCAGAGTTGCGTCGCTTGGACACGCCAGAAACCTATGATTGTGGGTTCGAATCCCAGTTCGCCCCGATTATGTTTCTACATCTGTCAGCACCATACCCGTGCTCGTGGGTTTCACCGAAGTGGTAAACGTCTGTGACCTGCATCACTTCGGGCTGTCCTCCCACATTAAGGTGACACGCTGCGATACAACTGGAATACTGTTAAAAGCGGCGTTAAACCCAACTCACTCACTCATCATTTATTGAAATGTTATTGTGATGTGATATTATGTGTTGTAGCAGGATCACTCGGGGAACATGGGGTTATATGCATCCCGCATAAGGTTTTATACCACGACCCGGAGGCAATAAATTTATCTTACCGACATGTAATATGACATTGTAAAAGAATGCAAACAATTTCAAAATTGATAGAATACAGCTGTTTGATTGAGCTGAGGTTAGCTTGCTCTATGTCACGGGACTTCATTGACTCATCATCATCATTATTATTATTATTATTATCAGGTAGAAATTGTTGTAGCCTTCTAGCTATATAAGAGAAAGAGAGAATGTCTTTTTCTGACTTGGCTGTGTAAATGTAGGCATCAGTATTAGTCACAGTGAATAACATTGTAGTGAACTGAGATTGTGGCTGTTGTACTGTCAGATGCCTGGGCCTGCTCCCCTGTGGAAGACGGAATCCCGGAGTCAGTACAGAGAAGACGTGTCCCACACAGACAACGCCAGGTGAGAGGCAGTCAAGGCAGTGACGGTTGTAAAGTGTCCGACCATTTGATATTCTGTATTGACACCAGATATTTTTTCAACTACATGTGCAAAACCAGATACATATTTTAAAAACACTCTTGGGTTGTATACTCCCCAGGGAGTTGAGAATGATAACTGGAATTCAGTAAAAGGATATTCAGTCCGATGACATTCAGTCCGCTGACATTCATTCCTATGACATTCAGTCCGATGACATTCACTCCTATGACATTCATTCCGATGACATTCACTCCTATGACATTCATTCCTATGACATTCAGTCTGATGACATTCACTTCTATGACATTCACTCCTATGACATTCAGTCCGCTGACATTCATTCCTATGACATTCAGTCCGATGACATTCACTCCTATGACATTCATTCCTATGACATTCAGTCTGATGACATTCACTCCTATGACATTCAGTCCGATGACATTCAGTCCAATGATATTCAGTCCGATGACATTCACTCCGATGACATTCACTTCGATGACATTCATTCCTATGACATTCAGTCCGATGACATTCACTCCTATGACATTCATTCCTATGACATTCACTCCGATGACATTCACTCCGATGACATTCACTTCTATGACATTCAGTCAAATGACATTCATTCCTATGACATTCACTCCTATGACATTCAGTCCGATGGATGACATTCACTCCTATGGTATTCATTCCTATGACATTCAGTCTGATGACATTCACTCCTATGACATTCAGTCCGATGATATTCAGTCCAATGATATTCAGTCCGATGGCATTCACTCCGATGACATTCAGTCCGATGACATTCACTCCTATGACATTCACTCCGATGACATTCACTCCGATGACATTCACTCCGATGACATTCAGTCCGATGACATTCACTCCCATGACATTCACTCCCATGACATTCAGTCCAATGACATTCATTCCTATGACATTCAGTCAGATGACATTCATTCCAATGACATTCAGTCTGATGACATTCAGTCCAATGACATTCAGTCTGATGACATTCAGTCCGATGACATTCACTCCAATGACATTCACTCCAATGACATTCACTCTGATGAATTTTTGTCCGATGACATTCAGTCCAATGACATTCATTCCTATGACATTCAGTCCGATGACATTCATTCCAATGACATTAAGTCTGATGACATTCAGTCCAATGACATTCAGTCTGATGACATTCAGTCCGATGACATTCACTCCAATGACATTCACTCCAATGACATTCACTCTGATGAATTTTTGTCCGATGACATTCAGTCCAATGACATTCACTCCTATGACATTCAATCCGATGACATTCAGTCTGATGACATTCAGTCAGCCAGGTTACATGTTGTGACCATAATGGCTGATGCACATCAGCAGAATTTCTGTCGCTTTTATTTGGTGTATCTAATACTATTCCTGCTGATATTTTGGAAAAGACACCTGGCTAGTATTTATCACTATTATGCCAACCAGAAATTCTCTGAAAAGAAGCATTCTTGCCTTAAAGGCTATATCAACTCCAAAACAGTGTATGTGACAAAGCACAACAGGTCTCCAACAGGCCTCCAACAGGTCTCCAACCTAACTGGTTGTCAAAGGCAACAGGCTCAGGTGGTAAGACTGGGTGCCTTGGTTGTTGGTATGTTAAATACACACCCAATGGTGTGGATCGCTGCTCATTTTATCAATCACTGGTTTGTCTGGTCCAGAGATGATTATTTACAACCAACACACAGTCTGGTCACCTGCTCTATTACCCCAGCAGACCAGCATTACTTGCAAGTGCTGATTAATCTAAAACCTGTTGGTTGTGATCCTAGTTCTCCATTTACAACCTGCTTTCCTCCAAAATAATGGGTTTTTTTGTTTGTTGTTTAATGCCGCACCCAGCAGTATTCCCGCTATGTGATGGCAGTCTGTAAATAATCAAGTCTGGACCACACAATCAATTGATTAATATCATCCACATTGATCCAAGCAAGTGGGAAACGATGACATGCAAGAACCAAGTCAGCTAGACTGACCATCCGACTCCATTAGTCGCCTCTCAGAAAAACATGGGTTGCTGAAGACCAGTTCTAACCCAGATCTTCACAGGAATTGGCCAAAATTATAAACAACTGATTTATTCATGTTGAAAGTTGCTTTGACCTAACCTACTCATTCCCTTTGTCTGTTTCTTAATATAATAAGATGGTACTTGTTGTTACCCTGTCTGGCGCTCGTCATTAAGGGGCTAAAACAAGGACTGGTCGGCTCGGAGTCAGTATACTGTGTCTGAGTGGGGTATTCATGTTAAACTGCGGCATGGTATCTCAGTGTGCTAGCACTATAAGTCTGCATCAGTCCAGACTAGTACAAGCAGCCACACAAACACACACATGTACATGCACGTCGCTATATAAGTGCAATAATCTTGGACGGGACGTTAAACCGCATTTCACCTCACCTTAATATAATAGACGGCAAATGAATCTTTCTTTCCACTCCCTCCTCTAGAATTTTCTTCAATCCGACCATACTCTCTATTGCCTCGTTTCTCACGGCATGCTGCTAAATCATTTGGACACTCACTCACCAAATAGTGCTAAAATGATATCATTCCTATACATCTTCACATTTTGTTAGAGATGTCTGTAGACATTAATGTCTATGTATATATTTTCATACTAAAATGATTTGACATACTAATTTTGAAGCATTTAAATAAATATATTAATACCTGTTTTGAGAGGCTGTCCAAAAAATAGAAATGGATGTGAAAATTACAAACTATCATTTTTTTCCCCAAGTCATCAGTTAACATGGTTAGTTATGTGTATCTCTCATTTCATACTTTCAGATATTATCAAGAGAATCAGAACAATAACAGTTCCACCAAATCTGTGACTCCTGAGAAAACTCCACCCAAGACTGCAATCATACCCAAAGAACAGACGTTTGTCTTTGACCACAACAAGACTAAAACAGAAGGAGAGTTTCTGGTGAAAAAGTCATCTCGGCCCAGCAGTGCCAGTAGACAGAAGGATAGCACAAAACAAGGGAGACCACCCAGTGGCAAAGGTAACCCAGGCAGAGTTATGGCCCCTGTCAATGCAACCAGCATCAGTGCATACATCCAGATGAAGAAGAGTGGGTACCAAAGCAACCAAGGCGTTGGGGGTAAGGAGGATGGACTTGCTAGATACCATTTGCGGTCTGATCACAGGATTGTGGATGCTGGATGATAAGGGATGATAACTTAATGCTTACTTTTTACTGGCCAAATCTATGGTTCAGCTACAAACTATTAATTATCACAATCTCATTAAAATCAGATCTTAGTTCTCGCTGAAGCTAAACCAAGATCGGAGGACATCCCATTACGGGTCACGTCAGACTGACCTTTCGCCAACTCTGACTGACCAATGGAATTACTGACAAGAAGTCGACATTAGCCAGTCTGAAGGCAGCTTTCTCGTGCTTTACGGCACTAACTTCAAATTGGCGACTACACTTCGAAACATATTTTGACAAATTTTCGCATAAAAATTTGAAACCTTAACAAAAGAACATTCTCGAATGGCTAATATATGGTCTAGATTGTATAGATTCAGTCGTTGAGCCTGTAACCATCATTTGTAAAACCCCGTGTTAAAGTTTTCGAGATTGCATGATTAGAAATCACATTCAGACTTGTCACTTTCATGATTTTGGTAAGCGACACTCTGATTGGTCGGATGAAAGGTCGTTCTGACGTGACCCTTCATGGGATGTCCTCAGATCTTTGTTTAGCGGTATCGAGAACAAAGATCTGATTTTAATGAGATTGTTAATTGTCACAAACCTTCGGATCCTTGTTGCTTTGAAAAAATGTTGGGACATCATTGGAATAAATCAATCACATGATATTTAAGGAGTACAAGAAACAAACATGCAATCAGCATATAAAGAAAGTTTTAAAAATCCCATCAGTCACATTTAATTATATGATGATGCATTGAAACTGTTTCCCTTCCTCTTCCCAGCTGCTGTGCGGCCGCCACCTTCTGGCAAAGCTAGAAGCCAATCAGGGACAGATAACTCCGGCTATATCCGCCCAGACATGTTTGTGTGCGCGGATTGTGACAAGATGTACAGCAAGCAGAGAGATTTGGAAATACACAAGAGTTACTGCACTGGGGGCCACTAGCTAACGGGGGTCAGCATTAGGTTGTTTTTTTAATTTTTTAAAAATATACATTTTTTTTAATTGCTGCATTGTGAAAGTAGTGCTTTGAGACTCTCTTGAAAATCACTTATGTGATAATTATTTTTTTGCAGGGCTCCATTCAGAATCACAGGACTAACTAGTTTTAGGATTAGTGTTTTTAATTTTAAAAAATTAACTCTTTCTTCAACATGTTCGAACAATTGCTTCATTATGAAAATAGTGCTTTGAGACTTTTTTAATCTTATAAAAATCACCTCGTGGGTTAATTATATTTACCTGGGCATCATTAAGCATTACATACGTAAATATTTAACATGTTTTTTTGTTTTTTTGTTTTTTTGTTCATTGTAAATATTATACTTACCTGACTACGTTATTCTATTTAGTTATAATGACAAGTAATCCGTTGTTAATTAGAAGGTATGTGTTTTGAATATGATCTCAAGACTGCTACTTATGTATTAGGAGGTATGGAGCACTTCTCAATATTGTCCGTTCTCAATATTGTGCGTTCTCAATATTGTCCGTTCACCCTGTTCATTAACACTGCCCTCCACAGAAGTCGTAGAGTTGAGTTGTCTTAGCCAGATAACACGGACATTCCTACTAGGTGCTACACTGGAACACAGGTCTGTTGATGTTTGTTGCTTGGATTGTTTTGTTGTGACCATGGTGACCAAAAGTAGTTTCATTTAATGATATTTTTATGTATTGATAGTCTATGACCTAGTTTGCATACAGAGAATCTCTTACTCTTCAAAAAAGTATAAACTAATCGCCGAGCCTGAGAGGTTTGAATATTTATCGACTCATGTTGATATATATTATATCAAACAATCTCATTAAAATCAAATTTTAGTTCTCACCACTGCTCAATAAAGATCTGAGGACATCCCACTGCATGTCAGCTCAGAATGACCTTTCATCTGACCTATCAAAACATCGCTTACCAGATTAGGAAAGTGACAGTTGGAATGTGTTTTCTAAACATTCCACCTCTAAAAGTTTAACACGGCATATTCCAAACAACTACGGGCTTCACAATTGAATCCGTCAAAAACATTGTCTGTCAGTGTAGTCTCCATTTCGAAACTAGTGCCGTATAGCTCGAGAAAGCTGCTTTCTGATTGGCTTATGTGAGTCTTTTCATTGGTCAGTCAAAGTTTGCGAAAGGTCGTTCTGACAACCCATAATGAGATTTCCTCAAATCTTTGTTTAGAGGTAACGAGAGCTAAGATCTGATTTTAATGAGACTGTATATCAAAAGACATGAGGGTGAGATTCTATTTATCCTCTAAAATCATTCTTGTTCAGTTTCTAACAGTAATAACCAGTGTCTTGAGTGTAAATAGTACAGCTAACCAGCTTCAGTGGCAGAGAGATTAGTGATGTCTTTTGGTTGTGACGTCATGGTAACTGATGATGTCACAATGGTCTGTAACACATTGTGATGCAGTTTCATTGTAGTGATACCTCCTAGGATCTGTACTGATCTCACCCATACGATATCTCCTGTGGAAGCCGGTTTAGGATGATATATTCTAATTTACAGTTTACTTTATCATTGATGTAGTATATCCTGTAATATAGTTCTCACACTGGTTGTGACAGTGTATCTCGGAGCTGCTAATGTTTGCATTACAAGCCTGTATTTGTGTATACCCACAAATATCTGCACCTGGGCCCACTTGCACAAAGTAATCTTAGCGCTAAGACGATCGTAAGCCTATGTTAAGGTGTGGGAGTCTTAGCACTAAGATCGCTTTGTGCAAGTGGGCCCAGAAGTCGAGGCTTTGTGAAGTATTGGCTTTGTCAATACTTCACGGGTCTGTATGCACTACATTCCTCCATCACCCGTGAATACATTGTGCCTATTTTTGGTGTAGTCGCTATCTTTTACGAACTAATTAAGTGATGACCTGGTTTCAGACATAGGAAAACCAGCGAGTATTTGACTCGATTATTTTCAGACCGCCGTCATATAGCTGGCATATTGGTGAGTGCAGCGTTAAACAACAAACAAACAAACAAACAAACACTGGCCACAGCCTAGTGGCCATTTACTCTTCACCTTGATTTAACATCCTGCATCACTTCCGGCTTTCCTCCCACATTATGCTGACATGCCGTGATATGACTGGAATACTGTTAAAAGCAGTGTTAAACCCAACTCACTCACTCACTCACTCATAAGTCATGTGACAGAATGATGGTCTATAGTACCAGTGGGAAACTGCCTTATTGAATAAACTGTGATATTCCAGGATACAACCTGTCTCTAACATTCCCACAGATGTCACTGTCGATACTTCCAGGGTTTTTACACAAACACAAGGTTTCTCCGTCACAACGGCACACCGTCACCGAGTATTGATGAAGTAGTGACGATCACCCAGTATTTTTGAAGTAGTGACGATCACTCAGTATCGATGAAGTATTGACGATCACCCAGTATCGATGAAGTATAGACGATCACCCAGTATCGATGAAGTATTGACGATCACCCAGTATCGATGAAGTATTGACGATCACCCAGTATCGATGAAGTATTGACGATCACCCAGTATCGATGAAGTATTGACGATCACCCAGTATCGATGAAGTATTGACGATCACCCAGTATCGATGAAGTATTGACGATCACCTAGTATCGATGAAGTATTGACGATCACCCATTATCGATGAAGTATTGACGATCACCCAATACTGATGACGTATTGACGATCACAGATTAATGGCACTCTAGATTTACAAAGAAATCCAGTTAAATACCTTATAATTGTCTTGAAGTGAGCATGGTGTTGTTCAGACAAGGATTTACCAACACAAGAAAGAATGGTATTATTGTGTGAGATGTACGAACACAGAGCTCTCGTACCTGTTAGACATATATTTTCGTTTTTCTTTGTGTACGACAAATATGCAGTGTGTTGCCATTATTTGAAAATTTGGGAGTCAAACAATCACAGTCTCCATCACTTGCCGTGAGAGGCGACTAGCGATCGGGTGGCCAGGCTCGCTGACTTAGTTGATGCATGTCATCATATCCCAATTGCGTTGATCGATGCATATGATGTCAATCACTGGATTGTCTGGTCCAGACTGGATTATTTACATTCCGCCGTCATGTAGCTGGAATATTTCTGAGTGCGGCGTTAAACAACCAACAACAACATTAAAACCAGATAGTGAGATTGATCTGTCCGTGTTTGAAATATTGAACAGAATCCATGTTCCTAAACATTTGATCACAGTATGTATATAATACATTGTTTTTATTTATTGACAGACCAATCTTTAATGTAGGTGATCTTCGTGTTGTGTTATTTTATGAACCGTCCAATTGTGTCTTATACTATGTGTCTTAAAATTAAGATGTTCACCTAATAGTGTTATTTAGGTGCTTTATTTATTTACCCAAAAGAATAAATATGTACACAAACGTTAAGATTCGTTTTGTTCTTTCACAGTATTTTGATTAAAATGACTTCTGACAGATGTCGCATTACAAACCACAGCCATTTTATCTCAGTCTGAGGGAGGGTCTCAAAGGGTACAGAAGCCTTTATTGGAAGTGGAGTACCGGCTTTACCTGAGTAGGCGTGTATGCTTCCAGACACTCTTACAGAACCATGCGCAATCTTATATGACACATTATCATACCTCCATGTCAGAATGATGAGATCTGATTGGTCCACGTGATCTTGAAAATATACTTTATCATACCTCCATCTCAGAATGATGTGATCTGATTGGTCCACGTGACCTTGATAAAATACTGTGTGACCCGCTTTGGACGGTAATACATTTCTCTTATACCCCGCCTCGAATAATACAGATTACACGTGGATTTCTGAGAGGCAGAATAAATCCCTTTTATCCCCTTCGATGCAAAAAAGCCGCAAGCTTTTTCCGAGTCAATGAAATATATAGCACAAGTTAACCTCAGCTAAATCGAACAGCTGTTTTCAATCAATTTTGAATTTGTTTGAATTCTTTTACAATGTCGGATAGATAAATTCGTTGTAGCATGATCACTTGGGATACATGGGGATTTATGCGTCCCTCGTTAGGTTTTATACCACTCGCCTCCAGCTCGTGGAATAAAAAACCTAACGCTAGACGCATAAAACCCAATGTACCCCGCGTGATCCTGCTACAACCTTAAGTATTTCTAACCACAACATCATACAGATACAAGTTTTTTTCACTGGGTGCTGTCAAAACGTGTACAAATATGTTATGGTCACAAGGACAAAACCTTCGAGCTATCAAACGAAGAGAAAGTTTACTTTGTTTATCATTATGCTCACGCTGTTCGTAGTATTGTTTTATCATCTATACTTTGCGATACATATTCACATACATTAATATGTAAAAGGACCGAGTCCGTGGTCTAGTGGATAGAGCATCTACCCGGAGAACGGAAGGTCGGTGGTTCGATGCCCTGGCTGCATCATACCAAAATAAGTTGAAAGATGAAACATGTTACCCTGCCTGGTGTATTAAGGGGATAAAACAAGGACCGATCCACTCGGAGACCGTATAAAATCTTTAAGTGGTGTATCCACGTTACCCGCGGTAAAAATCTTGAACGCGACTGAAAAACCTCATTTCTCCCATCCCCTGTGAAAAAAACCAACATGTTTTTGATATGCCCCCTCCTGAAGCATATTGATGTCATGAGGCCTATCATGGGAGTGTTCTGGTCTAGGTAGTTCCCTTTCAGTCTTTGAAGTGGGGGATCTTGTCATGCCGCGTCGATGCCAATAGCCCCGAGATGTTGTGATCACTAGGGGGCGCTGCTGGGTCAAAGTCACCTGCACCAAGGTCAAGGTCGCGTTTTTGAAGTTGTAAGATCTCGATAAAACATGTTTGTGAAAAACGTTAAGGAAAAACAACCTATGAAAGAAAATGTCACATTTGAAGCATGCCTTCCTGAAGAAGTAGGTTACAGTTTATGCTAATTAACCGGGAAGTGCAAGTGTGCTTTTACAAATATACATTTATAAATTTCTAGTAATTAAACATTAAGAAGGGATACGTCCCAAATGTTACAGATCATATGATTTTAATAATTCTATTTTACCTGTAAGTTATCCACTGGAACATTTCTAAATTGCGTTGATGAATACGGTTCGTGGTATGAAACCTAACACGGTACGCATAAAGCCCCTTGTACCACTCGTGATCCTGCTACAGCTTAGTATATCTAACCGGGTGCAGGCTAAAACGGAACCTCCGCAAAACGTCACCCATTTCTCGGTCATCTAACCACAACATCATACTGTTAAGACCAGATACAAGTTTATTCACAGGGTGCAGTCCAAACGTGTACTGATGAATACGTGACCTTTTTTTACACATCATCCTTCCCCTTTGAACATCCGGGTTACCATTGGTCTTCAGCAACCCATGCTTGTCGTAAATGGCGACTATGCTTGTCGTAAAGGGCGACTAACGGGATCGGGTGGTCAGGGTCACTGACTTGATTGATGCTTGTCATCGTATCCCAATTGCGTGGATCGATGCTCCTGATGTCAATCACTGGAGACCCGTGAAGATCCGGGATAGAATAGGTCTTCAGCAACCCATGCTTGCCGTAAATGGCGACTATGCTTATCGTAAGAGGCAGCTAACGGTAGCGGGTGGTCAAGCTCGCTGACATGATTGATGCCTGTCACCGTATCCTTATTGCGTGGATCGATGCTCACGATGTCAATCACTGGAGACCAGTGAGGAGCCGGGGTAGAATAGGTCTTCAGCAACCCATGCTTGCCATTAATGGCGACTATACTTGTCGTATGAGGCAGCAAACGGTAGCGGGTGGTCAAGCTCGCTGACATGATTGATGCCTGTCACTGTATCCTTATTGCGTGGATCGATGCTCACGATGTCAATCACTGGAGACCAGTGAGGAGCCGGGGTAGATTAGGTCTTCAGCAACCCATGCTTGCCATAAATGGCGACTATGCTTGTCGTAAGAGGCAAATAACGGGATCGGGTGGTAAGACTCGCTGACTTGGTTGATGCCTGTCACCGTTACCAAATTGCTTGGATCGATGATCATAATGTCAATCACTGGAGACCCGTGAAGATCTCGGTAGAATAGGTCTTCAGCAACCCATGTTTGCCATAAATGGCGTCTATGCTGGTCTTCAGCAACCCATGCGTGCGACTAACAGGATCGGTTTGTCAGGCTCGATGACTTGGTTGATGCACTTCATCGTATCCCAACTGCGTGGATCGATGCTCATGATGTCAATCACAGGATTGTTTGGTCCAGACTTGATTATTTACAGACTGCCGTCATATAGCTGGAATACTGCCGAGTCCGGCGTTAAACAACAAACAAATAGATAATGCTTCCCCTATAACATGTAGATTGAATGGCCACAATGCTTTCCGATAGATGCTAACGCTTGTTGGACATCCCTCCTCGTGGTCAGGGTATATAAGGTAATAATCTCTCTTTCTCCCCCCCCCCCCCCCCCCCCCCTGCAACCTATGCTGTTCGTAAGAAGCTTGGATCGTTGCTGACAACATAAATCACTGGATTGTTTGGTCTAGACTTGATTATTTACGGACCGCCATCAAATCGCTGAAATATTGCCGAGTGCGGAGTTAAACAATAAAAACAAACAAAAAGTTGTCACATGGTTCGAGGCTCATACAGTCCACTTTGGGTATGCAAGCTTCAGCGTTAACGCTTCTTTGAGAGATACAATGACGGGTTTTCTCAGCTTAATATCTACACCAGCTTGTACATAAACGAGTTTCTACAATACGAACCACCCGTTGAAGTCAAAGCAACGATTGATCTTCCACGTCGTGGTGTTACAGCACACACTACGTCAATAAACACTGGGTACCTACTCTGCTCCTGGGCCCACTTGCACAAAGCGATCTTAGCTCTACGACTATTGTAAGCCTATGTTAAAGAATGGGAGTTACGATCATCTTAGCGCTAAGATCGCTTTGTGGAATATTGCTAACTGCGGCGTAAAACAATACTCACTCATTCATGACAACCAGCATGTCAAGCAAACCAAAAAAAATGGATTTAGAAAAATTCTAGGCAAAATGATTATTTCCCCGTATTCTCTTGAAAAATTCTTGTCCTTAGATGTCACCTAACTAGTATCCGTCTCACATATGACGTCATCTATCCACGACTTCAATGTGAGCACTTTTTGCATTCGTCACCACTCGCCCCTTTCCGTAACCTGCAATAATAAGGGCGTGTCCCGGAGTTGGTCACGAATGCAGTTTCCAGTTGCACACCAAACCGTTTTTTTACAACACGAGCGTGAATATGATTTCATTTTGCGAGGCACTCGAGTTTCTTACACACTCAGGGAAAAATGATTTTATTATCAAGTCTTTATGTCGCGAAGAACTGGTGCGTTCTATGTTGAAACCCGTCGAGAGACTAACAACGTCATTATGACGTTATGTATGACGTGACGTCATAAGTATTATGATGCCAACAATGACAACACTCCAATGATGCTGTTATGTCTGTAGGGTGCGTGAAATCCTGATATGAATGTGGTTCGAATGGATTTTCATAATCTCGCTTATCTTGAAACGGTGATCCATATAGTTACACAGTTCGTGACGATAGTGAGTGCATATATAAAGTATGCACACTTAACTAACAAACACACAGAAATCCATAGCAAAAATCATAAATTTTATTTCAAAATAAATGACTATAATAGACGTATCAGTAAATACAATAGGTATCCTATGCGCATGTTTGTTTGTTGTTTAACGCTGTCTTCAGCACTATTCCAGCTCTATGACGACGGTCTGTAAATAATCGAGTCTGGACCAGACAATCCAGGGATTGAAGTCATGAGTATCGATACTTGCCATTGGATACGATGACATGCATCAACCAAGTCAGAGAGCCTGACCACCCAATTCGCCTCTTGGTCGCCTCTTACGACATGCATGAGTTGCTGAAGACCAATTCTAACCCGGATCTTCACGGGTCTATTCGCAACTGTTCGCACTGCTGCCCTCGGGCTGAGACATCTGGACAAGAAATCCAAATTTCTTGATTTGCATTCTTTCCCCATACCAACGAGTTCCAGCCACATGAAATATAGACTGTCTCTTCGAAAGATACATGTAACCTACGTAGACATAACAACAGGTAATACCACCATAGGATGTATTTTACTGGAAAAGACATTGTTTGGCTTCATTACTCCGTTCATTCAGACGAGTTCCGCTTCGTAGTCTTTGGCCGTTTTCCCAAAGCGATCGTAGCGCTAAACTTTAACATAAACTTGCGACAGTCGCTTTTACGGTCGCTTTGTGAAACGGGGCCCAGGACTTGAGTATGAAAACAGCCCCCTTACACATTTTGGACTGTCTCACTGATGAGTGAGTGAGTGAGTGAGTTGGGTTTAACGCCGCTTTTAACAGTATTACAGTTATATCACGGCGTGTCACCCTAATGTGTGAGGAAATCCCGAAGTGTTGCAGGTGTCAGACGTTTACCACTTCGGTGAAACCCACGAGCACGGGTATGGAGCTGACAAACCTAGAAACATAATCTGGGCGAACCGGGATTCGAACCCACAATCATAGGTTTCTGGCGTGCTCAAGGGACGCAACTCTGCATAGCGAATCGCGGTGCCTTAGACGACTTTTGAGCAAAACGATCTCGAAAAACATTTTTATATGCAGCATAACATATAATTTTTTGGCTTGGTTTGTTGTTTAACGTCACACTCAGCAATGTTTCAGCTAGATGATCTCGGTCTGTAAATAATCGTGTCTGGACCAGACAATCCGGTGATTGACATCATGAGCATCGGTCCATGCAATTAGGATACGATGACATGCATCAACCAAGTCACCGAGCCTGACCACCCGATCCCGTTAGTCGCCTCTTACGACAAGCATAGTCGCCTTTTACAGAAGGCATGGGTTGCTGATGACCTATTCTACCCCGGATCTTCACGGGTCGCATTACATATGAGGTACGATGGTGCTGCGAGTAGGGTAACAAATATGACAACTCAAGGGTTAGAAACTTAAGGAAAAGTTAAGGAAACTATTTGTACCAGCGAGAGTGACGTGAATGATCAAGCTCCTTCCCAGCGCGTGACATCGCCCTGTCCCTCCCTGTGACAAGCGGCCATACTTAAATCTTGAAATTTACCCTCTAACCCTAAATGTAGTGACATTTATATTTTTGTGCATGTCTTTGGGAATGCCTTTCTTGTCAATTGTAAAAAAAGGTTTACGACTGCCTTACTGTTTCCCAGATAAATTTACGTTTGTTCGTTTAATCAGATTGGTTCGAGATTTCAGACCAACGGGAAAGTACCCAGCACCCCCCTATGCATTCTCACTAAAGAAATTACATGATAGATGAAATTAAATAGAAATTCAAATTGACAAACAAGCAAAACAATTTAGCTGGGGGGAAAGTATTCGGTGTCACGAAAGTCATCACTTTTTTGTAAACATAGCTGTCAAGCGGTATGGAGTTCAACTCCATACATGGTTGTATCCCGCTTAGCACAGTTGGGAGCTGTGACTGCTCCACGCGATAGTATGTAGAGAGCTACACGAAGGGCTATCGCTGTGGGGAGCTTGGCGAACGATACTCTAATGGTTACCGGGCCGACGTGATTGTAGTGCCTGAGTTCAATAATACGTCATCAGAAGAGTTTCCAAGGATGTTTCTTCAGCCATTTCCTCTTCTTTTCTTGAAAATATTTAGTTGAAAGATTCGAAAAGTCAATATTATTATAGTACTTAACATGCGGTAAATTAGCAATGTAGTGTTTGTCAACAGTCTGGAGTAGTGGATGGACCAGACGACGATGTAACCAAGACTCCAGACAATCCAGAGGAACCGGGTCAAGGTCGTTGTTGAACTTGTTCGCGATGACGTTGGGTCTAGACGTCAACCATTTCAGATCCCCAGAGCCGAACACACAGACGCTGCGGACGAAGGTGCCGTGGCAGACGTCCCTGTCCCAGTTCCAGATGAGGGCGCGGGAGGCGTGGGTGTTGAACGTCTGCCTCGTCTCCACGTACGTTCCCCCCGGCGCCCACGGCAGAGTGTTCAAGGTCGCCCAAAGGTTCTCTTCCGGAGACGACGTGTCATTTAACCAGTTAATTAACTTACGTGCAACATCGTCCGTTAACACAAACTGCACAAATTCTCTTTTAAACATACCATACGCACTCCCCTTGCTCATTTGTATGTCGTACCCAAACGGCTCCTTGTCGACGTTTGTCTGTTCAAGTTTACCGTCGGTGATTAGGAACTTCTTCTTGAATCGCCATTCTTGAAATCGAGGATGGTCGTAGCTCTCGATATCGTTTGCGCCGTTAAGTCTCTTCAACATCATAACAATCTCAAGGTTGGTCCGAAGTGGGAACTCTTGACCTGCAAGGTTGATGTAATATTTCCACTTGACCTTGGACTCCAGAAGCCTCTTCATACACTTCATCTCAGCATGAATGGTCGCAGAGCTCATATACACAACAGTCGTTCGGTCATCAATGACCTCCACGTTGTCAAGGCAACGTGCGATGGACTTCATAGTATCAAACACTCCTGCTTCCGCCTTTTGGTCGACGTGAATGCAGTAGACGTTGTGGGGCCGGTAGATCGTCCTCAGCAACTGCTCTGCCTGTTCTGGAGACGTATGCATCTTGATTGCAAAAGCAACAGGGTATTCTAGTTCCTCTGAGGTCACCGGTTTGTCTTCGTAGCCATGGGCGTACCTGTACCTCGTACAGTTCTTTAATAAGTTCCCAAGCGTACAATGAGGTCTCGGAATTATTGGCTTTGTTTTCACGTCAGCGCCTTTGATTAAAGATATGCATTGGTCTGTCACCTCAAAATTTAATGTACAATCGTCACTCCCTGAGGAACTCTCAGTCTTGTTTGCAATAATAATGTCGTCGGTATTATTAGGTCCCGTTTTGACAATAGTTGCGTTAGTTTTATGGGGATGGAATTTTAGCACTGTCAGCAATTTGAACCTCACGGGAACACCCACATCCATCGGCGGTTTGGACATCCCAGTGAACACTCTCATCCGTGCCCGGCTCGTGACGTCGCCCTTGGCCTGGAGTTTGGAGGATATGATTGGCCCCAGGAAGATTAGGGCGTTCCATATAGAGAGGACTAGCAGGGTGTAGGTCACGCCGATCGGCAGCAAAAGTTGGACACAGCGGGAAGGCATCCTGAAACAGAGCAAGTGAGTGAATGAGTGCGTGAGTGAGTGATGTTTTAATGTTTTAAGCCAGCAATATCACGGTAGTAAACGACGGAAATGGGCTTCACACGTTGTACACAATCAAACCCGAATCTTCGGCGTGACGAGCGAACGTTTTACCACTTGGCTACCCCACCGCCCTTTAGTGTTGGAGACCGCCTCCGTGGTCTAGTGGTAGAGCGTCCGCCCGGAGAGCAGAGGGTCCCCGATCCCCGGTCGCGTCATACCAAAAGACGTTAAAAGATGGTACTTGTTACCCTCCCTGTCTGGCGCTCGGCATTAAGGGGCTAAAACAAGGACTGGTCGGCTCGGAGTCATTATACTGTGTCCGAGTGGGGTATTCATGTTAAACTGCGGCATGGTATCTCAGTGAGCTAGCACTATAAATCGGCATCAGTCCGGACTAGTACAAACAGCCACACAAACACACACACGTACATGCACGTCGCTATATAAGTGCAATAATCTTGGACGCCACGTTAAACCCCATTTCACCTCACCTCACCTTTAGTGTTGGATAAGGAAAGTGGAACTGTGTTATACAGATAGAGAATAACAGTTACTGGTAACGTATGTACCACCGTTCTAGCTGGCTGATACCGTTACTTATATCTATATGAGGTGAGGTGAAACTGGGTTTAAGGTCGCATCCAAGATTATTGCACTTATATATAGTGTGTGTGGCTGCTTGTACTAGTCCGGACTGATGCCATCTTTTAACGTCTTTTGGTATGACGCGGCCGGGGATCGAACCCCGGACCTTCCGCTTACCGGGCGGACGCTCTACCACTAGACTACGGAGGCGGTCTATATCTATATGAGTACTGACCGACTAATAATCATAATGGGAAGGAAACTGTGTCAGTTATGTCCACAAAAGGGGCCCATTCCAAAACAAATACCGCCCCTAACGCGTATGATCTATATTTCAAATAACTTATGTTTGGTCCGAGACATATTTATGAGATACATGGACGCACTATAATACACAAAGTCTGTATGTGGCTGCTTTTTCTGATGCCGATTTATAGTACTAGCACGCTGAGATACCATGCCGCAGTTTAACATTGATACCCCACTCAGACACAGTATACTGACTCCGAGCCGACCAGAGCCCGTAATTGCCGCGCGCCAGACAGGGTAACAACAAGTACCGTCAATTAACGTATTTTGGTATGACGCGACCGGGGATCGAACCCCGGACCTTCCGCTCTTAGGGCGCACACTCTACTACTAGACCACGGAGGCTGGGATAGTGAGAAATACAACTAGTATCCGATATTTTCATGGAACGTTAGCACATGTAGCTTCATTTCAAGTTGATTAAACATAAACACACAGTTCAATACGTTGCCGCGTTACGTCACAGTCTGAAATATCTTAGTATCCACAACGGAAGTTGCGTAGTATGAATGCATGCTGATATATTCACGCCGGGTAGGATTAATATACAAATATAACACTATAACGAGGAAACCAGTGATATTAACGGGCGAGAAGCCAATTATGTGGCAGTGAAACAGTGAAACAGTGAAACAAAGAGCTGACTTGTGTGACAACGTAACTATCAAGATGTCCATTTGGGGTTATTATTGGTTATAGCACTTTTCAATATACGCTGGGTGATATTCGCTAACTCAGTATTCACCGCGGCAAGAAGTAGTCCTGACGCGTCATTACAAACAATAAAGAACCTGACCACACCAAGTTTCATGTCATCAAATTCATGCTGCATTCGACTTCACTTTGAAAATGTTAACAAGACCAAATACAGATCGATATTTCAAGCACACACTTTAAGAACGTAAAACAACATATACTAGTACATAGAAGATACTCATTCAACGGGCCGACAATATCATATTCTGGATGTTCTGGGTGCCATTGTAAAAAGCGACCTTTGCCCTAAGGTGATTGTAACTCCCATACCTTAACATAGACTTAGTCGTAGCGCTAACGTTGTTTTGTACAACGCCCTGAACAAGTATTTGGTGTGGATCCCACAAGAATTGCTTGGCTTTTTATTTCAGATTATTAGATGTACGGCTCCGAGATACAGTTTAATAAAACAATAGACTCTTTGAAAACACACCTGCATGAATGGTGCCGACCATTTATTATACTGGATGTTATGAAGTCTTATCTGAACAATATTGTATTATGAGTCCCAAAAGAATTGTTTGGATTTTTTTATATTAAAATAAACTACGGTTATAACGAACACGCTTATAACGAACTAACTATATGCTGTAGTTATGCTGTATATATGCTTATAACGAATTACGGTTATAACGAACTCAAAGGGACTACTGATTTTAGTTCGTTACAACCGTAGTTTATTGTATGTATTGTAGGTACCAAAGAATTGTTTAGCTCTTTCTTTCAGATTATAAAATGTACAGCTCCGAAATACAGTTTACCAAAACTAAGTGTATTCTCTAAACACTCACCTGAATAAAAGCTAATAGGGCATCAGTGTGTATTATTCCGGGCAAACGCACATTGATTAAACCCCCGTTTCACCTCTCACCTTCTTTTATACCAGTCCGAGATCCGTGAAGGACAGGTTACCGCCAACTCCTTGTTCTGCATTCATCACCTGGTTGTCCAGCGTTCCCGATCTCCTTAATCACCTGTACACCCTCCCTGTTCACCTCTGACCCCCCTCCCCCCTCCCACGGCCCGCGTATCATCGTCACGTGCGTGCTCTCTTGTCAAGAAGGCGAGAACATATCTGTTTCGGGATGATGGAGCGGCCATCTTGGATACCTCAAGGATGTAAACAGCTTGTTGATCTATTCCAAACCTGCTTTTAAGTTTGAAGTATAATCACGTGTGTATATTAATTAAGGCGCATTCAAATGTACATGTACTTGATATTTACAGTATCTTAAAATCTCCCCTTTTCGCAAACACCTGATATCTTCACTATTTGATAGAGATTCATAAACACATGCTTAAAATATAGTCGGAATCGTACAATCTACTCATCTTTCAGTAGAGCTTTTTTATGACAATAGGAATGGTGTTGTCGTTTTTTGTTACACTATTCTAGGTGTGCAGCATCAGTCTTAAGGCCAAGAAATGCAAGTAACATTTGATATTCTTAATCTGGAAACTCCACCTTCTGGACCATGCACTACTGTTTTGAACATCTACATCTTTTCAAGGTCACTGCCGTGTAAACATGATTCGCTAATCCGGATACGATAAATCTTGAAACTAATGCGTCTCCAAATTACTACGACTGCTGACCTTAGCAAAAAATGCGACTCAATATCAATGCGACTTCCCCCACCCCCTCCCCAATGGAATGATACATATCCCTACCTTAATCCATCATTACCTTAATCGTATCATTTTTTTCGCATTTAATTCACGCTGGCGTTAATTTCAAGGTTCACAGCATTTGCTTACCGGATGTTCAAATATGGAACGGCACCGTCCAGACTCAAAGGACTTTACTCTGTCTAATGAAGACAGCTGAAAATTTAAGTTTAATTTCATAGAAGCTCGCATCATAACTTGAAGCAACCCACGTTCCCGTAGTCGTGCACATGTTGTTCTCCTCAAAGGCTCAAGATATGTGAGAGTATTGACTTTATATTCCTGAATTTGATTTATCAGTGCATTCATGGGGCACGGGTGGCCCAGTCGTCTAAGGCGCCGCGATTCGCTGTGCAGAGTTGCGTCCCTTGGGCACGCCAGAAACCTATGATTGTGGGTTCGAAACCCGGTTCGCCCCGATTATGTTTCTAGGTTTGTCAGCTCCATACCCGTGCTCATGGGTTTCACCGAAGTGGTAAACGTCTAAGACCTGCATCACTTCGGCCTTTCCTCCCACATTAAGCCGACACGCCGTGATATAACTGGAATACTGTTAAAAGCGGCGTTAAACCCAACTCACTCACTCACTCGAGGACAGGGACATACTTGCCCCTTCTACATTGAAATGAAAATGGAATCAGTTGGGATATTTAGAACGCCGCGATATAACTGTAATACTGTTAAAAGCGGCGTTAAACCCAACTCACTCACTATCAGTGCGTTCAAAGACCAGCCCCCTTATCTCCAGGATCTAAACTCAGGCTATCTCTCTGTCCGAGCACTTCGAGCACGTGATACCTACTCGCCTGGCTCCTACTCAACATCCCGTGTTACAAAGTCTTGGTTCTCGATCTTTCCAATATGCCGCTGCTTCACGATGGAATTCTCGTCCACTCAGCTCCTACTCTGTCATCCTTCAAGTCAAGACACTATTCATTCAAAACAATTTCTCCTTTGTAAAAAGTAAACTTAGGTTATAGCGAACTCAAAGTAAACACTATTATGAATTATAACCGTAGTTCGTTATAAACATATATACAGCAGATGGCCGGGGATAAAAAAAACCAGTTCTATAAGTTCGATATAAACGTAGTTCACTCTGTATATATTCTGCAAGAAAAGCAGTAAAATCGTTAATATCTGACATGTGTGTTGCCGACATCCATATAAAATTAATACCCAAAATAAAGACGAAATATGGAAAAATCGCAAAAACACAATCGCGAGAGAGCCTTGCGCCTAAACACACCAACGTGACATGCAACATCACTTATAATAAATAATAATAAATGTTGGGTTTTCATTTGCATGCCGTCACAATCTTACAGCAAGTGAACAGCAAAAACGTGCCACGACTGACGGAAGCCCAACGCAACAAATCCATCGGCCGACTGCAAACAGGAGAATCGTCTTCAGCTGTAGCCAGCTTTTATCAAGTAGCACTAATCATCATTTCAAGACTGTGGAACCGTTATCAGACACACAGGACAACATGGGACCTTTCCAGCTCCGGTCGACCACGTATCGCTACTAGAGCACAGGACAGATTCATACCGCTACGTCACTTACGTGAAAGAACCACCACGGCCACCTCTACAACTACGACAATACCAGGATTGGGTAGGATACCAGCCCAGACAGTGAGGAACCGTTTTCGCGCTGAAGGTATTCGCGCTAGACGACCAGTTCGAGGTGTCATTGGTCCCATGGCCACAACTGCGAAGGAGACAAGTTTGGTTTAGTGACAAGTCACGTTTTATACTTCACTGTGCGGATGGTAGACGTCGTGCTAAAAGGTGTCGCGGGGAACGTTGTGCACGAAACTGCATACGAGAAGTGGTCAGAGTTGATGGTTGTAGTGTGATGATGTGGGCAGCCATCTTCTTCACCTGTAGAACAGACTTGGTGCAAGTTCTGAGGAATTTAACGGAACAACGATACACGAATGAGATTCTTAGGCCACACGTCCTTCCCATTATGCAACAAGCGAACGTCGTGTTCCAAAAAGAAAACGCCCGATCTCACATGGCAAGACTGACAACATCTTTTTCAGGAATCACATCACCCGGGTCCTGCCATGGACCTCTAGGGTTCCAGATCTAAATCGAACATTTATGGGATGCACTGGATCAACGACTGCAAGCACGTCAGCCTCCGAACCACAGAACCTCCGACAGTTGGCACAAGCACTGCAGGCGGAGTGGGTGAACATTTCCCAGGCCACACTTCGGGATCTGAATGCTTCCATGAGACGACGATGCCAGTCAGTTTTGTACACTAATGGCGGCTACACAAGATATTGAGAACAGATGACCTTCATCTTGAACATCTACTGTTCCATGTGTACCATATGGAACCTGGGCTAATGACAATGATGTGAGCCAATTTATTACAATCGATAACCATTTGTTGATTTTGATATATAAAATATACATTTAATGTCACTTTTGCGTTCCGTATATATATATATATATATATATATATATATATATATATATATATATATATATATATATGTATATATATATATATATATACTCTGTTGAGTACGCTACAAAATGACAAGGTTGACGTCATTGGGACAATTATTTGACTTCAGTGAGGTTTGTAGTGGGATGTGGTAAACGTCTTGAGACCTTCATCACTTCGGGCTTTCCTCCCACATTAATCTGACAGCCGTGATATGACTCATAACCATTAAAGTGCAGGGGCACGGGTGGCCCAGTCGTCTGATTCGATTCGCTGTGCAGAGTTGCGTCCCTTAGACACGCCAGAAACCTATGATTGTAGGTTCGTATCCCAGTTCGCCCCAATTATGTTACTAGGTTTGTCAGCACCATACCCGTGCTCTACGGTTTCACCGAAGTGGTAAACGTCTAAGACCTGCATCACTTCGGGCTTTCCTCCCACATTAAGCTGACACGCCGTGATATAACTGGAATACAGTTAAAAGCGGCGTTAAACCCAACTCACTCACTCACTCACTCGAGGACAGGGACATACTTGTCCCTTCTAGATTGAAATGAAAATGGAATCAGTTGGGATATTTAGAACTCTCAGAGTTAGTGGGTTGGGTCGCCGCACTGAAAATTGTTTCATTTATTGCAATACGTGGCAGCCTAATGTTGGTACAAATCCCAAGGTGATGGGCCCCTAGTCCACGTGCAGCTCTTTAGTAAAGCGTACGAGCACGGGTATGATGTAGCTGGATCAACAGTATCCCCGCATCCGCTCGTCGAGTAAGGAGGCGGTAGGATAGCCCAGTGGTTAAACCGTTCGCTCGTCACGCCGAAGACATGGGTACAATGTGAGAAGCCCATTTCTGGTGTTCCCCGCCGTGATATTGCTGGAATATTGCTAAAAGCGGCGCAAAACCATACTCACTCACTCATTCACTCACTCGTCGAGTAAGAGTTGTTGTTTTTTTCTCTAGGCATTTACCGAGAGCTAAGAGCCGTCCCGTCAAAAAGGTCTGCCAATTTGTGCTGTAGGATTTATAGCGAAATTCTGGATCTCCAATTGGCTTCAAATAAAAAAAAAAAATTAATATTATGCACACTAATTTTCGAAAGTAAACTTTGAATAAGAACCGTTACGGGTTTTGGAAAACAAGATGGCGGCATCTCCGAACCACTACCGCTTTTCACCGATTCGACTGGAATCCTTATTGAAAGACACTTTCGAGGAATAAAACACGAAAACCTATTTGGTAACATTAATTACATAAAAAAGACAGCTGACGTAGATAACTATCTCGAAGGTTGTTTTCTTTTAAAAAGATGAGCGATTTTGAGACTAGAATTTTGATATCTATACACAAGAGTTTTACATAATTTAAGGATATAGCACACTGGACAAGCATGATATAACCAGTGTGAACAACGATTGTTATAATCCTACCCTCACGTAATACATTCCAGCTCGCTTTAAACCGAGCATTCCAGAGCCACCTAACGTTAGTCTGATTGTGCAACGCTTTCTGACAACTCGATAGCTGACATGTCCTGACATAACAGACGAATACACGCGCGGCGTAACCTGTGTAGATAACACTTCCGGTGTCAACCAACCGGGGGTCAAACGGAGAGCAGACGACCGATTTCAATCCACATGTCCGGCCGGTGGAGACAGTGTACTTCAATGAAATGTTGGTATGTTGTCCGTATATGGACTATGGACGTGAGTGCTAGACAGGGATGAATTGTTGAATAACTGAAATATAAGAAGCTTTGATGAAAATATTTGCATGTATAACCGGGACTATTTTTTATGTTCGCGTTTGAAATACAGCATTGCGTCGTCTCGTGTCAATGATATATCATAGGAACTCGATGGTAGCGTGTAAAGCATAATAAATTCTTGTAGAAAAAATCACACCCTTCTATATACATATCACAGGAACTCGATGACGATAATATATTCGTATAAAAAAATCACACCCCTCTATATACATAATCGTATTTCTACTGAATATAGACGTATAGAAAAAAATCACACCCCTCTATATAGAGGTGTGTGATTTTTTCTATACGAATACATTATGTTTTACACGCTGTCATCGAGTTCCCGTATGATATATAATGTTTGTTTGTTTGATATTTAACGTCGCACTCAGCTATATACCGGTTATATGACGGCGGTCTGTAAATAACAGAGTCTGGACCAGACAATCAAGTGATTGACATTATGAGCATTAATCAACGCAATTGGGATACGATGACATGCATCAACAAAGTCAGCGAGCCTGACCACCCGATCCCGTTAGTCGCCTCTTACGACAAGTATAGTCGCCTTTTACGACATGCTCGTGATGTCAATCACTGGATTGTCTGGTCCAGACTAGATTACCTACAGACCGCCATCATACAGCTGGAATATTGCTGAGTGGGCGTTAAATAACAAACTAAACATCCAGTATCAGCTGCGTGAGCGAGTGCAGTATACTTTCAGTGTGCATGATGAAGTGTCTCAGATGTGCCAGAAAGCCGGAACATGACAAACCACCTTCTTGGGGAGGCCTGAGATTTTTGTTTGAGACAATTATTTTGGCTTCAGTTAGTGCTTCGAAACATACACAGTTTCTCTCAAAGAAGGATCCTGACCAACTTTCCCCACACGATATCATTTCTCAGAACAATCATCATGTCAAGCAGACGATTTGCTTTGGGTAGGCTAAAACCTGACGTCAAAGGTTGATACACTGCAACACTAAAATAATTGTCTTCTTTGTTCTGAAAATTTTTTCTTAATAAAATGTTTTTAAAAAAGTAATATTCCTAAAAAAGGTATACGCACTGGATGAAAACGCATAATCAACCTTTACTCGAAGGAGAGAAAAAAACGGTTTTAGCAGTAATTTATCTCGTGTCCAAATACACAAAAAGATTTCATTTGATTTACTGGCCATTTTGTCAAACACTACACAAAAATATCATCTTCCCGAGGCAAGGCAGTTAACGGACTTTTAGAGCGTTTTCAAAGTGTTTTAGTTTACATTTGAGTTAAACAAATAAAATAGAATGTACAGTTCTTGAATGATCGTGAAGATTTGATGAAGTTGAAGAAAGATTCTTCATGATACGGAATTCAAGACATACTAATAGAGTTAATCTGTTGTGCGTGGCAATAACTGTTGTTTACTTGTCTTTCATGAAACAAATCAGGTTTAGATCTTGGTCAAACTTCGCAATAACACGTAATGCATCGTGGAAAACACGTCAGACAACGCAACCCCAGACTTCAACAAAGTACTGTTTACGCACTTCCGGGAGATTATATCGACATTTTGGGATCGTCTTTCGAATAAATCGTGTATTTTTTAGGGGTAATCTCCCATTCACAACTTGCATTGCCCGGGGACAGAGGGGCGGCTTGTTTATCTCGTCTGCTGGTTGGGAGGGGCAGACGACACCACATTGGGTTTCCTGTTTGACAGGCTTTACTTTGCCAATCTAAATTTTTGTAGCTTCACTTGTTTGTTAAAATTCAGGGAAATCTTTAGCGAAAAAATATTGTAACGGATCACAAAAGTATTTCAAGAGACAATTGATTGTGTCTGCTGTGAATGTCTGAATTACGTGCTTTCAAAGATGAACAAGCATGAAATACTGATATCCCCCGCCAATATGACATGTCCGGTTGTGTGCAATGCATTAGCTCCTGTGAACTATGCTCACTGGGCCTTTTTGTAAATGGACGAATTGCAGCACTAAAAAAAAGTTATTACTCGTGTTGTTTTGCCATCTGCAGTTTATGATAGAATATGTAACTGTATTTGTAATGAGTAAGGATGAGACATATGGACGAACAACTTCTTTATTACAATTAGGAGTGATGGTTTCGGTGGAGGTTCTAACACCGTTATCAAGTAAGTGAAGTACAGAGTATGGTTGACAAGAATTTATACAGGACAGGAGGCAGTGTCAACACAGTTGAGTAGGTTTCAGATCAGTTACACTGTTGTATTTTTAAAGAGTTGTGTTTCTGCATGAAGATAGTCGGTGAATGCAACAACCGTGTCCATGACACTTTTGGAGGAACATACACTCAAGCAATGCAAAATTAACCAACAAGAAAGGACATGAATTCAATACTGCGAGATGACATTATGTGCCAAGTTTGGTGAGGAAATATGGTACGGTTTTCAAGATCTGATCCGGAAATGAGGACTACCGCCATTTTCAGTCTAAATCAAAGTCGTTGCCAAGGAAACTCGAAAAATATATTTTTTTTAAATCCCAAACTATCAAAAGGCACCAGTTCACCACTGCACCTATCTATGTGCCAAGTTTGGTGAAGAAATATGGTTCGGTTTTCAAGATCTGCTCCGGAAACGAGGACTACCGCCATTTTCAGTCTAAATCAAAGTCGTTGCCATGGAAACTCGAAAATACTCTTTCTTTTTAATCCCGAACTATCAAAAGGCACCAGTTCACCACTAGACCTATCCATGTGCCAAGTTTGATGAAGAAATATTGTATTGTTTTCAAGATCTGCTCCGGAAACGAGGACTACCGCCATTTTCAGTCTAAATCAAAGTCGTTGCCATGGAAACTCGAAAATATATATTTTTTTAAATCCCAAACTTTCAAAAGGCACCAGTTCACCACTAGACCTATCTATGTGCCAAGTTTGGTGAAGAAATATGGTTCGGTTTTCAAGATCTGCTCCGGAAACGAAATGTGACGGACGGACGGAAGGACGGGAGGACGGACGGCACCCATTCCTATATCCCCCATCCACTTCGTGGCGGGGGATAATAACGTGTTATTATTTGTAAGACTTTACTGTCGTTATATAAACCTGAAATATTGCCGAAGTAACCGAAACGTTGGTCGCAGTCGACCCATAAATTACCCATCTTCCCGAGACAAGTGAGTTAACTGACTATAAAAGTCCAGTTTCCACCCTTGCCGAACTAGGCTGATATTATGGAGTTACATTTTGGCTGGACTAACGAGTCTATGCATAGTCCAATCAAAATCGCGCACTGAAATCGAAATCCGGTTCGTAAAGTGTCATGCAGATTTCGATCGACTGCACAATTTGCAAAGCATGCGCACCGCTAACTCGTTGTCAACAGATATTTTCTGAATCTTTTCATGCTTTTAATCAAGGTGCTCACGTGATTTGATGCATATCGCGATGTAAGACTCGTTTTATCACAATATAGATCTTGATTATCGATCAGATCGTCCTGACTGGGCGCCAGCGTTTTTTTTGAAGCAAATGCAAGTGATACGAGAGGTGGAATCTGAGGAGAGGTCAATAGGAGAGGCATAGAAAGGACATAACTCGTAACAGCCACTAGTGGCGCTACGATCGAGCCCAGGAATTCCAGCCTAGTTCGGCAAGGGTGGAAACTGGACTTTTAAAGTCAGTTAACTCTCTTGCCTCGGGAAGGTGTATATTACCCTGAAGGAGCATGTTATATACCGGCCATGGTAGAAACACGAGCAACCACTTGACACAAATGGTCGATTTATGCTGTTTTGATTCACTGACCTGCTCGCCGACTGTGGAAACTCCCTCAGTATATTGTTTCACGCGTCAGTTGGGACAATTCCACTTTATTCACAACGGATTTGACAATAATCGAGTCTGACAAACCAGTGGTTTAACAGAATTCGCTGTATGGCATTTACAGCCAGGATAACCACTTCCTGAGACGCCACTTACGACCTTGTAACCCCTAGATACATAGATGGACCGCCACCCCCGACAGGGTAACCACCCAATTTGATAGCAGCTTACGACAGGGTAACCACCCAATTTGATAGCAGCTTCCGACAGGGTAACAACCCGATTTGATAGCAGCTTCCGACAGGGTAACCACCCACTCATTTAACGCCTGTGTATAATCATGTCTGGACCATACCTCTGGACCATACCTCCGGTGATTGATGTTATGAGCAACACTCCACGCCATTGGGGTACGTTCACAGGTCCTCAACCAAGTCACCGAGCCTGACCACCTTATTGGCATATGTTTCAGGGGACCTCTATTTATTTTACCCAGGATTCCAACGTGTTTCTATTATAAGAGAATGGGTAATTGCCGATGCACAGACATATGCTTGTATATTTAAAATAATTTTGGCAATTGGGATGTAATTGTTCTTGAAAGTATGGGCCATTTATACATTCTAGTTATTTGCATTTGGGGGCAAATATCCTGATGAACGTTTTGCTTTGCTTAAACATCATCGTTTTGTGTACTGACTACGTGACACATCATAAATGGAGCTCATGAACAGATGCCGGCTTATATTTGCTGGGGGGCGGTCGGGGAGCCTAGTGGTTAAAGCGTTGGCTCGTCACGCCGAGGACCCGGGTTCGATTCCCGACATGGGCACAATGTGTGAAGCCCATTTCCGGTGTCCCCCGCCGTGATATTGCTGGAATATTGCTAAAAGCGGCGTAAAACCATACTCACTCACTCACTATATTTGCTGGTCAACATTTGGAATCTCTGCCAGGATATAATCGCCCGTGTGCTCCCTGGTGGTCTTCCTTCTCTGTCTGGATAGTCGCCCGTATCTTCCCGGGTGGTCTCCCTTCTCTGTCTGGATAGTCGCCAGTATCCTCCCGGGTTGTCTCCCTTCTCTGCCTTGATTGTCGCCCGTATCTTCCCGGGTGGTATCCCTTCTCTGTCTGGATAGTCGCCCGTATCTTCCCGGGTTGTCTCCCTTCTCTGCCTTGATTGTCGCCCGTATCTTCCCGGGTGGTATCCCTTCTCTGTCTGGATAGTCGCCCGTATCTTCCCGGGTGGTCTCCCTTCTCTGTCTGGATAGTCGCCCGTATCTTCCCGGGTGGTCTCCCTTCTCTGTCTGGGTAGTCGCCCGTATCTTCCCGGGTGGTCTCCCTTCTCTGTCTGGATAGTCGCCCGTATCTTCCCGGGTGGTCTCCCTTCTCTGTCTGGGTAGTCGCCCGTATCTTCCCGGGTGGTCTCCCTTCTCTGTCTGGATAGTCGCCCGTATCTTCCCGGGTGGTCTCCCTTCTCTGTCTGGATAGTCGCCCGTATCTTCCCGGGTGGTCTCCCTTCTCTGTCTGGGTAGTCGCCCGTATCTTCCCGGGTGGTCTCCCTTCTCTGTCTGGATAGTCGCCAGTATCTTCCCGGGTGGTCTCCCTTCTCTGTCTGGGTAGTCGCCCGTATCTTCCCGGGTGGTCTCCCTTCTCTGTCTGGATAGTCGCCCGTATCTTCCCGGGTGGTCTTCCTTCTATGTCTGGATAGTCGCTCGTATCTTCCCGGGTGGTCTCCCTTCTCTGTCTGGATAGTCGCCCGTATCTTCCCGGGTGGTCTTCCTTCTCTGTCTGGGTAGTCGCCTGTATCTTCCCGGGTGGTCTCCCTTCTCTGTCTGGACTGTCGCCAGTATCTTCCCAGGTGGTCTCCCTTCTGTCTGGATAGTCGCCCGTATCTTCCCGGATGGTCTCCCTTCTCTGCCTGGATAGTCGCCCGTATCTTCCCGGGTGGTCTCCCTTCTCTGTCTGGATAGTCGCCCGTATCTTCCCGGGTGGTCTCTTAACAATTACACAGATCACGAAACGGTAAAATATCAAACTAATCATATAATGGATGTGATAAGTTTTAACACAACAGACATATTTCCTTAACGTCGAACCCATCGATACATAGTATCGTCCAGTAAGACACCCTTCATCATGTTAAAAGTGAGATTACGTGGTACTTGTGAGTGACACAATAAAAGGGGTCCTCCACTATGTCGGCGTCATATGCTTTGTGATGCCAGCAGGATATCGGAGATATAACAGGTTTAACGGACACACGCCCGACATGATTAATTTCACTGCGAGCTAAAACCTGACACGAAGAAATACATTTAAGAAACCAAAACATTTATAAGTAACTACGTCATACACTCTTTCACCTCAGATCCCTGTCTCTTGTCTGGCTAACGCTGACATGCACAACCCCGTCCCCCTCTAAATGACACAAGGCGAGACAGTACGACATGAACTTCCACCGGCTACCTGCTGTCGGCGCCTTTTCTCGCCCAAGGCCGTCTGCAACGTGATCGTGTTGCTGCACTGAGTATGGACGGCATCCACTCAGACTCAAAGCTGGATACGCTTTATATTTCACAGAGACTGAACACGAGAAATGATGTATGGCGATGCTGATCAAATGCTTCATGGTCTGGAGGTTTTATTTACATTTGTTTACTAGAAGAATCTCGTCCTACCTCAAGGTCGGTTAAAAACACGACGTTGAACTCAATGTGTGGTTCTATTACAAGTACAGTTATGTACAAAGATCACGCGCGTGAACCTATTTATAGCTATGCATTCCGTTACATATATAACACTTTATTTGGTCATTTATTTCATACCAAGTTTTCTCTGCAAGAATTATAAATATATCAATTTGAACATGTTAAATAATTCCATGTTGCTGAATGCATGTATGGTTTTCGATTATCCAGTATATCATACAATCATACTATTATGATACTAAATACCCTGGACCCTTGAATTAAAGCCAAGCTAATCCTGAAACGCCAAAGGGAAGCAACTAGCTACCATGCGTTTGTTTTTAAAAAACAACGCGACGTTAACAAAAGCAATCCATTCAATAGCGAAAGAAATTCTGGATGATGTTACTGATAAGAGAGATAGTTATTGTGACGTCACTTCCCATAACAGAAATATATACATATTGAACTCGGCCCATACATACATGTATAAATACTCCCTCTTTAAGTTAAGACTCGCATTGGACACAGTCAGTTTACACACGAATTTGCCTAAAACAGATGAAGGGTGGGAGATTCACCGATCAAACAGTAAATGTGAAGGATTTATTTTCCCCCTGCGAGCAGGCATATATCACCCTTAACTACATGAAAGAAAGGGGTCTGTGTCGTAAGTTGGAAATATGTACCTGAACAACTAATTGCTTCTTTTTTTAAATATGATGTGATGCTTTCATCAACGGAGATTGTTGAAGGCTGTGTTCAGGGACCTGTTCCACAAAACGATCTTAGTGCTAAGTCGATCCCATACGTTGTCATAGACTTACTGCCATCGTGGCACTAAGGTCACTTTGTTGAACGGGTTCCTGGAAGTTAAAGTACCGTGAAATGATTGTCCCCTGTGTGGCACTTAATTCCCAACATCTATGTAACTATCAATCAATGCCGTGAGCCAACTCATTGCTCAGTATTCTTAAATATTGGCTAGTATTGTGCACAAGCATCAGTTGCTAAAATGATGACATAAAACCTGCTGAGGTATCATGCAGGAGGCTGGGGTACCGGAAGTTCCCATGATCCCCAGTGAGTGAGTAAATGAGTAAGTATAGTTTTACACCGCTTTTGGCAATATTCTAGCAATATGACGGCTGGGGACACCAGAGATGGGCTTCACACATTGTACCCATGTGAGGAATCAAACCCGGGCCTCCGGCGTGAGGAGCGAACGCTTTAACCACTAGGCTACCTCACCGCCACTCGATCTACAGTGAGGTTGTTCGTGGATTAAAGGCCGTGTTTTAAACAGTTGCCAATAGTAGTGTTATGCCAAAATATGTTTCACAAATTTGTTTTAAAATTTAATCTTGATGTATTAATATCTCGCTATTTGGCAGAAATAATGTCGATGCGACGTTACAGTTTAACTCACTCACTTAAACTCAATGCTCTGACGACGTCCTTGGAAGGCTCATAAATTATCCGGATGGCGGTTTCAACAATTCAAAGGTACAAATTACGCTTATAAAGAACTGACGGATATAACGATTTTTTGGGGGTCCCTGCCATTTGCTGTTTATATGCTGTATATATGCTTACAACAAACTACAGTTATAACACAGGAACTCGTTATTGGTCAGTAAATAAAAATATATACCTCTATATGTAAATTCTCTACTTACATATAGGGGGTATATATTTTTATTTACTGACCAAAAACGAGTTCCTGTGTGTCATAACGAACAAAAATTAGTGGTCCCTTTGAGTTCGTTATAACCGTAGTATAACTGTAAATTCTTAAGTCTGATGAATTATCTACCCACACCGTTCAAAAGCCTGGATTTCGACTTGAACTTATGACACATTTGATGTCAAACAACCCGGATGATGACGAGTTTCCGGGCATCTTTGGTTATTTTTGTTGTATTCAACTTCAGACAACGAGTGCTGCTACGTACTGTCCCCGACAACACCGTAAAGGTCTCACTAATTCCACTATTCAATCAAACCCTTCAAACCCATATAAGCTCGTGCGGACCACGTTTCACTACTCCATCACTTTGACATGTCAAATCACGTGATCAGTACGTGACCAGTTGGTGTGTCGTCTGCGCGGTACCAGCTCCGTCACAAATGGTCGGATTAAGATTGTCACGAAAATGTCGATAATGTGTCTACATATCTTGTACAATTAAGTACCTTAAATAGTTTAAGTTGACTTACAAACTGGTATTTTTATTTCAAACTTCCAATGAAATTGAACAGAAGAAAAAAATAATTCGCGGCCAAATGAGTCCTTTGTAACCACAACAACACTGTCTTTACTTCAAATAAGTGGTCCAGTGATTTTAGGCGCCACAATTACCTGTTCAGAGTTGTGTCAAAAACCACTGTCCCTACAACTATTAATACTGCAACTAGTGAGTGAGTGAGTTGGGTTTAACGCCGCTTTTTACAGTATTCCAGTTATATCACGGCGTGTCAGCTTAATGTGGGAGGAAAGCCCGAAGTGATGCAGGTCTTAGACGTTTACCACTTCGGTGAAACCCACGAGCACGGGTATTGTGCTGACAAACGTAGAAACATAATCAGGGCGAACCGGGATTCGAACCCACAATAATAGGTTTCTGGTGTACCCAAGGGACGCAACTCTGCACAGCGAATCGCGGCGCCTTAGACGACTGGGCCACCCGTGCCCCCAATACTGCAACTACTTCTGCTACAATCACCACCACCACCACCACCACTACTATTATTACAACCACTTCTACTACTACAACCATTACAACTACTAATAATACTAATACTACAACTACACCTTTACTACTTCTACTGTGATGACTGCACCTACTTCTATGGCGAACACCACCACCACCATCACCACCACTACAACAACACAACAACCACAAACAAATCTATTTCAACCACCACTACTACTACAACTACTACTTCTACCACCACAACCACACACTTTTACAACTACTGGTACTACTACTATCACCACCACCACTACTACTACTACTACTGACTACTGTTACAACCACAATTATTACTACTACTACTTCATCCACAATTCACCCGTGAAGAATAGTTCTTCAGCAACCCATGCTTGCCGTAAAAGGGGACTATTCTTGTCGTAAGAGGCGACTTACAGGACCGGGTGGTCAGGATCACTGACATGCTTGATACATGTCATCGTATCCCAATTGAGTGGATTGATCCTCATGAAGTCACTGGATTGTCTGGTCCAGACTCGATTATTTACAGACCGCCGTCATATAGCTGGAATATTGCTGAGTGCGGCGTTAAACAAACAAACAAACAAACATCCACAATTACTATTACTATTACTACTGCTACTACAACCACTACAGCAATTACTACTACTACCACAATTACTACTACTACTACTACTACCACAACAGACCCGTGAAGATATGGGTTAGAATAAGTCTTCAGCAACCCATGGTAGCCGTAAAAGGCGACTAACGGACGGGATCTGGTGGTAAGGCTTGCTGACTTGGTTGATTGCATGAATTGATGCTCCTGATGTCAATAACTGGATTGTCTGGTCCAGACTCGATTATTTACAGACCGCTGTCATATAGCTGGAATATTTCTGAGTGCGTTGTTAAACAACGAACAAACAAACAAACTTCCACAGTAACTACTGCTACTACTACTACTACTACTACTACTACTACTACTACTACTACTACTACTACTACGACTACCACAATTACTACTACTTCAATCACTACAACCACTACTACTACAACTACAATTGCTACTACTACTACAACCATAATATCTTCTACCACCGCCACCACCACTAATACCACTACCACTACAACCAGTACTACTACTAGTAACACTACTATCATCACTACTACTTCAACCACAATAACTACTACTAGTCACTACAACTACTACTACCACTACTACTACCACCACCACCAAAACCACTACTTCTAGAGCCACTACATCTACTACTCCCAGTTACAATGAACGCCCACCAGCTGCCCCTTCTGACAATATTGACCCCATTAAGTCCAAGCAACGACTAAGCATGTTTGTGTCAAGAAGACACATTGCTGCCAAGAATAGACTTCACAACAACCATCAAGTCACTATAGTCAGTACTGATACTGTCTGCCTCGACACTAATGATTATGTGGGGAAAAGTTCAGGGAGAGGGGTCTTAGTTTACTGGTACACCAGGTCCCTGAGCTTTTGATCTTCAGTCCTTTAGCAGCTTGTGAGGACCTTTAATCTTCAGCCAACCTTGCGTGATTGTCAGAACCTGCTCCTGTGATGAATTGCCACCGAAGTGTGTTATGGATGAGACTATTTGATTAAGCTTGATTAACCAATTAAAGTGACTGTTTATTTACAAGGCATGTACAGAACCTTCTAAGATGGTAATAGTGAGTGAGTGAGTTGGGTTTAACGCCGCTTCTAACAGTATTCCAGGTATATCACGGCGTGTCAGCTGAATGTGGGAGGAAAGTCCGAAGTGATGCAGGTCTCAGACGTTTACCACTTCGGTGAAATCCACGGGTATGGTGCTGACAAACCTAGAAACATAATCGGGGCGAACCGGGATTCGAGCCCACAATCGTAGGTTTCTGGCGTGTCAAAGGGACGCAACTCTGCACAGCGAATCGCGGCGCCTCAGCCGAGTGGGCCACCCGTGCCCCCCTCTAAGAGGGTAATAATTATTTTCATAATCTTATGATATTATAAAGTGCTGATTCAGATTTTTTTTAAGTGTGTGTGTGTGTGCGTGTGTGCGTGTGTATACAATTTAAAGAACGCCGTCATATAGCTGGAATATTGCTGAGTGCGGCGTGTGTGCATGTGTGTGTGCATGTGTGTACTAACGTGTGTACATGTGTCTGTATGTACGTGTGTGCATATATGTTTGTGTATATACGTGTGTGCATGTGTATGCACGTGTGTGTGGGGGCATGTGTGTGTGCACTTAAAATACAAAAATGCTTACACATAATTTGTATGCCCAAATATAGATACATTTTGTTATTTTTGTTGAAAACATGCATGCACACTCACTCACACCATCTACATCTGCATATGCCCTTTTCGTTTTATCTCGGGGAAAGACTGAGGTCCACTTTTTTATCTATTGTAACAAGTATGACGACTTACGTTGTGATGTTAAGTGAGTGAGTGAGGTGGGTTTAACGCCACTTTTAACAGTATTCCAGTTATATCACGGCGTTTATGATGTTCAGAGTGATATGAGTGAATATATGCCAGATATCTTAAACTTATCTTCAACTGAGATATGTATCACACGACTCAGATTTGAAAACGGGTGTTATACTCTTTGTAAATTATTGAACAAATGTTCCAACGACGCTTGACATGAAGTTAATCTTTTGTGCTCTTTTCACATCTGCTTGTGATTAATATATATGTTATGTTAATTTTGAGTGACGGTTAGGATGAATGTACTTCTGTTGGGTATTTTTATATATACATACATACATACATACATACATACATACATACATACATACATACATACTCTGTCTCTCATTTCAAGGATGCTTCAGGAACATCTCTGTCAACTGACACATCAACTAAAAACAGGACATGTCTAAAAGATAATAACATGATTTATTTCAGTTTAAATATCTATTTCATCATGTAATTTGTACAGTTAGAAAGTAAGTACCTTATAGACCACAATCTCAACTAATCTGATAAAACAAACTGAAAATTCATCTAGGAAATAGTAAGTCAGTCATAAACCATTTCCCTATAACAGAATTACTAAAGACATACATAACAAGAAAACAGTGTTATCACTATTCCCCGCCACGGGGCACATTAGAATTTTGTTTGTTCATATAGTAATGAATATAAACTTTATAGTCATATAAAGCCTGACAAAAAGATAGGCACTTGGGCAGCTTTATGTCATCACAAAAATAATTAAATTTGAATTAATAAACACAAATGGCCCCTCCTCAGGAAAAAATAACTCAGTATTGATAAGTACAAGCTAACATCAGTAGTTTCTGAGAAAACCCCATTACAGACATGCACCAAGTAAAATAACAGATCAAAGGCCCTACAGGATCAACTTTCGAACTCAGTCTTCACAAGTATCTCTAAGATAAGCATGCAAACATTCATTCATGTAACTTCAGTAGTTTCTGAGAAAACTTGTCCCTATTGTACACACTATGCACTAAGTAAAAGAATATAGATCAAGGGCAGTAGCTTTTGAAAACAAAAACTGAGACAAGTGACATTGTATTAAAAAGCCGAGTTCAGTGGATGCCCACTTGTTGGTGGTCTTGGAGGGAAAAAAATAAAGTACTCTTTTTTATTTCTGTATAATGGAGAAGCAACTACACAGCTAACGCTTTGATCAGAACCAATCAGAAAAGTTCCCTTACTCATAGCTCCAGGGCCATGGGTGGCCCAGTCGTCTAAGGCCCCGCAATTCGCTGTGCAGAGTTGCGTCCCTTGGGCACGCAAGAAACCTAGGATTGTGGGTTCGAATCCCGGTTCACTCCGATTCTGTTTCAAGGTTTGTCAGCACTATACCCGTATTTTGGGGTTTTACCAAAGTGGTAAATGTCTGAGACCTGCATTACTTCCGATTTCCACTTTGGATTTAACTGTCATGCTGTTCAAAGTAGGGTGAAGCCAACTCACTCACTCACTAAACACAGAGCCTTCTTGAGTGTAATGACATCTCCATTCTTATTTGTCTCCCTCAATAAGAAGACCATATCTGTACCAGTCTCCCTTGGTCAGTGTTGTACTGAAGTCAAGTCAAGTACTGATCCACTGGCCACCAACTCCAAGTCCAGCGTTACGTCTGCCAAGCCTGCAACTCTGTGAGAAATAACTCGTGCGTAGCACCATCCTATGTGTTTCTGATGCTAAGAGACTGGCCAGTGAAATGTCTTGGCTTAGATGCCGATTCCTGGGTTGATAACATCGCCATGGCAACGGTCACCCAAGGTCCCACAACTCCTCATTGAGGGGGTCGTCATTGTCTAGGAAGTTGTGAGACAGGTCGTCAAACTGTTCCCTCTCGTCCTCCTCCCACAGGCATTCTCCTACCTCCTCTCCTGCCGGCTTGAAATTACCTGTAACAGTTTAGCACATTAATCTAGACAAGGGGAGCTGCTCACTATGGGAAAAAAACAGGGAGTAGTTAAATGGTCAGTTCCGAATGTAATTAAAAAAAGGCTGCACCATGATATTGTTGTGGATAAGTTAAACAGACAGTTGTTCTGTGAGCCATAGCATCTACACCCACAAGTGAGTTCATCAAAGGAATATTTGTGTTCTGTGTGATTTATTTATTTTAAAAATAAAAAAGTGTCTTATTCCAGTCAGTAAAGAAATGAAGCTGATTTGTTTTAGAACGCTGACATCTGATTGGTTTAAGAACCTGCACATCCTTCAGTGAGATGGGGTGATCAAAGTTCACTTGAGATCAACTGACACCATCTTGCCGAGGCAAGGGAGTTAACTGACTTTAAAAGTCCAGTTTCCACCCTTGCCGAACTAGGCTTGTCAGAGACCTGTGAAGATCCGGGGTAGAATAGGTCTTCAGCAACCCATGCTTGGGATACGATGACATGCATCAACCAAGTCAGCAAGCCTGACCACCCAATCCCGTTAGTAGCCTCTTACGACAAGCATAGTCGCCTTTAACGACAAGCATGGGTTGCTGAAGGCCTATTCTAGCCCGGATCTTCACGGGGAACGTCTCTAGTGCCAAGTGTATTTGTCACCTGCAGGGTCGGGGCGATCCTCCACGTCCAGGTCCCAGTCCTCCTCTACATCCTCTTCATATGGCTCTGCAATTAACAACACATGTCACAACATGGCCAGACAAAGGGGTACCCGGTGGGATTGAATGGCAATGTGACTACAATGGTCTCATAAGGCACCTTGGGTAGGGTCATAATAATGATTGCAATAATGATGATGATGATGATAATAATAATAATCATCATCATCAATATCAGATAATAATAATAATGATGATGATGATGATGATGATGATGATGATGATGTACAGATTAAAATGCATCAATGAGAGTTTGGGTGATCCTGGCACAGTCAGGCTGGTTAGGTTCATCATCAGCTCAGGGCCCTTGCCCCCTCTACACACAGCCCAGACAGCGAATGGGACATCTCCCAGGAAGCGCTGCCTAGTCAAACCCACCCAGAACTTTTCGGAGAATGTGAAGACTCCCCAACACTGCAGCCTTCTGCATTACCCAGATTGTCAGAAGGGCTATGTTCCTGGTAGCAAACCCGGGTACTCTCCCAATGTCGGTCAACAGATTGGGAGATACCAAACATAAGGCACCGAGAACAATGGGAAGACGGACAACTTAGTACTTGGGATGCAAGCGTGACATTTCGAAAGCAAGGTTGCATATTTGCCATGTTTTTCCTGAATCTTGTGAATCACATTAGTGTCAAAAGGGACTGAAAATTCAACAATATAAATGATTTCATCATCATCATCATTATTAGGGCTCCAAGCCGAAAGGCTGTAGAGCCCTATTGAAATCGTTCGATTTATTATTATTATTATTATTTATTATTATTATTATTATTTATTATTCCGCCGATTTTTGTACCACATCTAGCAAAATAACCACTGGGTCGATTATGTTCTAATTTTGTGTGTGTATGTGGACCGTTAGGTACTAGTGCCCGCCAAAAACCCAAGGCCGTAGGCCCAAAGGCCAAGGGCAGATAACTAAAAGAACAGAATTTTTTGAAGATGTATTTCGCCCTATTGCTCCGCAATGGCTTATCCGATTACTTTGAAACCTAGCATGTATCTGCTGCTTGAGCTGCTTGACATCTTTTGTTCTTTGACTTTGGTCATTGGTCACGTGGTTTGGCAGCCATATTGGATTCAAGGTTTTTACAGTGTCTTTTGGGTACCTGTTTTCAAATGCAAACAACTTTGAGTCCACTGCATGAAATGCTTTCAAACTTTCTGAGAATGGTCTCCATACAGAACACATGAAACGTTAATAGCCGATTTTGGATATCTTTTTTAGTTGCGGCCATATTTGATTTTGATTTTGACCATTTTTTTCACCCAAATTTTACTTTAAAGATCATATCTTATAAGGTTCTTAACAGAAACCATGGAAAGTTTGCATAAAGTTTTGATACTATATGTACCTAAATTTTTTCTGGGTTGCATACTGAAAGCACCACCGCTTGGTGGTATTATTTGATTTTAGTAAAATGTGAGACTTGAGTACAAATACTGAAGGAAGCGCCTCATAAATCTACTATAAACCCCCATTCACTGGCTTTGCAGATACCCAAACGTTCTCCACAGTCTTCTTCAGTATTATGTGTACTACCCTTGAAGATCAGGGTTAGAATTGGCCTTTTTCAACCGATGCTTGTCTCAAGAGGCAACTATGCATGTCACAGGAGGCGACTAATCAGATCGGGTGGTCAGACTCGCTGACTTGGTTCTTCATTTTTCAATTGCCAATTGCTATGGTACCTTATTTTTGACAGCGTTGTTAAAAGCAAACCATTTAGGGATTAGAATATGGAGGTCGGAAATGGGTTAAGTACACTCTGGGAAACTGTGGCACACGCCAATTTGGTAGCGGTAATGTCCTGAAAACGGTGACTATCTTTTGACGGAGTTGGTACAAGCAAACCATATACGGATTCGAACATGGTAGTAGTCAAACATGGGTTAAGAACACACTGGGACACATGGGGTGATGTCTCGCAAGCGGTTCCTTACATTTGATGGCGTTGGTACAAACAAACCATTTGAGGATTCGAACAGGGTCGAAGTTGGAAATTGGTTTAAACATCCCAGGACACCCAGGCACATGTCAATTTAGTAGTGGTGATGTCTCACAAGAGGTTCTTTACATTTGACGGCGTTGGTACAGGTAAACCCTTTGAGGATTCGAATATATGAACGAGGTGGGAAACAGGTTTTAGCACTTTATCTCAACAATGCGACAGGAACCCGGGGCCCGGACGAACGCAGAACGATAATCCATTTGACTTGAGCCCAACTGACAAAGAAGTTACAGCCTGTTGAAGAGTCACCAAGCCGAAAGGCTGAAGAGTCCCAGTGTTAGCGTTTGATTTAATATTATTATTATTCCGCCGATTTTTGTACCAGAGCTAGAAAAATAACCACTGGCTCAATTATGTTCACATTTTGTGTGTGTATGTGGACCGGTGGGTACTGGTGCCCGCCAAAATCCCAAGGCCGTAGGCCCAAAGGCCAAGGGCAGATAACTAAAAGAACAGAATATTTTGAAGATGTATTTCGCCCTATTGCTCCGCAACCGCTTATCCGATTACGTTGAGACCTAGCATGTATCTGCTGCTTGAGCTGCTTGACATTTTTTGTTCTTTGACTTTGGTCATTGGTCACGTGGTTTGGCAGCCATATTGGATTCAAGGTTTTCACAGTGTTTTTAAGGTACCTGTCTTCAAATGCAAACAACTTTGAGTCCACTGCATGAAATGTTTTCAAACTTTCTGATAATTGTCTCCATACATAACACATGAAACGTTAATAGCCGATTTTGGATATCTTTATTAGTTACGGTCGTATTGAATTTTGATTTTGATCATATTTTTCAACGAAATTTTGCTTTGAAGATCATATCTTGTAAGGTTCTCCACAGAAACTATTGCAAGTTTACATGAAGTTAGTGTGCCATATGCATCTCATTTATTGTTATTGGTTGTGTGCTAAAAGTAACACTGCTTGGTGGTAATATTTGATCAATACTTTGGACACCCCTGGAACACGGCAATTTCGTAGCGGCGATTTCTGGTGACATCTTTTGACAGAGTTGGTACAAGCAAACCCTTTATGGATTCGAACATGTTCGAGGTCGGGAATGGTTTTAGAACAGACCTGGACACTCTGGCACTCGTCAATTTCCTTGCGACGATACCCTGCAAGTGGTGCCTACATTTGACGGAGTTGGTTCAAGGAAACCCTTTGAGGATTCGAACATGGACGTTTGGGCACAGTGTTACTTGGAGCCCGCCATTGCTGCTTGCAGCTTTAATTATTATTATTATTATTATTATTCTTATTATTATTACCATGGACCTACATGTCATCCATAGCATAACTGCAAAATGTTTTCAGTAAGGTATTGTCACTTCAACCCTTTTGGTGGTAAAACCTTTTTTTCAACTTTATTTCTGCGAGTTGACATACAGGTTCAGTCAATGACTGACAACCTACCTGGGAGAAGCAACTCTCGGTCAGCGCGGAGGTGGTACATGGACAGATCCATCAGGTTGACCTCCAGACACGACGGCACCGAGACGTTCTCCGGCACCACACTGGTTCCTGCAAGAAGGGAACGCAATCTGTGACACTGAACCATTGTGTTCCTTGAACCAGTGAATGTTGTGTTATGAGGCAGCCAGCAATACTCGCGCTATATCAGGGCAGCCCGTACAGAGGCATCGGGACCAGACACACCTGCCGTAATGATGGAAGCTGTCTGGACTGTTGACTCTTATGGGTGAGATGAGGTGAAATGGGGTTTAACGTCGCGTCCAAGATTATTGCACTTATATAGCGATGTGTGTGTGTGTGTGTGTGGCTGCTTGTACTAGTCCAGACTGTTGCCGATATATATTGCTAGCCCACTGAGATACCATGCCGCAGTTTAACATGAATACCCCACTCAGACACAGTATACTGACTCCGAGTCGACCAGTACTAGCTTTAGCCCCTTAATGCCGAGCGCCAGACAGGGTAAAAACAAGTACCATCTTTTAACGTCTTTTGGTATGACGCGGTCGGGGAATGAACCCCGGACCTTCTGCTCTCAAGACGGACGCTCTACCACAAGACCACGGATGTTGACTCTTATGACAAACAAAGGAAGTGGGAACATATTCTGACCGAGAGTCCCCTTGATGTCACTGCTCTCTTCAATCAGTAGCATTTTCATTCAACAAATAGTCATGGTAATCCAAATCTCATAGATGCACAGAGATTTGATGGTTGTGTCAATGTCTGTGTGTCTTCTGCAAGCATTGTGATGATTGTGTCAATGTCTGTGTGTCTGCAGCAAGCATCGTGATGATTGTGTTAATGTCTGTGTCTGCTGCAAGCATCGTGATGATTGTGTCAATGTCTGTGTGTCTGCTGCAAGCATCTTGATGATTGTGTCAATGTCTGTGTGTCTGCTGCAAGTATCTTGATGATTGTGTCAATGTCTGTGTGTCTTCTGCAAGCATCTTAATGATTGTGTCAATGTCTGTGTGTCTGTAGCAAGCATCGTGATGTTTGTGTCAATATCTGTGTGTCTGCTGCAAGCATCGTGATGATTGTGTCAATGTCTGTGTGTCTGCAGCAAGCATCGTGATGTTTGTGTCAATGTCTGTGTGTCTGCTGCAAGCATCGTGATGATTGTGTCAATATCTGTGTGTCTGCTGCAAGCATTGTGATGTTTGTGTCAATATCTGTGTATCTGCTGCAAGCATCATGATGATTGTGTCAATGTCTGTGTGTCTGCTGCAAGCATCTTGATGATCATGTCAATGTCTGTGTGTCTGTATTATCTTGATGATTGTGTCAATGTCAGTGTGTCTGCAGCAAGCATCTTGATGGTTCTGTCAATGTCTGTGTCTGCTGCAAGCATCTTGACGAATGTGTCAATGTCTGTGTGTCTGTATTATCTTGATGGTTGTGTCAATATCTGTGTGTCTGCAGTAAGCATCATGATGATTGTGTCAATGTCTGTGTGTCTGCAGCAAGCATCGTGATGGTTGTGTCAATGTCTGTGTGTCTGCAGCAAGCATCTTGATGGTTGTGTTAATATCTGTGTGTCTGCAGCAAGCATCTTGATGGTTGTGTTAATATCTGTGTGTCTGCTGCAAGCATCTTGACGATTGTGTCAATGTCTGTGTGTCTGCTGCAAGCATCTTGATGGTTGTGTCAATGTCTGTGTGTCTGCAGCAAGCATCGTGATGGTTGTGTCAATGTCTGTGTGTCTGCAGCAAGCATCGTGATGGTTGTGTCAATGTCTGTGTGTCTGCTGCAAGCATCGTGATGATTGAGTCAATGTCCGTCAGTGTACCTCCAGCATGTAGGACAATCCTCCTGCTGGACACCCCCACAGCGTGGATGAAGGCGATGAGGATGCTGTTGGTCATGTGGATGTTGCCGCTGATGTCGAGGTGAACCAGCCGGGAACAATGTTCAGCTACACTCGTAAAACCTGAAACAATACGGCAGCAGTTCAAATGTGTGTCAGGTCAGTTTTTTAAATTTGACTGCCTAATTGCGAATATTTTGACATGTTCTGAACTTATTTTTCACCAAAAAACACAGAAGCAGTCCCATTGCATAGAAGTTGTGGTGTAACATCGCCAACAACAATTGTTTATAGTGGCTGTTGATGGTTCACTAGAAAATAGGTTTGCATTAAGGACTGGATATTTATACCAAGTAGCCATATGGCTACAAGTACTTTCTTCCAGGTAGCCAGAGGTAAAATCAAGAAGTCGAGCTGATAGTGTAGGCAGCCAAAAGCATTTGAAATTATCTTTGATCAAATAACTACTATTGTATATCAGTGGAATCTGTACTTGATTTTTGTCATTTGTGACTCGAACAATGATGCAGTTTATGTTACTAGACAATATAGGTATATCCTTGCTTATTCAATAAACTATCAACTAAAATAAAATACTACATTGTAATTACATTAATATTTATGCATTTCGGTTCATTGTTGACTTTTGGAGGAATTATTAGCAAGTACAATTAGTAGCAGACATGTACATTTTTGTGTCTACATATATGTAGCAATAGAATTTAGTCGCCACAAGATATTTTTCAAGGTAGTCATTTGGCTACCTCTGAATTTTAGAAGTAGAAAAATTGAAATTTAGCTCGCATTGGCGACCATTTTAGTCAGAACTTTGAGGCCTGTTATTATAGGGTACGATGGGCTGGTTGGATTCGTTTTAACTTTACCACATCCGGTGACCGTTGTCAAGGATCTCATACATAAAACTCATGCCCAATGCAGTACAAATTTGAAATAGAAAGTTGCATGCCTCAAGCTACCTTAACAACATTACAACGACTTCTGGTTTAAAAAACATCACTACCCTCATGGGAAGCAGTACCTTAATACAGTAGTCATTTATTGAGAGTCAATCATACTGATTGGAAAGGTTTTCATGACTTAATCCAAACTTTTAGAAATGTATAACCATGTTCCATAGTTTGACCTCCAGTGACCTTGACCTCATATGGATGTCATCCAAAAGTTGATCAATCGAGACGCCACATAAGAGATCATGTATAGAAGGTTTCATCAAAGTCTATTCATAAATACTCAAGTTATTGTGTACACAAGTTTTTCTTAAATAGCTTGTTCCTACTGAATTACCTTGACCTTCACTGTCATCCAATCATATGTCATTTTATCATCTGACTGTCATAAGTCTATGGTATAGTCGATCATCTTGGCGCTACGACTGTAGTAAGTCTATGTTAAAGTATGGGTGTTACAATAGTCTTAGCGCTAAGATTGCTTTGTGATAGAGTTCCTGAGCTGAAGAGACTTACTACGGTCTGTGAGTCCTCCACAGGCTCGAGCTGTCAGCTTCCGGAGGCGGCCATTGATGGCAATCAGCTCAAGACTCTCATCATGAATCTGGACAGAATGAGTGAGTGAGTGAGTAAGTGAGTGAGTGAGTTAGTGAGTGGACGTTGGTGTACACAATCTGTCACATACATGCACTTTTCCCATTCTTGTTGTGGTACAGCAACTTCAATGTATACTTTGTTCTTGGTGTTGTTTGTTTGTTGTTTAACGCTGCTATATGACAGCGGTCTGTAAATAATCAAGTCTGGAGCAGACACTCCAGTGATTGACATCATGAGCATTGATCCACGCAATTGGGATACGATGACATGCATCAACCAAGTCAGCTAGTCTGACCACCCGATCCTGTTAGTCACCTCTTACGACAAGCATAGTCGCCTTCTAAATACAGTATCACAAAAACCCTGGGACCCTTTATCCTACACATACATCTTTTTTTTTCCATATCATTTCAACAGGGTAACCTTGTCAATTGAAAGGCCGTGTCAAGATAAACATTAGTTCAGGAGGAAAACCAATAAAATAATATTCCACTGAAGTTATGTAACATGACAGAAGAGGTTGTGTGAAAGAGTAAGGTGTAACATGCTTCAGACTCCCATGTAAACCTTGTTTTCCTCAACACTGCATCCCGAATGATCCAATTTATTAAATCTCTATTCTATTAGGAACCCCTTCGCCACCTTCGCCAACCGTCAGTATTGAAGTACTATAATCTTGAACACGCCCATTTCACGTCACCCCCATTAATGCCTGTACCGTGTGCTGTCAGTGTTCGGGCCTACAATCTGTTCCCACCATGTGCAAGTAGCTGATGGAGAGACTCTCCAGAACAGGCAGCTGGGCCAAGGTCTGGATGCCGGCATCCGTCACACTCTGATGACAGCTGCTGATGTCCAGTATTCTAACAGAACAAAAAATAAAGTAATATCAAAAAAATATTTCACTTGGCAATATTCCAGCTAGATGAAAGCAGCCTGTAAATAATCAAATCTGGACCAGACAATCCAGTGATTGACATCATGAGCATTGATTCACCCAACTGGGAGATGGTGACATGAAGTCAACCGATCAGCGAACCTGATCACCCGAGCGGCGTAAAACCATAGTCACTCACTCACTGTTGTGGCAAGCATGGGTTGCTGAAGTTTGCACATAGGCTGTGCTATCAGTGTACTATGACAAGTAATCAGCCAAGTCACAGATTCCGACATCTGGTCCTCTTACAGACAGGAACTGGGAATCCCACATGGACATTCCATAGAAGACTACATGTTAGAGTGAGTGAGTGAGTATGGTTTTACATCGCTTAATATTCCAGCAATATGGACACCAGAAAATGGGCTTCACACATCATACCCATGTCGGGATTCGAACCTGGGTCTTCGGCATGATGAGCGAACGCTTTAACCACTAGGCTACCCGACCGCCCCCTACATGTCAGACAACAGAGTATGAGGATATGTCTTACCTGAGCTGCAGACAGCCAACAGAGATGGCAGCGAGGGCGGCATCCCCCACGGCGATGTTCTGCGACAGGTCCAGCTCAACCTAGGTGTAAAGTGTAAGTCAATCACTGGCACTGGCTAGACATACATGACATGGTCATCGCTACTGCTGCAAACAGACCATTTACTAATGTCAGAAAAACATATCAGGAGAGAAAAAATGATTTCAGTCCCCAGCATAATGTCTAATTATTCTTTTAGTGTTGAAAAGGACGACTAAAGCGTCAGAAATTAATATTTCCTCAGAATTAGGCAGAAAATATTTGAATATTTTGTTAAGTGTCTGTCTTTGTTGACATTTTACATTGCTGACTACATATCCAGGTGAGCTACAGTGCCCCGGCACTATTTGTTTTGTATAAAATAGGACTAGAATGATGTCATGAGGGGAGTGTACCGTTGTTTACTCTTTGATTATATAGTTTGTATCTTAACTGGTCTGTGCCAATAACTTTTGAGACTACTAGCCTGGACTTTCAGCAGAATTTTGTGTTTTTTTAATATGTAGCTGCCATAAAATTTCCAAGTTCACTTGACAACGAAGTTAATCCTGTCTGCACGCTGACCAAGTGAGGATGTCATCTGTTGGAAGACTCCAGTGAGTGAGTGAGTGAGTTTGGTTTTACGCCGCTTTTAGCAATATTCCAGACATATCACAGGGGTGGGGGTGACCACCAGAAATGGGCTTCACACGTTGTACCCATGTCGGGAATCGACCCCGGGTCTTCGGCGTGACGAGCGAACGCTTTAACCACTAGGTTACCCGACCGCCCCTGGAAGACTCCATGCCCTGCTACAATTATGTAGCTAAAATCATGTAGACTATTATTAACTCAGCTTACTTCACTGAACAGAATTTTTCTAGGTTTGGACTTCGGACTAGGGCCTAAAGTTATAGACTGTAACTTTATAACTGTGAAGTCTGTACAGTCTGACCATATTTTCTAGTGGCCTTTATGTTACCCCTTGACGGAGCTATCTCCCTTCAAAGTCCACACATATCACTTCTGTTTTGATTTGATGCTCGAGGTTTGTTTGTATCCTTGCATTGGTAGTCTATGTTGTGTGTGTATATAAATTCTAAGATATTGTGATGTGATGGTGTGACGATGGGAGAGTTAGTTTGGGGTAATTGCGTAGAATGAGATGGCGTGTTATCGAGGGCTGACAGTGTTTCTGTATGTGTGCTATTGTCATTACAGACTTATATATACGTCAAATAGATGTACTGATTGTTTCATCCTGTGTTCCAGATGTAATTCCTACATAACGAATTGTCTGAAAAAACGTGAAGAATATTTCCAATCTGAAGTCAGGTTGTATGAAAGTTGAACTCACCAGGTTAGCGGAGTGTCCCAGTGCACTCCAACTCTCCAAAGATGCTGATGAACAAAGAGATGAGAAGTCACAAGATGCAGGATGCTGCATATGCCTCTCTCCTCGGTTATTTCTACTACATTAATAACATTAAAAAAACTATTGTGACCAGAACAAAGAGGCTGCCAACCCCCTTTTGGTTCATCAGACGTAGACACCTGTTAAGTGGTATTCCAGGTGTCACAGAGCAGTACGCAGATGCCATTATTTCAATGTTGAAAATGACCCGTGAAGATCCGGGGTAGAATAGGTCTTCAGCAACCCATTCTTGCAGTAAGAGGCAACTAACGGGATCAGGTTGTCAGGCTCGCTCACTTGGTTGATGCATGTCATCGTATCCCAATTGCGAGGATCGATGCACATGTCAATCACTGGATTGTCTGGCCCAGACTCGATAATTTACAGACCGCTGTCATATAGCTGAAGTATTGCTGAGTGCCGCGTTAAACAACAAACAAGGAAAACAATCAATGTTGAAAACAATTTTTTTGGTCTTTTTTTTATTGCACAGTATGATAAATCAATACCGGTACATTATTTAGCACTAAGTTTTTAAACGTGCATGGTCATGCATTGTGTGTGAAAATCCCAGTCTAAATCTGTTGTACCATCTTTGTACACTGAAATCACTCAAAACTCATTGGATGCATGTCAAGCGGCATGATGGAAGCCTAGAGGGTGGGGGTTTGGCACCCCAAACAATATGTTATAGCAATCGCCATCATTGTTGTGGCACCTACCAGCTGATTACTGACAAGTTTGGCTGATTAGTAAACATGACTATAAACACTGATAAACACTGTTTGTAGCTGACTGCATTGAACCCATCAATATTTGACGATCATCATCACCACCTAGACATAAATTTGTTTTGTTTGTTTGTTGTTTAACGCTGCACTCAATTGGGATACAATGACATGCATCAACCAAGTCAGCGCGCCTGACCACCCGATACCGTTAGTCGCCTCTTACGACAAGCATAGTCGCCTCTTACAGCAAGCATGGGTTGCTGAAGACCTATTCTCTACCCGGATCTTCATGGGTCAGGATACAAGTCATACATTAATTTCACCCAGGTCAAGGGCCTACTTGAAAAGGTGGAAAAAAGAGAGCCACGATACACTGTAGCTCACCTAACTTATAAAGAAATTAATTTTATGACATGAGTGTGAGTGAGTGAGTTGGGTTTAACGCCGCTTTTAACAGTATTCCTGTCATATCGCGGCATGTCAGCTTTATGTGGGAGGAAAGCCCAAAGTGATGCAGGTCTTAGACGTTTACCAGTTCCGTGAAACCCATGAGCACGGGTATGGTTTATGACAAGAACAAGTGGAATCTGTTGTACCCCATACATATTACAACAAAGCTTGAAAGATGAAGCAATGACAAAATGAAGTCACACTTACTTTCTGGATACGACCCTGTTGCCTCCAAGACTGTCATATTTGGAAAACTCTGCAAATACAACCATCATCACCCCATAAACAAAACAAAGATCAATTATTCATGATAGAAATATTTATATCATTTGCTTAAGGGGTGATGAGGTGAGGTGAGGTGAAATGGGGTTTAACGTCGCGTCCAAGATTATTGCACTTATATAGCGACGTGCATGTACTTGTGTGTGTGTGTGTGTGGCTGCTTGTACTAGTCCGGACTGATGCCGATTAATAGTGCTAGCCCACTGAGATATCATGCCACAGTTTCACATGAATACCCCACTCAGTCACAGTATACCGACCAGTCTTTGTTTTAGCCCCTTAATGCCGGGCGCCAGACAGGGTAACAACAAGTACCATCTTTTAACGTCTTTTGGCATGACGCAGCCAGGGATCGAACCCTGGACCTTCCGGTCTCCGGGCGGACGCTCTACCTCTAGACCACGGAGGCGGTTTTAAGGAGTGATGAGTCAGAGGGTTTGGTCATGTGTTTCCGGTGAGGAGAGGGGTGTGTTTGGGCGAGATGTTGGGAAGAGTTTCCACGTTTCATAAATAAGAATAGATAGGCAATTAGTATCGGGGATTGCATTGGAGTGAGATGTTTTCTAAGATGTTGGGAAATAGATAAATTAGTATGAGTCGGGGTAAGGTAAAATATTAATGTTACATATTCCTGTCTTGTTTCATTATTGTTTTGAGGTAGTGAGCAACTGGATGTTGACTTAGAGTACATTCAACAATATTCTAGATATCACAACGGCGTGTAAATATCTGCATCCCAGAGGGAGTGAGTGAGTGTGTATGGTCTTATGCTGCTTTTAGCACTATTCCAGTAATATCATGGTTAGGGACACCAGAAATGGGCTTCAAACATTGTACCCATGTGGGGAATCAAACCCAGGTCTTCAGCGTGATGAGTGAATGCTTTAACCACTTGGCTACCTCACTGCCTCAGTAGGGCATGTGCATCAATTCCCCCTTTCGAAATATATTGACACACAATCAGCTTGGCAACACATTGTGACCACTTGATCCTGAGCTACTGGAGTCCTATTCTGCCTTGGGATCTCCAAAGGGAGACAACCGCGGGCTACGTTGAACCTTTTCTACTCTGGAATCACCACAGTGGGTATAAATGTACCCCAAATAATTACTGGTATATGATTATTGTTTGTTTGTTGTTTAACGCCGCACTCAGCAATATTCCAGCTAAATGATGGCGGTCTGTAAATTTTCAAATCGGGACCAGATAATCCTGTGACTGATATCATGAGCATCGATCCACGCAAATGGAATACGATGCCATGCATCAACCAAGTCAGCGAGCCTGACCAAACTATCAATAAATCCCCTCTTACGACAAGCATGGGCTGCTGAAGACCAATTATAACCCTGAATCTTCACTGGACTATGATTATTTGAGACTTTACTGACCAATAAGTGTATATTTCAATTTAGATCTCACATCCAAAACGTATTGGTTTTATTGTCATTTTAACTAAAGCCAAACACTACAGTGTTATTTTTATTTTAACATCTTTTATGAATTCATCAAGTTTCAAAAGGAAAGGTGACACATGATTATATGATTTGAATCTCTGATTGTGTAATGACTGCAAGGCCGTAGTTAACTTTTTTTGACAGGGGGGGGCAAATATTTGTACAAGTATCACTTGTCCCCAACTTGATTCAAATAAAACTGTTTTGTATAAAAAAATCTTGGGGGGGGGGGGGCCCGGCTGGCTCCGCACTGGACTGTGCTCCACAAGGTACTGCTCTCACCGTGCCGAGTATCTCGATGGCGCTGTCCGTGAGACGGATACTAGACTGAAGGTGCAGCTCCTCAATAAGGGGACATAACTCTGCCAACTTGGAGATAGCAGTGTCGCTCAGCTGAATAAAGAACAATGACATCGTAGTCACACAATGTTGTCATGCAACATTCACTAATGCAGCAGGAGTTGTTGGATACAGAGAGAGAAACATTATTTCACTTATTTCACTGCCTGTCAGCGTAATGTGGGACGAAAACCCATCGTGACACAGGTCTCGGATGTTTGACCCCTTGGTGAAACCCATTAGCATTCAGCTGACAAACCAAGGATGATAATCAATGCGAATTTGGGATTCAAATTTGAGATCACAGGATCCTGGCACACCTAAGGGCAGGAACTCTCCACAGCAAAATGCAGTGCCTATGGGGAGGTATTCTAGCTTAGTGATACACAACTTGAGTGGACACATTATGACAAAATCCCTGGCCTTCATACATTTCTCTGACCTTCATATATTTCTGACCTCTGACCTTCAAATATTTTTTACCTTCATTTAATTCTCTGACCTTCATATATTTCTCCAACCTTTATAAATTCCACTGTCCTTCACATCTTTCTCTGAACTTCTCTGACCTTCATATATTACTCCGACCTTCACCTTCAGGGCATACTTACAGAGCTGCATCCAGTCAGATGGAGGGTTCTTATCTTCGGCCCGGCCATGTGGAAACACTGAAACATAACAATCACACTAAACACAAAACCATACAGAATACCGCTTAAAGCTCCTTACTCTTTGTTTTCCTTCCTCAGTGTTTTCATTGTATTTATATTTCCAGTAATGTGGCTAAAGACATTTAGAGTGAGTGAGTGAGTGAGTATGGTTTTACGCCACTTTTAGCAATATTCCAGCAATATCACGACGGGGGACACCAGAAATGGGCTTCACGCATTGTACCCATGTCGGGAATCGAAAAAGACATTTAGAAAGATAACTCATGAACTCCATAAATAGCCAGATACAGCCAAATACTATAGTAATAATGAACAAGAAAGGTCGTAAAAAATCTTATAAATGATGGGATATAACAAACTTATTCTACAGGTTGAAATCGTACGTGAGTGAATTTCTACCTTGCCAGTGATATTACTGTTGGACTCCATATCTATCAGCTCAAGCTCCTTGCAGTGATGGAGGACCCACCACAGACTGAAAGAAACATAAAGATGTAGACAAACTCCAAACAGTACCATTAGGAGGTGTGAAAAGCAAACTGAGGAGGCAACAGCCATGCTGTGTGTTACATTTGGCAGAATATACGATCAGCATCCATCCACTTCCTTAACATCGTTCATGTATTTATGATTAATTTCTTCCTTCTCTTCACCCTTCAGGAAATCTACTACAGTTTTCCCTTGCTATTGCACGCTTCAATATAGCACTAACTCGGTTATAGCGTGCGGTAAAGCATAGCTCCCAAAATTGACTAACATTTTTACAATTTCTTCCAAACATTGCATCAAAATTCTTTGAAGTTGTATCATTGGGTACTTTTAACTGAATCACTGATAGATTGGGAGGAAACGTGTGCACAGCTGATTGCTATTTCCGGCTTAGTTTACGAGAAAATACACACGGTAATCTTTATCTCTGCATATAAAACAAGGCCTTGGAGAGCAGGAAATACATTTTAAATGGTAAATCATCATGTCTGGTGATGTTTTATATCAAATTTCATACTTTTATTGACCAATTTTGTTATACATGTTTATTCACCTGAATACGCTGAAGGGATACGTGTTTTTTGGAAAGCGCATATTAATACTTGATAAATTCTTTTTTACACTATGAATCATAAACAACTTCTATTGAATGATTCTTCTCTTTTTTTAAACTCTGAAACGTGCAACGTAGATCTGTAGACAGAGCATGTGTACTGTTTTGTTGGTAATCTACCATCTACGACTTGACCTTGGTTAAACCGCCGATCATCTATAACGCTCATCAATGATTTGGACCCCGAAGGTAGCGCTGTAGAGGGGTCACTGTATTACAAACAACTCACATAATATTATATTGTTATTATTCCCTGACAAGTCTATTTTATAGCAACAATTATGCAATGACCCATCAATTTGTTTTGACCTGAAGCAAATAATGACATGAAATACAAAACCAGGACAAATATTTCCATACCTAGTACCGGGTAGTAGGAATAGAAATACCGTATTTGACGTAATAAGCACCCGGGGCGCTCTTAAAATTAGAAATAGGGGCTCTTATAGGAATATAATTTTGGTGAGAAAAAAAACAGAGTTGAAAGATCGTAAATTTCGTAGTTTATGCTGACAGAGTGAAAGGATACAAAAGTAAAGTATGTGTGAATCATAAACGGCAGATATATTTTCCAGAATTAAATTGCCCATAATTAAGAGTATATAACTCACGAGTGTGTATTATACACAAACAAATAAGTCTGGTGTACATTGACCAATCGGAAGGGGTGCTAATTGGGATTGTTCACTAGCCAATATATTAGCAAATATCGCTATGGACGCTTATTATGTCGAATACGGTAGGCTATTTGGATGTTGGAGTTATCTGCCCTTGCCATGTCCAATATGGCAGACGAAGTGAGTGAGTGAGTATGGTTTTACGCCGTTTTTAGCAATATTCCAGCAATATCATGGCGTGGGACACCAGAAACGGGTTTCACACATTGTACCCATGTCGGGAATCGAACCTGGGTCTTCGGCGTGACGAGCGAACGGTTTAACCACTAGGCTACCCAACCTCCCCGGCAGACAAACGATCGCAATTTGGAAACATGATGTGAACAAGATCGAGACATACCCCTTCTCTCCAACATGGATGCATCTTTGTAGTTTTATCACCTGAAGCATAAGAAACACATTGAAGCCAATGACATTTTCTAAAGGGCATCAACAAACTTGATAATCACAACACAGAAGCAGATACAGAAGAGGGAGAAGCCGTAACTTTGTAAAATCCCGAGTAGAACACCAAAAGTTTCACACCATCATCATATTCTATCTGGAAATAATCATGGTTGGAGTGAGTGGAGTGAGTGAGTATGGTTTTACGCCGTTTTTAGCAATATTCCAGCAATATCACGGCGGAGGACACCAGAAATGGGCTTCACACATTGTACCCATGTCGGGAATCGAACCCGGGTCTTCGTCGTGGCGAGCGAACGCTTTAACCACTCAGCTACCCCACCGCCCCTGGATCAGAGAAACCAATGACTGATGTCTATGGCACTATCAAAGTCCATGTGGGGACTCCAGGTACCATCAACAACAACAACAACAACAACAACAACAACAACAACAATCCATTAAAATGGCGCTGTACTCCACGCATAAGCATGCTCTAAGCGCTTAAAGATGATGAACCCGGCCGATGGATTAGTCTGCACTCAACAGTCATTCTAGCTCCTTGGGGAGTATACAACCCAAGCTACCTGTGGGGTGAAAGAAGGTTGAAAACCACAATGCCATCATATCCTACCAGGTACCCATTCACTGCTGGGTGAACAGAGGCACAAACAAAGTCACAAACAGACACCACATGCGTTACATGTGCTACATCAATAACTTATGAATGTTGGGTGGTCATGTCATCGATCCCAATTGCGTGGATCGATGCTCATGATATTAATCACTGGATTGTCTGGTCCAGACTCGATTATTTACAGACACCATATAGGTGGAATATTGCTGAGTGCGGCGTTAAACAACAAATAACCAACCAATCGGGTGGTCAGGCTGTGTCACATGGTTTATTTCACTGTATGCAGCAGACAGCAGTATTCCAGCTATATGACGATGGCCTGCAAATAAATCTGGATCAGGAAAACCAGTGACTGACAAGATCCACGCCATCATGGGATGCTGACACACTATCAGATCCCCCATCCTCCGTGAACATCCGTGTGAGAACTGGTCTTCAGCAACCCATGTGGTAAGAGGCAACTAATGGGATCGGGAGTTGAGGCTCGCTGATTTGGTTTAGGCATCATTATATCTCAACTGCATAGATTGATGCTCATGACGTCAATCACTGGATTGTCTGGACTTGATTATTTATAGAATGCTGTCATAGACTGGAACATTGCCGAGTGTGGTATTTAACAACAAAAAACAAAACTGTCAGACAGTCTATCATTAATCATCTCTTACAACAAGTATTCATTGTTCTGTCAAGAATTGAATGCCTAGGGACAGGCCCCACTTCAACTTCTGATAGTAAAAGATATGCGTCAATTCTTATTTGCCTCGACAGAACACCGAGTATTAGATATTGGCAATCTCATCCAACTCAGATCTTTTACTCCGATATGATACCTCTCAGTCTCTGCATGAAGATCTGAAGACAAATCCACAAGAGGTCGCGAAAGGTGAACTTTCCAATCAGCCAGTCAGCACTAAGGCTTGAAGATTTCTGGTATGAGTGAGTTAGCGTAAATGAGGAATTCCAAACAATAAAACATAAAGCTAAACTATTATATTGAGGATATTTTACACATCCTGTTATTTCTGAGTGCCATGGTATCTACACTTAAAATAGTTTAATTTCCAACTGGGAGCATATATGTGTTCTGTGGTGGGTATTGTTTGCTAAGACTGAAATTTGGTAATCGAGGTAGTAATGAAATGCAGCTGAACCATTTTAGAAAGCGGACATATGACTGGCTCAAGAACCTGCACATCATTGAATTAGATCTGACCTGTTTATCAGAGTGACAGATCTGATTTTGATAAGATTGTGGGTACTAGGACCTACTTGGAGGATATCTATTGTGTTGGCTTTACCTTCAATTTCCTGCACTCGGTGCTGAGATTTTTGAGTGATTTGTTGGTGACTGCCACGCCCGATAGGTCCACGTAGGTCAGGTTAGGGCAAAAGTGACCTGCAAAATAGTTTGTGATGCAGCACCAGAGGAGGATGACACAATTATATACTCATCGGCAAAAGAAATGTGAATACCAAACATGTTGGTTAATACACGAAGAATTACTCATATTCAAGAGACATTAGATTGGTTTGATGCACATTAACATACTGGTGTGTTTTGTGAACCGACGCTCATGAACACATCACATGTGACGTCATAGATCCATGATTCAAGATTTGTCTTTTGCAGGATTAGCGTGTAAAGTTTGGAAATCACGTGCAGCATATCGTGATAACAATAAAGACACTCTGTGGAACAACTTGACTGATTGTTAGTTTTGTGATGAAGTGGTACACATTGGAAACATATCTTCTTAACACAGATACTTCTCTCTATGTTTCTTTGGTTCACGTTTCATTTGGAGGTGAGTATATACATATATATAAACTGGTATACAGTATAACTATATTTAAAATGCATGTAGTAGGGCTGGGATGGGTAACACGAGTACTGACTAGGACCCGGGTACCCACAGGACTACCCAGACCCATGGTAAGTCATGTGATATATTGTTTTATGACAAAGATTATCTGGAAGTAGAACTTCATGGTTCCACTACAAGTCACTAATGTTTGCATTTCTTTCTGACTATGCATGATTACTTCTGCCTTCTAAATGTTTGAATAAGAGAAAGCTTCAGCCAACTTCAGTGTATGCATGACCAGATCATTTCATATCTGTAACTAAATACATTTTGCTAAGGCTACAATCAAACTATCAGCTATTTTGTACCTATCTCTTGACACCTACAGTGGGTACCAGGGTAGGGTTGGGTAATTAGGGGGGGGGGGGCACCCAGGCAGTAAATTTGGACTCATACCAGCCCTAGCTTAGAGAAGTTTAGTAACATAGGTCTCTTTTGTAAAATAAATTTACGAAAAGAAATAGAATTTTTTTTTGCCTCAGGATAGTAATTAGACTTTTCTTAGCTGCTGCACTAGGTACACGGGTTTGTCAATTTGTTCTAGACGTAACAGAAGAGATTGTTCATTCATGAAACCATAAGCATCATCATGGATGATGAACATACCTATAATGTCCAGGGCGTAGTCGGTGAGTAGTCGGGGAGAAGCAGACAGATCCAGGGACACGAGGTTGGATCCGCACCTCTGTAGCAGCGAGTGCAGCATTTTGTCTGTCACACCTGGAACATTGAGTGACTGATTGGAGGATGGATGGATGGATGGATGGATGGGTGGGTGGGTGGGTTGGTTGGTTGGTTGGTTGGTTGGTTGGTTGAAGGAAGGAGTAACATCATGGTTCTTTAACCTGAACTGAGTTTTCTCACCTCCAAATCTCTTGAACATATTCCTGAAGTGAACCGACTTCAATGTCGACCAGGACTGGAGGCTAAGGTGGCGCCAGCGATGACACACTGAAATGTCACAACGAAGAAATTCTTACATCTTCAATGAGGAAATACCTCCACGTCATGACGCGTTCAATCTGCCGATACCCAAATAACAGACCCAGTAACTTTAACACAGGCTAAATATAAGTTAACTTCTGAATACGAGTCACAGAGACAAATCCATCTCAAGTCACATTCAGTGCTTCAGCTACAGAGTTTTTTCCTTGATGTTTAACGCTACACCTATTCCTGCTATATGATGTAGTCTGTAAATAACCTAATCTAGTCCAGACAAATCAGTGATTGATATAATGAGCAACATTCGATTCGCATGAAGGTGACACAATCACCTATACTAACAAGCGTTACCAAATAAAAAATATTTAAGAAAGCAGAAAAAAAACCAACAAAAAACGAGCCTGACCAAGCTTGACTTGCTATCCCAAACTCTTCACTTTCACACAGAGGCAGAATCGAATCAACACAGTGGGATCAAGGTCACGGTTAGGATTGTTTGCACACGTTTCGAAGCTGATGAGCCAGGTCATTCATACAGTCACCTCTCTCTAGGGTTATCCGCCCCTTGATAGACAGGAAGGTCATGATGTTTAGTAGAAGGTCATCACAAAGGTCATTGACCTGCATCCCAGCACCAGACTGCATGATGGGGTCAGGATGTCCGTTGGTCCCGGGAACTGTGGACTACCACAACTTGGATATATAAAGCTTTGTTTGTTTGTCCTGAATCCCCTAGGGGTAACACATAATGCATGTTGGAATTACCAACAAATTACAACAGACTTAACTACGAGCTTAGGTCATCTTGCGCTATCGCTCGGAAAAAGCGTGCAGCTTTTTGCTTTAAAGTGTGGTATAAGTGATTTATTCTGCTTCTCAGAAATCTATGTGCAGCCTGACTTGCTCGTGGCAGGGAACAAGAGATTTATTCCCCGCTGAGAAATTATGGACAATCAGAACTCATAAATCTGACAGGGAGGGAGATATGATAACCTCTTTTATCATCCTCATAAGAGAGAATTATGTTTTTACCAATCCTAAACAAACACAGCAGCAACAGGTTTCAGTATTCATGGATTTATCTAGAATTCCATGACCTTGGCAGGCAAATTTGGACAAAAATCATTATGTTTTTACAAATTCGGATTTTTAGTTCATGTATTTCTTAAATTCAGAAGTAATTTAACATTGCATTCAATGCAACAATAAATTATTACAAACAGGAAATGGGAAATTCTTAATTTCAATTTGAGAATTGTAAATGACATTGCTGCAGCATTGAGGATGAATATCGGCCTCTGAGCAGGTCTACATAAATCACCAACCTTGGCTGTATCTTCATCTTGAGTAGTCAGGTCAGGGATTCCGGTGAACTTCTTGAACGTTGTTCTCTTAGATTCTTCTGCTCTGTGCACACGTAAATTCCTCATGGAAGAAGACAACAGAAATAAATCCAATGATACTTTTAAAAGAACCGTTGGGATGGTTATCAGTGCATCACAATACTTTGTTTAACAAAATTAAAGTCATCCCTCAAAACAACCTGATACACACAAAGTGTGGATGTCACGAATTTACACCTTTAAGTCAAGAATGTTCAGGTGAACTGTTCTTGTACAATGACAGAAGATTGTTTTTGTTTTTTGGGGGTTTAACAATGCCTCAGCAATATTCTAGCTATATGACGGCGGTCTGTAAATAAATTAGTCTGAACCAGACAATCCAGTGATTGACATCTTGAGCATCGATCTACGCAATTGGATACGATGACATGCATCAACCAAGTCAGCAAGTCTGACCACCCAATCCCGTTAGTCGCCTCTAACAATATGCATAGTCGCCTCTTACAGCCAGTATGGGTTGCTGAAGACCTATTCTACCCCGGATCTTCAAGGGTCTGTACAGCTTCAACATATTTGTGAACGTCACATATGGACTTCTATGATATCATTGGCATTGTATATGGCTAGTCAATAAAGTTGCCACATCCTGATCTTAATGCTCCATTACAACCTGTTTGTTTGTTGTTTAAAGCCACACTCAGCAATGTTCCAGCTATATGACGGCAGCCTGTAAATAATTGAAGCTGGTCCAGACAATCTAGTGATTGATATTGTGAGCAACAATCCACACACCGAGTCACAGAGTCTCACCAACCAATCCATTTGGTCACTTCTAACAACCAGCACAGGTTCTGGTGAAATATTCTGCACAGGACAGGGGTGGGTGATTGGTGCGGGGTTGGGGTGTGTGTGTGTGCATGTGTGTTGGGTTCGGGTGGGGGCGTTGGGGAGAGACACAACCTAAGATGAAGAAGATGATTATCCCATATATATGTCAGTACAAATCTGGCACCATTGTAGCAGGTTATGAAATTCTTTTTTTTCCTTTCCTTTTCATTACTGACATGAAATAGTTCACTTGTTGTAGTGAGTGAGTGACTGAGTTTGATTTTACGCCGCTTTTAGCAATATTCCAGACATATCATGGCTGGGGAAACCAGAAATGGGCTTCACACATTGTACCCATGTCGGGAATCGAACCCGGGTCTTCAGAGTGACGAGCGAACGCTTTAACCACTAGGCTACCTGACCGCCCCTCACTTGTTTTGAGAAGTGTGTGCATTTTAGTTCAGTTTCAGATTCTCTGAACATTCAGAATCATAAGCATGGTAGAGTTACCTCCCTTCCAACTCCAGCTCTTCCCTCGCTGCTTGGAGAACGCTGTCTGCCTCCTCCTCAGTGGTGAATGACACAAAGGCTATCCTGGTAGAGATGCGGCATGTCAATGCTCAAATTCAACAGAAAACAGTTACAGTGCTATAACTCTTAAAAGTGTGATTTCTGTCTCAATTCCATGTGTAACAATCCAAACTCATGTTTTTTTCACTTATACTGATAGTGTGCTAAAGATGCTTAATATTTCAACTAATACAACATATATTTTCTGAACAATTCAAGGAAAAAACTGCTTTCCTAAATTCAAACATTTCATTTATAAACAACCCATCATACAATTATAGCACATAGTACATAATTCATTTTACATAATTTAACATAAAACATGCTAAAAGTCATTGTATTTTCAACTATTAAACTGTGTGTGTGTGTGTGTTCGTCTCTCTCTGTGTCTGTCTGTCTGCTTGTACTAGTCCAGGCTAATGCCTATTTTACAGAGCTAGCTCACTGGGATACCATGCCGCAGTTTAACATGAATACCCCACATGACACAGCATACTGACTTCAAGCCGACCAGTCCTTGTTTTAGCCCCTTGATGCAGAGCACCAGGCTGGTAAACAACAAGTACCATCTTTTAACGTTTTTTGGTATGATGCGTCCGGGTTCAATTCCCAGACCTTTCAGTCTCCGGGTTGATGCTCAAACACTAAACCACAGAGGCAGCCTGAACACTTATATTAGAATTTACATACTCATGACCTATTTCATGGTTAATGGTTCAGTGAGTGAGTGAGTGAGTGAGTGAGTGAGTGAGTGAGTGAGTGAGTGAGTGAGTGAGTGAGTGAGTGAGTGAGTGAGTGAGTGAGTGAGTGAGTGAGTGAGTGAGTGAGTGAGTGAGTGAGTGAGTGAGTGAGTGAGTGAGTGAGTGAGTGAGTGAGTGAGTGAGTGAGTGAGTGAGTGAGTGAGTGAGTGAGTGAGTGAGTGAGTGAGTGAGTGAGTGAGTGAGTGAGTGAGTGAGTGAGTGAGTGAGTGAGTGAGTGAGTGAGTGAGTGAGTGAGTGAGTGAGTGAGTGAGTGAGTGAGTGAGTGAGTGAGTGAGTGAGTGAGTGAGTGAGTGAGTGAGTGAGTGAGTGAGTGAGTGAGTGAGTGAGTGAGTGAGTGAGTGAGTGAGTGAGTGAGTGAGTGAGTGAGTGAGTGAGTGAGTGAGTGAGTTGGGTTTAATGCCACTTTTAACAGTATTCCAGTTATATCACGGTGTGTCAGCTTTATGTGGGAGGAAAGCCCGAAGTGATGCAGGTATCAGACGTTTACCACTTCGGTGAAACCCATGAGCACGGGTATGATGCTGACAAACCTAGAAACATAATCAGAGCGAACCAGGATTCGAACCCACGATCATAGGTTTCTGGCATGTCCAAGGGACGCAACTCTGCACAGCGAATCGCGGTGCTTTAGACGACTGGAACTCCCGTGCCCACGTTAATGGTTCAGATTTATCCAGACATCATGAGAACACTTACCCTCTGGGCCTCTTTTTCAGGTGGTCCTTCACTATATGGGTGTATGTAACTGTTCCAAATTTGGAGAAGAAATCTTTCAGCTGTTGCCAACTGACCTGGAACATAGAGTGAGTGAGTGTGTTTGTGTGTGTGGGGGTGGGGGTGCATGAGTGAGCCGGAAGCGAGTGGTATAAAACCTAACGAGGGATGCATAAAACAACAAATTTATCTTACCGACATGTTTTAATATGAAATTGTAAAAAAATTAAAACAAATTCAAAATTGATAGAAAACAGCTGTTTGATTGAGCTGATGTTAACTTGTGCTATGTTACGTGACTTTCATTGACTCAGAAAAAGAGTAAGGCTTTTGGCTTCGAAGCAGGGTATAAGGTATTTATGATGCCTCTTAGAAATCCATGTGCAGCCTGACTTGCTCGTGGCTGCACCAATAATGGGATGTCCTCAGATCTTTGGTTAGCAGTAGCGAAAACTAAGATCTGATTTAAATGAGATTGAGTTGGGTATCACCAGCAATACAAAACAATAACAACAATTACCCTATATCCAACATTTCCAACAAATATCTTCCGTTGTAGACCATATTTATCTTCTGACTCTATATCACTACATTCTTCATCTTCATCGCCCTGCTCAGCAACAACTGCATCTGTGACCTCAGCATCTTGATCGCCAACTCCTGCATGTTTGACCTCTTCATTTGCCTCCTCATGTTCCATTTCTGTGTCAAAAATACTGAGTTTACTATTTGTTCTTAGATTACGAACCTTAAAGTGACCTGATGACAGATGTAGCATGTCGCTACTAGAACCTTCTCTAGTTACTTGCCTTAGTAGATCTACCAACAGATTAAAGGGGCACTGATCTAACGCCATTCCTCGGACTCGTTGTTGCCTTTGTTATTGTTTTTTCCCCCATGAGCACCCGGATGATACGCAACGCAACTGAGCGTGACCAGAGACTGGGCTACCGTCTGCAAGGACAGCTAAATAAACTTGGAGGCTGGAGGCAATATTTGTTTTACGCATTTTTGCATAAACACTGATTGGTTAACTGTGATCTATAAAGATTCGACAAAGGGCGCATGTTAAATACTTTCTTCAGCCTAAACAAACAGACAAAAAGAACGGCGGAGCTCATCGGAAGTCGTCATTTGGAAATACCCCAGATGGTTATAGTTTAATACTAAAAAAAGTATCAATGCAGTGAAAGCATTTTCGGATTTCGGATTGTGGAATACGATTACTACTCCCTTGTTGTCATACACGTTTTCTCGTATAACCCTACACTTGTGTATTTGTCGTCATTCACTTGATGCTCAGTTAATGAATTTATTACAGGTACAATTAGTTGTAGCACCACTTAGATTACCTGACAAAGGTTCTCATTTGGCATTTATTGTGTCTGGGGTAATTATTCAATCTAAATCCAGGTTTGAAGTGAGGTTGTGTAATATGCACGTGGCAGCCCAGCAAGAGATGAATGATCAGTTGATTTACTTTTTTTTGTAAATCAACGGATCGTTCCTAGTCATCAAAGGATTAACAGAAAATACGTTGATTGATTAATCACTGTTATCTTGCACAGTGGATATGTCAAAAGTGAGTGTTTACATGTCTAGGTTTACTAAAACAAAGGGAATACACTCATATCATGGCGTGAAGTGCCGATGTAAAAACAACATACAATTTGTTCAAAGGGTTAACTGATAATACGTTGATTGGTTGCTCATTGTTATCAAACTCAATGGATTTTTTAGGAACCGTCGACATAATGAAAATAGTTGTCACGTGGCCTTTCTCAGCCGACCCTTGAGACTTGACACCCGAAAAGATATATATCTTTTAGAATATTTGATAGTTACAGAGACATCGAATAAGTTATTTTGTATAGCTGCAGACGAGTGGGATATTATTCCTTTGTGTGGATATTCACGGATACATTCCTCGAATAAGGAAGCTGCCTATTTATACACATAAATTTGGTAAGTTGTAATTATGGTATTTGCATTTTGTTTTCCTTCATTTGAACCGATTCGTTCTTGTTTTTCTACGTCTTGGTTGGGAAATTCTTCAATGCGCGATAGACGTTGTTTTCACAGGTCATTTACTTTGTAAGCGTGTATAGATTACCGTCAATTTGTAAAATGTGATTCTCTCAGGCAATTTTTAAAATGTGTAAATATTTCAGTCATTTTGACTAAAAAATCTGTCCAGATTGATTAAGACGATCAAAAGGGCCTACAAACATCACAACAGATTATTATGTAGGATTAGAAGCCAAACAACATAGAAATGTACTTTTCAACGTAACATTTTCAGTCTCTTGGTGATGATATTAAACATCAAAATGTTTGGAATTCGTTATCATAATAATACAGATGGAAATGTTTTTCAGTCACTTTGTAAAATAACTGAATATTTAGACGTTTAATAACTATGTTACACATTTTGACAGTAAAAAAATATACACACTATAAAAAAAGCAATGCTCAGGTGAAATATTTACTTTGTGTTGCAAGTCAAAATAGTGTAAACGAAAATCGCAAAATTACCAAGCCAGTGACTTATAAAAACTTCGTCACCATTACCGATGCTACCCACAAAGATGCCTACATTTCCTTATTATCTCGAAAACTGTATTTCATTTTGTTGATCAATATGACCATACGCTCTTATTACTACCGGTATCCATAAAAATGACTAATGCGCTTACGAATGGCGCAACAGAGGTCGCGAGCTAGTCTAGATTTCTGCTCTACATCTGGGTACTCACTGGGAAAAAACAATAACAAAGGCAACAACCAGTCCCGGGGAATTGCGTTAGATCAGTGCCCCTTTAAGCCACGTGTGCTAGTGTTACCGTTAGCCTTATCAAGACATCAGTACTTCGTGAACTCCGTATTATTTAATTTTATCAACTTTGTCTGGATCAGAGAATGTGACCGACAAATGCAAAAAATAAAAGTTGTGTTGGTAATACTGGATATTCATAAAGACAATTTGAGTGTTCTCAGACTTTACTTTCAGATTATCATAAATTGATGCTATAAATGTTGTAACGCAAATTTCACACATTATATTATCAAATGTCTACTCTAGAGTTTTGTTTCATACAAATAACCTGACTGTCAATATCGTTTAAAGATGTGACATGTTATGTTCATGAAACTGTTTCTGACACTTACTTGTGGTCACTTCTCAGAGCTGTATTGGGAAATGAAACTAGAGTGCTCTCCCTTGGTTCGCTCTTCTCTGCTGTTCACGCTTGCGATTTAATGTTAAAGCGTATTAGTTTACTTTTTATTCACGTTTCCTTGGAATACTTATGGTCTTAAAAAGAACCCACAATCATACAACCAGTAAAATAAAATCCATTACTCAACTGATAAAATATTTAGTGCCAGTGCACTGTAGATCATCTGGATATGTAGTCGAGCTGGGAAGGGTAACTCGGGTACCCGGGTCGGGTGGGTACTGAGTAGGACCCGGGGACCCACAGGACTACCCGGACCCGTGGTTAGTCATGTGATATGTAGTTTAATTACAAAAATTATCTAGAACTCTATGGTTACACTACAAGTCACTGATGTTCGCATTTATTGCTGACTATGCACCCATTCCTTCTGACTTTTCATATGGTTGAATAAAGGTACAACTAAGTCAATTTCAGTGAATACATGACCAGATCGTTTAATGCATGTGTCTAAATACGTTTTAAAAGTTCTGTGGTAGAAAAGAATTCCCAATCGGACATTTTGTATCTCTTGAGATCTTAAGTGGGTACCTGCATGGGTAGGGTCGGGTAATAGGGGGTGGGTACCCGGGTAGTAAATTTGGATTCGTCCCAGCCCTAAAATGTAGATCTAATCAACAGTTAATGTCAACAAAGTTGCTGGCAGCATAATTGTTATTCATAAATACTGAGGACAAAGTTTTAACAGATATGAAAGAAGTATCTCAATTTCCCAAATGTTTGATTTTTTAATTTACATTCTTAATGCTGAAGAGGATATGTTTTCTAATACCATACAATGTTTTCTAATCTAAGTCAATCTATATAGGCGGCCATATTCGGTTAAAAAATATAAAGTTGAAAAAAAGGACAAAAGTATGCAGTTAAGGTCAAATATTACGAATAAAGAACTAAATATTACTACTAAAGGTCAACACAAACAGACGCCAGTTAAACAAATACAAAGTTGAAATAAAGGTCAAAATTTCGGAATAATAATAGTCAAATAGTCATAAGAAAAGAAAGAACAACGTGTACGAAAGAACTATAATAAGATGCAACTGAAGTGTTCACATATTGGAATTTTTTAGAAAAGGCAATTCATATGAATTGTGACTTTTTTCTAAAGGTTCTTACATATGGTGTTCAATTCAAAATTTCAGCAGCACCATTTGTGTTTTAGATGTACATCAGTGTTTCGAAGATAAAGCCAACAAGCCCTTAATGGGAAATAACACACTTTAACATAATTAAACAACTGAAAAAAGCATGCGCTAATTTTCAAACACAATATAAAACATTGTAAACGGTCATCATATGTATAATAACATGGGGCCGCATTTACTTTCCAATTATTGTCATTTTATTAATAATTGGATTATTTGAATCATATATCAACAATAAGTACGTTTTTATTCATTACTTTAAAATCAATAACTAAATGTTCCGTTCCTATTTTGCGATATGAAAACAAATAATTTAACATTATAAACTTTGAAAAGGAAACACAATATGGTTATCTATTTCACGCAGAAAAGCAAATGTCTTTGACATTAATGAAACTAATTTAATATTCACGTTTTATTCACATGCATTCATTGACACAATGGATGATGATTATTATCAAGATATGTTTCAGTACTTTCAGAATGAAATACAGTGATTAAAACATATTTATTATTTGATCCATATTGTTACGTGACGTTATGCCATGACATTCTGCTTTTATGAATATTTCAGTATGACAGTGTTTTACCTTTAAAAAAATGAAGTGACAGTTAATGATTATTCTTCCAGTTTTAAATGTTATGATGACATAGAATAATATTCAAATGTTAAATATAATATCGTTCCAAAGAGTATCAACGGCTACATATACTCTCCAAAAGGTAGGGGCTAAAATACAGATGATTACAGAAAATCATGAACGTTTGAGATGACTTTATTAAAACTGGGTCATAAAAAAATAAAAAAACATCACCTGTCTTAACATTGACCCATTTCAGGTCAGAAATGCTGTATAAATTACAGGTTGGAATCAGTTCTTAAATTTCTTTAATTTTAAAACAAATGATTATCCTCCGACATGCAGTCTCGGACAAATGAAACCGGATGCTATTTTGTAAATTTACGAAAAAGAATAACTTTTGGGATCCAGATAGTTTATTAAATATGTATCTATTTATTAAATTAGAATGACAAATGGACCCGCTCTCCCTAATTCAGTAAAGTTGAAAAAAAAGAAAAGGAAAACTAATGCAAAATATCCTTTTCTAAGTGGAGAGTAGATTTCATATTTTAAAAGCATGCATGCAATTAATTCCTATAATAAATACATTACATTAATATTCATATCAATTTTTTTTTTTGTTTATTTAATTTTCACAGCTGAACGAAAATAGGTCAACTACAGTCAACATAGAAAAAATAATACATCTCACAGATGTCACGCAAATTCCAGAGGTTTCTGCAAACATCCATGAATCAGAATGTCTTGAATCTTCTTGAAGTAGATCGAAGTAAGCACTGGTGATTATGTTTTATTGTCTGTTAAATTTTGGCTACCCCGTCGTTTATATTTGTATGAATTTAATTGTGAAAGTTTATTTTTTTCAAGAAGCGGCATATAAATACAGATAGACGGGGGATACAGGAATAACAAAATAATGTTATTCTTTCGGTGGGAGGGAATGTTGGGGCGGCGGGAGATGAGTGAGTGAGTCTGGTTTTACGCCGCTGTTAGCAATATTCCAGCAATATCACGGCGGGTGACACCAGAATTGGGTTTCACACATTGTACCCGTGGGGAATCGAACCAGGATCTTCGGCGTGACGAGCGAACGTTTTAAACCATTAGGCCACCCCGAAGCCCCCGGCGGGAGAAGAGAAAAACAAAAAGTGATGACGTTCTAACATGACAATCAGCAGAAAATGTTGGTGGTGTATTGAATGGGGACAAACAACCAAAAAAGACGACAGAGGTGTGTAGTCCTATGCCCCTACGACTTGGCAAACATTCGTTTATACCCGTGGCATCGTCCGAATCAGTCTCCCAATGTCTTCGCTTACACTTCTCTCGATCATGTCCCAGACGTGCTCAATGGGAGAGGGGCGGTCGGGTAGCCTAGTGGTTAAAGCGTTCGCTCGTCACGCCGAAAACTTGGGTTCGAATCCCGACATGGGTACAATGTGTGAAGCCCATTTTTGGCCGTGATATTGCTGGAATATTGCTAAAAGCGGCGTAAAACCAAACTCTCACCCACTCACTCACTGGGAGAAAGGTCTGGACTCACGGCTGGCCACTGCATTCTGGTTTTATTTTGCTGCTGACCGACTGACTGCCTGATATAGGAGATTTAACGTACGCTTTCCGACTGTAGCGTATTTCGCACACGGGATAGGGGATAGTCAGTTAATATACGTGTGTTGTGGAACTAGGGCACCCTGTGCGAGACCGATCATTGATATTTTGTGTCTGCAGAAACTGTTGCCAAAGTCTGCAAACCACAGACTGAGACACATTGAACGTCCTCTCAACCTCTCTCTGATGTCTACCAGTTTGAAGCATGCCACTTGCCCTTCGATGGTTCGTCTCTGTTTTCAGCCTGGTAACGATTTGATAACGTTGTAATTCTTTGGCCAAATATGATTTTCTGTTGCCTGGCAGTTTAGATAAGTAGATGCACAATATATTAAACAAGCGATGAATCTTTAAGCTGCAGCTATCACACAATGCGAGACTTGGATCACAGACTAGGATATTACGTCACATTATAGCAGCCTGTCAATGATAAATTTTTTTGTCCTAACGCGTTGTTTTACATAAAACGTAAAACTATATGGATAAAAACTTCTGGTTTACTGCATATAGCAACGTTTCGATGTAGATTCATACAGGCTTGATAACGGCATGAGAATCTGAATCGAAGCGTTCCTATATGCAATAGGGGCGGTCGGGTAGCCTAGTGGTTAAAGCGTTCGCTCGTCACGCCGAAGACCCGGGTTCGATTCCCGACATGGGTACAATGTGTGAAGCCCATTTCTGGTGTCCTCCGCCGTGATATTGCTGGAATATTGCTAAAAGCGGCGTAAAATCTAAACTCACTCACACACACATCTATATCCAATAAACCAGAAGTTATCCTTAAAGTTTTCCGTTTTCTTATTTACTTTCCAACTTCAAGAATGCCAATTGCTATGGTAACGTATGTGTTGGTATGACGCGGCCTTCCGCTCTCCTGGTAGAGCCCCATCCGCTCGACCACACAGGCGGTGTAAAATACAACGAACGCACATGGATACGTAGTTGATTTATTTGTTTACAAGTTCATCCAAAATGACGTATATATACAGGTGCCATGATCTATTGCCAGTGGATATTTATTTACACATCTGATGTCGCAGCACTGAAACAGGACGGAGTTTGAACAAACTACAAATTACATCAAAACTGTGACACACGTGATGAGGTAGCGAACTTATTCAAATAGAAGGATCTTCTGTACGACAATGCACGTGTTGCATTTCCAACGTTCCCTGTGTAAAGTGAGTTAAACGCCGTTTGAATTCCCAGTCGCATTTCGGACAGGGTGCAATGACACAAAATTGCAACATTTAAATACCTGGTTCAATACCTTCATCCTTTATACGAAATGAAATTAAGGATGCGATATTCTGCATTAGAACTGCATTGTGGATAAAGATAAACGGTGGTAATATTCGCAGGTTATTCATGAACTATCCAAACCACCAATAACAAGAATTCAATTTTAGTATGGATAAGTATACCTGATGCTGTTTGTTGGGGTTTATTTAAAAATGAAGCCTGTTCTGCGCTCCCCTAACAATATAGAATCCAGAATGGTTTCTCATTAATATAAACGATTCAATAGTTGCACTGACCTTGATCTATGGTGTTTGAACACAAGGGACATTTTTAAAAAACTGAAGGGAGGTGATTATTATTTTCAAAAACATATTTTATCACATGACATCACAGTTTCAAAATATAGATTTTCAGCACCAATAGCTTGGTTACAAAAACGAAAAACAATATAAAATTTCTGCTACTGTTACGAAGACTGACAACCAAAGACAGATAAAACATTATGTACATGGCATTAAACTGATTCAATGGCATCGCATCTTTAAACAGCTAGACCAAGATATTAATAGTAATCCTCAAATGGCATATATCCGTGTTGGTTGTGCTGGTGGGTGATTCCGTACACCTGGGGCCTCTGTAGGGGGCCGTATATGGAATATACAGGTTTCCGGTATGTAGAGGTCATGTAGTTTGAGAACGGGTAGAGGTTATCTTCTCGTGCGCTCAGACGGTTCATGCCCCGGGCTCTCATTGTTTCGGTCACCGGGCGACCTGATCTCAGGTACTTCCTGTCGTCGACTGGCCAGTCCTTGCCCTCACGTGACCATTTCGGTACAGCGGAAGTGCCCATTCTGTACTCCCACGGACGTTGACATGGCTCGTGTCGGTCAACGACCTTTGGTAGCTCCTCCTGGCGGCGCATTGGTTCACCATTGTCGTACCATTTGTCTGTCCAGTGCTGTAACAGAGTTTACATATTTGTCTCGATAAACCTACCCCGGTATCGATACATATCGCGATACGATACACCTATCTTTATACAGTACTTAATTTTGAAGGGTCTGGTGCCCATTTTCTAGTCTATTTATGATATGTTAGGGTATTTTTGATACTAGGCGTTGTAAATAGCGTCATGTGCCAAATTGAGTCGTTTTCTCAGATTAATGAATTATCAGTTGACCGTTAGATTGTTCGACATTATAAAATGTAAGACAATACAGTTAACCTTGCTAGGACTGCCAATTTGCTTGAGACGAATCCTCCTTTAACATAAATGATATATGTAAGGACAATATGCTCCAGGGCCCATTTGGTTTTTTTAGAATTATTAATTTATGTGAAATCAGTATCATGTCTTTCTTTATGTGTTGAATAGATTAAACCTGTATTTCGAAGACGGATCCACGTGTGGCCCAGTCGTCTAAGGCGCTGCAATTCGCTATGCAGAGTTGCGTCCCTTGAGGACGCCAGAAAACTATGACCGCGAGTTTGAATTTCGATTATGTTTCTAAGTTTCAGCACTATACCAATGCTGTTACCAAAATGATATCACTTAAGGATTTCCTCTCACGTTAAGATCACACGCCGTGATATAACTGGAATTCTGTTCAAAGTGGCGTTATACCCAACTCACACTCAAAGACAGGACACAATATGAAGCACCATCGTTATTTATTTCTAAACTATCTTTAACATAAGTGTTATGGTCTGTAATAATAAGTTTCGTGGGGAGCAGTATTCATTCCTTTACTTCGTCTTGGGAGTATGGTGAGGTGAGGTGAAATTGGGTTTAACGTCGCAACGTGCATGCACGTGTGTGTGTGTGTGTGTGTGTGTGTGTGGCTGCTTGTACTAGTCCGGACTGATGCCGATTTATATTGCTAGCACACTGAGATACCATGCCGCAGTTTAACATCAATATCTCACTCAGACACAGTATACTGACTCCGAGCCGACCAGTCCTTGTTTTAGCCCCTTAATGCGGAGCGCAAGATAGGGTAACAACAAGTACCATCTTTTAACGTATTATGGTATGACGCGGCCGGGGATCGAACCCTGGACCTTCCGCTCTCCGGGCGGACGCTCTACCACTAGATCACGGAGGCGGTTCTTGGAAGTATGGCATATCATATTTTGAATATATTTTACATTCATCAGCCACATACATCTGTGGCGGTGTGGCATCAATTACAAACTATCAGATGTTGTCTTATATTATAAGACCGACAGAGAATAACTACTGGGACACAATAATCTGAATGTTATGTTTTTCCCAGATAGATACTTCCCATATATCAACCGTTAGGAACCACATGTTCATTTAATTTCATGTAGCGATTACCAGATCAAGAAGGATGATGCAGATGCGTCTGCCAGAGATGATGCTTCACTGAGAATACATACCTGGTAGGAATCGCGGCCAACTTTAGAAGTGTATTTTTCTGGAACGCTCCGCCTGATTAATAATGAATCAAATAATAAAACTGATTAAAAATGTATGCATGTTGAATCAGTTGTAGAGCAGAAAGGAACAAACAGCTATAACAGCTGTTTGTTGTTTGACGCCACACTTGGCAATATGAAGACGGTCTGTAATTGGGCCCCTGTGATTAATCGAGTCTGGACCAGACAATCCAGTGATTGACATTACGAGCATCGATCTACGTAATTTGGATATGCTGACATGCATCAACCAAGTCAGCGAACCTGACCACCCGATCCCTTCAGTAGCCTCTTTAATATACAAGCAAGGATTGGTTTCGTATTCCAAACCAGATATTCACGGAGGTCTTACACTAGGAACGACATAAAAGTGGAAACCACACACAAACAGTATATATGGATTCATGTACGTATTACCTCTAGAATAAAAAAAACATGTTTTGTGTTTACGTGATTAGAAAACTCGGGTGATTAATGATTTTACCAAGTTGCGTTGTCCCTTTCTCGAAAACATAATTGTCACACACATTGTTTGTTTATTTGTTGTTTAATGCCGCACTCAGCAATATTCCAACTATATGACTGCAGTCTGTAAATAATCGAGTCTGTACCAGAAAATCATAAGCATCGATCCACGCAATTGGGATCGATGACACGCATCAGCCGAGTCAGCGAGTCTGACCACCCGATCCCGTTAGTCGCCTTTTACAACAAGCATAGTCGCCTTTTACGGCAAGCATGGGTTGCTGTAGACCTATTCTACCCCGGAATCTTCACGGGTCGTCACACACATTAGGCACATTTTATTATTTTAATGCTAAAAGAAGTTGGTTCGTAGCATTTTATTTAGTTGAATAGTTTTGTTTTATATATATTTTTTTGAGTTACAATAAACATTACACCACAGGTAATCTCTAGGATAAGAACAGTTTGAAGAAGATATTTAACATACGACAGCAGAGACGGAAGAGTGAATACAACCATTACCTGAACATTTCTTGTGACGAAGGATATTTTGGGACAGTTGGGGGAATGTTAACCCAGTAAGGGTATCGACTCTGAGGCCGATTGAAAAACAACGTATCCGCCATGTTTGTCCGTTTTACCGCTGTCCTCCCCGAATGTGATATGCAAACTTTGTCTCAGCTGCAACACGAAAGCTGTATTGTTGACGGTCGCACACAACATGCACGAAAATAATTCATGCCATAAATTCCGGGTTTTTCTATGGTTGATGTATGCCTACTACCACTCAAATATCAGTTCTTTCACCAAATATGCTGCCAATAAGCATGAAAATAAAACTATTGACTGTTTGAGTTTGTTTACATTGTGCATGCTGGAAGGGGCTAGCAACGTGCTGCCATGGCGACGTTGACACAAAACACTGCCGCTTACAACACTGCGAAGCGTCAGGGGCAGGTTTGATGTCTTTCATTTACAGAATATCGATCTATTTGTATTAATGGGTGATGTTTTAACTCATCCACTAATAGAGTAGCACAATTCGATGCTTTGCTTCTCATGAATTGTTACATCCACCAACGCACCTTTTGTGTTTTGTTGGTAAGCGACATATCCGAGGTCTGATTATGGCCGCTTCACAACAGTTCCTGTCAACACAGGCCAAATTACCAAAGTTATGGTACGTTTATAGCTGTCATTTTGATCATACTTTATGGTTTGTTATGAGATAAGATATATTTTATGCAAAAGTCACCCTGTTAATTCTAAAACATATATGATTACGTGGCAATCGTGAAAATATTTCAGAATATATCCTCACTGATCCTAGTTGCCAATATTGCTTGTCGTACAAGGCGGCTATAGACCGAATATATTGTCAGGCTATGGAAGAAGAACAAAAATTGATATTCAAATGTCCAGCGGTCATATATATTGTTCTCACTCTTGCTTGGCAACTGTATAAGGATCTATACCGATACGTCGCATTATAGTTGAGTAAGGAAGTTGTCATACATCAAATGTATTGCCTTTACTGTTCAGCGGTGTATACATGTTAAAATAGAAGGCATATCACAATATAATAGAATACATCGCCCGACTAAGTCCCGATAGACGCTAATAACCGTGTTACGGTCTATGATTTATCCAATCTTTATTGTAGTTACAATTAAGCTGTCAGGATTGTTCCGATTGTGTCAGTTTCACCTTAAAAGGAAAAACCTTTAACACTGAAAGATTTTGTTTTGAAGAATTTTCATAAAATATTGTTAATCTCACTGAATGCAGAGCTACAGATGAGCTGCGTATTTGCGTAAAATACCCCCCCAAAAGATTCAAAACCCAATTACTTTCAATTAACTTGCGTACAGAAACGCATGCATTAAATGAAAAATTCAAATGTATAAATTCAACATACGTAAATATCAAATGAAGCTTTTTCAGCATGCGTACAATGGAGCTAATTTCTGAAACACAATTACGAGCTAATTTACTTTCCGAGTCGAGCCTTTAGTTAAACCATTATATACATCTAAAACATATTATTTTTTTTTTTTTTAAATCTCCAAATGTTAGCTCATTTTTGGGGAAAAACAACAGAGTGATGAATAGATGAGTGAAAAAAATATTGGTTACCCAATAAAAAATGCAATAACCCAATTAAAACAGAAACCTTCGATTAAAAACTCAATTGCTCAAAAGGTTATCTGGAGCTCTGTGAATGCATATCAAAATGTCTCTATGGGTGATCTTTGTATCATTTCAGGCAACCCAAGTTACACGAATGGAACCCTTATCACTGCAGCTCCCCTGATGTTGCCCACGTGAGTGAGATGAAAACACAATTTAGAAAAGCTTGATACCGTAGTCCCAAGTATGTCGGGAAACCAGTTTGGTATATGATCTGCAATAAATGTGTAAAGAATATTTAATACTCAAAGAGGCCTTAAACTCCCAACAACTCACTCAATGTTTATCGTCGTGTTTCTGATTTGATCAGCGTTTTCCCATACTTATATAGTAAGTCTTTCAGGACAGACATTTTGTTTTAAGATTGGTTTACGAATCCGTGGACTCCTAAAAATTGAATGTGGAAATATGTAAAAGTAAATCGATCAATGTTGTTGTTTTTATTCCGCCGACCATAAAAAAGTAAAATGTTAAAACAAAAGTCATTAACTGTCGCTATGAATACAAATATCTTTTTAATACTTTAAATATTTTGTTCTCGAAATGTATCTTTAATATTTCAAAACACAACGAATTATGACTATTATGTCTATAAGGTGTGTGAGTGAGTATGGTTTTACGCCGTTTTTAGCAATAATCCAGCAATATCACGGCGCGGGACACCAGAAATGGGCTTCACACATTGTACCCATGTCGGGAATCGAACCCGGGTCTTCGGCGTGACGAGCGAACGCTTTAACCAGTAGGATACCCGACCGCCCCTATGTCTATAAGAGAAGGGGGGTAACTCTAAACTTAATCCCTTCACTATTTGAAGTTGTATATTTATAGAACTGTATCTCCCTTGTTTGTGGATAGTAGTATCATAGTACATTAACTCTTCCCCATCAAAACAGGCAGGATGGCGGAAATGGAGCGCGGAGCATCCCGACTGGTACGCACGCCGTGCTTCATCACAGCATCCCGACTGGTACAACCGGCGGAGGGATACAGTGAGGAGAGGTAGGCAATGACGGGACATTAGTAGAGACTGAAATCCTGCTATGTCTTTGGGGACATCAATATATGTTGGGTTTACTACCAGTAGATACAAGCAGTATCGGAATTCTGCCGGGATTCTACTGGGATACCAAGGGAATCCCACAGGGCCACATGCAGTGTCATAAAAATAATATACTTTTGTTTGTGTACTGTTGCGAATTCCTGTGATCCAATTCAAGTTAAAGGGTTTTGCTTTACTGCACCTATAGTAGTCTATTTATATATTTTTTCTAAAAATCTAATCAGTCAATCATTCCGTATACATTTGTAATTTTACTTCCACGAGTTATACAGGGCCCCGTTCATTAGTTGGCCTAAGACAGACTGTACAACGCGGCAAAGGGGTCGTATTTGTTGCCGGTGAAGGAGGGACCTAGTGTGTACAAACCCTCTGGTCTTGAGTTTAGATCCCGATAATGATCCCCTGTCACATCAAACAAAACGATGTTAAAAGATGGTACTTTTTGTAACCTTGCCTGACGCGCGCAAAAAGGCCAAGTGGGATATCCTTGTTAAAGTGCGGCATGATATCACACTGGGCCAACACTGCACAACCGGCATAATACAAACAAAGACACGCACGCCCCAAGTAAGTGCAATATAATCTGTAACTCGATGTTACACCCCATCTCAACTCACCTCAGATCGTCTTTCAGAACCACACCCAAAATGGTACAATTTTATTACCGGCGTCACTTTGAGCTCACCTGCCCGAGGCAAGAGAGTTAACTGACTTTAAAAGTCCAGTTTCTACCCTTGCCGAACAAGGCTGGAATTCCTGGGCTCGATTGTAGCGCCACCAGTGGCTATTACGAGTTATGTCCCTTCTATGCCTCTCCTATGGACCAACCAGATTCCAACCTCTCCTATCACTTGCATTTGCTTCAAACAAAACAGCGGCGCCCAGTCAAGACAATCTGATCGATAATCAAGGTCTATATTGTGATAAAACGGGTCTTACATCGCGAAATGCATCAAATCACGTGAGCACCTTGATTAAAAACATGAAAAGATTTGGAAAATATCTGTTGGCAACGAGTTGGCGGTGCACATGCTTTGCAAATCTTGCAAACGACCAAAATCTGCAGGACAGTTTACGAACCGGATTTCGATTTCGTTGCGCGATTTTGATTGGACTATGCATAGACTCGTTAGTCCAGCCAAAATGTAACTCCATAATACCAGCCTAGTTCGGCAAGGGTGGAAACTGGACTTTTATAGTCAGTTAACTCTCTTGCCTCGGGAAGATGCTTTGATCTTTGCGTCAATCTCATTAAAATCAGACCTTAGTTCTCGCTACCGCTAAACAAAGATCTGAAGACATCCCATTAGGGGTCACGTCAGAACGACCTTTCATCCGACCAATCCGTGCGTCGCTTACCAGATTATGAAAGTGACAGTCGGAATGTGATTTCTAATCATGCAATCTCGAAAACTTTAACATGGGGTATTCCGAACGATAGTTACGGGTTTAACGACTGAATCCTTACACTCTAGACCATTCCAGAATGTTTTTTTTGTTCAGGTTTCAAATTTGTAATCGAGAATTTGTCAAAATATGTTTCGAAGCGTAGTCTCCAATTTGAAATTTGTGCCGTAAAGCATGAGAAAGCTGCCTTCTGATTGGTCATTCCATTGGTCGGTCAAAGTTCGCGCAAGGTCGGTCTGACGTGACCCCTAATGGGATGTCCCCACATCTTTGTTTAGCGGTAGCGAGAACTAAGATCTGATTTTAATGAGATTAAGCTTTGCGTAATCATTACGACTGGAGAAAATAGCTGATAAAACCTAAATACTAAACCCAACTCACTCATGTCACCATTGTTTTCCAGCTGATTACAAGAACATCAACTGGCACAATGAGCGTCCCTCTAAGCCAACCGCTCGGACACACGACGACTTCGTACCCTACACCAACGAGGTGATGATGAAAGACGTCATCAAGCCAATGCCGCACAACAAGGGATTCCAGGGCACCGTGACCTTCCCGAAACCCTTCCCCATGGAAGTCCCTGCCCCTAAGTGGGGTCTGTACCACCCGCCCCACTACGAAGAACCCACCAGGCTGAACCACTTTCCTCCCGTCAGATACAGTGGATATTATAACTGAACAAGATACGTCATTCGTCACTACTCGCTTCTTTCCGTAACCTATAGGTCTTCTTTCGGCTTTCTGATCTCTGATAATATTCTGACACCAGTATCTAATACCATGGTCTTTAGCAAGATATTTAAATTTCGTGTATTTTTGCGCACAGAGCGTAAAAAACGAAAGACCATGCACGTGTTAGAACACCCGGTGTCTGTGGTAAATATCCTACTATGTAGGTAGGGCTAAATACTATTATATTGCTACATGTATACATAGCTGAGACGTAAGCCCAGGTACATGCCTTTCAAATTCACATCCTCGATTATCCATCGTAATCCTTTCCATTACGCTGGATAATTGAGTATTCTGGCCGGCGAATATTTAACAAGCATATTTTTGTTTTATCATTAAGCGCAATTGTACGGTGTGTTATATGCATCGATAAGAATCAGCTCTTACCAATGTGTGCGCTACTGCAGTGATTGACTTCTGCGGATAATATATATCGTTGATCTCCACGTTGTTGCGTTTATTGAAAGTGACTATTTTGTTAATCCTTGAATCTTAATCATATCAAATAAAGTATACCCCTTACTTTAAACCATTTGTTATCTGTAATTTATGTTCGTGACTGTGGACCGCGTCCGTGGTCTAATGGTAGAGCGTCCGACCGGAGAGCAGAAGGTCCTGGGTTCGATCCCCGGCCGCGTCATACCAAAAGACGTTAAAAGATGGTACTTGTTGTTACCCTGTCTGGCGCTCGGCATTAAGGGGCTAAAACAAGGACTGGTCGGCTCGGAGTCAGTATACTGTGTCTGAGTGGGGTATTCATGTTAAACTGCGGCATGGTATCTCAGTGAGCTAGCACTATAAATCGGCATCAGTCCGGACTAATACAAGCAGCCACACACATACATACACGTGCATGCACGTCGCTGTATATGTGCAATAATCTTAGACGCGACGTTAAACCCCATTTCACCTCACCTCGTGACTGTGTGTTTCTGATTACGGCACGGTCGGGATTTAGGGTTAGAACTGATCCCCATCAAGCTATGCTAGCGGCTGCATGGGTCGGGTGGTCAGGATCTATGACTTGCTTGATTGCGTGTTGTCCTCGTGACATCAATCACTTGATTATGTGGTCCTGACTCGATTATTTACAGGCCAACGTCATAAACCTGTAAAGTGCGTCTTCAAGCAACAGAGAAACAAAATCTCGTAGATCTATCATATGAATGTATATGCGGTCTTACACCAACACAACAATGAGTGAGTGACTTGTGTTAAACTTCGTTTTGAACAGTATTCTAGTTATATCACGGTGTGTCAGCTTAATGCAGGGGCAAAGCCCGGAGTGATGCAGGTCTCGGACGTTTACCACTTCGGTGAAACCCACGATCACGGGTATGGTGCTGACAAACCTAGAAACATAATCGGGGCGAACATGGATTCGAACCCACAGTCATAGGTTTCTGGCATGCCCATGGGATGCGACGACTGGGCCACCCGTACCATCCCCCCACCCCCAACCCAACAATGAACATGAAGCATGCAGATCGTGAACTTTCCATAAAACGAACTGGGATACGATGACATGCATCAACCAAGTCAGCCAGCTTGGCCACGCGATCCCGTTAGTCGCCTCTTACGACATGCATAGTCGCCTCTTACAGCTAGCATGGGCTTCTGATGACCTATTCTACCCCGGATTTTCACGGGTCGAACTTACTTAATTAGCCATCTGAGCGTACAGTTGTGTATATTACTTGACCGTCTTTTGTGGTCGAGTTGATGGACCGACTGCGCCGAGGACTGACCGTCTGGATTAACGGGGTCCGGGTGAACCCAGTGTTGCTCGTTTTCCATGATAATTACATTTTACTAGGCATTCGTGATTACTCGTGTCATTCCGGGACACGTCGAATGTCTACGTGCAGTTACGGATAGGTGCGAGTGGTGACGAGTGCAACTATACTGGCCTACCCGCCATAAGGACGCTAAGTAAGTACACATATACATATAGAAGCTATGCAAGTGTTAGAAACAATATGCATTTTTACATCCATGGATCAAAGACGTATATAGATGTAGTCTTTACATGCGTATAACCTGAAAACTTTCTTACGGCAAGTCTTAATTTTGTGACGCAACCAAGGGGCGGTCGGGTAGCCTAGTGGTTAAAGTGTTCACTCGTCATGCCGAAGACCCGGGTTCTATTCCCGACATGGAAACAACGTGGGAAGCCAATTTCTGGTGACCCCGTCTTGATATTGCTGGAATATTGCTAAAAGCGGCGTAAAACCATACTCACTCATTGTGACGCATTCCACATGGAAATTCTTATATCAGTCCTCGATTTTATTGTCAAAAGTAAAACATTCGAATAGTAATTATAATAATCTTAATACATTTTGGATAACATATTGTAACTGACATACTGCATCCTTTAACTCGGACACCACTAGCCCTAGCTTACGTTTACAGAACCATTTTATATATTGTACATATAGATTCAACATGAGCATGTTGATAAATTTATAAAGTCACCAACTGTAATCTGGTTTTCCTGGAGCGGTATTTATTAAGCCATATTTTGCTTGTTTACCATTCAGGGTTTCATTTATGAAATAAAAATGTATTTAAACCAATAACTGCAATGTTGCTGATGCAGCATTAAGCAATATGCACTCACTCAGTAATGTTCGTTTAGGTCCCGGGCAAGGTGAGCTAAGTTTTATTGTCAAAAGTAAAACATTCGAATAGTAATTATAATAATCTTAATACATTTTGGATAACATATTGTAACTGACATACTGCATCCTTTAACTCGGACACCACTAGCCCTAGCTTACGTTTACAGAACCATTTTATATATTGTACATATAGATTCAACATGAGCATGTTGATAAATTTATAAAGTCACCAACTGTAATCTGGTTTTCCTGGAGCGGTATTTATTAAGCCATATTTTGCTTGTTTACCATTCAGGGTTTCATTTATGAAATAAAAATGTATTTAAACTAATAACTGCAATGTTGCTGATGCAGCATTAAGCAATATGCACTCACTCAGTAATGTTCGTTTAGGTCCCGGGCAAGGTGAGCTAAGTTTGAAACGAAAAACATGCAGAGAGCAACGACACTTGGTAGTCCGATGGTTGTGATTGCGGGTGACTGGCAGTTAACCAGGTCATCTGTAAAACCTGTTGTTTCTCAACACTAGACTGAATACAGTCACCGTTACTAAATGTTAAGAAGCTGATATTTAGGAGTTACCTGTTGTAAGTTCCAATGTAGTGTAGGATATATCGAAATAATTTTATGTCCTTTTTCATGTTTTGCGGAACCCTTCATATCCCGTAGTTAAGAATAGAGGCAAGCTAAAACTGGAGACAGTCTATGAAATCCGCACGTGCTCACCTCGAAATTACTGATAACACTTTAGCAAAGATCAGAAAAAATGCGGTATTCTCGAGTACAATGTGTATGAAAGTGTATATATACTCTGCTAAAAAAGAAACGCAAGAGTAATAAAATCGTAAATATCTGACAGAGTGTTGCCGACATCCATACAAACGTAATACCAAAAATGAATTGGTAATTTCTGCACGGATTGGGATTGATTTGTTAGGAAAGAATGAGGTACTGCAGGTAATGGTGAAAAGATGGAAAAATTGCAACAGCAAAAAAAAACACGTGAGAGCCTGGTGCTGAAACACACCAACATGACATGCGCGTGCAACATCACTTGTGCAATAAATGTTGGGTTTTTATTTGCATGCCGTCACAATCTTACAGCAAGTGAACAACGAAAATATGCTCGGTTGATGAAAACAGCAGCCAAATTTGTTTGATTCATCTGGGTTTTTTATCAGTCATTATGGCAGCCTGGTTCCCTGGGTAGGCTGCGCTTAGCTACAGTGTGGCTTCAGTGTAGCGCAAGCGCTGCTTACCCAGAGAACGGCTGTCATTTTGGTACAAGTATCAAGCTCATCGCAGCGATAGCCCTTTCGAGGAGGTCTGCCACCAGTCAAAACTCCCCACTGTGATAGGTGGCCCCAACCATGCTTGGAGTTGAACTCGCAACCGAATGGCCGTTATGTTTACAAACAAGTGACGACTGTCGTGACGCCGCATACACTTACCGCTGCTAAATTACTTTCTTTGTTTGTCAATCATCTTTAATTGATATAGTAAGAATGTAAGGGAGAAGTTGGTTGATTTTCCGTTAGTCTACAATCACGAACCAATCTGATTATTTAAAAAAAAAGTAAATTCATCTGGAAAACATGGTCAGTAAACCTTTTAAAAATGAAACATGATGGCATTCCCAAAGACATAAAGAAAAGTATAAACGTTACTACATTTGGGGCTAGAGGGCAAATTTCAAGATTCTTGTAATGGCCGCGCCCACACTGGTGGCAGCGATGTTACCGAGAGTGTAACGAAAGTGTCACGCGCCGGGAAGGAGCTTGTACAAGTAAGTACATGTATATGTGACTGAATGCGGAAACACTTTGTCCAGAGGGTATCCTTGCAAATTCCACCACGATGGAATGGAAGACATTCGTGGGTTTCCTCAAAGTGATTAACTTTCTGTAGCAGTTTAGTGCTTGTCTTTTACGAGTCAGCAAACACATGCTACGGGTTGAGGTCTTTATTGCAGATGCCAAAGATCAAGGATCTAAGGTATCAGACACCCTGAAACACATAATTACACAATAAATAATGGGTAAAACATTACCATCAATGCTAGATACATAGCACAGGCTTATTACAAGTGACTATTACATATATGAGTCACTAAAACACTAGATCGACTGTACGCTGAACGATTATAATAGAACATATGCAGTAATATACATGCAACGCAATAACGACATGCAAGGGAGATAACTCCTTGACTTTCATTTGACTATAATATACACAATAACTCTTACACATTCTGTATAAATTTATACACTACTTTCTGACAGAAATGAATGATAATATAATATTACATTAAAATATGTAAGAATAAGAGATGGCCTAATTCTCTTCGTGCGTGCCTCTAAATTCTATGTTGTTTGCTAGCAATATTCCAGCTATATGACGGTCTATAAAAAATCGAGTCTGGGCCAAACAATCCAGTGATTGACATCATGAGCATCGATCGATCTTCGCAATTGAGATACAATGACATGCATGAACCAAGTCAGCGAACCTGACGACCCTATCCTGTTAGTCGCCTCTTACGACAAGCATAGGCACCTTTTACGGCAAGCTTGGATTGCTGAAGACCAGTTGTAACCCGGTTCATTCAGGTTTAGTGCACACAGGTTTGACTGAGCCACGTCATGATATAGATATCATGACGTGGCTCAGTCACACCTGTGTGCACTAAACCTGAATGAACCGGGTTACAAGAAAACATAAAAATAGAACTCGAATTCCGCAATAATAGAAATTCATGTCGATGTCCTCTATGACATTTGTTTGCATGACGTGACCCTTCACGTAAAGGTCAAGGTCGAATATTGATACCTGGATCATCTAAACCTTACACAACAACCCTCACAATGGAATTCACGTGACTATATAAAAATGCCTCGCAGATGCTTGTTTCCCATGAACTGTTACCATGGCACCGCGTTCCATCATTATCAGAATTTCTTATATAAATATAGGTCCATAAGCTATCGTCTGCCTTAACTCAAAAAGTTGTTTCACTGATAAGGTAGGTACGTCTTTTCTTTCCTTTCTTTGTAAAATATTTTTTGTATGTGCTTACCATATGCTGCATGTGTGTCAATGCTGGGGTTTAGCGTTGTATCCTGGAGAAGGGCGAATGATTAAATCAGCGTTAGATATTCTAATACGACTGAAACAAAGGTGCGGTAAGGCATTCATCGATTGGATTCGTTTCTTTGTTTGTTGTTTAACGCAATATTCCAGCTATACGTCTGAGGTTTGTAAAAAATCGAGTCTAGACAAGACAATTCAGTGATTGACATCATGAGCATCCATCTATGAAATTGGGATACGATGAAATGCATCAACCAAGTCAGTCAACTGGCCTGACCACCCGATCCCATTAGTCGCCTCTTACGACAAGCATAGTCGCCTCTTACAGCAAGCACAGGATTCGAACCCACAGTCAAAGGTTTCTGGCGTTTGATACCAGGCCGCGTCATTCCAAAGGACGTTAAAAGATGGTACTTCTTGTTACCCTGCCTGGCGCTCGGCATCAGTGGGTTAAAACAAGGACTGGTCGGCTTGGAGTGAGAAAACTGAGTTGGGTGTGCATATAGACTAACATCTATACTAATCTCTGAAATGAACATATTTTACAGAAAAAAAGTTGCTAAATTATAGTTATAAAATATAATAAAAAGGAGCCCAGAGACTTTCTTCATTTTCAGATGCAGCAGTATTCTAGACTTGCCAAACATTATAGACTTGCATGGGCTGTATTGGATATATTTGTTTCAGGGTCTGTATGACAGACTAGGTGTGCATAGTAATCGGTGGCATGGCATCTCAATGGTTAAGCAGTACACAAGACCGGCAACCCCACCTCTCACAACACCCCACCCCACCCCACCCACACCCAAACACGTCGCTATATAAGTGCAAAAATCTTCATCGCGGCGTTAAACCTCATTTTAACTCACCGCCTACATTTCGATAGTTCGTCGACATTCTTGAGGATTATTTTCGACGTCTTTTAATCATTTGTCCCGGGCGCTATTATGCTCGTTGTACCATGAAAGTATTTCAGAACTGAAAGTTTTTAAGCAACCTTCGAAATATTAAACCAAATAAATATTATCAAATAATTTATAAAAATGAGAATACCGGTACATGACCGCCCGTACAATCACACGGCAGGTGCGCGGTTCACATTGTTTGTAACCATGGCACCACGTTGCAGCATAGGCCATAACCAACTGATCGGAAAATTGGAAGAATTTCTTGGAATATAGCTTCATTTGTTTTTCATTTTAAGGTATTTCATTCCGATGTAGGACATTGGGAATTAATACGGACACGTGAACTAATATTATATTTCCAAGAAAAAATATATAATATTTCTGAAAACAATGATGGTGTTTCTGATTAACAAGTAATCACTTTGCAGTGGTCTTATCTGTCCTTTTCAAATCTATGTAAAAACGTACATCTGGCCTTACCCATGTACCACTGCTCGCGACACCCGACGGTAAGTGAACGAATTGCTGCAATAATCTGATTATAATGTTAACTATATGTCGACAACATCAACTACATTAAATGAACATAGTGTTACTCATATAGACACTTTATGAACATTTACAACTCTGAAACTTATTAACATACGATTAATCATATGAACAATTCATTAACATGAGCTTAATAACTTCGAGTCTTTATTAACATACTGTTAAGGATATAGAGACTTTGTTAACACAAGGTTAATCATATAGACACTTTAACATATTAATAACTTCGAAGCTTGATCAACATATGGTTAATTATATGAAGAATTTAATTACAAATGATTAATTATGTTTGTAAATGTTGTAAATTGTCTGTGTAGTTGATGCAGCTGGAGGGTTTCTATCCCATTCTAATTCTTCTCTGTGGAAACAGTGTCATAAGTTTTATCGTTTTACCAAATCTCACTCGAACGCACACACACACGTGCACACACACGTACACACGCACGTACGCGCAATGAATAAGTGTCGTCCCAGGCACCACTTATTTGTCTCAAACTCTCTAGAGAGTGATTGAGTTGGGATAACGCCGCTTTGAAGAGTATTGTCGTCGTCATACAGTCTCATTAGAATCAGATCTTAGTTCTCGCTACCGCCAAACAAAGATCTGAGGACATGCCATTAGGGGTCACGTCAGAACGACCTTTCATCAAACCAATCAGAGCGTCGCTTACCAGATCAAGAAAGTGACATTCGGAATGTGAAGTCTGATAATGCAAACTCGAAAACTTTAACACGGGGTATTCCGAACGATAAACGACTGAATACATACAATGTAGACCATCTATTAGCCATTCTATAATGTTCTTTCGTTAAATCGAGAATTTGTCAAAATATGTTTCGAACCGTAGTGGCCAATTTGAAATTAGTGCCGTAAAGTACGAGAACGCTAGCTGCCCTCTGATTTGCTAACGTCGACTTCTTGTCAGTCCTTCTATCGGTCGGTCAAAGTTCGCGCAAGGTCAATCTGACGTGACCCGTAATGGGATGTCCTCAAATCTTTGTAGCGAGAACTAAGATCTGATTTTAATGAGATTGCATCATCATAAGGCCATCTTCCCGAGGCAAGAGAGTTAACTGACTTTAAAAATCCAGTTGCCACCCTTGCCGAACTAGGCTAGGATTCCTGGGCTCGATCGTAGCGCCATCAGTGGTTATAACGAGTTATGTCCCTTCTAAGCCTCTCCTATGGACCAATCAGATTCCATCACTTGCATTTGTTTCAAACAAAATGGTGGCGCCCAGTCAAGACGATCTGATCGATAATCAAGATCTATATTGTGATAAAACGGGTCTTAAATCGCGAAGTGCATTAAATCATGCGAGCACCTTGATTAAAAACATGAAAAGGTTTGGAAAATATCTGTTGACAACGAGTTGGCGGTGCACATGCTTTGCAAATCCTGCAATCGACCAAAATCTGCATGACAGTTTACGAACCGGATTTTGATTTCGTTGCGCGATTTTGATTGGACTATGCATAGACTCGTTCGTCCAGCCAAAATGAAACTCCATAATACCAGCCTAGTTCGGCAAGGGAGAAAACTGGACTTTTACAGTCAGTTAACTCTCTTGCCTCGGGAAGATGTCATAAGGCCTGTCATCCCAATGATCATGATACGTAGCATTGTTCAGGGGTCTGTTCCACAAAGCGATCGTAGCGCTAACCTGATCGTAACCTCATACTTTAATAGACTTACGACTGTCACAAAGCGTTTGCGGTACGACTATCTTAAGTCTATGTTAGAGTATGGGAGTTACGATTATCGTAGCGCTAAGATCACTTTGTGCAAGTGTCCCAGAGGGGAAACTCTCAGTAAGTCATTACTGGACTCATCTTTGACCATTAAATTCATTAAGAAATAGTGAATCTTGATTAATATCTGTTTTGTTTTCAAATTTAGCTTCATCATGAAATTCGTCCTCGCTCTGGTCTGCGTCTTGGTTGTCGCTGTTGCAGCACAACATTCCATCGACGAACACCTCTGTACGTACTGTAGTCGCACTTCATCGCCCCACTGAGGGTAAACAATAATAATAGCCACATGTGAGATATATAGAAAAGTCGAGTATGAAAAGTAAAACTCAGGTGCTAACAAACCCAAAACAAGTTCTATTTTCAGAACATCCATCATGTTATTTCATTTCCGGATTACTAGTATTCTAAAACACCAATGCCCAATCCACCATCCAGAATATTAAATTGCCTTTAGCACTTAGTTAAAGCGAAGGACTTTTCTTTCATTGGCTAAGGGTCATTTAAATGACTTAATGTTTACTTAATCTGTCATTTATTAGAGTAGTGACAGCGTGTATTCGATCCCCAATGCATAACTTCATTAGTTATAAGAGGAATTGCGGGTCAGGATCTCGTTCCACAAAGCGATCGTAGCGCTAAGACGATCGTAACTACATACTTTAACATATACTTACGACAGCCGTAACGCTAAGACGATCGTAACTCCCTTACCTTAACATACACTTACGACAGCCGTAACGCAAAGACGATCGTAACTCCCTTACTTTAACATAGACTTACGACAGTCTTAGCGCTAAGACGATCTTAACTACCATACTTTAACATAGACTTACGACAGTCGTAGCGCTAAGACGACCATAGCTCCAAACATTAACATAGACCTACGACAGTCGTAGCGCTAAGACGATCGTAACTACCATACTTTAACATAGACTTACGACAGCCGTAGCGCTAAGACGATCGTAACTACCATACTTTAACATAGACTTACGACAGTCGTAGCGCTAAGACGATCGTAACTACCATACTTTAACATAGACTTACGACAGTCGAAGCGTTATGATGATCGTAGCTCCCATACGTTAACATAGACTTACGACAATCGTAGCGCTAAGACGATCGTAACTCCAAACTTTAACATAGAGTTACGACAGTCGTAGCGCTAAGACAATCGTAGCTACCATACTTTAACATAGACTTACGACAGTCGAAGCGCTATGATGATCGTAGCTCCCATACGTTAACATACTTACGACAGCCGTAAGACAATCGTAACTCCCATACTTAAACATAGACCTACGACCATAGTAGCGCTAAGATCTCTTTGTGAAACGGGGTCCTGAAAATGACCATCTGTGTTCCCAGTTGATGGCCTTGTGCAGGAGCTGGGCAAGGTCCTCAGAGGCCTCTACCAACACGACAAGACCATCACACAGGTCGAGTGCGTCAACGACTGTGACACCAACATGGGACTTCGGGACAACCTGTGCAAGGATATATGCAAACTGTAAGAACCGTCCTCACAAATGCTTTTAATGCTCTTCTGTAAGGAACAAATAGTGGCACCCCACAGTGCCCGAGGACACTAAAAGTAGACGTTCAATCCGTTTTAAAGTGAGTGAGTTGGGTTTAACGCCGCTTTTAACAGTTTTCCATTTATATCGCGGCGTGTCAGCTTAATATGGGAGGAAAGCCCGAAGTGATGTAGGTCTCAGGCGTTTACCTCTTCGGTGAAACCCACGAGCACGGGTATGGTGCTGACAAAGCTAGAAACATAATCAGGGTAAACCGGGATTCGAACAGAGGATCATAAGTTTATGGCGTGTCCAAGGGACGCAACTCTGCACAGCGAATAGCGGCGCCTAAGACTGGGCAAACTATGCCCCTTTGTCAATCAGTCAGTGAGAATATTCAGCAAATACCAAACTTAACCCCCCTGTTCATAAAATGGTCGAATTATATTTAGGGTGTTATCATTATTTAAATACGGGTACATATTTTTAAAGCTTTTAATTTTATCAACATCTTTACATAATGTTGACATCTCATGTAAGGAATAAACGACTCGGGGTCGTTGTTTAACGTACAATAAAACCTTGCAGGGAGAATAAACCACTCGGTTCCTTCATAATTACATAATGTTGACATCTCATATAAGGAATAAACGACTCGGGGTCGTGGTTTAACGTACAATAAAACGCTGCAGGGAGAATAAACCACTCGGTTCCTTCATAATTACATAATGTTGACATCTCATGTAAGGAATAAACGACTCGGGGTCGTTGTTTAACGTACAATAAAACGCTGCAGGGAGAGTAAACCACTCCGGGCCTTCTTAATTACAATGCTTGACTCGACGTGGGTACGTCTATATTTCAGTGCTGCACAGAAATACCACTTCATCCTCTCAACATAAGAAGATGCTCGCTATCCCTGCTGTGCAACGTCCTGATAAACGTTGATAAACCGCACTGCTTCCTGTAAAAGTGTAATATGTTGTCAATAAATAAACATTCCTGCAGTTTTGTATATTGTCAATAAAACCGTTCTCTACACCAGCGAATTCTTGGAGGCATAAAACATGCAAATGTGAGGAATATTTAATTCTAAACTGCCGCGTAAAATATAGTTCGCACTCTGCAATATTCCAGCTATATGACGGCGGTCTGTAAATAATCGAGTCTGGATCGATCAATCCAGTGACTGACATCATGAACATCGTCAAATTTGTCATGAGGCTATTTATTTATTTATTTATCTTTATTCATTTTTATTTAATTATTTTTTATATTATTATTTTTGTTTATTTATGTATTTATTTATTTATTTATTTATTTAAAGTTTTAAATATTTTTTTACATTTTTTTTACACGACCAATATGTAAGGATTTAGTTTCACACTTAGTTCATAAATATGGCAAATATTTGCCCGTTTTCACCATTTGTAAACTTTGATGGACACCTGTAGTGAACTTAAAACTTGCTGACCTGCTGTCTGCTGTATAGGTGAGCTATACCTAACAAGTATGCTTCAAGACGTGCTACTCCATGTGTAACTATGTAATGTCATATACTGAATTGAATAAAGAATATTAAAAAAAATAAAAAAATTGTCATGAGGTCTCAAGTTGACTTTGGCTTGACGTTCATTTCGATGTCGCCAGACACGACCACGCCTATCAACAAAATGCAAAGTGAATTATGGCTCACCTGAAATCATGACACGTGTCCAGCGACGATTACCCCAGTTTCAATGATGTGTAAACCATTGAAGTATGCTGGCGATATGACGATTAGTAACGGGCAGCACTACACGTGGCCGTCGAGGATGGAGATGAGCTGCATGTACACGATTTCTAACTGGATGGCCAGCACCCTGATGAAAGTTTGCAGCAACTTGATTCGCTGTTGGCTCGATTTCGTAGAGCCTTGTTTCAGAAAAATCGATCCTGTACTCTTGTCGTTGATCTGGGACGGCCTAAATGGAGTCTATCGTCAACATTTTGGGTTTGATGGTACCTGTTCCATAGTTTGCTAACAGACTGTGAAACATAGCTACTTTACACACACACACACACACACACACACACACACACACACACACACACACATAAAGAATGAATTCAAGTAAATCACAACTTTATGACAAACAAAATCAATAACATTGACAGAAATAATGGTCCACAGGGATTAATCGCCAAAATAAGAAATGACACCCAACGGAGTGGGGCTACTGCGCCCGGCACATGCACACTATAAGGATGTGTTTTGGTTTAAGTTTTACAGACATACACGTTCTTGCATAGTATGTTTGTCGTCAACACTTATCTTGGAATGAGCATCTATATTTCATGAAACTACTAAGAGTATCCATTTATACCACTTGCAGAGCTTATATGTGTCATCATTTCCTATAATATTAACTTACATATAAACATTGTTACATTCGAGACTAAAACGTAGAAACCTTATATCACCTCGATTCGGGACTAACACGTAGAAACCTTATATCACCTCGATTCGGTACTAACACGTAGAAACCTTATATCACCTCGATCTATGGTTCAAGACTCGAGAGAGCAACCTGCCCACTACCAGTAGACAATGATTCAATTGCCAACTTACCTTGTTATTTAATTTGCTACTTCCTGGAATACATCTTAGCTGACAGTACATTTGATACTTTCCATTTTGGGAATGCGCGTGGTGTTTTTATGTCTTCCATTAAAAAGGACTTCATAAGTGGATTCAGTACAAGGTGAGTACCTAGAGATCCCTTCATTCTGTAGTACAGAGACCTGTGCTGATCTGTAGCCTTCAATGGTGCCATGTCTGAATTTCGTATCCTTCTGAGATTGCGCAAGAAATAAGCAGCTAGGTATCGTTATATCCGCGTCTTGTAAACCTCTTCCCCTTCGCCACCAGACGAACGTATCCCATCTGTTGTTAAAAAATGGCTGTCGAAGCTGGTCTCAATGTGAAACTGACTCTGAATAGCGGGATCGTTGCATTTTGATCATTTCCAGGCGTGATGGTTGAGGTTGTTGAGGGTCCCCTAAAATATGTCAGTTCTCGGCTAGCGCAGAAGATCGCGACGCTCTGGTAGTCTGAGAGGTTCTTCCATTAGGAGAGGTAACCATCACCGAAACCATGTTCTGTTGGGCCTTGCCGGATCGATCAGTACAATCATGCAATCAGTGTTCTCTATATTCCTGTCTTGGAGAGATCAAGGGGAACACATTCCCTCCCAGCCCAGACGTTTCCAGATAGCCGAGAGCCGCGATAGGGTCCTACAGTCAAGACATGACCCTACATCATGTCTTGACTGGAGGACCCCATCGCGGCTCTCGGCTAGTATTTATAAACACTAGCCTGTTGTTGGAGGGCTAGTGGCTGTGGTACTGGGCTGACGTTTCCAGGTAGCCGAGAGCCGCGATGGGGTCCTACAGTCAAGACATGACCCTACATCATGTCTTGACTGTCTTGACTGCAGGACACCATCGTGGCTCTCGGCTAGTACACAGGTAGCCTGTTGTTGGAGGGAGGGCTAATGGCTCTGGTACTGGGCTGACGTATAAGGCAGGATGGAGATGTGGGGTGTCCTACACAGAGGTGCTCCACCTGGGTATCTCGGGATGGTGGGCAAATTCTGTTGGCACGATTGTGTTCTTCTGGGACAGGCAATCCGAAAGTATATTTTATTTGCCCGGTATGTGACGTACGTCCTTCCTACAACTCATTGAGTCTGCCAAGGCAAATATACGGTTAACCTCCTTCAACAAAATCTGTGACCGTGTGCCACCTTGATGCGGTATTTATGCTACCACTGCGGTGTTGTCTGTCGCAATCAATACTGACAAGTGGTGTAGCCGGACACGCCTCTTTTAGCAATATTCCAGCAATATCAGGGCGGGGGTCACCAGAAATGGGCTTCACACATTGTACCCATGTCGGGAGTCGAACCCGGGTCTTCGGCGTGACGAGCGAATGCTTTAACCACTAGGCTACCTGACCGCCCCGATTCCTTTGATAAGTTGAATCTTGCCCTTTTATAGACACTATCTTGCGTAGGTACTAGGCTTGTCGGTGTGAACCAGGAAACCGAGATGCGAGAGTAGTTGAATGAGGAAAACTGTATTTGATTTGTGACTTGTTCTGATCGGCCAATAGGAATTATTTGCGACTTGTCCTCACCGGCGGATGGGAAGTTGTCGATGTAGCCGTGTTGTCTTATCAGCTTTAGATGAGCGAACACGATGGCGGTGATGGTAATTATCCAAGGAGCCAGCCATATGCCGAACGGTAGGCTGTTGAACTCGAACCACTGCCGTTGACTATTGTTGACAAGTTGGGTGAATGGGGACGAGATACGTTTCCTTTAAGTCTAGACTTATCATACAATCTGCTCGTCGTAGTTAGCTCCTTAATAGCCTCTACTTAGAACTTGGGAGGCTTTACTATTTGCAGTAGTTCAATAGTATTCATTCCTGACCTGCAGTAGGAAAATATTATTAATATCTCGCACCACCCGCAGTAATTAAATATTGTTAATAATTCCCACCCATGCAGTAGTTCAATATTGTTATTAATTCCTGACCTGCAGTAGGAAAATATTATTAATATTTGCACCACCCGCAGTAATTAATATTAATAATTCCAACCTATGCAGTAGTTCAATATTGCTAATAATTCACATCCCCGCTTAGTGAAATGTGTTAATAATGTAGTAATAAATATTGTTAATAGTTACTGTCCTGCAGTTGATGAATATTAATAATATTAACCTCATGCAGTAGGTGAATATTGTGAACAAGTATTTGTCACAGAGTGACGAAATATCCCCCGCCTGTACACCATAGTACCAAATATGAAGACAATCCAGCGATTAGTTCTTGAGATATTGTGGCAACACCGTTTTCCAACTCCAAAAACAGATTTGCCTGCTGTGACCTTGAAAATGGGGTCAAGGTCACCAAATCTGACAGGTGTTAGCGGTGTCTGTATATACACTATAGTTCCAAATATGAAGACAATCCAGAGATTAGTTCTTGAGATATCGCGGCAACACCGTTTTCCAACTCCAAAAGCAGATATGCCTGCTGTGACCTTGAAAATGGGGTCAAGGTCACCAAAACCGACTGGTGTCTGCGGAGTCTGTATATACACCATAGTTCCAAATATGAAGACATTCCAGAGATTAGTTCTTGAGATATTGCGGCAACACCGTTTTCCAACTCCAAAAGCAGATATGCCTGCTGTGACCTTGAAAATGGGGTCAAGGTCACCAAAACTGACTGGTGTCTGCGGAGTCTGTATATACACCATAGTTCCAAATATGAAGACAATCCAGAGATTAGTTCTTGAGATATTGCGGCAACACCGTTTTCCAACTCCAAAAGCAGATATGCCTGCTTTGACCTTGAAAATGGGGTCAAGGTCACCAATATTGCGGCAACACCGTTTTCCAACTCCAAAAGCAGATATGCCTGCTGTGACCTTGAAAATGGGGTCAAGGTCACCAAAACCAACTGGTGTCTGCGGAGTCTGTTACCTTGAAAATTAAGTTAATGTTACCTTGAAAATTAATTTAAGGTCACGAAAACCGACTGGTGTCTGCAGAGTCTGTATATACACCATAGTTCCAAATATGAAGACAATCCAGAGATTAGTTCTTGAGATATCGCGGCAACACTGTTTTCCAACTCCAAAAGCAGATTTGCCTGCTGTGACCTTGAAAATGGGGTCAAGGTCACCAAAACTGACTGGTGTCTGCGGAGTCTGTATATACACCATAGTTACAAATATGAAGACAATCCAGAGATTAGTTCTTGAGATATTGCGGCAACACCGTTTTCCAACTCCAAAAGCAGATATGCCTGCTGTGACCTTGAAAATGGGGTCAAGGTCACTAAAACCAACTGGTGTCTGCGGAGTCTGTATATACACCATAGTTCCAAATATGAAGACAATCCAGAGATTAGTTCTTGAGATATTGCGGCAACAACCGTTTTCCAACTCCAAAAGCAGATATGCCTGCTGTGACCTTGAAAATGGGGTCAAGGTCACCAAAACCGACTGGTGTCTGCGGAGTCTGTATATACACCATATTTCCAAATATGAAGACATTCCAGAAATTAGTTCTTGAGATATTGCGGCAACACCGTTTTCCAACTCCAAAAGCAGATATGCCTGCTGTGACCTTGAAAATGGGGTCAAGGTCACCAAAACCGACTGGTGTCTGCGGAGTCTGTATATACACCATAGTTCCAAATATGAAGACAATCCAGTGTTTAGTTCTTGAGATATCGCGGCAACAAACAGGTGGGACGTACGGACGGTCGTGAATACAATATCCCCCGCTTCGCGCTTTCGCGCGGCGGGGGATAATAATATCCAACCTGGAATTAAATTATTTTTTAAAATAATTCCTACCCCTGTAGTAGTGAAATATCCCAATCAAAGTCAACAACTACATTGTGATGCCATAGTCCTTGTACAAAAACAGAAGTCCACTATCTTGTGTAGTATTTATTTGGCAATTGACATTCCTTACAGGTAGACTGCAAGGCTGGTATCAAAGGTATCTATACATAAAACATCAGCATTGTCATGGCAATGTCTACAATCAAGATAAATAAACAATTGAAGACTTGATGGTTCCACATACATGTACAATGGATTCAACTCCTATACAGTAACAACCAGTGGAAAATAAACTATAAATGTGAAATATACACCATATACAGCTTTCTCATTGGATGAGAGGTCAGTCACATGACCATGAAACTAACATTCGCCGAAACTGAAAGTGTCACAAGCTCCGACCATCTTACAGTTTGGGACTTCTCCAATCAACTTGCACAACAAAGAGAAAGTCAATTCTAAAAGTAGATGGGTACAATTAACATGGCATGTATGACAACACAAGTCCCTGATCCTCATCTTCAAGAGGCAAGAGAGTTAACTGACTTTAAAAAAAAGTCCAGTTTCCACCCTTGCCGAACTCAATCTCATTAAATTCAGATCTTAGTTCTCGCTATGCTAAACAAAGTTTAGCGGTAGCAAAAACTAAGATCTGATTTTAATGAGATTGTGCCGAACTAGGCTGGAATTCCTCGGCTCGATCGTAGCGTCACCAATGGCTATTACGAGTTATGTCCCTCCCATGCTTCTCCTATGGACCTATCAGATTCTACCTCTCGTATCACTTGCATTTGCTTCAAACAAAATGGCGACGCCCTAACAAGACGATCTGATCGACAATCAAGATCTATAAAACGGGTCTTACATCGCGAGGTGCATGAAATCACGTGAGCAAATTGATTAAAACCATGAAAAGATTGGCAGTGCACATGTTTTACATATCCTGCAATCGACCGAAATCTGCACGACAGTTTACGAACCGGATTTCGATTTCGTTACGGACTATGCATAGACTCGTTGATCCCGCCAAAATCTAACTCCATATTACCAGTCTAGTTCGTCAAGTGTGGAAACTGGACTTTTATAGTCAGTTAACTCATTTGCCTCGGTAGGATGCTGATCCTAAAAATGAATTTATACTCGCCAATAATGAAAACAAAATGGTCTACTTCAGGAAACTCAGCTGGGAAGTTGGTAAAAACACATGAACCTCTTATGGTTAACATTTGTAATGACGTTTCAGGTCCATTTCTTGTCTCTTCTTCAGATATATAACAACTTCTTTATTGATGGTGTTAAACAAACAAACAAACAAACAAATCTTTATTATGAGGAACACACTGTTTCAGAGTATATACTTACTCCTTCATCAGGTGACTCCTTTATCGCTTGTCAGGGCATTTCATGGCTTCTTGTACCTGCTTCTTGCTACTGATTGCCTGAATTCCTCTGACGGAAGACAAGAAATAGCTATAAAATGTCCACGAAAAGAAGTTGTTAATTTACTGATAAAAAGACAAAATTGATCCCTAAATGTTGTTACAAACAATAAAAAAAGTGTTATGCATAAAAAGTTTCACGTCTTCATGTTCTTCCTACTTCAAAATTCCTGATCAAAGACTAGGTAACAAAGTGGCCAGGTTTGTGGTAACAGACTCCTTTCCATCAAACTGGAGCTATCACTGACTTACAACAAGTGGTTTACTGGTTAGTGTATCTTCCCATGACACACATGGTCTAGGTTTGAATCCCAACACAAGTTAACCAGTCTGTGTTACCAACTCCTTTTCCATCAAAATGGAGCAATCACTGACTTACTGACAGTGGTCTGCTGCTTTCTGTGTTTCTCTTGAGACACATTGTCTGGGTTTGAATCCCGACACAAAATCACCGTTCTGTGATAACTGACTCATTTTCATCAAACTGGATCAATCACTGAATTGCCCAAAGTGGCCTACTGGTTACTGTATCTTCCCTCGAGACACATGGTCTGGGTTTGAATCCCGACACAAGCTAACCACTCTTGGTGTCCCTCCCACTCACGTCTACAAAGCTGCTACATCTACTTGCTTCATGGTAGGGACAGCCCTGGACCTGCTGATGACACAGGCCAAGACTGACCCCCCTAGGTCACACGACTTCAGATAAATACAAGTCTTCTACAATACACTCTGACTCTCGGTACCACTGACATGGAAGTGTAGCAGCCACAGGCAGAACAACATAGCACTGAAAGCCCACTGTCATAATCTCAGCGTTGCAAAATTCACGTCAACGATGATACGGCAGCTCTCTAAATAATTCATTAACAAGGGCTGTAACGATATGCTCTGTCACACTCCGTACACATTGCGATCGTATGACCTTATTCTGATACATGATGTGGTAAAATGAAAGCCGGGGACATATCACGTTAAGATTCATATTCAATCATCAACGAGAATCAACCCAACCACAGCAAATCTATCACAGGCCAGGCCAATTCATTCACTTCTTGTGCAGTCTGTGATATTTTGGACATTTCCAAAGAAATAATATTCATGTCTCGTAATCATATCGAGTAACCATGGCAACATTGACATTGAACTGTTTTTCTCTCTCATTCACAAAGATTTCACCTGCAGCTAAAGAGAGCTTTTGAAAAACAGGAATTGGTACTGGGCACAATGCATTAACAAATTAAATTGATTATTTAAACCAGAAAAAATAACCTCACACCTTCAGCAAGTTCAGGAGTTGGGGTGATAATCTGTCACATAAACTTGGTCAGGCCTAGTATATATCAGTGACATATCTCAAACTGTTAACAGTGCTCATTGTTCCAACGCTGGATGTCGAGTGCTTCATGTCCAGAGTGTAGGTGATCAATTGATGTACAAATATTAAATGCAAACTTTCTTGTATTCACATACAACTTGAATTGCACAGTCATGGTAGGTTTAAAGTGGATGACAAAGAAACTGCTGTATCGTGATATGGTCTCCTGAGTTGTCATGGTAACTGAATGTGCGGAATGATGCAAGAATCTATATTACCCATAGCAGCACGGATATAGGTGCAATTACTTTCAGTAATTCTCTCTGACCATAACAATTTCTTGCTTCAAGCTGATTCGCACTCGTTCACTCAAATTGTTCCATTGTTTTCGCTGTTTTTGAAGCCATAGCAACATGACGTCATATGAACACATTGTCACAAATAATTAAAGATGTCGTCACCATGATGTCACAAACAAATTTTTGTGAGATCATCCAAAATACAGAAACAAATCTGGTGTCTCCAATTGTGATTAGCAAACCCACATATTTCTATATTTTCTCAACAACAAGAAAAAGACTTTGGGTGATATAACAACTCAGAATTACGGATTGTCTGTCCCTCATTGATCTACTTTGAAAGTTCTTCGCCAATTCACACAGTACAAATAATCAGCAATTCCTTGTAACTCGTAGTTTTTTCTCTAAATGGGACATACTGATGTTGATCGATAAAACATCTTTGTTCATGTTGTTCAATGCACTCTATTTGACCCCCCCTGAAACTGACATAACATTTTAAACGTGACAAATAACCAGGATTGATCAACAGTAACAACTAGAAATCTTGCCTCCGCCCGCCCTCGCAGATAGAGTCTTGGTTGTGGTCGCCAGTAGCCATGGTGCAGTAGCAGCACTGGTCTCGTCCGCGATTGACATATTCCAAAAAATACTGACATGATTGAGATAATCCATGGGATAATCGGTCATATCTTCCTTGACATACATAACACATGAGGTAATACATCAGATAATCCATGAGATTTTCCTAGACAAATTCCATGTTACACAGTGAAACCTTGCTAATCTGGACATTAGAGTATCCACTCTTTGTTTGTTGTTGAATGCAGCATGAAGCAATATTTCAGCTATATGACCACAGTCTGTATTACAAATAATCAAATCTGGACCAGACAATCCAGTGACTGACACCCTGAGCATCAATCTATACCATTGGGGTATGATAACATGCATCAACCAAGTCAGCGAGTCTGACCACCTGATGCTGTTAGTTGCCTCTTACAACAAGCATGGGTTGCTGAGGATCAATTCTAACCTGGATCTTCATGAAGGTGTACCCACTGAATGGGTTTCCATATTAACAGGGTCTGGATTACCAAGGTTCCACTTTATTCCATCAGATAGCCCCCAGATCACTTATGAGATAATCTGAGACATTCCATGGTTATGTTTCAAGACATAATTCATAAGATAATCTATTTCCACATGTCAGACAGTGATATAAGTTAGGAAGGTCAGGTCAGTGCCGATACCCTATGCCAGTCTTACTAGGAATAGCGTAGAGATGTATCGGGATCAAGAGAGTTACTTTTCATGCTTATAGAGAGACAGACGTGCCGATTTGAACACCTGTTTTCACAAATCCCCTAAATAGCCATTATTCAACATTCTTTGACAAGATTTGTTAAGATGCAAATTGTTACTTAACCAATGAGCGGGCAGTGGCGTAATCTAAGTGTTCACTCGTCAGGCCGAAGACCAGGGTTTAATTCCCCACATGGGTAGAATGTGTGAAGCCCATTTCTGGTGTCCTCCGCAGTGAAATAGCTGGAATATTGCAAAAAGCAGCGTAAAACTGAACACACTCTCGCAAATTAGCAGTACAATTGAAATAATTCACCAACTGAAAGATATTTACATGATAATGACTCCGACATCTCCTCTCACTAACCACAATGAAGACTGTTAAAGTCATTGCACCAGTGTCGTGGATTTAAGAAAACCCAATAAATATCTCTCTCCGTCCAATGAAATAATCTCTTTGTCGCATACACAATTCTTACATAAATGTTAAGTTGTAGACTCTGTGATTGGCTCGTCCATGAGATCAAGTTTGGGAGTATCACCACCTATCGTCATGGCAACATCAGATGCCGTAGCATCCATGTTCTCTGTGAATTCAAGTTGCCGTGGTTCTGGTGCTGTAAATGGCTTGATCGGAGATGGAAGATTCAGTGTTCCTTGTTCCTCACTCTCTGCGTCAAGATCAATCTTCACCTTCCTTGGTTTTAGTTTCAAAGGGGTTCGTGTAAGAACGTCCTGGATTTCTTTCATAAAGTTTTCTTTGAACTCCATCATTTCTTGCTGAAGCTGCAACGCCTCTGCTGCCACCTTTTCCTGCCGCTGTCGCAGTTCCCCGAGCCCCCGCAGGTTGTCCTTGCTCATACGCAGACCCTCGCACATATACTCATTCCCCGCCGACGGGGGCACGGCCTCACCGGACATGTAGCGATCAAACTCGGACTGGGAGATACTCAGGGAGTCAGCATTCAGGCTCTCGATAAAAGCAACTGCACAACACTGAAAACCAAAAGGAAGTCTCTTAACTTTACACAGATGGAAGTATAATGTTGAGTTAAAATCTGGCGTCACACCGGCAATATCTCAGCCATAAGATATGCTGATGTTTGTTTGTTTGTTTGTTGTTTACAGCCTCACTCAGCAACATTACAGCTATATGACGGTTGCCCGTAAATAATCAAATCTGGACCAGGCAATAAAGTGATTGATATTTTCAGCAACAATCCATACTCTCGGGGTACAATAACACGCCATCGAACAAGTTAGTGAGACTGACCACCCAATCTATTGACAGCTCTTACGACCAGCATAGGTTGCTGGGGAGCTATCCTAACACGGAATTCCCACTGGGGTAAATATGTCTGAAGTATACATCAAGATAAATGATGCAAACTGTCATATCACAGCCTCAGGGTTTTGTTTGTTTGTCTGTTGTTTAACGCCGTACTCAGCAATATTCCAGCTATATGACGGCGGTCTGTAAATAATCGAGTCTGGACCAGACAATCCAGTGATTGACAACACGAACATCAATCCACACAATTGGGATCAATGACATGTATCAAATAAGTCAGCAAGCCTGACCACCTGATTCCGTTAGTCGCCTCTTACGACAAGCAGAGTCGCTTTTCACAGCAAGCGTGGGTTGCTGAAGATGTATTCTACCCCGGATCTTCACAGGTACGCAGGGTTTTGTTTGAGGGGTATTTTAGCAATACTCAATATCATGGCGGGGGACCGACGTAGTCCCGGGCACTCACCAGGTTGGTAAAGTAGTACCCGGCCTCTCCACTCATGAGTCGACTGGGGTTCGCGAAGCGTGTGATGTACTGAATGTTGGACTGGAGGCGGGGAGGGTTGGCCTTCAGCACGATGTAGATGAGGGCAGGAAGAAACTCGTCAGCACTTGCCGGACCTTGCTTCGACTCGCGGAGAAGCTCGAAGATATTCTTACTACAGTTGACCACGCAGGCTAGTTTGTCCTGAGTTGCACGCTTCGAGTCCATCTCTATAGCAACTGTTGAGAGATAACATCAGTGTAATGTGTAACCAGTTTTAGTGACAAAGATTTGTTGTAATTGTCAGTGGCAGTCAAATATTTAAATACAAGTAATGTTGTAAAAAAAGTGCTGTTGTGGCTGAATTTGAACCGTTGTCAACAGCAGTGGCTGAAGCTTTCCAGAAAGGCTTTGTATACGAAATAGAGTTATCTGGCCCCTATAGTACACATCACCAGGCTTATCGATTGAGATTGGAGTGAATGAGTGTGAGTTGGGTTTAACACTGCTTTTAACAGTATTACAGTTACGTGTCAGCTTAATGTGGGAGGAAAGCCCGAAGTGATGCAGGTCTCAGACGTTTACCACTTCGGTGAAACCCACGAGCACGGGTAGGGTGCTGACAAACCTAGAAACATAATTGGGGCGAACCGGGATTCGAACCCACAATCAAAGGTTTCTGGCATGCCCAAGGGACGCAACTCTGCACAGCGAATCGCGGCGCCTTAGACGACTGAGCCACCCGTGCCCCCTTGGAGATTGGACGGTTTCTTGGAGGCTGGCTGTACCTACACGAGAGAGACAAGAGCGTGATTCAAGGCCCTTTTGATCTGACGTGTCTACTCTATTTGCCAAGTATGGTTTGGATGCCTATTTGTAAACACCGAATTCCTCCCAGCTTCCACTATTCTTGATTCATGAGCGGATACAGGCCTGTTTCAAGACAGTCGACAATGACAATATCTTGGACACTTGTGACACACTTACATTAATTCTAGGGCCTGGTTCTTATTGCTGCTGCAACTTTTCTGACCAGTTGTATTGTTTTCTTATAGTAGACCTAAAAACCTTGTGTTTCAATATAACTTCATCAGCAGTAGAAACTAACATTTTTAATCCACTAGTCCTTATAATGATAACATATAGCAAGCCCCTCAAAAAGGGCAAATTTCTACTAGTCCTTATGATACCTTAATTATTGGGCAGTTTGGCAAGGACTCAGGACTAGTGCCAATTTCTATCACTGTTCATTAATATATTCATTAATCTTGAGTGGTCACGTCAGGTTTGTCTACACGCCAGAGGACTTACAGGTAATGGCTTGATCTATGAGCTGTCTGATCTGTGGATCATGTTCATTGATGAGGGTGTCCAGCTGCTGGGCAGTGATCCAGTGAAGGCTCCGGATCCGATTCTGTACCAACAGATCCTTCTCCTCGTCCGTAGTGGAGGGGGGGCAGAACACGATGCGGTACAGGCGCACCAGGATGTAGCGCTCCGTGAAGTCCAAGATCTTCTCTATCACCTCCTGAGTCAACCCTGCAACATGTAGACGATGTGATAATGTATACTGGCCAGGTATAGCGTCCTAAATATTTAGAAACATTTTATGTTGTTATTTTGTTTATTATTACTTGGGCGGCTGTTGTAAAAGGCCCATTTTTATTATCATCATGTGCATTGAGCTCTTTACTATAATGGAATATAGTGAATTCACAACACTTCAGAATAATATCATACTAAACAGTCAATGTATCACACTTTCTCTGCCTAACCTTGGGACCACACCGACACCAAAAAATCTGCCTATCTGTGGGACCACACACAAACACTGCAACATCTGCCTATCTGTGAGACCCCACAGAGACACCAAGACATCCACCTATCTGTGAGACCACACACAGACACCGACATCTGCCTATCTGTGAGACCCCACAGACAATAAGACACCTGCCTATCTGTTGGACAACACAGAGACACCATGACATGTGCCTATCTGTGGGACCACACACACAACACCAAGACATCTGCCTATCTGTAAATTGACACACTGACGAGACATGTGCCTATCTGTGAGACCACATATAACAACGAGACATCTGCCTATCTGCAAGACCACACATGACATTGAGACACTCACCTTTGAACACCGTGTGGGAGTTGAGCCTATCGGAGAGACTCTGGTAGAAGTCTTGGACTGTCTCCGACAGGTCGTCTATCGGCTGCTCCCCGCTCTGCTGGATGCGCTCGATGAAGCTGCGGACTTGTTTTGAGATGTCAAGTGCGGCAGGCTTACGAAGCGTCTTCAGAAACTCCGCAAACTCTCCCCCGACCTTCTGACTCTCAATGCTGGACCTCCGCGGCTCCTTCTGCGTGTGGCCATGCTGGTCCGTGGATGTGTCTTGAGAAGACAAACACATGTGCATTAGCATTTTTGCAACATACCAACCACAATTTTGTATCTGGACTTAACGATATGACGCCATATTCTGAACATTTATATTTTCTGAATGAAATTGATCTAGAAATGGAACATAAACTAACATAGAGGGTACATCAACCCATGCCCTCTTGAAAACTTATAAAATGAGTTGAAGGTTGAGGAAGAAATATCGAAGTGGAGTCGTTTTGACACAAAAGGGGGAGACAACTCTGTTCAAGGCATAGCATGTCAACACAGGGATTAGCCCAGGAAATAATGACTTGTTAATTGTTGCTTACTTCACTCATCATTGAGATAAATATGAATTTCTTAACCCTAAATAATTACATTTCTCCTATATTTACTTTGTACTATTCATCCATTTAAACCCATTATTTTGGAGGCTCTTGTTCATGTGCACCTAAACTCGCCTAAAAGACATATACCATATCCGACGTAATAAGCGCCCAGCTCTAATAAGCGCCCATGGCGATATAGCTAATATTATTAATAAATTACAAGACTTATCAATTCATCTATAATAAGCACTTGTGTGTTATATGCAACCTTAATTATGGGCAATTAAATTCTGGAAAATATATGTCATACGCACAGACTTTTCTTTTGTATCATTTCAGGCTGTCAGCATAAGCCACAAAATTTACAATCTTTCTCTCACCAAAATCATATTCGAATAACAGTCCCCTATTTCTAATTTTGAGAGCGCCCTTGGTGCCTATTACGTCAAATACGGTATTTCATTGAGCAAGTGAGGATGAATTATTCCCAAATTTCAATCCATATACCAGCAATATCTTGGCTCGGGACACTAAGATATATCTTCACACATGTACCAATGATGGGACTTGAACCCAGCTGTTCAGCAAGACAAACTAACACCTTGACCACTAGACTACTCACTGTTTCGTTAATACGCTGACAATAAAATATATTCAACCAAAACTGGGAATCAAAAGCATGTTAAGTGAACTGCTTTCATCAGGCCCAGGAAACACAAGGAAACACAAGGAAACACAAGGAAACACCTCGTTATCTGTACATACCTTTCACTGGTGTGCGCTTGAAGATGGACTTCATTGTGTGGCTGCGCTTGTTGACCTGCTGCGTTTTCTTCTCCGCAAACTTGGAGAAGGACGGTGGAGGAGTGTCCCCCGTTCTGAAAGAGAAGAGTAATCATAATGAATGTCTACACAATAGCATGGAGGCTGGGGAGAATCTGATCTGCATGTGTTTTCAGAATTTTGGTAATTTCTTTGAAAATGCTTGTGACTCCGTCTCTGTCTAATCACTATTGTTCAGTAACCATTCTTAATAATCAGGATAATACCCAGATTTTGTAGAGAAAAATCTGCCTGAACTGCTGCCGAAATAATTTAGGCTGGTAGAGGAAAACATTTTTTTCTGTAAAATATTGAATTCAGAGAATTAAACATAAATAAACCGGAATGCTTGTTGATTTTTAATTTTGGGGGGAATGTAGTAACCCTGGTTATTATCTCTGTTTTATCCTTCTCCACCCACTTGAAATGATTGTTAAAGAAACTCTTCTAACAGGGGTCGACAAAGTCATATGTCAGTCTTCCACAGGGGCTATCAAACATTTACTGATCTGGAAGAAACTTGCTACAAACATAACCCTAAATGAAATGCAAAAGTTTTTCAAAACCTTACACCAGCACAATTTCTATCATAATGTAATACCAACAAAATTGATAAAGACAAAAATAACCTCAGCCTATAACAAAAATATAACCATTAAACATTTACATGTACTAAAATAATGGCCCTGCATCTGCGAACACGATCACCAACTTAATCAATTCTTGTTTCAATGATGATAACGATGAATGCAAGCTGCAGTCAAGTTTCCCTAACCTTCATCATGGCACTTAACACTGTTTAAATGAGGTTCATACAATCAAATATATATTTCAATTTAATTTCTTGCTCAACTGGACGTAAATTGTACAGCAGACACCAGTGTACTGTGTCTGTGTCATATGTTCGGTTGGCACAAAGCTGTTACATTACATCAATAATCAAACTACACGGCTCCCCATGATCTCTGTAATACAAAAAAAAAGCGTTATAAATTTCAAGCCATAAATTGATGTGGGTACTGACAGCACTACAGGTGAGGAAAAGTAGGGTTTAGTGTGGGTGCGTACATCAGTCTTTGTAATGCAAATATTATAGAGCTAGCCTCTGAGATATCATGCTGCAGTTAAACATGGTGAGGTGAGGTGAGGTGAGGTGAGGTGAGGTGAAATGGGGTTTAACGTCGCGTCCAAGATTATTGCACTTATATAGCGACGTGCATGTACCTGTGTGTGTTTGTGTGGCTGCTTGTACTAGTCCGGACTGATGCTGATTTATAGTGCTAGCTCACTGAGATACCATGCCGCAGTTTAACATGGATACCCCACTCAGACACAGTATACTGAGCCGACCAGTCCTTGTTTTAGCCCCTTAATGCCAAGCGCCAGACAGGGTAACATCAAGTACCATCTTTTAACGTCTTTTGGTATGACGCGGCCGGGGATCAAAGCCCGGACCTTCAGCTTTCCAGGTGGACGCTCTACCACTAGACCACGGAGGCGATCCCAGTTAAACATGGATACCTCATACACAGTTTACTGACTAGGCCGACTAGGCCGTGTTTCAGCCCCTCAATGTCAAGCCCCAGTTAACAACAAGAACCATCTTTTCACGTCTTTTGGTACCATGGACCTTCTGCTCTCGACAGCATAGCAGACTATCTGCATGTTGTTTTAAGCAGTCATGATAATTGGTCATCACGAAGGTACACAAACTTTTCCTGAGTGGTTAGTACAATCATGTACAATGTGTAAAATGGAGACCACATTTCTGTGTAATTAGGGCACATCTTAACTGCTAGATTATAAGACTGCTAGACTATTATACTGCTAGACTGCCAGACATTTTGAGTTACCATGGTTACGAGACACACAATATAGTAAAAACGACTTGAATCAAACTTACATGGGATGCTAATTGGAATGAGACCTCTAACACATTTCCTTAATTCATCATCAGATTATCATGAAATTCCAAAAAAGCATACAAATATATATTGACAAGCTGTTAAATAAGAAACTGCCACTTGCCCAGGTGATTTTTAAAACATGGGACAGATGGCTCTGGGCTAGTAGGTGAGTATGTAATATTCCGTGACAGGCTTATTTAATTTTGAATCGCCAAAACAGAACTAACTACACATGCAAAACAGAACTTATGAAATTAAAAACCTTTGTGTCTATATTCATGATGAAGATGGTATGATTTTTTTCTTATGTTTTTTAACACCACACATCAATATTCCAGCTATATGACGGCAGTCTGTAAATAATCAAGTCTGGACCAGACAATCAGGTGATTGACAGCATGAGCATTGATGTACGCATGGGGTACGATGACATTCATGAACCAGGTCAGCGAGCCTGACAACCTGATACCATTTAGTCGCCTCTTACGACAAGCATAGTTGCTTTTTACGGAAAGCATGGATTGCTGAAGGCCTATTCAAACCCGGATCTTCACAGGTGAGATGATATGAACACTAACGAATACAATACCTGTACAGAAATAATAGCAACTTGAATCTCATTACTGTGATCCTATTACATATCCTGCATCCTATTCACTGTTCACCAACTATACACTAAGTATGCTAGGTTGCAAGAAGCACTAATAATCCTATCTAACCACTGACGAGGAAGTCCAGCGTATCTCACTCAATGAATCTACGTAGGAGAGTGACAAACACATTTCTTCAATATGGCAGTCCCAACCACCAACTATCACCACAGTGATGAATAACTGTGCTAAGTTTTTTTCTAAATAAACTTCACACCAATTATTGAGTACATTCTTAATGAGGCACAATTAACACTAAGGAAACACATGCAAACGAACCCATTGTTGGAGTGAGACAGGAAGTGTTTTTCTTGCCTTGCTTTTTTGTTACACGGGGCTAAATATTCAGAGGTCAGAGATCAGAGATCATACCCCCTGGCATACTTATTTAATGGTTTATCACAGGGCATTAATCTCAGCCATTAACATGACTAATGTGTCACCCTGGCCAAAAGCACAACACCCTCAATGTGGAGGTTGTGACAGTATAGAGTGTGATGATTGGACTGGGAGAGATCAAAAACATGATAAATATGTTTTGTTGACTTGTCATGCTTGTGAAAAAACTTGATGATCATTTGGAAAAGATATGAGTTGGGCTAAATACATCGCTGCGTCCCTATAACTCCCGTGGAACAATCATTATATTAGGTCTTTGAAAGGCATTGAGAAGTGATACACATAAGGAAGAGAATATATGGATGTCAACTTCTTTATCATTTATTCGGAGTATATGCTTACTCCATCAGGGTCCTTTATCATTCACCTGATGAAGGAGTAAGCATATACTCCAAAATGTAGTGTTCCTCATCATAGAGGAGTTGACATCCATATATTATTTTCTGCACCATGATCACATAAAAAAACGAAAAAAATAATTTAAATTTTCCTCCCTCATCACTTTCTTTTCAATCAAAATAATTCTTGTGTGAAAAATGTGTCTTTGAAACATTTATTCTTTTAGGCCACACACTTTTATTTTTTGTTTCTCAGGCCCGCTGCCCCTACTGAAAACCCGCTGGAATGGAAATAAATGAAACATAAATATATTTATTATTATTATTTATTATCTCCTGCTAGTAATATAGACCCTCATATAAAAAAACCCCAACCCCTGCCCCCTCAAAAACCCTGCCGTCATATAGCTGGAATATTGCCGAGTGCACCGTTAAACAGCAAACAAAACAAACATCATCTTAGATAAAATGTTAATTATCAATTCCATGTCTACATTAGACTAACATTTAGTCTCTGAAATCTTATATTAAACAATATCCTTCTTGACTCTAAAAATAAATAAAAATTCCCTATGCTGATTTCAGATAGAGCTAGCTTGAACTGGCTAGACTTGCTTCTGTATGCATTTCTAGATTATCTTTTTTCATAAAATAAATATATTCCACGGTCATGGTGCAGGACTATGTCTACATCAGTGATTCAAGAAGCCAGCTGCAGTTTTAACTCCATGGCAGAATGACTTAAATATAAATAAATGATTTACATAGCTATTTATTATTATTTTTATTCGACCAACCTTTTGTGGAAAAAGCTGGAATAAATCCGTGAAACAGTTAAGTAAAAAAGCGTGGCCTTATACCTTGATCATAATGATGCAAACCCCAAAAAGTTGCCTCAAGGACACTGCTACTAATAAGCTGATTACTTAAGGCAAGTCACCAATATAGCAGTGATATATACCCTGCAGCCATTTAGAACACAAGTTACTATAATATGACAGCAGACATGCTCAAATGTCTGCCACATTGGCAGAAATGGTTAGCTCCCTTTTCAAGCTGTTGAACTAGTTACAAAGTAATTTTTGTTTGTTACATAACGCCACATTCAGTAATTCTCCAGCTATGCGACGGTTGTCTGTACAACATCAAATCTGGACCAGACAATCCAGTGATAGACATAATCGGCATTGATCCACACAATTGGGATATGACAAGCATCAACCATGTCAGCGAGTCTGACAACCGAATCTCGTTAGTCACTATTTACAAAGCATGGATTGCTGAAGCCTAATTGAACAAGACAATCCAGTGATAGACATAATCTGCATCGATCCACACAATTGGGATATGATGACATGCATTAACCAAGTCAGCGAGTCTGACAACCCAATCTTGTTAGTCACTATTTACGAAGCATGGATTGCTGAAGCCTAATTGCACCAGACAATCTGTTGATGGATATAATGAGCATCGATCCACACAATTGGGATATGATGACATGCATTTACCAAGTCAGGAAGTCTGACCACCCAATCTGTTTAGTTTCTACTTATGACAAGCAGAAATCGCTTCACACATTGTACCCATGTCGGGAATTGAACCCGGGTCTTCAGCGTGACGAGGAAGGCTTTAACCACAAGCCTACCCAGCTGCCCCTAATTGTACAGTGAGTGAGTGAGTGAGTGAGTGAGTGAGTGAGTGAGTGAGTTGGGTTTAACGCCACTTTTAACAGAATTCCAGTTATATCATGGCGTGTCAGCTTAATGTGGGAGGAAAGCCCGAAGTGATGCAGGTCTAGGACTTTTACACTTCGGTGAAACCCATGAGCACGGATATGGTGCTGACATGGTGACACATGATGAAGTATTATTTGGGAGAACGGGGATTTAAACCCACAATCATAAGCCCAAGGGATTAGAACATTAGAAAATATATATGACATTGATATTTAACTGAAGTATTGAATGTTTGAAATCAAATGTTCATACACATGATACATGGTACATATTTTAAATCTATTCAGAAATCTATTTTGTCTCACCGTTTGGATGCCTCCCGCATGGCGTCATGCTGTATCTGTGCCTGTTTCGCTGGCTGGTACACCTCTCGGTAGCACTTGGAACAAAAGCCCTGCCAAGCGGGGTTACCATAGAAACCACAGCCATTTTTACACAACAAGTCTGCCGACTCCAGGTGAAGTTTCTTGGCTGTTTTCTTTTCTGTACTCATCTTGTGAGCTTGGGGCTAGTAGTCAGCGATATATCTGGAAGGCAATTGGAAAAAACCCATAAATGTACGAACAACTGATATTAAAACGAAAAAATATGATTCAAATTCATCCTTATATATTTCTTGTTACCTTTCTGACAAGAGTGAAGTCAATACACAGCTAAAACATAAACAATGAAAGAATGACACCTTGACAGGACAGACTCTGGAAATAGGAATTTCCACAGTTGATTACTGATGGGAAAGTCAATATTTCAAGCTCCCGACAGCTCATTCACGGAGCTCGCTATACTATTGCTGCCACCAGTCACAGCTCCTCACAGTGATAACTCATTCAGGTAGCCCTCTAAACTATCTCTGCCACCAGTCACAGCTCCTTACAGTGCTTGGCAGCCTACAACCATGCATGGAGTTTTACTCACACCCCAACTGGGTAAGTAAGTTGGTTTAACCCCGCTGTTAACAGTATTCCAGTCATATCACAGCATGTCAATATAATGTGGGAGGAAATCCCGAATGGATGCAGGTCTTAGATGTTTGCAACTTTGGTGAAACCCACGAGCACGGGAATGGCAGTATTGTATCATTTCTGGTAATATAATAGTTTCAGTTACTATTTCTTCCAATCATTGTATCAAAATACTTTTAAGTTATATCATTGGATATTTGTTAACTGAATCACCAGTAGATTGCGAGAAAATGTATGTACAGATGTTTACAAGACAAATACACTCGGTTATCTTAATCCCTGCATATAAAACAATGTCTAACATAACAATAAATACATTTGAAATGGTAAATCATCACGTCAGTGATATTTTGTCACAAAGTTCTCATCCACATGCATGTTCATCCACCAAAGCCATATGATGTTGTTTGTTTGTTTGTTTGTTGTTTAACGCCACACTCAGCAATATTCCAGCTATATGACGGCTTACTGTAAATAATCGAGTCTGGACCAGACAATCCAGTGATTGACATCATGAGCATCGATCCACGCAATTGGGATCGATGACATGCATCAACCAAGTCAGCGAGCCTGACCACCAGATCCCGTCAGTCGCCTCTTACGACAAGCATAGTGGCCTTTACGGCAAGCATGGGTTGCTGAAGACCTATTCTACCCCGGATCTTCATGATGTAGCTTTTGACTGTGTACAATAATGGTTATACTCAAGAATGCACTTTACACCCAATCAATGTTAGTCAGTGTCCTCGAAAAATAACCGATCTGAATCATGCTGAATCCCAGCTACAATTTTCTGCATAATCACGATAATGAATGTTAACATAAATAGACCTGCCTAAGACTTTCTACTGGTAAATCAATTTCACAAGTACTACCTACAAGGCTACATTGCCAGTACAGGTAGGGTGTGGGCAAATCCACATATTATTAATGACGTCCCTATTATCATGGTCAAGGATATTGAGCCTGCTGGTCCTGTGTGTTTGAACTAGATGACACACTTCATCATGGACACCCAGGAAGTGACCTGACTTCACACGCTTCATGAATGACTGACCATGCTGATCGACCTACCATGTGCTTACAACAAACAAAGCTCCAGATCAGCTGGGTACCCAATACCCAAAATATTCTGACTTGCTTGCATACAATGCTGCGGATATGCAGGAAATTCTTTTTAAAAATAATAAACAAAAACACTAACGCTAAACATGATAAAAAGCACAATTGTTATTTATACATGTATATTGCTGTTGTGTTTGTTGTTCAACGCCACATTCAGCAATATTCCAGCTGTAGGACGACAGTCTGTAAATCGAGTCTGGACCAGACAATCCAGTGATAGACATCATCAGCATCGATCGACGCAATTGGGATACAATGACATGTATCAACCAAGCCAGTGAGTCTGACTCCCCGATTCTGTGAGTCGCCTCTTATGACAAAGCAGTCGTCTTTTACAGCAAGCATGGGTTTTTCGGAAGACCTATGGTAACTCGGATCTTCACAGGTTTCACTGTTGGGCGTTTATGCAACATGTTACACACTTGGGGCAGCACAATAACAGATACAAATTAGAAGTCACCAGAAACAGGATTTTAAACATGTTAAACGGTATTATTTTTTAAAGATATGTCTACAGAACACCCATTAGACTGGCATCAAGGGACTACAGGTATATTGAACACACAAGGGAAACTTTCAAGGTCCAGGGGGAATGATAACCATGATAATCTGTGAGTAAATAATCATAATCAAAGGCTCAAGACATTATCTCCAGCCCTGAACATGTGTACAACAAGAAACATATAACAATCCACTTGCAGGCTCCTGAATCACGACTAATACACATCATGATAAAGTACTGATACTCATTGTAACAATATCTGTTGTTAACATTCACAAAAAAACAAATCATATGGTTTTTTGCTACTAATCTGTATATAATGAATATGACATTGTCAAGAGCCAGCCTCAATAACTGAGACCTAAGATGACACAGTCCATGCATGCATTATACAAAGTTTCTCACCGTTTGTCGTGGGTCTTGACTTTTAGTTCAAAATGGAATCCCTTTATGAGAGAAAGAATCTTGTGAAGCAATATAAACAAACTGATCATGCTGATGACAAATGCTGACATGAGATGTGTAAATAACTTGAACGCTTAACATGCTATGTGGTTACCAGCTGGTCTTGTTACAGAATGATCCAACTGATGAATCATCAGCTGACTGAATCACCACAGCGGGGCCCCATGACTACAGTAACTATGGCAGCTGACACTAGTGACAGGTGGAACCAGTGCATCACCAAAGCCCGGCCCCATGGCTACAGTAACTATGGCAGCTGACAGGTGGAACCAGTGCATCACCACAGCGGGGCCCCATGACTACAGTAACTATGGCAGCTGACACTAGTGACAGGTGGAACCAGTGCATCACCACAGCAGGGCCCCATGGCTACAGTAACTATGGCAGCTGACAGGTGGAACCAGTGCATCACCACAGCAGGGACCCATGGCTACAGTAACTATGGCAGCTGACAGGTGGAACCAGTGCATCACCATAGCAGGGCCCCATGGCTACAGTAACTATGGCAGCTGACAGGTGGGACCAGTGCATCACCACAGCAGGGCCCCATGGCTACAGTAACTATGGCAGCTGACAGGTGGAACCAGTGCACCACCACAGCCCGGCCCCATGACTACAGTAACTATGGCAACTGATAGGTGGAACCAGTGCATCACCACAGCCCGGCCCCATGGCTACAGGAACTATGGCAGATGACAGGTGGAACCAGTGCATCACCACAGCGGTGCCCCATGACTACAGGAACTATGGCAGCTGACAGGTGGAACCAGTGCATCACCACAGCAGGGACCCATGACTACAGTAACTATGGCAGCTGACAGGTGGAACCAGTGCATCACCACAGCGGGGCGCCATGACTACAGTTACTATGGCAGCTGACAGGTGGGACCAGTGCATCACCACAGCAGGGCCCCATGGCTACAGGAACTATGGCAGATGACAGGTGGAACCAGTGCATCACCACAGCGGTGCCCCATGACTACAGGAACTATGGCAGCTGACAGGTGGAACCAGTGCATCACCACAGCAGGGACCCATGACTACAGTAACTATGGCAGCTGACAGGTGGAACCAGTGCATCACCACAGCGGGGCGCCATGACTACAGTTACTATGGCAGCTGACAGGTGGGACCAGTGCATCACCACAGCAGGGCCCCATGGCTACAGTAACTATGGCAGCTGACAGGTGGAACCAGTGCATCACCACAGCAGGGCACAATGGCTACAGTAACTAATACAGCTGACAGGTGGAACCAGTGCATCACCAAAGCGGGGCCTCATGACTCCAGAAACTATGGCAGCTAACTGGTGGCTCCAATGATCACCACATAGCATGGCACCATGACTACTGTAACCATGGTAGCTGATGGAGAGATGGGAGGAACCAGTACATCACCACATAGCATAGCGCCATGACTACAGTAACCATGGTAACTGATGAAGGGATGGTAGGAATCAGTACATCACCATATAGCATGCCTTCATCACTACAGTCACCATGGTTACAGGCAATGGTTAGAGCATATCTTGCACTTGTTATCTAACAACCAATCATCATCCTCATGTTCGTCACTTGTAATCACTCAATTAGCTTATAGATATCTTCATGATGCAGTGCAGCCGAAACACATCTGATGCTGACAGAGTAGACTAACATCTAGTCTCTGAAATGAACATATCGTACATAAAAAACAGTTGTTCAGTTATCTTAATAAAAATATAATAAAAAGGAGCCCAGTGACTCTCTTCATTTTCAGATTTTCCTGATACTGCAGTGATCTAGACTTGCCAAACATTATAGACTTGCATGGGCTGTTTTTGATATATATTTGTATCAGGGTCTGTAAGACAGACTTCTGACAGAGTGTCATGTGGAAATATCTGAGTTCTCTGACACAGTGAGTTTTAACATCTATATACAAATCCTCCAATCTGTGAGGTAAAACACCTGCTGGACAGCTTGCACCACAGAGTGTCATGTGGAAATATCTGAGTTCTCTGACACAGTGAGTTTTAACATCTATATACAAATCCTCCAATCTGTGAGGTAAAACACCTGCTGGACAGCTTGCACCACAGAGTGTCATGTGGAAATATCTGAGTTCTCTGACTCAGTGAGTTTTAACATCTATATACAAATCCTCCAATCTGTGAGGTAAAACACCTGCTGGACAGCTTGCACCACAGAGTGTCATGTGGAAATATCTGAGTTCTCTGACACAGTGAGTTTTAACATCTATATACAAATCCTCCAATCTGTGAGGTAAAACACCTGCTGGACAGCTTGCACCACAGAGTGTCATGTGGAAATATCTGAGTTCTCTGACACAGTGAGTTTTAACATCTATATACACATCCTCCAATCTGTGAGGTAAAACACCTGCTGGACAGCTTGCACCACAGAGTGTCATGTGGAAATATCTGAGTTCTCTGACACAGTGAGTTTTAACATCTATATACACATCCTCCAATCTGTGAGGTAAAACACCTGCTGGACAGCTTGCACCACAGAGTGTCATGTGGAAATATCTGAGTTCTCTGACACAGTGAGTTTTAACATCTATATACAAATCCTCCAATCTGTGAGGTAAAACACCTGCTGGACAGCTTGCACCACAGAGTGTCATGTGGAAATATCTGAGTTCTCTGACACAGTGAGTTTTAACATCTATATACACATCCTCCAATCTGTGAGGTAAAACACCTGCTGGACAGCTTGCACCACAGAGTGTCATGTGGAAATATCTGAGTTCTCTGACACAGTGAGTTTTAACATCTATATACACATCCTCCAATCTGTGAGGTAAAACACCTGCTGGACAGCTTGCACCACAGAGTGTCATGTGGAAATATCTGAGTTCTCTGACACAGTGAGTTTTAACATCTATATACAAATCCTCCAATCTGTGAGGTAAAACACCTGCTGGACAGCTTGCACCACAGAGTGTCATGTGGAAATATCTGAGTTCTCCGACACAGTGAGTTTTAACATCTATATACAAATCCTCCAATCTGTGAGGTAAAACACCTGCTGGACAGCTTGCACCACAGAGTGTCATGTGGAAATATCTGAGTTCTCCGACACAGTGAGTTTTAACATCTATATACAAATCCTCCAATCTGTGAGGTAAAACACCTGCTGGACAGCTTGCACCACAGAGTGTCATGTGGAAATATCTGAGTTCTCTGACTCAGTGAGTTTTAACATCTATATACACATCCTCCAATCTGTGAGGTAAAACACCTGCTGGACAGCTTGCACCACAGAGTGTCATGTGGAAATATCTGAGTTCTCTGACTCAGTGAGTTTTAACATCTATATACACATCCTCCAATCTGTGAGGTAAAACACCTGCTGAACAGCTTGCACCACAGAGTGTCATGTGGAAATATCTGAGTTCTCTGACTCAGTGAGTTTTAACATCTATATACAAATCCTCCAATCTGTGAGGTAAAACACCTGCTGGACAGCTTGCACCACAGAGTGTCATGTGGAAATATCTGAGTTCTCTGACTCAGTGAGTTTTAACATCTATATACAAATCCTCCAATCTGTGAGGTAAAACACCTGCTGGACAGCTTGCACCACAGAGTGTCAGCTTGATATGAGAGAAATTAATAAGTGCACAGTAACTTGTAGCTTTCCCCAGAATCCCTTGGCGATCTTTGCACCCACAAAATGTAAAGCAATCCAAGTTTCCCTCAAACCAGTAGAGCAATCCGAAACCCTTTAACAACTGTAGAGCAATACACATCTTCTCAAACCTGGAGCAATCCATGCCCTCACAAATATATATCATTAATACTGTTCTCATAAGCTGATGGCAGTGTTCCGAAGTAGAGAAAAAAAACCTATGCATCTACTATTAAATGAGCATTATGTCTATATTATTATCCAGGTTTAACCTTTCATATCACGAATATGCCTTTTGTGTTATCATAATCATGATAATCAATATCATATTTCATTTTCAATATCAAAACTTATTAATATAGCTGACAGAGCTTGCCAAAAATCAATACGGCTGGAAATTACTCGTGCGACATGTGCTGACACAAATAGTTCTTTGTCTGTGTGAGTCGTCCCTGGCAAATCAGGATTGAGTTGTCATAAGCATGTGCCCATGTAATCATGGTAATGGTTTGAAATATTATTATGACAAATTTCCCCAGACTCTCTATGGAAATCTTGTAAAAAGTAATGACATTTATAAAAAAGATGTCTCTACGAAACTTCTGCTGGCTGTTTTCAACAAACAATTTCACAAGTAACTACCCACCAGATTTTAAACGCCAGGTAGAGTTTGGGGAAATCAACATATTCCTAAACATGCTAAAGGCATCCCTTTTTAGTGAGTGAGTTGGGTTTAACGCCGCTTTTAACATTATTTCAGTTATATCACAGCGTGCCAGGTTAATGTGGGAGGAAAGCCCGAAGTGATGCAGGTCCCTGATGTTTGCCACTTTGGTGAAACCCATGAGCACGGGTATGGTGCTGACAATTCTTGAAACATAACCGAACTGATTTGAACTAGGATTCGAACCCACAATCATAGGTCCCTTAATGCCGAGCGCCAGTCAGGGTAACAACAAGTGCCATCTTTAAATGTCTTTTGGTATGACACGGCCGGGGATCGGACCCCGAACCTTCTGCTCTCTAAGTGGATGCTCTACTGCCTGACCATGGAGGCTGTCCATAGGTTGCTAGGGACCTATCCTAAATTTGTTATTGTAATCTTTAACTTTCACCAAATAGCTATCAGTTACCAGCCATACATTCATTATTACTTGAAAAAATGCTGTTATCACTCTGTTACAGATTCTACAAGCATAATTTATGAATTTTTGCTGATATCTCTAGAATCAACAACAGATGCAGTAATATCTCCACAAGCATTGGTAACATAAATCATATTATATATATTACATATTACATATTATGTACATAACATACATAAAACATACAGGGATTTGTCTAGGATTCAACAGGTGGCCCTGACATGCACATTGGGAAACTATTGTTACTTTGTTCAAAATTGGGATTTTGGTAAATTCTAATTTTAATTATGTCGGAGGTATTTTAACATTGTATGTTAGGATTGAATTCAGTGCAATTGTATCGGCCATAAAATTTCAGAGTCCCGTGATGGGATTCGAACCACGGACCTTCTGAGCAGAGGTCAGACGCCTTGTCCACATGACCAAAGAGGTTAAACCCGACAGCAATCTGACAAGGTAAGGATGTCATCTGTGGGATGACTCCACGCCCTGCTACACAATGATGTTAAACTTAGCATGGAGCATATTCCTCTTTATTGGGTCTTGTTAGTTACATATCAATATAATTCAGAAAAACAAATAATTCCAATCTGGGAATTTGTTATGACCATGATGACATCTTCTACAGATTTGGGACTGACTATCAGCCTCTGAACAGGAGTCTGGAGATGACATATCCCTCTGATCTGGTGATTCAGAAACGGAGTTGGGCTTCTTTTAACCCATTTTGGCAAATTGCCATTGGATACCTTTGTTCAACATGTCCTTGATAGAGTTTTGGCAAACAAAGCAGCATGACACAGTTGAAAGACTGACACCATACAAATGGTTGTCTAAAGGTATAAAAAATAATAATTTCATTACAATTTTCTATTCTCTGCAATATTTATCATGTTTATAGTACCTATTTGCAAATGTTAAATGCATATCAATGCTTACATTAGTATTTACAGTCTCACAGATATCAAGATTATCTTGTTATCAGACCAGTATGCTGCTCTTAGTGCTAAAGTTCCAATCTGCAGCTTTACTTCTGCAGGGTTAGAATAGATATGGTCTATGGTAGTACCGTAGTCTGTTCTTAACCTGAGACAATACGATCAATTATAAAGAAACTAAGAGCGGTAATATAGCGCACCATGCTATTTAAAAAAGAAAAATGAAAAAAACTCACATACTTATACACATTTACATATATTCTCTAAAAAAACATTATTTTCAACAAACTGACCAGTCAAAGTATATAGTTGCCTAAATTGTTGGCATGCTATTGTCAGTGAAGAAGAAAACAATGCTGTTCAATACTTTCAGAATCCCAAACCGAGGGGATAACAAGTGATTTTTTCAGGTGTATAAGCATTAAATATACAAAGGACAGAGTCTATGTATTTGTGCTTGTCAAAACTCCTTCATGCACCCAAGATCTATGCTGCACAACTGCTATTCTTCATACATTCAATATAAAGTAGAAACATGTAAATAGAACAACACACAAGTAGAGCATTTCCTTTGTTCCTGAGTCACATGTTGGCAAATTATTTGTTTAACTAGAAAGGAAATCATCAAAGATTCATTGCAATCTCATTAAAATACAGTAATATATATATCAATGCATATGATACATTACAAGTTATACTAGTGTAAATATATGTCAATAATAACAGATTTAAAATGGTAAACGCAACTGTTCATTGTTATGGTTGTTTGAAATTGACAAAACCAGTGTCATAGGCCATATTGATATTCATGCTATTAAATCTGGGACAACAACAATTTTGAGACCAGAAGATGAGTCAGTCTTTGGTGATCACATCAAGATCATGAATGACATTGTGTACGACTATGCTACTCATCCTGGGTACCGGGATAAGTTTGTTTGTTTTGTTTGTTTGTTGTTCAACGCCGCACTCAGCAATATCCCAGCTATCTGACGGCGGTCTGTAAATAATCAAGTCTGAACCAGACAATCCAGTGATTGACATCATCAGCATCGATCCATGCAACTGGAATACAATGATATGCATCAACCAAGTCAGCGAGGCTGACCACCCGATCCCGTTAGTCACTTCTAACGACAAGCGTAGTCACCATTTACGGCAAGCATGGGTTGCTGAAGACCTATTCTACCCTGGATCTTTTACGGGTCGTGGGAAATACACCCCTCAGCTTGTGTTGACTATTATTTCCGGGCACATTGGTTCGGAGATTCGGGTACAGAAATAAATCAAGGAAAAACACAAGGGTAGGGTAGAGCCATAAGGATTCTACCGCTTCTGAAGAGATAGAGAAAGATGACGGTGAAACATGTTGTGTGTGTGGCCGATTTACATCTATTTGGTGGGCACAGTGCATGTCATGTCAAAAATGGGTGTAGTTGAAGTTTTGCATGAAGTTGACTGTACTGCACAGACATGCTGATTTCTTCTGTCCTCATTGTCAGAATAAATATTTTGTTTATCCACACATAAGAATGTCTTACTTCATGTGTACTACGTTAATACTGTACAAAAGTGTTGATGTCAGTCACTGTATGCACATAACTTACCGCGACTGTCATCAGTGAATGGCATTTAATAATTTATCAGTAACTATACAGTGAAAGCAGCATAGGACATATTGTCAAGCAAAATATGAAAAAAATCAATCTGATGCTGCTTTTCTCTAGTCTGCAACATGTCCTAAACCCTTTGCAATATGGAGAAAACAGGGTTCTTAGTATTCTTAGAACCAAACAAGTTCCAGTGGTAAGGTAACTGTATGCAAAAATTCACCATTTTCCTGTGTATTTGGCCACAGGAACATGCAGTGAATAATAATAACAAACTCGCAGACGAGGCCAAAGGACGGCTTTGTCTGTGAGTTTGTTGTTATTATTAGTTACATGTTACTGTGATTTGGCATTGGTATGCAGTACTGCATGATGTTACAAAACAAAATTATTCACATCGGTATTTCATGACAGTCAAATATTTTGAAACCGTTAAAAACATAACAAACGAGTGACACATGATTACTCAGAGAGTGCCAGTCTATTAACCCTCTGTATCTCAGTCCAGACACAAAATGTGACACATTCGGCCATACTCACTTTTAACAAGCCATTGCAGTAAAATACAGAAGTTGTCCATAACTTGTGTCTCCTTTTTCTGCTGTTACATTCATGAAATTGACAAAATTAGGAAGGGGGTGACAGGACTGGTGACGGACAAACTTATATAAGTCAATAATGACACGTACGGAATAAACAACCTGAAACTCGGGATATGAAGGATCACGATTCACATCACGACATCAAATACAAAATGTCCAAAAACTAGATTTCATGCCAGGTCGATCGCTCGCCCGCAATTCAGACAAGATTGAAATGATACTAAAAATACTTACTTACCAATGATTGTATGCACAGTAGCGCATATTTCTTAAAACTAAACAAGGATCATATTCGTCATTATGTCTTGTGATCCACCAAACAGTAGGTCATGACCTTTATGCAAAGCTAGTACTTTTAGGTCATGTGACATTTTAGTAAATCAGGTGTTTACAACTGAGTCGAACTGACCAGAAATATGATTCGTACGAATCACAAACACTTAAATTATTTCAAATATCATCAACAAAATATGCGATTGGTGAAATAATGTTTAGAATAATACAAAACTAAGGTATATTGCTAGCTTTGTTTGTTAAGCTGGGCTCCGTCTCTACATAATCGCAGATAGAACCGGGAACCAGTTTACACGGAAGCTGTCTGCTAGCGAAAGGGGCGTGGCCTGTGTGGTAAATGTAGGACGCAGGGGATGTCCACATAGTAAGTTTGATATGAGATACCACATGACACACCAAGATATCGGGACTTTCATCAAATGTAGAGCTTCCCGTAGCGAAGCCTATCCTGTCAGCTGTAAGTTTTTCGATGACAATGTGATTATGCACGATGTTCGGAGTGATCATGCGCTTGATGTTTATGTAGCAATGTTGCACTTTTGATCGTTTTAACATCTTTAAAAAGGTATTCACATCATGATCTCATGTAGAGTAGAAATAGATAAACTTTCCCAAGTGAAATTGCTGATTCATTCAAACATAAAAAATAGACATTTTATATGATTGTGTTATCTTTGTTGTGCGAATGTAATCTGCTATTCGACGAATCACCAACGAATCCACTCCAGTACAATATGCACAATGAAAAGCCGAAAGACAATTCAATCAAATGTAGGCCTCGCAGACTGACAGTTTCATTTGTCTTGGATTTTCACTTATTAACGATTCCTTATCCTAATAATTAAACTATTCTACAATCTGATTTCATCTTGGTGAGGTATAGCACCATACACACGGTACAGGGCCCCAACAGGATTGGGGTTTACCATTGCTGGGGTTACAGTACCCGAAGAGCATTCCTGATGTTGCTTGACATCCTAGGAATGCAGTTTTCCTCAATCTGTTGAAAAACAATTCTTTCCTTCATGAATTTCACATGGAAGCTAGGGCTGGGACGGGTCCAAATTTACTACCCAGGTACCCACCCCCCTATTACCCGACCCTACCCAGGTACCCACTGTAGGTCTCATGAGATGTCTCAAAATGTCCAATTGGGAACATTTTTAGCATAGCCCTGGCAAAACGTATTTAGATACACATATAAAACAATCTGGTCATTCATACACTGAAGTTAAATTAAGTTTTATCTTTATTCAACCATATGAAAAATCAGAAGGAATGGGTGCATAGTCAGAAAGAAATGCAAACATTAGTGACTTGTAGTGTAACCATAGTTTTAGATAATTTTTGACATTAAACAATAAATCATGTGACTAACCACGGGTCCGGGTAGTCCTGGGATGGGTAACTCGGGTACCCGGGTTGGGTGGGTACTGAGTAGGACCCGGGTACCCGAGTTACCCGTCCCAGCCCTAATGGAAGCTTTTGCCCCTCTTTATATGCATTCCAGCAGCTATTCAGAATTTGTCATGTTATGATGGTTTTTCTAGAGATAAATGACTTTTTATTGTTTTATCAACTTTTCTATGCCATTACCACAACTGAAAAATATCTCTAGGACATTTTGGATGACTGTCTTAAATCATGTTGATAGGCAACAAATGTGGTAAAACTTGTGTATATTTCAACAGCTTTCAGTACAACGCATTTTATGCAAGGGACATAACTCTTTAATTGGGTGAGGTTCTTTATCAGTAGGTGTTTTCTAGGTCAGTTGCATATTTGAACTTGGGATTGCATTGTGTGTTTTGGTCAGTAGTGAAATTACTCCTGCCACAGTAATTACAAACTTGAAAATAAAACAGAATCCTAATTCTCATAAGATCCAAATGCTTTTACACATTTAATTCTTGCTGACTCTTTTTGTGAAGTAATAGTTCCAGCATCATTAATGTTACGAATATTTGTATAATAGAACCTGTGTCGCCATGGTGATCCTGACGCTGTGCAGTAGTGTCCAGGCTCCGATACAGTGTGCTCTCCGGCCCTCCATGTGGGTCCCTGGGCTCAAGAGACTTCACGTCCACCGAGAGAAGTAGCCACATCTTACACTCTACTCAATACAACTACAATGTATACCTTAATATTTACCCCATGGGATAATTAATATCAACACAGAAAATGGCTGTATCCATATCTCAATTCTTATTTATCCAGTATATCATATCTCAAATCTATTATTATATATACCTAGGCCCTTTTGCCACCTTAGCTTCATTTTTAGTCCCGTTGACTGACCTAAAGCTAAAAACAGCAGTACTGTCAAATGAAGCTGTTCTGTCGTGATTTAAATAAGGGACAATATCACCAACAATCGACTTGGCTTGTTGTGTGTCATGCTCAGGAAAACACTTTTTACAGCTAAAAGTTAATTCATTCCAATCTTCGGATCTGATTAAATATATCAAGGGTTTGTTTGTGACACACCTGTTGGTCTATGTTGAAGATAGAATAGAAGATGACTTCAAAATCCGCTCTTTGTTCTTTGGAATTTTTCAGTACACATGAACGATTATTGGCTGAACTTGATAGACTATATAAACCTGACAAGACACGGGCTGCATACCACTTGTTTTAGACACAGATTGAGGTTCAATGCATACGTTATTATGTGTATAAATATACAGAAAGTTGTGTCATTATAGATACATTTTGAGTATCATAGACCAAGTTACTCATATTCTGAACAGGTAGTAGTGAGTTAGTATGGTTTTACGCCGCTTTTAGCAATATTCCAGCAATATCACGGCGGGGGACACCACAAATGGGCTTCACACATTGTACCCTTGTCGGGAATCGAACCCGGGTCTTTGGGGTGGCGAGCGAATGCTTTAACCACTAGGCTACCCGACCGCCCCTGAACAGGTAGTAAAATTTGATTGATAATTATGATTATTGATGTACTCACTCAGAATGAAAGATAGCAATCTGTGCACAAGTAGGGTTCCATTTTTTCCACTTTAATTTTGAGACTCATGTGTGTCACATGTCCTTAAAGTGAATATGTATACTGTGTGTCACATGTCCTTAAAGTGAATATATATACTGTGTGTCACATGTCCTTAAAGTGAATATATATATACTGTGTGTCACATGTCCTTAGAGTGAATATATATACTTTGTGTCACATGTCCTTAGAGTGAATATATATACTTTGTGTCACATGTCCTTAAAGTGAATATATATACTGTGTGTCACATGTCCTTAAAGTGAATATATATACTGTGTGTCACATGTCCTTAAAGTGAATATATATACTGTGTGTCACATGTCCTTAAAGTGAATATATATACTGTGTGTCACATGTCCTGAAAGTGAATATATATACTGTGTGTCACATGTCCTTAGAGTGCATATAATATGTCTCATGTCCTGAGAGTGAATATACTGTGTGTCACATGTCCTTAAAGTGAATATATATACTGTGTGTCACATGTCCTTAGAGTGAATATATATACTTTGTGTCACATGTCCTTAAAGTGAATATATATACTGTGTGTCACATGTCCTTAAAGTGAATATATATTCTGTGTGTCACATGTCCTAAGAGTGCATATAATATGTCTCATGTCCTGAGAGTGAATATACTGTGTGTCACATGTCCTTAAAGTGAATATATATACTGTGTGTCACATGTCCTTAGAGTGCATATAATATGTGTGTCATGTCCTGAGAGTGAATATACTGTGTGTCACATGTCCTTAAAGTGAATATATATACTGTGTGTCACATGTCCTTAGAGTGCATATAATATGTCTCATGTCCTGAGAGTGAATATACTGTGTGTCACATGTCCTTAGATTGAATATATATACTGTGTGTCACATGTCCTTAGAGTGCATATAATATGTCTCATGTCCTGAGAGTGAATATACTGTGTGTCACATGTCCTTAGAGTGAATATATATACTGTGTGTCACATGTCCTTAGAGTGCATATAATATGTCTCATGTCCTGAGAGTGAATATACTGTGTGTCACATGTCCTTAAAGTGAATATATATACTGTGTGTCACATGTCCTAAGAGTGCATATAATATGTTTCTCATGTCCTTAAAGTGAATATATTTACTGTGTATCACATGTCCTTAGAGACCCATGAAGATTCCAGGGTAGAATAGGTCTTCTGCAACCCATACTTGCCGTAAAAGGCGACTATGCTTGTCGTAAAAGGTGACTAACGGGATCGGGTGGTCAGGCTCGCTGACTTGGTTGATACATGTCATCGATCCCAATTGCGTGGATCGATGCTCATGATATCAATCACTGGGTTGTCTGGTCCAGACTCGATTATTTACAGACCGCAGTCATATAGCTGGAATATTGCTGAGTGCGGCGTTAAACAACAAACAAACCAACCAACATGTCCTTAGAGTGCATATAATATGTGTCTCATGTCTGTGTGTCACATGTCCTGAGAATGAATATACTGTGTATCACATGTCCTTAGAGTGCCCATATACTTGACCATGTTTGTTTTGCAGATGGAGGATAGACCAGTCTGCCACGGACTTTGTGGAAACAGTGAAGACAGGCCTTGCCACCATGATACAGGAGGACCAACTGGGAACATTCTATGATGTACACAAGGTGCCCGCCCACACAAGTCAAACCCTGTCAGCAACTTTTTTTAGTTGGTTTACAGATCTGCCAACCGAAATACTGAGAAAATGGGAAAAGAAATATGTAACCTTTTTCAAACATATTTTATCACCGATGACCCAAATAAAGAAATAAAAGAATAAAAAAGATTTTTCTGAATTCTACGATCACAGTAACAAAACATCTTTGCCATCAAAACATTCGTTTCTCACACCTTGTAATTTAAAATGTGTTGTATGAGTGTATAAAATTCTCTAAAATTTCAGCTAGATAACCGGACTGGCAACATTGTAAAGTTACTAGACCAGATAAAATGTTGTCCGTTCAGAATTTTCTATACTAACAAACAAAAGTGTGAACATAAGAATTGTACTGTTTAATGTTAGTTCTCAGAAAATAACACTAAACTGGTGGATTGTCAACTTGGTAACTTTAACTCCCGACCATTGGGCATGCAACTTTTTAAAACTGAAAGTCCGTCAGCAAAATAGACGGTCTCGGAATGTCGGGCAGGCGCTATTTCTAACACTGGTTGTATGTTTTTTATTCAGTCACAGTTTAAACAAATATGTTCCATTGTCATGTTTTAAAAGGCAAAGTCTAAATGCATATCATGTCAGAACTTAGAAAAAGGGTCATGTCAGAATTCTTTTCTTTCTCCCAGCCAAACTGTTAAAGGGGAATAACTCCTTAAAACAACTAATAATAAAAGTTTCTTCTTTGATAGGCATTTAGAAGTTGGAGTACTTAGTAAGGATAAGATATATGGATGAACAACTTCTTTATTACAATTAAGAGCGAGACGAGCTCACAACATCTGTTATACAAAGCAACATCCAACCACTGAACTCAGCCACCTCAAACAAGTATTTACACAGTATAACCTCCACCCTGAGCAACTAGTACAACAGACAATACAGAACATCACCAAGAAATCTCAGAAATCTCCCTGTCAACAGTCTGCACCCTTTGTGATCAGCCTCCCCTACTTTGGAACAGTTAGCCATAAAATCCAGAGACTCTTAAAGAAACAGGCCAACATTGATGTTGAATTCTGCTTGAATTCTTTTAATTACTGAAATCAAAGTAAGGAAAGCAGGCTGCTATTTGCTGGCCATATCTGAGGTCTTGCAGACACTTGTCATCAGAGTGTGTGTGTGTGTGTGTGTGTGTGTGTGTGTGTGTGTGTGTGTGTGTGTGTGTGTGTGTGTGTGTGTTCAAGAAATTTCATAACTTAATCTTAAATTTAAACATTGTGTTGGTATATGTCTTAATTTATCTTATCCGTATCATGACACTATACTTATGATTTTATGTCTGGTGTCTCGTAGGCCATACCTGGTCGGATGTTATATTTTATTGTTTATGTATGTGTTTTAGTATGAAGTGTATATAACATGGGACACTATAATAAACAATATTCTCTCTCTCTCTCTCTTGTTTAATAGTTCATAACATGTCTCATTTCAGATTGAGAAGAACTTTGTAAGAATATTTGCATTTACCTGGGCAGAATGGCTTGACATTGTTGAAATCAAACTAGTTGACAATCATGCTGAGGTAAGACACCAGGATGTTAAAATCACAAAAAATATTCTTTTCAAAGGAAGAACATGGTGAAAGAAAAATAATTATTATCATGTCAGGAACTTTAATTTTGCAGTGCTTGTGAGAATCAGGGTCCTAAAACACAGTTTCAGGGTCAAGCACAAGATGCTGCACAACCTGCACACTCCACCCCCTCACACCCACATCCACATCCACACCCACACACCCCACCCCCTCACACCCCACCCCCTCACACCTACAGTCACACACCCCACCCCCTCACACCCCACCCCCTCACACCCCACCCCCTCACACCCACACACCCCACCCCCTCACACCCCACCCCCTCACACACACAGCCACACACCCCACCCCCTCACACCCCACCCCCTCACCCCCCCCACCCCCCCCCCCCCCCCCACACACACACACACACACCACCCCCTCACACACATCCACATCTAAATCCACACCCACACCCACACTCACACACCCCAAACCCTCACACCCCATCCCCTCACACCCACACCCACCCCCTCACACACACACACACACACACACATCCACATCCACACCTAAATCCACATCCACACTCACACACCCCACACCCACACCCACACCCACACCCACACCCCACCACCTCACACCCACACCTAAATCCACACCCACACTCACACACCACACCAACACCCCATTTTTTAAAAATAGAACAAATTATTACCAGACAAGTGTCAAAAGAGTACAGTTTGTTATTTGTATTTATTTTTCAAAACAAATAAGCACCAGTTGGTTGGAAAAAATGATTGAGCTCCTAATTATTGGGAAAAAATTTCTCATCTCACACCAAAATCACGGCCCTGTCCTTGAAAATAAATTGTTTGCTGCCTTACTACTGTCTAAATAAACTTCAACTTTTAAATGATTTGTATTTTCCAGGTGGTCTCATTTTCCAGTGGGTTGCTTCCCTTGTCTATTCCATTTGCCTGCTTCATAAATGTTGTACGTATTTACTGTTGACTAACACATAACCTTGACAACAGAGAAACAAGATGAATCCATTATTGATGGATCCATTAACTGTGTTTGTACATTGGGGACAGATCATTGAACATTTAAGGGGAAAAGATGGCGATTTTTGTCACTACTTCAAATCAGGCCAGTTTCTTCTCTGAAAGGAGGAACAGAACAGTCTTTTTAAAAACACAATTTTTGTTCAGGATAACTGGCATTTCCAGTGATTTTGTGTGTGGCAAAATCGTAGCTCCTTTCCCCCCACCCTCCCATCAGAAATGGATGTAAAAGGCAACTATGCTTGTCGTAAGAGGTGACTAACGGGATCAGGTGGTCCGGCTTGCTGACTTGGTTGATGCATGTCATCATCTCCCAATTGCGTAGATCGCTGCACATAATGGGACCTGCATCACTTCAGGGTTCCCCCCCTCGTCAAACTGACAGGCCATGATATACCTGGAATATTCTTAAAAGTGGTGTTAAACACAACTCACTCCCTCACTAGTATTTGAAGAGGGATTTGTATTCATTTCATCAAAAATGTCACATTTGAAATAAAAGGAATAGGATGTTAATGTGATGGAGTCTGTAACAAATGACACTGTTGATTCTTGCAGGCCCTCTTCTGGTTTCCATTTTATGGACACAATTTCAACATCACCAGACTGGAGAAACTACGTACAGCAATGGGAGTCAGCATCAGTGTACAGGATCAGTGATGCCACGCAAATGTTGTTGAAGAATATAGACTGATAACCAAGCTGTAAACAGTTACTATCTTAAAGTATCCTTAAATGGGCCCCTTTCTAGAATATAGACTGATAACCAAGCTGTAAACAGTTACTATCTTAAAGTATCCTTAAATGGGCCCCTTTCTAGGATATAGACTGATAACAAGGCTGTAAACAGTTACTATCTTAAAGTATCCTTAAATGGGCCCCTTTCTAGAATATAGACTGATAACCAAGCTGTAAACAGTTACTATCCTAAAGTATCCTTAAATGGGCCCCTTTCTAGAATATAGACTGATAACCAAGCTGTAAACAGTTACTATCTTAAAGTATCCTTAAATGGGCCCCTTTCTAGAATATAGACTGATAACCAAGCTGTAAACAGTTACTTTCTTAAAGTATCCTTAAATGGGCCCCTTTCAGAATATAGACTGATAACCAAGCTGTAAACAGTTACTATCTTAAAGTATCCTTAAATGGGCCCCTTTCTACAATCTTTGTGTAATGACTAGTGTAGATCAAGGAAACAATACAGTCCCTATAACTGGGACAATGTCCAAATCCTCTCCAACAACCTCCATGATTTCACTAAAGGAAAACTAACAGAAGCAATCCACATTCGCTGCCACAAGCTATCAATCAACAGAAATCAAGGCTATTTCATCCCATCCGCCTACTATGAGCTCATCAAGCAATAATCACTTATCCTGTTTAATTGGCTTCATGTCCCATTGGCTTCCCTTGTTGTCAACACCTTACCTATGTTCTCCCACTGATATATGCAATTGTTGTTACTGTTAATCCTCCACCTACTATATATATTCTGTACTAAGTCCCTCATTCAGTCTTGCTTGACAACGGTATAAGGATCTATACTGAAACGTCGCTTTTTACAGTATTAAAGAAGTTGTTATCCATAAAAATTGTATCTACCTTGTCATCCGTCAACTTCTAAGTAATACCTATCAACCAATTTAATACAGTCCCTATAAGGTGATTGGTGAAGAACAGTGTGTATCTGTGATCATATCAGTAGACATAATATGTGTAGGAGGTCTGAGGACCTATGCTGGTCATAAGAGGCGACTTAATGGATCAGGTAATCATGCTCTGTGACTTATTTGATGGTGTGTCATCGTACCCTGATGGATCGTTGCTCATTATATCAATCATTGGAGTGACTGGTCCAGAAACGTAAATTTACAGGCCGCTGTCAGTGTGGCGTTAAACAACATATACACACACCTTAATAAATCTCTATCCAAGCTTGAATATATATTTATCTCATTTAAATCAAGTTTGTTTTAAAAAGCTGATAGTTGAGAATCTGTAGCTATTTGAAGTGTGCTTTTATGTAATCTAGGGCTTAGAAAGATTGTAGAAATATAATTTAGAAAATGTCTAAATCATTCTTGTTTGTGAATTTAACCATGGTGTTTTTGTTGTGTTCTGTTGTGATCATTTATTTCAGCTGAGCCTTGTCAATGCTTGCCAAATGCAGTTGTATTTTGATTTGTTGATTGTACAGTATTAACATTTCAGATGCTTGTCATACTTTGAATTGATGAATTGACTGTGTCACCCATATCTGTTGTGAATTAAAATGTCTGTTTTTCCCCTGAAAACATCTGTGATGCCTCCAGTTCACGTAAAATATACCAGGGAGGCTACCTCCAGTTTTTCTAAATATACCAGGGAGACTGCCTCCAGTTTACCTAAATATACCAGGGAGACTGCCTCCAGTTTACCTAAATATACCAGGGAGACTGCCTCCAGTTCACGTAAAATATACCAGGGAGACTGCCACCAGTTTTCCTAAATATACCAGGGAGACTGCCTCCAGTTCACGTAAAATATACCAGGGAGACTGCCTCCAGTTCACGTAAAATATACCAGGGAGACTGCCTCCAGTTTTCCTAAATATACCAGGGAGACTGCCTCCAGTTTTCCTAAATATACCAGGGAGACTGCCTCCAGTTTACCTCAAATATACCAGGGAGGCTGGCCCAGCTTTACCTAAAATATACCAGGTAGACTGCCTCCGGTTTACCGAAAATATACCAGGGAGGCAGCCTCCAGTGTACCTAAATATACCAGGGAGGCTGCCTCCATTTTACCGAAAATATACCAGGGAGGCTGCCTCCAGTTTACCTAAAATATACCAGGGAGGCAGCCTACAGTTTACCTAAAATATACCAGGGAGGCAGCCTCCAGTTTACCTAAAATATACCAAAGTGACGGGCTCCAGTTTATCTAATATATACCAGGGAGACGGCCTCCTGTTTACCTAAAATATAACCAAAGTGACGGGCTCCAGTTTATCTAATATATACCAGGGAGACTGCCTCCGGTGTACCTAGAATATACCAGAGTGACGGCCTCCAGATTACCTAATATATGCCAGGGAGACTGCCTCCGGTGTACCTAGAATATACCAGAGTGACGGCCTCCAGATTACCTAATATATGCCAGGGAGGCTGCCTCCATTTTACCGAAAATATACCAGGGAGGCTGCCTCCAGTTTACCGAAAATAAACCAGGGAGGCAGCCTCCAGTTTACCTAATATATGCCAGGGAGGCTGCCTACAGTTCACGTAAAATATACAAGGGAGTCTGCCTCCAGTTTACCTAAAATATACCAGGGAGGCAGCCTACAGTTTACCTAAAATATACCAGGGAGGCAGCCTACAGTTTACCTAAAATATACCAGGGAGGCTGCCTCCAGTTTACCTAAAATATACCAGGGAGGCAGCCTACAGTTTACCTAAAATATACCAGGGAGGCAGCCTCCAGTTTACCTAAAATATACCAGGGAGGCTGCCTCCAGTTTATCTAAAATATACCAGGGAGGCAGCCTCCAGTTTACCGAAAATATACCAGGGAGGCAGCCTACAGTTTACCTAATATATACCAGAGAGGCTTCCTCCAGTTTACCTAAAATATACCAGGGAGACTGCCTCCAGTTCACGTAAAATATACCAGGGAGACTGCCTCCAGTTTTCCTAAATATACCAGGGAGACTGCCTCAAGTTTACCTCAAATATACCAGGGAGGCTGGCCCAACTTTACCTAAAATATACCAGGTAGACTGCCTCCGGTTTACCAAAAATATACCAGGGAGGCAGCCTCCAGTGTACCTTAATATACCAGGGTGGATGTATCCAGTTTACCTCAAATATACCAGGGAGGCTGGTCCCACTTTACCTAAAATATACCAGGTAGACAGCCTCCGGTTTGTCTAAAATATACTAGGGGTGCTGCCTCCAGTTTACCTAAAATATACCAAAGTGACTGGCTCCAGTTTATCTAATATATACCAGGGAGACTGCCTCCAGTTTACCTAGAATATACCAGAGTGACGGCCTCCAGATTACCGAAAATATACCAGGGAGGCTGCCTCCAGTTTACCGAAAATAAACCAGGGAGGCAGCCTCCAGTTTACCTAAAATATACCAGGGAGGCTGCCTCCAGTTTACCTAAAATATACCAGGGAGGCTGCCTCCAGTTTACCTAAAATATACCAGAGAGGCTGCCTCCAGTTTACCTAAAATATACCAGGGAGGCAGCCTACAGTTTACCTAAAATATACAAGGGAGGCTGCCTCCAGTTTACCTAAATATATACCAGGTAGACGGCCTCCAGTTTACCTAAAATATACCAAGGAGGCTGCCTCCAGTTTACCGAAAATATACCAGGGAGGCTGCCTCCAGTTTACCTAAAATATACCAGGGAGGCTGCCTCCAGTTTACTTAAAATATACCAGAGAGGCTTCCTCCAGTTTACCGAAAATATACCAGGGAGGCTGCCTCCAGTTTACCTAAAATATACAAGGGAGGCTGCCTCCAGTTTACCTTCTATATGCCAGGGAGGCTGCCTCCGGATTACCTAAGGCCGCTAAGATATGCCAGCGAAACTGTCCCCACTTTACTTAAAATATATCAGGGATAATTCCCTCTATTCTACCTATACCGGGGGTAATGCCTCGAGTTTTCATAACATGTACTGAAAAAAAGGGATCATGAACGTGGTGGTGATATTTTCATGAAATTGTGAGCTCAGTCTTAACTTAAACAATATCCCCCAAACTGTTACTTTATAACAGGGAGGCTGTCTCCAGTCTTCCGATAACATAGCAGTGTTCTCTGGGTCGATCTCACTCACATGTTGAAACAACGATTTCGTGAGACAACAAACACATACATCAAAACGTTGCCGCTGTCGACCTGATAGTAAAAAGGTCGACTTCAAGTATACTATGTGTCTAGAGGTAGTGCATTGACCTAGAGCGTCTCGTCACCTGCCGCCGTCCGAGAGCAATGACACAGTCGAGTATAGACGACAGAATACAGAAACGTGTCAGTCTGTTCACAGGGCTCCCCGTTTGAAAAATACCTGTTTTGTCCGATATTTTACGCCGCAGTGAGAAATATCACGGCTATGTATGACAGTTGATGGAAAATAATCGTGACTGGACCAGACATACCAGTGACTGATATTATGAGCGACGACGCAGGCCATCATCAAAGTCACCGAGCCTAACCACCCGACCCAGAGAGTCGCCTCTTATACGACAGCTGTTTACGGATCCGCGATCCAAGATTTCACAAACGTGGAGTATTGTTTTCCGTTTTCTGGTTTCAGTCATTAAAACAAGTCGGGGGGGGGGGGGGGGCACGGGTGGCCCAGTCGTCTAAGACGCCGCGATTCGCTGTGCAGAGTTGCGTAACCTGTGATTGTGGGTTCGAATCCCGGTTCGCCCCGATTATGTTTCTAGGTTTGTCAGCACCTTACCCGTGCTCGTTGGTTTCACCGAAGTGGTAAACCTCTGAGACCTGCATCACTTCGGGCTTTCCTCCCACATTAAGCTGACACGCCGTGATATAACTGGAATAATTTTAAAAGCGGCGTTAATCCCAACTCACTCACTCACACTCACTCAGACACCATTGGTCCAATAAGTCATTGGTTTCATAGTAAGCTTATTCACACCAACGATGACATCACACATTGTTCAAGACGTTCGATTCCAATTTCCGCCACATATACAATTGATCTCTCACTGGCTTCGGCACGCCAGAAACCTGTGATTGTGGGTTCGAAAACCCGGTTCGCCCAGATCATGTTTCTGGGTTTGTCAGCACCATATCCTGCTCGTGGGTTTCACCAAAGTGGTAATCATCTGAGACCTGCATCACTTCGGGCCTACCTCCCACGTTAAGCTGACACGCTGTTATATAATTAGAATACTGTTAACAGCCGCGTTAAACCCAACTCACGCACTGTCATGATGACATATTTTGTTCACAACATCAGGATTGTATCGAGGATATCAAGAAATTAAAATATTAAAATGTCACTTAATGTCCACACATCTTCGTCTAAAAAACACAAAGCTCAGAAAGCTGAAACGTCGTCTGAATGATGATGGCTGTTGCAGAGAAAAACAAAACAACACCCAAACCCAAGACCCCCCCCCCCCCCCCCCCCCCCCCACGGCTCGCATGAACCAAACACAAGTATATATGTTTAATCAACATATCCATCTAAATTTTGTTTATTATAATTTATATCGTCTTCAATGTAAATAATCGCCAACAATGTTGCCCTCTTCTATAACCTTTGCATTTCGTCCAAATTAAATTGATTGGATCAGAAAATTTGATTTTATATAAAGCAAAGGATTTGTCCAAAACACCTACATACTTGCAAGTTGTCAGACTTTTCCTGTTGAATCTTCCCGATGTCTCGCAATGCAATATGTCACTAATAAATGCAGCTGATGTTGGCATCCTCATTCATGTGAAAAACTAAGAAAAGAATTAGTGGGAGACCATTAAGATGTCTCATGTTTATTTCCTCTAATTGTTTATTTACATTAATTGCATCAAGTGAATTGATTAACAATACATTAAAATAAGAAAAGTAAGTTCACATGAGCAGCGATCCCTGAAATGACTGGCACGCGGATGGAAAGAGATGATGTCTGTCTTTCCTACTCGAAATTAGTTTGATATATTTGTAATTTATGATGCTCTTTCGTTTCGTCAATTCAGTACATACACATAGATCTACCCTTATTCTTGTACAAAGCTCAGTAGAAGTATCGGCGTAAGAACAGAAACATGAAATGCCTCGGGTTTATTTCCTCACATTTATTGTTTAAACATTAATAGCATCAAGGGAATTGACACTAACAATACATTAAAATATGTAAAACAACTTTTCTCAGCAGATACTGCGTATTTAGGCCTGTAAGCCCTTTTCCCGCCATGTCAAATAAGATCGACCTTCACCTTAGTCACTTCCGCTTTAGAAAATAATATGGGATTTGCGCATGCGTTTGACTAAGATTTCCCGGATGTACACATGCGCAAAGGCAATGTCGGACATTTTGCGCCAACTTTCTGGGTTTGTCATATACTGCAACCACTAAAACTGTTATATTTTATAACTGTGAGTCATAATTAACTCGAAAGTGACTAAAATGCAAAACACGGTGAATTTCTAATTGAGTGATGTAAAGGAACTGGTCCTATCAGTCCCAGTTCAAGTGCAAGTTTGCTCTGAAGTGGGTGATCCGGACGAAGGTGATGTAGGCGAAAAGAGAGAATGGATTTCGACTTGTGACAGCAGTATTTTGACGAATTATTTTGACGTGCATGGGCTAATCTACAAACAAATCAGGATGGCTACTGTTGAATATGATTTGGATACGTCTGGCGGACTCATGGAGGTACGTAGAGTCGTTAGTTTCTTAGCGTAAACGAGTGAATTTGATGAAAATTTACAACTGCTCGGCAAACGAAAAGGCATTTTCTTCGTGTTTGACATATACTAACTTGCTGCTTTTCTTAAATGTTGGCATATATCATGGTGCTAACGTTATGTTTTCATTTTTGCAGCAAATCCAGAAGCTCGTTGCACCGCCTGTCAGTGAAGAATATGCAAGACGAATGAGGAGAAGAGACCGTGAACATAGAAGACACGGCCGTTCCGTCAACCATGACTGTTGTGACAGCTGCAAGGAAGGTGGCGATCTTCTGTGTTGCGATCGTTGTCCGGCAGCTTTTCACTTACAATGCCAGTGAGTAGTGTGATAAGTAACTTAAATGTTTGAATGACTGACGAAGATGTTGCACTCCTGACAGTGTTTCCTCTGGACATCAATTTATCCTAATGCTTTCTTCAGTTTTCTCCTCAAGAAATCCAAGATGGCTGACTTTGTTTGCCAGCACATTTTTACAAGGGCGCCATTATGAAAAGCAACGTAGTGTCAGGGTTAATGTCTGTCTTCTTCTTATGTCCAAAGAGGGGTGTATTAAAGATAACTTTCACCCAGTTGTAATTGCATAATTTTGTTCCTATGTTGTGTTTATGAAATGTTTCCTAGATTTTTTCAAGGAGGCTGTTATTGTTATCTGTCAGTATTAAGGTGTTGTTGCTAATGGACTGTCTCTTGTATGCAGATGAAACAAGTGTTTCAATTGACTAGTACCTTGTTTTAAACTGAGAGGTGAAAGGGTTGTGTTTGTTGAACGTAAGTCAAGTTTGTTGTGTTGGAATGAGGTATGTTTATATCTTTTGGTGAGGCTTATTGTTTAGTAACTCCAGTAAGAAATAAAATGCTTTAATCAGAGTTTTGTGTATGAGGTTATAAAGTTATTAGTGCTTAACTTTAACATCCATATAAGAAAGATAATTTGGTATCTCTTCCTATAATATCCTGACCCCTCTTTAAATAACTTTCTGAATCTTCTAGTGATCCACCATTAGAGGAAGATGATCTACCTCCAGGGGAATGGATATGTCATAGGTGCCGGATTGCTGATAATCAGGTATGTGTTCATACAACTCATCTACTAGTTGGTTGTTTGGTTTAATGTCACACTCTCCAACTTTGTGCAATAATTTGACACTGTGTGGAAAACAATTTGGCATTTCCTTGAAGGAAAGATATTTGTTGATTTGGGTGAACAAAGGTTTTACAATACATCACTGTATGTATCTGGGATTCTATTTAAAACTACTTGAAATTACAAACATGGAAATCATATATGAATTACCAAACTATTCAAATAATTGGTGACTTTATATTACTTTCTCACACAGTGTGAGCTATATCAAGTAAAACAACTGACAGTTCTGATCATATCTGAATTTTTACAAATGTCTCCTGTTAAATTTTAAAGAGCAAGGAGGATCCGGTGCCAAGTACCTCAACTGGATCCCGAGGTCGTCCAAAGAGGCAACATTCTCAAGAAGAAGGAAAGGATGTCCCAGAACACCCCCTTCAGACCCTTGCAAAAGCTGCTCGTCTCATGAATCCAATTCAGTTTGATCTGACAAAGGATATTGCTTGTACTATTCCACTTCCAGGTAACATCTTCTCACCTTACTTCCCTTCTCACAGACATTTTGAGATATTTGGATCTTGTGAATATACCTGACAAAATGTGAAAATATTCTAGAGAAGATCTACTTGTTTCATTCTGAAATTATTCAAGGTGATACGACCAGAGTGCTTTTAAACATGTTAAATAATCTCTCAGATGTTGATAATTATAAAATTTATTTGTATTTTGACAACTTATTGCAGGATCGAGCAAAAGAAGAATTGGGAGTCGTGGATCAAGTCGAAAAGCTCCGCATGAACTTGACAATGGCATGGTGTCACTGCCAGCTAAAGTTTGCTTTCAGTGTAGCAGGTATGTGAATAAGGAGTGTTATCCATGTGTTCTTGTACATCTTAAAGTCTTAAATAGTCTTGCTAGTTTGGGTATATAAGTGTTCTGTCAGGGATTTACCTTGGCGGATCTTGGGACTGGCAGTAAGAATTTGTATGACGGGGTGTCACGGGTATAATTAAAAGACACCGCTTGACCACTATGGCTCAAATGATTTTCATTAATTTTTACAACCTGTTCTTTTTGTTATGGGGCTTACCTTCATGAGAAACTAAACTGACTGAAGTTCATAGACTTTGATTGTATCAGACAAAAATTGTTACATTTGGCTTGTAATTGTATACTATATTTAGTTGTAATGATTCAAACAGCCGTTTTGTGTGCATCTGATAGGGACTAATGTTTACATCCATTCTTAATGTTTTGTTTAGGACTCAATGTTTTGGGTAAGTAATTTCTATATGTAGTTGATGTCAGAGGTTGATTTCAACCTAAATAAGGAGCTTAAATATGTGTTAGTGAAAGTGCTTGTGTGTTTCAGGAGCTGTCGGGTGGCCCCCCTGATCCAGTGTGACTATTGTCCACTACTGTTCCACCTGGACTGTCTCGCCCCACCCCTCACCAGCTTCCCAACAGGCAGGTGGATGTGCCCCAACCATGTGGAGCAGAGTGTGGTATGTCTCTATACTTTTACAAATATTACAAGTGGTCACAAAGATATATTGCATGTATCGTAAGTCTATGTTAAAGTGTGGGAGGTATGTTTATCGTAAGTCTGTTTGGGAGTTACAATCATCTTAGAGTTACAATTGTAAAATAGCTTTGTGGAACGGTACCCAGAATATTATGATCAACAACATCTACTTGCCTTAGTAGTGACAGCATATAGGAATACACACACACAGACACACAAAATGTTTGAAATTCTACAAGCCAAACAATACCTTTAACATTAACAAAATTGGTCTGTGCTAGTGCTAATTTTCATCCCTCTTCTTGGTTAGCAGAATGTTATGATCTTCTTGGGCACTGTCTCACTCCGTGGTCTAGTTTAGAGAACATCTGCCTGAATGGTGAGGTTGGGGATTTGATCTCTGACTGTGTATACCATAAGATGGTACTTGTTGTTACCCTGCCTGATGCTCGTCATTGAGGTAGGCATAGACAGGACCACAGTCCATTAGTCCAAGACTAGTTCACATCTTCAGGGACTAGTTTTACATGAACTACTTGTCCAAAATGAGCTGCAGATTAGAGGGATTTGACCAATGGGATCTATCTCTGCACAAAGGGGATAGAACGAGGGAGGACTTGTTCAGAGTCAGTATGTTTCTAAGTGAGATGGCACATGTTGAACTTGGCCATGGTATCTCATTAAACCAAACCCGTGGAGAGGCGACTAACAGGATCAGGTGGTCTGACTTGGTCGATGCATATCACAGAGCTCCAGATAAGCTGCGTATCTGCGTAAAATACAAATCAGAAATGCCGAAATACACAGTAAAATAAAATCCAAGCATATCAAATACGCAACGAACATTACAGATACGCTACAAAAAGAAAACTTGTGCGTATCATCAAAATATTGTGAAGTAACACTGCGTATTCGATTAGCAAATCAGCAACTTATTTTGAAATTATAAACGGACATTCTGTCAACCTTGCCAAACTCCACGATGACAGTTACATCATGATCATTTGCCATCACACTTTCTTGTGGAAGTATCGTGGTATTTTTGAGTCCTATAAAGCTCTCGAACCCACACGACACCAGTTTGCAGAGACTAGATGAATAGTGTTTTTAAATATTTAACTTAAATACCCACGTGTAAAAACTAGTGGGTAACAGAAATTTGAATACCCAGATAGAATTACTGATACCCAATGGTTTTTAGATGCAGGGGTAAAATACCCACAACACCAAAAGCTTATCTGGAGCTCTGATATCATATCCCAATTGCGTGGATCGGTGCTCATGGTGTCAATCACTGGATTTTCTGGTCCAGTCTCAAGTATTTACAGACCCCAGCCATATAGCTGTAATATTTCTGAGTGCTGTTTGTTTAAGGATGAGTACCTGTTGAAGTCCCTTAGTCTGTGTGAGAGGGTGAAGCTGTGGGACCAGTCAGCGGGCCATGTGGACCAGCATGCTGTCAAGGTCAACTTCCTACACAAAGCACATCGCCAGCATCCTCCGTTCAGGTTCAAGAGAAGACTCCCATCAAGGAAGACCATAACTGTAGGTACCTTAGTAGGAGTGTTACAATGTGTTGAATGACTGTTGGAGCAAAACAAGAAATAAAAACTTTATTCATTTCTGTTACATTGATTGAAAGAATTTTCAAGCCTTAAATTTGTTTAACTCTATCGCAATACTATTGCAATTGTTACCAACCATCACAAAACTATTGCTATAGTGTGGGGTACTTTTGCAATACTATCGCAATAGTGAAAATAGCCCAAATGGTGCCCCCATATACAGTCAAGTCTCGTTAATCCAGCAATCGGCTTTATCCGACACAAATGATGGGAACCGATTTAATCAGTGTTATATAGACCCGTTAATCTGACAGTCTCGCACTCTGACTCCGTCACACCTAATTTGCAACGAATTGCTGAAACCACTCATTAATCAGTCTCGTTAATCCGACACAGTGATCAGCGTACTCCGTGGTCATCTGCCAGTGAGTACACAGCCCTGTGTTTTGATGCAAGACGAGTCGGCGAGTAGCTGCATATTTCAACGGCTGCAGAGATAAACTTGCTTGACAATAAACTGTTACAACTTAAAATAAACAAAACAGGATTAATCACATGCCTAGATTACCAATATCATTAAAATCGGATACAAGTTCTCGCTACCGCTGAGGACATCCCATTACAGGTCACGTCAGAACGACCTTTCGCAAACTTTGACTGACCAATGAAATTACTAACAGGAATCGACATTAGCCACTTTTTTAAGCATTGCAGCACTAATTTCAAATTAGCGACTTCCATTCCAGACTATGCTTTAAAAATCAATCAGTTTTGAATCAGTCATACAGTCCATAACAGTAGTTTTGTGTTAAACTTTAGTGGTTGCATGATTAGAAAACATTCCGCTGACAATGTAACAACAATATGTTTATTTCATTTTCCTATGTGTTCGTATCATTATCTATTGTGTAGTTGTCCAATTTGACGTTTATACTACCTAATTTCGTTAATCCGATATAATCATATGCAACCAACGATGTCGGAGAAACAGGACTTGACTGTACATTAGTGTACTGTTTATAAATCTTAGGTTATTTAAATCCATTTTCTTAACACTATAGATCCATTTTCTAATCATTATAAGTCCCATTTTCTTACCACAATCAGTCACATCCGTTCTTCCTCATTATTTCCAGTAGATCTTTGCTCCTTTCACAAGGACTGTCTTGGGTGAATTCAAGGTGTGGAGATTCAGGGTTAGAATGGGTCCTCAATAACTGTCACACAAGGGGACTAAATGAATCAGTAGTTAGGCTCTGTAATTTAATTTGCATGTAACTGATGATGTGGGGTGTCACTCCACTGGCTTGTTTGTCAAGACTTGTGATATATGCAGGGTTAATAAACAAACAATATAGTTGAGGTTAGCTAACTGAAACTATAAACAAATGTGTATTGACTTTCCCTTAACAAGTGCATCCTGCACAATAACTACATAATTCCATCTGTAAAAGGTGAAAACAACATCAGAGGTAAGTTTGCAGTGTTGGATTTGTGGTCAGTTTGAGTTATCTCCCTTGGATGATACTGCCTGGAATTTTGAGATATCTAATTTATTGATTGTTGACAGATACCGCAAGCAATAAAAGATCACTACAACAATCCTCCCCCATTACTTCCAAGGGCAGCTACAGCAACACTCAGCAGCATGGAATCTCCCAGCCAGGCTGCATCATCATCATCATCAGAGGCAACGCTTGAGGAACAGGAGGAGGTGACTTGGCTTTACTGTATCTTACTTAATGCTGGTGTCACTGGTGAACATTATAAAGCAAAGTGTTGATCTGGACAATCATCATGATGATAGAAACATTTTAGAATGTGTACAATTTGTGGATGTTATGTGGGATTTGTTGTATTTCTTGGCTGGAACTTCTAAAGAACCCCGGTGCGTTCTGGTAGCCTCATGGTTAAAGCGGCTTAAATCCTTACTCACAAGAGTCCCTATCTTTCTCTTCCAGCTCTTTTCCTTCTTTTCCTTCTCCCCCTCCCTCCCCCCTCTTTCTCCTCCCTCTCTCTCTCTCTCTCTCTCTCTCCCCCCCCCCCCCCCAAGAAAAAAGCAAAACCAGATCAAACTAAACCAAATTTGTGTAGACATACAGAGTCATCATTGATTTTCAGTCATCCATTCAGAGGATTTTCACCACTATTTTGCCTTTTGCGCCAAATGGAAACTATTGCGGCGGATAATGGAGACTGTTTTTTCTCTGGTATTGACAGGTTTTTTCTTGTTTTATATGCCTGTATCAGCAAAATGTGTACTTTTTGTTTTAATTCATTTCAGTGGCTGACAGCTGTTGTGTCTCTTCAAACAAGCATTGCCAAATTTCTGGCTCAGAAACAATTGCAAAAATCATCTGATAGTGCTAAATCAGACTCTGGTCGCTGTGAACATGGTAAGCCGACAGCGTCAGTGGCTCCGGTGATGCATCGAGAGACAGACAATGCTCAGTGTGGCCTGGCAGCTGGAGATGCCCAACCCTCACATACATTCAAGGATAGCAACGACTGTGATAGGACTAGCAGCTTGAATGGATCTGGCTTGACCAGTCCACAGGAGACATTACCCAACGGCCCCTTTGAGATGGGCAAGGGAGCTGCAATATCTCTCCTCCATGGAAGCCCTGCAGCAACCAGCAGTAGTGCCATGAACGGAGAGATGGAGTACATGGATGTTCAGAAAACGAAGCCAGATGCTGTTGTGATACGGACAAGAAGTAATAGTGCAGACTCAGCTTCTCCCAACGTGGTCAAAGTCACATGGCCCTGTGGGGAAAAACAGGGTTCCGGTGGAGTGACAAATACACAAGGGAAAAATATTTTGATCAGTGCTATTAATAAAGTGACAAAAGTGTTGCCCAATTCCAGTCAAGTGGGAAAGGTTGTGCTACCAGCAAACATGGCAGCCAAGAATGTGAGTGGCAGTAACCCTACCTCAATTCTCTCCCCTCGTGTCACCATGCAGCCGGCTGTGAAGATCGCCACCCCCGGGGGGAAACCCTCATCCACTGGCTCAGGTCCTACTTCCACTCCTAAAGTCATCACAGTATCTGCTTCACCCTCAGGTAGGACAAGATAGGGGTTTGTTTAACGAATACACCAGGGTAACGATTATGAATATTAAATCACGAATACAATAACAAGTCAGCAGCTGATGTATTATTTGTTTTATTCAGTGAAGCAATAACAACATAAATTATTTGACATGGTTTGTTAATTATTAATACATTTATATACTGCACTTATTCAGGTACTAGTATCTGGTCAAATGCGACAATGACCAGTGACCACCATACTGTCAAATTAAATAGTATAGAGTGTTGTCTTTTGAAGAAATCTACACATATATGTAAATAACAAATTATACTCATGAATGGATACAGTTCGATTCACTGAATACGCGAGTGAATCATAACAGCCCTAGTAATTACTGCACTTCTTTTTGTGTTGTGGATGAACTTTGAACCCTTTGAATCTTTCAAATATCATTTCCACTGACATATTAATTTAATTAATTGTTTGTTTAACCTAGTGATTATAGCATCAGTTTGTCTCATCCAAGGGGCCGGGTTCAATTCCCCACATGGGTACAATCTGTGAAACCTATTTCTGATGTCCACTGCCATGTCATTGCTGAAATGTTGCCAAAAATAGTGTAAAACCATACTCACTCACTTGAGATTAGCAGTGAAAATACACACTGCTTGAATTGCTGTTTTCAGACAAAGAGAAAAACTACCTTAAATGTGAAAACAGTATTCTGCATTCCATAAATAAGTTAAATGTTTAAGAAACAAACTCATTTACTGTCACTATCAATTTAAATAAATTAACTGAAATAATATAATAAAAACCTGTTAAAGATTTATATTAAAACATTAACATTTGTTCAACGTGTTCAAAACACAGGAAATTGCAAAAGATCTGTGTCTTTAACAGAAGGGAGGTAACTCCAATCTTGTTTCTCTCCTTATTTCTCCCACCCACACTTTTAATTCAAACCTAAAACTATATTTGAAATTGGATTTATTTACCCTACCGACCTTAATTTTTGGGATAGAAATTTGTTAAACAGAAATCAATCTCATTAATATCAGATCTTAGTTCTCGCTACCGCTAAACAAAGCTCTGAGGACATCCCATTACGGATCACGTCAAACCGACCTTGCGCAAACTTTGACAGACCAATTTATGACCAATCAGAAGGCAGCTTTCTCGTGCTTTACAGCACTAATTTCAAATTGGCGACTACGCTTCGAAACATATTTTGACAAATTCTCGATTACAAATTTGAAACCTGATCAAAAGAACATTCTGGAATGGCTAATAGGTGGTCTAGATTGTATGGATTCAGTCGTTAAACCTGAACTATCATTCAGAATACCCTGTGTTAATGTTTTCGAGGTTGGATGATCAGAAATCACATTCCAACTGTCACTTTCATAATTTGGTAAGCGACGTTCTGATTGGTCGGATGAAAGGTCGTGACCCCTAATGGGATGTCCTCAGATCTTTGTTGAGCGGTAGCGAGAGTTAAGGTCTGATTTTCATGAGTTTAAGAAAAGGCCTTACAATGATTGCAGCTATTAGATGATAAGAATGGTGTAGACGAGTGTTATGAATCATGTTCTATGGCGTGTAGAGACCGTAGTTGTCCTCAGTCAAGTGGCCATGTCTGTATTTGAATGACTATTTCAACCCCCACTTACAGGAGTGAAATCTTCCGGCAGCAGCAATGTGGCAATATCTCAGGGAAAGGGGAGTAACTCAAGTAATCTGAGCTCACTACCAACAATCATCAATGTCAACTCTACTCTCCAGCAGCTAATAGAAGGAAATCAAGGTAAGACAGGGAGCAGAGTGGGTCTAATGATGCTGTATGTGTGGCCTTTATGTGTACAATATTTGTATACAAGGATATAGAATTACCAGGCGAAACTACAACAAACAGGATGCCATAACTAACACATGTTCATATGGTCAGACTAAATCAAGTTCCTTGTTCGAGCCCTGCATTATCCTTTTTTCTTTTCAGATTGCGAGTTGAACAAGATTGACGAGAAACTAATCCAAATCCTTGCATGGCAACGGTTACAACAGCTGATGTCGTCCTCAAACAAGTCCCAGTCACCACCGAACAAGAAGAGTCTTCTGAATGGCCTTCTGTCTCAACCAGGTAACTTCCTCCACAACAGTAGGCATAACACCTTTGTTTTAATTAGTGGCATATTGAACATTCTATGGCACTACCATATTCGCCATGATAAGAGCTCTGGGCACTTTTTAAAAAAGTGACAAAGTGGGGCCCTTATTATTATTTATGACAAACTAAATCACCATAACCCAATTAATGTTGAGTTGCTTGCATACAGTATTACACATACTAAAGGTGAAAGATACATCATGCATCATGATACGATATGATACACGATATGGTTTTTTTCTGTATCGATGAGAGCGCCTGCATAGTCTAGTGGTAGAGCGGAAGGTCCGGGATTTGATCCTCTGCCACATCATACCAAAAGATGTTAAAAAATGGTACTTGTTACCCTATCTTGTGCTGGGCATTAAGGAGCTAAAACAAGGACTGGTCGGCTCAGAGTATACTGTGTCAGAGTGGGGTATATTGCTAAAATAAACTACTTACTGCTCATTTAAGGACTTCAGCTTTTTTTTGTCAGTCAGATATCGCAAAATGTATTGGTATTAGTGTTTCAAGTTCAGTACTAAAAATAGATGCTACGAACATGTGTCTACAGGGACTTTTTCTTTTTGAACCTGCTCTGAAATATTCAGAGAACAAAGTTTCCAAGTGATTTGATGTAAATATGCGTATCACAATACATATTTTATCATGACCTATGTATCATGATGCGTATCGTGACCTTGCTGTATCGTTTCATTACATACACATGAAGATATTTCATATGCCAATAGTACCTTTGTCAGTTTGTCTCTTTAGGTCTTTTCTTATTGACTGAATGCAGGTATCACGTAGAGTAGAACTCTACTGCAGTGAATAATGCACAGATGTGCAACATCTTGCTTCTTGCAGGGATCGATTTAAATGCTGGCCTGTTGGCCTGTGTCCAGTATAAATTACAAGAGACTTGCTGAAACAAAGTAGATGGCCTCTCTGGCTAGGCAAAATTTCACACCTACTCTATGTATGCTAAATTGTAACTTAGCCATGTAACCATGGTAACACTGTTGTGAGGTTATGCGACAGGTGACTCACTTGGGTTATCATATGAACATATTCTAATTAGAAGTTACTGGAAATAGCATAGAAGTAGAATTATTCTCACAAAGGGAGTCAAAATGTGTTGAATACCCAAAGAAAATCTGTAAATACTCAATGGCTCAAGAAAAGGTATCTGGACCGACTTGACCAATCCAAGAAATAAGGTGTTATTATTGATGTGTTGTTATAAACTGATGTATGTTACAGGGTCCAGCGATGTGCGAGCTCGGGCTGTGCTCTGTCCGCTCACAGGAAAGGGGCAGGCTGTTCCGATGCCCTACAGAACACTCAGTATCGGCACAGGTAAACTATCTTATCCGCAGTCAGGGTCCACAGATAGGTCTTGAGGAAAAGAAAAGAAAACGTTTTAAAAAGGAGATCAGTTGGGAAGTTCTTTCATTATCCCTTTCTTGGTTTGTGATGTTGTGAAATAAAGCCCTAACCCAGAACAGTGTAAGACCCAACTGGCTCCTACTAGGGCTGTAATAGTATTATTGGCTGTCATATGATATGTGTTTCATGAGTAAGGTAGTGTTAATATGCATTGAAACCTTGTGAACTTGAGTTGATATGTCGCTTAAGACTTCCGAATGTCTTTAATGCTCGACTTTGACTGTTTCAGGTGCAGACATGGATGTGTCCCTTAGCCAATTCGGAAGCTGCAACTTCGTCTCTGCTAAACACGCCTGTATTTTTTATGATGAGGTATATTTTTTGGAAATATTTTACTTCATTTGAAAAAAAATTGCCCTTAATTTTTTATCTTGTTACTCATTTGTATGTTTAATCAAATATTGTGGTAATTGATCATAATTTCAGTTATCAATTTTGCTTTTTGTTAATTTATCTCTATACTGGGGTAGTGATGTTGCATTCGTTTGATCTCCACAATTGGAATACTGACCTACCATGATGTAGAGGTAAATGTCCGAGTAACTTTCCGAGGACCATTACTTAGACACTTCTCTACTCTTACGATTTGACAAAACATTCTAAAGAGCAATAGAACATGGGAGTGTAAAGATCAGCTCGTGACAGAGCACGTGCAGCAGCGGCAGAGAACACCATCAACTCTCCATTCCCTAAAAGTAATGGAGCACTCAAACAAAAGAATGACGTCACAGCTGTGTTTAAGTAGATGTTAAGATTTTCCAATTTGTCTAAATTACCCTGTGTCCCTCCTGCAGATGACCCGTCACTATGAGCTGCTGAACTACAGTGAGCATGGAACAACAGTTGACAATGTGCTGTACTCGTGCGACTTCTCTGACAAGCCAGCCACCACCCCACAGCCGTCCCCTATCGTGGCTGCTGTGAGGGAGATCAACAGCAAGGCCAGGCGGAGATCTGATTCCGATCCCGAGAAACTAGAAAAACACACCATGACAGCTAAAGCTCATGATGTGAGTTTGACAGTGAATGTTGAAGCACTTCTGCATGTGTGATCTTTCTAACCATGCCTGATCTTATTTTGGTCTATTTGAGATTAGCCGTGTCGATTCTGGGTTAGAATAGGTCCCCAGCAACCTATGCTGGTTGTAAGAGGTGACTGATTGGATTGGTTTGTCAGACTCCGTGACGTGATGGTTGTATTTTATTATATGGATCGTTGCTTACAATATCGATCACTGAATTGTCTAGCCCAAACTCGATTCTTTTCAGGTTGTCGTCATAAAACTTGGATATTGCTGAGTGTGGTATTAAACAATTTGAGAGTAAAGGATTTAGTATTTTGATATGGACATCAAATTTGAATTTGCTTAAAATTTGTATTTGCAACTTTGATAGATTGAAGTCTTTATCACATCATGTGGAGATCATTTGTGATGGGCTATTTATTAGATCTCACTTCTGGGCCATATCTTGAAAACCGTTCAACATATTTCAACGAAACTTGGGATATGCATTGCTCATCAGCTAAACTGGTGCCTTTTGCTAATTTGAAATTTTTCTGTGTTTCATTTTGTTATACCTCTCTCTTTCAGCTACCACGTCCTTGCAACTGTCGAGTGAGCAGCTCAAGTCTCATTGGAGGGAGTGGTGCGGGCTGGGAGGGCACGGCCCTGTTGCATCATGGGAGCTACATCAAAGTGGGATGCCTCCAGTTTGTGTTCAGCATCGTCGACCAGGCGGCCTCAGAACCCATAATAGAAAAAAAAGTTGAATCTATGTCATTGTTAAAAACTCACTTAAAGGCAGCAGCCCAGTAACACCAGCTCATGTAATGACCTTCTCATCAAGCTGGAACATAGCTTCTTTTGTTTTCTTTTAATGAATTTTTATAGAAGATATTATTAAATAAATTAACAGGTACTTAGTTTCCAGCTAACATTAATTTATTCTGATGTCATGATATTCTAATACTCTCTAAATAATTTTCATCTTATCTTTTGATGATGGGGTATTTTTCCCCTTCGTTTGTCAAGTAAGGTTATCATGGTCAGTGAAACAAGCATGCTTGAATAGCTATTGTTAATCATAAGTAACAACATTCAGGTCTGATGCTATGTAGGAAATTGGTTCCAAAATACTTGTTAGGTCTTTCCTAGTTTTCAATTACATATTCATATAAATTGCGAAAATATGCAGCATATTTGATAAATTGGTTTTGAAAAAAAACTAATATCCAGGATACTTGTTGTCCCAGAGGTATGCATTCCCGAGTCGGAGAAAATTGTTAGGCTGGGAACAATGAAGTTGAGTGTTAGGCCATGCTATTGGATGCAGTTTAATGTGGGTTTGGAATATGACCATGCCTAGTTATAAGTATAAAATGTAATCTGTTCACCTCAGGTTTTGTTCTTCAGGGATGTGATCATATTATTAAGATTCTTAACTGGGCAGCTGAGGGGGGTGCATGCAGGGCCCGGTTGTCTGAGCTTCAGTTCGCGGTGCTTCAGTTCAAGTTCTGTTACCTTGATGTGCCGGGAACATGATCGTGGGTGGAATCCTGATTATGTTCCTAGGCTTGTCAGCGTCATACCTCATGGGTTCCGCCAAACTGGTAAACATCATAAGATCTGCATCGCTTCAAGCTTTCCTCCTCCGTCAAAGATACATGTGGTACAACTGTACAAGGCGTAAACCAAGACTTGACTCACTGAGCAGCTGAGTTGATCCTCCGAAACATTGACTAACATCTCTGAATGTTCCAAAATTATAGATACTACCCTCTATATGGAAATTAAATAATTTCTCAAATTTAAAAGGAATTGTACTTAAATTGTCCAGAATTACTAGTTTTATATGAATATATTTTTTGAATATTTGTTAGTGAAAATTTTGTTATATTAAGGTTTGAAAAAAATGAAATATATATATATATATATGCCTAAATTCTCCATCAATGCTTCAAGAGTAAAAGTTTTTAAAATTTGTGCCATATTCAGTATGGTTGAGATACGCTTTTCTGAGCAAGAGTTATCTCCCCTCACAGCAGTGTTCTTTCATAATGTCAAGTCTCCACATTGCCCAGTTCTACTGATTACAAGTTGCTTTTCATTTTTAAATTTCAATATCTGTCTCATGTTAAATAATAGGCAAGGAAAGGTTTGCAGAATTGTTTTGATTTCACAAGTTAGAGTGAAACTAGTTTTATTACACATGATGGGCGTATCATTTCTTTGCCTTTTCGTGTCGACATTCACTATACTAGTTGACCTAATTACAGGGGAATCATATGTAATCATATTTTCAGCTCAATACCAGTTTCTACAGTATTTTAAAAATGCATCATTGTGGAAAATTTCCTTGGAAAGGTACCTTTGAATTACCTTAGTGTGTACCTCATAACAGCTTCATCTGTTTTTTAATCCCTAAACAGTAAACACTATGTTCTCCAAAACGCCACTACAATATCAAATGGTGAAAATAAGACTTCATGAAGCCAGAATTTTGATAGGGACAAACTTGAAGACTTCCAGATAATTACAATGATATTATGAAGCATCGATAGATTTAAAATGAAGCAGATAGTTTATCCCATTGTTAGGTTAGTATGGTTTATTTATCAGTTGATCATTTCATTCTTGCTTGAAACTGATTACTTATGATGTGAAAGGTTTACACAATTCTGTATCCCTAACGGAAGTTGAGCAGTATAGAGCTGATCAACCTGAATTCTGAGGATATACTGTTCTGTTATCTGTCAAGTAGATATTAATGTTAAATGGTTTTATGAGTCATGTATGGACAGGATTTACGTGCCCATTGGTATAGCATGGAGTTGCTGGAGTTTAGTGGGGAACAAATTTAATGAGAGACATACTTGATAGCACATTCTTCTTCTTTTTTTGATGCAGGCAGTTGATTTCCAGTCTCGTTACTCAGGTTAGCTGGGCCTTCGTAGCTCCAGGTTGTCCTGTCTAGGCTAATCACCTTGTTCGTCTATGTTACAGCGGCAGTAGGGAGGATGTCAGAAATGTTCCTTAGTTATTGTCTTGCTAGCTCACCTGATCTGAAAGATCCAAATGAAAATAGATCTTTGCTTTCTCAGGTTTCCAGTGAATATGATTTTAAAGATCGTAGTCAGTGTTGTAACTGGTGCATGTGTGTATTAAGTGATGTTGGATAAAGATCTGAAAAGTCTTCTTAGATCTGGGCACTGTTCGACAAAGCAATCGTAGAGCTGTGACTCGTAAGTTTATGTTTAAGAAGTGGGGTTACGAAGCTCATAGCACTTAGATCGCTTTGTGGAATCTGGCTGAGGTAGTGTTATATTTTTGATAGTGTTCAGACAATCACTTGTGAGTAGGAAGGGACCAGTGTGATGGGATATTTGTTAAATCCGAAACTTCTCCCTCCAGTCTATATGTGGCCAGCTTACTTTCCAACAAAGCTAACACATTTTATGTGCTATGTTAATAATTGATCTAGTTGAAGTATAAATTTGGATAAAGCAACTTAACTTAGAGGTTGCAATAACTAATTATTATTGAGCAATCTCATCTGATACATTGACAGTTATAGGAAATCACATTACATTTCATTTTTTATATTTTTTCTCGGGTGGGTGGTGGGGGTCATTGTCAAGTTTCTATCATATTTGATGTAGTAAGCATCCACGTCAAAAAGGTGTCCCAAGGTTTTATCCTGGCATTGTTTAAACGAGGTTAAGTACTCCCATCTTCTTTCATGAAACATACTTGAATTTGATTGGTTCATGTTTAGGTACATTCCCTTGTACCTGCTACAGCGATGTACACGTGGAAAGTATCTTCCCCGTTGGCACGGCAACTGACATGTTACCGATCTCAGCATTTCAAGCTCCTCACAGTGAAACAGTATTGCATAATTAACATTGATATAAGATGTATGTAGAGCCTCAACATCAACAAATGGTCTTCAATCTGACGACAAACGCTTCACACCCTAAGTTCAATTTGTTTTTAATTTGTAGAATGTCGAATCATGATTAAAATTTCACACATGAATCTGTTATCTAATTAACTGAATTATATTTTTAACTTGCTAGGGTACTTAATGGAACAGGGCTTATTTCATCAAATACGGTATGTTTGGATATTTTCCAGTCATATTTTGGTCTGAGAGCTGGTCATGATGATTGAAACGATGGAAATAATAACTTAGATGTAAGTTTGATTACTTTTAGATATATTTTTGTTGATTTTATTTATCACTTTGTATAATATATTTAAAGATTTGTTTAAAACGTCTTTATTTTGCTCTTTGATGTGGACCCGTTGTCGAAATGTGTGTCCGAGAATTTTATTTTCAATAACATCGCGGGAAATAGTGAATAATTTTTTAATTTATCGATTAAAAATGATAAATTGAAATGGAATACGTATTTCAGACATTGTGAAATGTGACAGATTTAATAAATGAATGATATTACAGGTAGATCTAGGTCCATAAAAATATATACTATTTTGATGTGACGTGAGATAAACACATATTGATGATTTGAGATTTTCCGAGCGCGCGCCTCGGCCTCGGTTAAACGGCTCATCGTCTATAACGCCCACCAATTATTTGGACCCCATTGGTAGCGTTATAGCGAGCGATCACTGTAATAGTCCTCTACACTAAATGAGAAGGCTCAGAACTACAGCTTGTTAAGGTACATTCTAATCACCTCACTGCATACATCTTCGAATATTTTGTTTCAAATGTGTTCTATGATTGTCTCATGTCCAGACATGGACGATAAGCTGGTGTTGCTATCTGTGTTCACAGTCCCCATACAGCTGAGTCGGGCTGGGTTGTGTTCATTGACTTTGATAATGACTCGAAGTGCCATAGGTATTGATGGGTATTTCATATTTCGCTAGTTCAAAGGTATTTTTGCTACTGATGACCTGTGTTCAAGTGCTCAATCTTCATGTATATGTTTGCTGAAAGAAGACGTCAATGATATTAGTAGTTATATTTTTAATTGCTCTGTGTGACGGATCTGCTAACCCAATAATATGTCACAATTTTTTTTGGTCAATTTTAATGGAGTTTTTTTTTTTTTTTTTTTTTTTTTTTCTGTCTTTTTTCTTCTTGTCTTTTTTCTTTTTTGGTTACTATCAAATGTGTTAATTACTTCCGGGCAGTAAGTCATTCTTTGACTTGTCGTTAAGAGCAAATTTTATCACAGTTGCTAAATTCTCCCCTATTGAAAATTCCTTTCAGGAATCACTTTGGTTTTGATTTTGATTCATAAACCAAGTATTTAAGATACTAGGTGTTAGAAACAACATCAGACTGGTCATTGGTTACAGAGGAGGATGTGTGATGGAATACTTCACTGACACGTGAGGGAAGTCGAGAAAACAGTGGTACAATTTGAGGGGAGCTGAAATGGATAGATCATGAGTATTAATATATCTTGTATTTTCCATGCCGTAAAAGCGACTATGCTTGTCGTTAAAGGCGACTAACAGGATCGGGTGGTCAGGCTCGCTGACTTGGTTGATACATGTCATCGATCCCAAATGTGTGGATCGATGCTCATTCTGTCAATCACTGGACTGTCTGGTCCAGACTCGATTATTTGAAATATAGTACTTGTTATCCAACTTGTTTGGGATAAAACTTGAACTGGATGGCTGGAGACTTTATGCTGTGTCTTAGTGGGATATCCATGTTTAACTGCGGCATGGTATCTCGGTGGACTAGCACTATAAAACAGGCAGTAGTCCAGACTAGTGCAAGCAGCCCTGGACATGCATGCACCTTGCTATATGAGTGCAATAATCTTGAACACAACATTAAACCCTATTTCACCTCACTCTCTCTATGGTAACTCAGTGTGTATGAGTTTACCAATCACTACTGTCCTCTTTAATTGATGACCAGTCTCTTTGATTAATACACATTGTGTATAAGGACTTTAGTGACACATGTTTCTATGCACTTCGTATCAGTTCTGTTGTGGGCCTACTGAGTAGAATAGAGACTACATCTAGCGAGCCCTGTGAATTCTTCCCTATGTGCCAAAATGAAGTATTTTAATTTGCCTTTTAAATAATTGAGGCCTTTTAAATAATTGAGGTCTTTTGAGGTGGTTATGTTGGGTTTGACTAACCTGTGATCTTGTGGTACCACCGGTTGGGTCCCTGTCGATTGACCTTGATCCGTTGTGTTATGCTGTGTATTTTTAAGACCTCTGTTAAATCAAGGTGAGGACATAACAGAAGGTCCCATGTTTTCTCGTGTACTTGTGTACTTAAATATGATGTCCAGAAACAACTATTCAATGCATTATGAACTCTTGAGATGATTTTACTTACTTACGAGGGGCGTTCAGTAAGTTTTGCAACTTCAATATAAGACAAAGTCACAGAATATCTTTTGCACTTTTATTTTTCAATATAATCTCCATTCACCTCAATACGTATTCCATTTGTCCTTCAAGCTGTTAATACCACTTTTATAGAAATCCGCAGATTGGCCCTCTAACCACGCCTCTGTGGCAGCCTTTGTGTCCTTGTAATCGTGAAAGCGTCTTCCACGTAGGGCAGATTTCATTTGCCGGAACAGGAAATAGTCACTGGGGGCTAAGTGTGGGCTGTAGGATGGGTGATTTAACTGTTCGAATCCACATTCACACAATTCTTTGTTTTGCATCCCTCCTTGGTAAGGAACTTAATTACAGCGCGTTGTTCATGTTTGAGAATCCATGATTGTGACCACACTGAAGCCATCACGTCTAACTTGTTGTGTCTGTGACTTGTTATGACACATGTCAATCTGATGTTATGACTAGTGTCACACCTGCCACAGGTTGACATTGTTTGTGTAAACACAAATGCCCCAGTTGCAAAACTTTTTGAAGGCCCCTCTTACTTGTTAATGGAATTTCTTGTTGAAAAGGGGGCATGCGTGGCGTGAGGAACAGCAGTGTGAAGGATGGTTGTTAGTCAATCTTACAGTCAGGGCACGGGTGGCCCACTCCTCTTAGGTGCCGCGATTTGCTGTGCAGGGTTGCGTCCCTTGGGCACACCAGAACCCTATGATTGTCAATTCAAATCCTGATATGCCCCAATTATGTTTCTAGGTTTGTCAGCACCATACCCGTGCTGCTGGGTTTCACTAAAGTGGTAAATGTCTTGAGACCTGCACCTCAAAGAATGATTTGATATAGACAAAATAGTTTTAACAGAGCAAATAGTCTAAGAAACATTAGTACTTGTCCATAAACAAGCTATTAAGTCTGTTTGGCAGGAGTTTGTCAGCATTCATGCATACTTTTGCCAAGCATTTTCTAGATCACAGTGGAAGTTTCTTTTTTCTTGAGTTCCCCTAAAATTGTGTACAGCAGACTTTTAGAGGATTTATGATATGTACATAGTTTGTAAATAGTGTGTATTTGTACATATGTAAGTAGGTATACATTGCCCCGGTAGACTTGCATGTTGCATAGACCCACAAGTCCCCATTGTGCTGCATTTTAGGCTTGTGACCATCTTCTCATTTGTATCATTAAAAGTTATGCCAAGATTTCACCCTTTGTTGTTCTTCTTTAACGAGTTATTTCTAAGCCCTGACTATGATCCCTGGACTGTTAGCATGTCAACCAGCTTGTGGTTTCAACAAGATGTTAGTTATTTAATGCTGCACTCGGCAGTTTTCCAGCTATATGATGGCAGTCTGTGAATAATCCACCTGACTTGTGCTCATGGGTGCTCTGAGACCTGTATCATCTCAAGCTTTTCTCCCACATACATGTATAACTGGAATACTGTTCAAAGCGGCGTTAAACCAAACTTACTGTAAGGAATCGAGTGCAGATCAGACAATCATGACCATCGATCTACACAATTGGGATATGATGACATGCATCAACAGAGTCAGTCAGTATGGCCACCTGGTCTCATTAGTCACCTCTTACGACAAGCATGGGTTGTTGAAGACCCAATTCTAACCCAGATGTTCCAGAGTAACATCAATGGTACAAAAGTCCCATGGGGGTTCGAATGATCCAGTGTGACTAATGGAATTCTAATTCAGATCTTGACGTCTCACTAAAGTGACAGCCCCCCATCCCCATGTGACAGTCTACCACAATCTGACTCTCCCCCCATGTGACAGTCTGCCAACACCTGACTCTCCTGCAGTATGACAGTCTTCCACCATCTGACTCTCCCCCCATGTGACAGTCTGCTTCTGACACTCCCCCATGTGACAGTCTGCCACCATCTGACTCCCCCTGATGTGACAGTCTGCCACCATCTGACTCTCCCCCCATGGGACAGTCTGCAGCCATCTGACTCTCCCCCCATGTGACCGTCTGCCTCTGACACTCCCCCATGTGACAGCCTGACACCATCTGACTCTCCCCCATGTGACAGTCTGCCAACATCTGACTCTCCCCCAATATGACACAGTCTGCCACCATCTGACACTCCCCCATGTGACAATCTGCCACCATCTAAAATTCCCTCATGTGACTGCAATCATCTGACACTCCCTAATGTGACAGTCTGCCACCATCTGACACTCCCCCACATGACACAGTCTGCCACCATCTGAAACTCTCCCCCATGTGACACAGTCTGCCACCATCTGACACTCCCCCATGTGACACAGTCTGCCACCATCTGACACTCCCCCATGTGACAAGTCTGCCACTATCTGACTCTCCCCCATATGACAGTCTGCCACCATCTGAGTCTCCCCCCATGTGACGGCCACCATCTGACACTCCCCCAATGTGACTGCCACCATCTGAGTCTCCCCCATGTGATTGCCACCATCTGACCCTCCCCCCATGTGACTGCCACCATCTGACGCTCCCCCAATGTGACTGCCACCATCTGACACTCCCCAAATGTGACAGTCTGCCACCATCTGACACTCCCCTATGTGACTGCCACCATCTGATGCTCCCCCATGTGACAGTCTGCCACCATCTGACACTCTCCCATTTGACTGCCACCATCTGACGCTCCCCCAATGTGACTGCCACCATCTGAGTCTCCCCCATGTGATTGCCACCATCTGACCCTCCCCCCATGTGACTGCCACCATCTGACGCTCCCCCAATGTGACTGCCACCATCCGACGCTCCCCCATGTGACTGCCACCATCTGACTCTCCCCCATGTGACTGCCACCATCTGACACTCCCCCATGTGACAGTCTGCCACCATCTGACTCTCCCCCATGTGACAGTCTGCCACCATCTGACACTCCCCCATGTGACAGTCTGCCACCATCTGACACTCCCCCATGTGACAGTCTGCCACCATCTGACACTCCCCCATGTGACTGTCTGACACCATCTGACACTCCCCCATGTGACACAGTCTGCCAGCATCTGAGTCTCCCCCACATGACACAGTCTGACACCATCTGACACACCCCATGTGACTGCCACCATCTGACGCTTCCCAAGGCCATCATCGACGGGAATCTGCTTTTAAACAATCTCGATAAAGCTTCCCATTTCTCACTTGCAGTAAATGCAAATCCTCTATCGACCCTGGGAGTGCAGTTTGACAGGTTTACCACAAACAGACAAGCCCGCATAAAATCAATATAAACTGAACTTACTCAAGCAAGCGCTAACCAACGATGGAATAACGACAACCACTGGGTAATACGATCCTCAAATTCTTTCCAGTCATCTTGATGGCAGAACACTGCTATTCTAGCCAATGTTCAGTTTTGCTGTTCCTCAGTCTTGATATTTAGACCAAATGGAGAAGAAATCGTCATTTTCTCAGATCAAATTTATGTCAGGGCCTAACCCCAATACACTATTGGGGGCACGGGTGGCCGAGTCGTCTAAGGCGCCGGGATTCGCTGTGCAGAGTCGCCTCCTTTGGGCACGCCAGAAACCTATGATTGTGGGTTCGAATCCTGTTTCGCCCCGATTATGTTTCTAGGTTTGTCAGCACCTTACCCGTGCTCGTGGGTTTCACCGAAGTGGTAAACGTCTGAGACCTGCATCACTTGAGCATAGCTTGACATTTGTCAAAGTCAAGCACTGAAACATTCATCGTTGATTGTCATGGAAACGTTTCTCTTTCAGACAGGTGGTCATAAATAATCCAAAATACTTAATAATGTCAGTCCTGCTTATTTGCATAAAGACCAATTGTCAGAATAAATCATGCAGTGAATATACGAAAAAACTATTTATAGATCTTTGATAATAGTGTCCTACTGGTATCTTTGCCGTTTTATTTATTGTTTAATGCCGCACTCGGAAATATTCGAGCTATTTGACAGCAGCCTGTAAATAATTGAGTCTGGAACAGAAAATCGATATCAGGGTATGATTTGTTTATTTTTGTTTGATGTTTAACGCTGCACTCAGCAATATTCCAGCTATATGATGGCAGTCTGTAAATAATTGAGTGTGGACCAGACAATCCAGTGATTGAAATCATGAGCATCGATCCACGCAATTGGGATTGATGACATGCATCAACCAAGTCAGCGAGCCTGACCACCCGATACCGTTAGTCGCCTCTTAGGACAAGCATAGTCGCCTAAGGGTATGACATGCATCAACAAAGTCAGCGAGCCTGACCACCCGATACCGTTAGTCGCCTTTTAGGACAAGCATAGTCGCCTAAGGGTATGACATGCAATCAACTAAGTCAGCGAGCCTGACCACCCGATACCGTTAGTCGCCTCTTAGGACAAGCATAGTCGCCTAAGGGTATGACATGCAATCAACTAAGTCAGCGAGCCTGACCACCCGATACCGTTAGTCGCCTTTTAGGACAAGCATAGTCGCCTAAGGGTATGACATGCATCAACCAAGTCAGCGAGCCTGACCACCCGATACCGTTAGTCGCCTTTTAGGACCAGCATAGTCGCCTAAGGGTATGACATGCATCAACCAAGACAGCGAGCCTGACCACCCGATACCGTTAGTCGCCTTTTAGGACCAGCATAGTCGCCTAAGGGTATGACATGCATCAACCAAGACAGCGAGCCTGACCACCCGATACCGTTAGTCGCCTTTTAGGACAAGCATAGTCGCCTAAGGGTATGACATGCATCAACCAAGTCAGCGAGCCTGACCACCCGATACCGTTAGTCGCCTTTTAGGACAAGCATAGTCGCCTAAGGGTATGACATGCATCAACCAAGTCAGCGAGCCTGACCACCCGATACCGTTAGTCGCCTTTTAGGACAAGCATAGTCGCCTAAGGGTATGACATGCTATCAACTAAGTCAAGGGATCTGACCACCCGACTCATTACATCTGACCAGCATAGGTTGAGGGGATCAAATGTAACCTAGAATCCCCAGGTTGATAGCTAAAGTGAGTGAGTGAGTTGAGTTTAATGCCATTTGAACAATGGGGTGAACTGGGATTCAAACACACGGCCATAGGTTTCTGAAGTACCCAAGGGACACAACTCTGCACAGCAAACAGCAGCACCAACCCTTCCTCCTTGAGATTGTGACAATTCTAATGACAAGGCTAGTGTGTTTTTTGGACCAGAGTAGTTATCCTAACAGACTGAAGATATAATACCCTGAACCCTTGAAGATGGGGTCCATCACCTGGACACCAATCTCATTAAAATCAGATCTTAGTTCTTGCTATACTAAACAAAGATCTGAGGACATCCAATTAAGGGTCACGTCAGAACGACCTTTCATCCAACCAATCAGAGCGTCGCTTACCAGATCATGAAAGTGACAGTCGGTGACAGTGTTTTCTTATTTATCACGGGGTATTCCGAACGACAGTTACGGGTTTTATGATTATAACCATATAATCTAGGCCATCATTTAGCCAATCCAGAATGTTCTTCTTATCAGTTTTATTTTTTTAATCGAGAATACGTCAAAATATGTTTCGAAGCGTAGTCACCAGTTTGAAACTAGTGTCGTAAATCTCGAGAAAGCTGCCTTCTGATTGGCTAGTCGAATCCATTGGTTGGTAAAAATTCACGAAAGGTCGTTCTGATGTGACCAGTAATGGGATGTCCTCAGATCTTTGTTTAGCGGTAGCGAAAACTAAGATCTGATTTTAATGAGATTGCCTGGACACAAACAACTATTCACATATCTTGAAGACCTACACAACAGCACATTCCAGGAATCGAGATCAATGCCAGCTTAGTGTTTTGCAAGTTGTGATGCATTTTGTTTTTATATTGTTCCATGTTGGGGAGCACTGTCAAGCCTTGCATCCCTTTTTGTGCCAGGATCTGATGGTAGTGTGTTGATTCCCTATTGAGATCATTGGTTTGTCAGCACAAACAGGCTTCTCAGTTTCATCCAAGTGATGAGCCTACAACTGCATCACTTCAGGCCTTGTCCCACATCCAGCTGGCAGTGATATGACTGACAGAATCTTCAGTGTAATATTGACCTACAGTGTAATTGACCTGAATGTTTCAGGACTAAAATTACTGATTTTCCCACGTTAGGGTTTGCGATTTTCGACTATGTTTAAGACCTTGACACATTGCATGGCCTTCAAAATGTTCCTTGGTGGGTTAGTGTTAGTGTTAATATACCAGTAGTAATTTCTTTTAAACAAAAAAACCCCTAACTGTTATTGTGTCACAGGCGAGGTGAAATGGGGTTTTACAGCGTTCAAGATTATTGCATGTTCACGGCCACATGGATGTGTGTGTGTGTGCGTGTGCGTGTGAATGTGCGTGTGCGTGTGAATGCCGATTTTTATAGTGCTAGCCCACTGAGATACCATGATGCAGTTCAACATGGATACCCTACTCTGACACAGTATAGTGGCTGTGAGTCGACCTGTCCTTGTGTTAGCCCTTTAATTCAGAGCACCAGACAGGGTAACAATAAGTACCATTTTCTTAAAAATATCGTTTGGTATGACACAGCCCAGGCATCAGACCTGGGCCTTCCGCTCTCAGAGCAGACACTCTACCACTAGACAATGGAGGCGGTTGATTGTGAGGCAGACATTTCTTAGAAGTTGACGGATGACAAAGTAGACACTTAATGTTCTTCTTTAGCGATGTTTCGGTATAAATCCTTATATCGATGGCTCAGTCATGCTTTACAATGGCATCAGGATCTATTTCGAAAACGTTGCTATAATAGTTTGTTCAAGAAGCTGTTATCCATAACTTGTGTCTATTTTGAGACAGGTATTGTGTGGCAATCTGGTGAACATCTGGCTGCTTAACTGGACTTCATTTAATCACAGCCGTTCACAGGAAGTCATGTTTTCCTTACTCCCAAGGTGAAATACATGGTATTGAACAAGTCGGCAAGAATATTGTGATCAATTAAATTTCAACGTGTCAATAAGTCTTTTTTGTGTGTATTTTCTCTACATATTCTCATTTATTTGGTTGCCATGGCAGCATGTCCACTGTTTGATGTCCTTGTGATGGCGAAATCTCCTTCAGCCCATGTAAAACATGGAGTATGGGATAACACTAGAATTTACACTGCAAACATACTGATGGGGGAATTATGGAGTTTTTGACAGATAATGCTGTAGCTTTCAAAGGACATTCTCATTATGAAATACTCCATACCAACTGCTAACTACACAAAACTCTCTGAAAGCAAGAGTGAGAGTGAGTGAGTGAGTGAGTATGGTTTTACGCCGCTTTTAGCAATATTCCAGCAATATCACGGCAGGGGACACCAGAAATGGGCTTCACACATTGTACCCATGTCAGGAATCGAACCCAGGTCTTCGGCATGACGAGCGAACGCTTTAACCACTAGGCTACCCGACTGCCCCCAGCAAGAATGAGAGAGTTACCATATTTCCTCTATTAGAAGCCGGGGCTCCAATACACATCAGCCTTTAATTGGAGTCAGATCACAGGCTCTGTCTTAAAATAGAAGCCAACCTAAAGACATCGGGTTCATCAATCGATAAAATTAACAAGCATGAAATACTCATACCCTCTGACAAAATGACACCACCATTTTTATTCAAAGTCGTTGCCATGGAAACTCCAAAAATAAATATTTAAAAAATCCCAAACTATCAAAAGGCACTAGTTCACCACTAGACCTATCTATGTGTCAAGTTTGGTTAAGATATATCTCTCTCAGTTTTTGAGTTCTGCTCCGGAAAAAAACCGGACGGAAAGACAAAGGAATAGCACCTATTCCTATATCCCCCTTCAACTTCGTGGCTGGGTATAATAATCCCTATCACATTAACTTATGGTATGAAATGATTACTCCCTTCCATTAATAATGACTGTTTCCTACAAATGTACCCCGTGAAGATTCCGGGGTAGAATAGGTCTTCAGCAACCCATGCTTGCCGTAAAAGGTGACTATGCTTGTTGTAAAACGCGACTAACGGGATCGGGTGGTCAGGCTCGCTGACTTGTTTGATGCATGTCATCGATCCCAATTGCGTGGATCGATGCTCATGATATTAATCACTGGATTGTCTGGTCCAGACTCAATTATTTACAGACCGCCGTCATATAGCTGGAATATTGCTGAGTGCGGCGTTAAAAAAACAAATCAACCAACCAACCAACTCTTTGTAGGACTGGAGACTTTGGGACTCAGTAGGGTCATAAGTTTCTGATGTAAACAGTAAACAGAATACAATGACTTGAATGAAATTAATAGATGCCCATCTAATAGGGAAAATCTGGTAGGTTCAAAGTTGCTCTCACAGTATCTCTGCTTAATGTGGGGTAAAACCAAAGAGTGAGCGGTTTTCACCACTTTTAACATAACTTTAGTCATATCATGGCGTGTCAGCTTGATGTGGGCAAATCGGGATTCAAACTAGCAGAATCCTGGCAGCACCTTACACAACTTGGCCACCCACTTTCAAGGAGGGTCAATAAAGGTTATCAAGTATTCTAAATGATGACCCGAGTGAATGGACACCCCAATTTGAACAGTATTTCAGCAATATCACAGCATGTCGGCTCCATGTGGGCAGAAAGCACAAAGTGATGCAGGCCTTATAGACATTTACCACGGACATACTGAAGAATCTTCCCCATATCAATCCCAGCTCTGATGAGTTAAAGAACACACAAGATAGCTGAAACAGAAGCTGTTTATTTTATATCTCACCATAACAATTTTTTAACAGTTCTGAATAGCCAGAGTAAGCTGTAGTCTTTAAAGTTGCACATACACAATTATTATTCTCATAAAAGATACTAAAATGACAGACATGATTGCAACCGTTTTGGCCGGATCTTGATGCTTGATGACATGGCATTCCATGATGAAAAATATTACTGTCAATCAATCAATTTAAATACATTCAAATCTCAAGATTATGCCAAAATATTCAAACTGATTAAATGGGAAATATAATCAAAGCACAGACACCAAATAGGTCACATGTTAATTAAATAGTTATAAAATAAATATCTAATCTACTAAAATGGCTGTTTTGTGCAATAGAAGACTACAGCCCACCCTGAAACCATGTAACAGTCTCTTCATCTTTCTTGCAACGTACAACGTTTCACAGGTTACCACATCACTACAGATACCCACGATATGCACTTGGGCACATCTCATGTTATGGTTGCCCCAGCCTCTCAGTCAACACATGGCTCAGGCCATCCCAGTTGACTTACGACGGTTGGTTCTCCTTCCCCTCCAATTTTGAGTTGACTTTTGTAGAAAACTCGAAGTCACCAGTAGAAAACATACAGAATGACTTTGACATTTTTGCTGGTTCAGCACAAAATTGTTATCAGTTTGAAATCTGGAAAAAAACTTTTCATCAGCGTCATTGCTTTTGTTGATGATTTTTTTTTTAAAGCATTTTGTAAACAAAGATTACTGGAAATAACATCACAGGTCCTGATGGCGCACACTGATGTATGGTATAAACGCATAGATTCCGACAAAAAAGTCCTATGGAAATAATGTTATTTCTTTGAACTGTTCTCACAGCATAAACCCTCCCTCATAGACCCCACGGTTCCTACATGCTTACAGCATCACACGGAATGATTTTCAATTTTTGGATTGTTTCTTAAATAACAGTCAAATTATTGTCTACAAGCCGTAATAGCTCTGGTTATGATACAAATGTACACTTCACTCTGTCAGGCCTCGGACCCGGTTCCGGACTTGGACCGGGATTCTATCCAGGTCTGGAGACTGACAGACATGTTCAACATGGACACACGACATTTGGTGGATGCGCACTCTTTGCAGCAAATACTATTAGATGACAACTAGCTTCAATGTGCCAGGCAGTGGTAGCTTGCTCTACTAATGGATGAGGACAGTTTCCTGACCAGCTCGAATGCCCAGCTGCTTTAATCACACACAGCTACTACCAGGCAGTTAGTTGTCATGCGGTCTAACAGGTATCCTCTAAGGAATCTACGATTGTGGGCAGGTGGCTAGTTCACGTTTTGAATCCTCCTTTGAATCCTCATCTATCGAGTTGGATCACAGATGTATGTACTATACATTGACAACACAAATAGGGCAACAACACAACTTGCCGCTCATCACAGACCAGGGTATTTCAACACAAACTGCACACGAATGGTGGTGTAAGACACGGACAGACAGACAGACAGACACACCTGTCAGTGGTGCGGGCAGACACAGGCTAGTGGAGGCTGCTGCCTGAACTGCACACTCACATCTCTCCAAGAATCATCGCACAGGAAGTAGAAAACACCAGTGTTCACATACAAGTGTTCACATACAAGTGTTCACATACAGGTCGTCACGTACGTCCAAAAAGAGTTGATCTCTGGTATCACAGTCAATGGCTAGCGTCCATGTTAGCACCGTAGATGTAAAGCGTACACGTCGCGAGAGAAGAGATACTTTAGAAATAGGTGTCCCTCGGGTGTCGGCCATCTTGAAAGTTTATCACTGGCCTTGCAGGTTTTGATGACGGAGCTGGCAGCGGCGGCAGCAGCAGCAGCAGCAGCGGATAGGACAGTCAACGGAACATAAAGGCACGGAGATGGAGAACGGAACTCAATGGTGGAAGGTACGCACTTTAGCAAGACTCACATATTCTTCTCTTGGACTAAAGATAAGATTGGGTTGGTAAAACAATAGACTTGCTTGTGCTGTTTCAAATCGGTTCTCAACATAAATGCCTGCCTGACGATAATGTCGCGTCATCTTTGTCACAAAAACATTCGATCCTAGTTTCACGAAGACGTCACAAGTGGGAAAATGCTTGTGGCTTTATACTTATGACTCCTGGAGCAGTGATAGAATAGGTGGTAGTATTCCTGTGGGCAGACATAGTTCTGAAGCTGATCCAAATGCAGCGGTGGCGGCGGCGGCAGCAGCAGCAGCATGGACAGGACTACTACACACACATCTACGCAGACAGATGCTACGGCACATATCCTGAGGTGTACACACTCTGTCATCCTGTGTTGAATGTCGCTAATGAGATAGATTATTGGTTGAGACTTGTCCTTCAGTAGTGACCCACAAGATAGCCCATCTGCCAGAGGAGTTAAATGCCCAGTGAATGTATGGTTGAAGATGTAATCAGTGGCACTCGTGTGACACCAATGGTAAAATGTGCATTGACCGCAGGTGATGTTTGGTCTGTAGTCAATAAATATAACAAGGATGGGGGTCATCTGCCTCCACATCAAACAAATCAAGTCTACAAGATGCATGGTTTGACAGAAAACAAGTCCATATGACAGAAAACAAGTCCGTACAACAAACAATCATGGGATAGCTTCTTGTAAATGCTTTTCTTGCGTTAAAAAACAAATTGAACAAAACAAAAAACTTTGCTGCCACTTCTCCACACGCAAAAATAGATTACAGCAAAAGAAAATATTAAATGTTTTTCATCTTTTTTTTCTCCATTCATCTACATGTTTTCCCTTTCAGCAAAGATATGAAGCAATCAACACAGAGAGAAACACTTCCTTCTCAATCCATGTCATCAACACCTGCTTTCTCCCAGCTCCCATGTGGTTAACACCACTCACTGTTGTCACATGATCGACATGTGATGTGAGAGATCACATGATCAACTGATCCCATGTCTTGGACTGTTTGTGGTGGTTGTGATCTACTGACCATCATAAAACTGAACTGCTTGAGGATCTGAAAACAGACAAATGATCATTTAGTCTCACAGGATCCATTTAGTGTCTTACATGTAAACTAACACATGGTGAGTTGTTTTAACGCCGCTTTGAACAGTATTCTAGTTATATCATTTTTGTTTGTTTGTTTGTTGTTTAACGCCGCACTCAGCAATATTCCAGCTATATGATGGCGATCTGTAAATAATCGAGTCTGGACCAGACAATCCAGTGACTGACATCATGAGCTTCGATACACGCAATTTGGTCCAGTTATATCATGGCGTGTCAGCTTAATGAGGGAATGTGATACAGGTCTCAGAGGATTACCACTTTTGTGAAACCCACAAGCACGGGTATAGTGCTGACAAACCTAGAAACATGATTGAGGGAAACTGGGATTTCGAACCGACGACTTAGGGTTCAGATGTGCCCAAGGGACGCAACTCTGCACAGTGAACTGTGGCGCCTAAGACCACTTGGCCACCATGGACCCTATTGTAACAATGTCGTTATGTCGGTGAATACATATGCCAACATTACCAACTGCATACGGCATGCACTTACTTTTATCTTTCTGTTCAAGCACCTTGTCCCACTCTGCAAACAAACACAATATCATCAGTACAGGTGCAAACAACATCCTTTTTGAACCAGTGAAATATTCAGATTAATCATTTTCCCGAGGCAAAGGCATTAATTGACAATGACAATAAAAGTCCAGTATCCACCCTTGCCGAACTAGGCTGGAATTCAGGAGATACATTTTGAATGGATTAAAGAGTCTGTGCATAGTCCAATCAAAATTGTGTGATGAACTAGACATCTGCTTTGTAAACAACATGGATTTCATCATGCAGATTTTGGTTGACTCCAGGATATGCAAACCATGCGTACTGCCAACTTGGCGTCGACAGATATTTTGCAAAGTTCTTCATGTTTTTAATCAAGGTGCTCAAGTAATTTGATGCACTTAAGACCCGTTTTATTACAATATAGATCTTGATTATCAATCAGATCGTCTTGACTGGGTGCTGCCATTTTGTTTGAAACAAATTCAAACGATATGAGAGATGGAATCTGATTGGTCAATAGGAGGGGAAATAGAAGGGACATAACTCGTAAGAGCCACTGGTGGCGCTGGGATCGAGCCTGGACATTCCAGTCTAGTTTGGCAAGGGTGGAAACTGGATTTTTAAAGTCAGTTAACTCCCTTGCCTCAGGAAGATGACATTGATGGCATACATCACTTCATTAATAAATGCAGAATGAGTGAATTGTGCTACCACACTGACTTGACAGTACTTTTAGCTACATGTGTTCAGGTCCTGTTATCAGGGAAATCCAAGTCCCCTCTACAACGCCATGACAATTTTGAATAATAACATGAATGAGAGATTTAAATTCCAATAAGGGATTTATTTATTGACATTTAATGCAGACTTGGGGCCGGGAGCCTCTGAGCAAGTCAAGATAAATGTGTCTCATGGCTGCATGTTTTAAGGTTAATTGCTTCCTATATTTGACATGTCTGACACTGATACTCTTATACCCTGGCGACTATAAAGGATAAACTTGAGTATAAGCAGTCTAAACTTAGTGACGCTGTAAAAGAAAAATGAAGCACTCGCCACTGAACAACAATCTGCCTGGATCCAGAAGTTTTCTTCAGGGGAGTTGCAATTTCGTATTTTCATGTTCACACTATTTTGGTGCTGGGGGACAAGTGGATTTTCCAACATACACTGCTACCATCTCAGCGTGATTAATATTTCCAGACATCTGTCCACAAAGTTATAAATACTTATCTTTATTAATATTAAGTCTTTGAAAAGCATTTAGAAGTGATACACATGAGGAAGAGAATTTTGGGATGTCAACTTTTTTATTTTGAGGAACACAACATTTCGGAATATATACTTACTCCTTCATCCAAAACCTGATACAGGAGTAAGTATATACTCCGAAACGTTGTGTTCCTCATAATAAAAAAGTTGACATCCGTAAATTCTGTATCTTATTAATATTTACAAACATTTATCTACAATGTTAAAAATACTGATCTTAATAAATTACAAACAATCGTTCACAAAGTTATAAATACTTATCCTAAATAATATTTAGACATTTATCTGCAATGTTTTAAATACTGATCCTGATAAATATTTACAGATATTTATCTGCAATGTTTTAAATACTGATCCTGATAAATATATACAGACATTTACCTGCATTGTTTTAAATACTGATCCCAATTAATACTTACAGACATTTGTCCACAAAGTTAGAAATACTTATCCTTATAAATTCACAGTCATTTATCTACAATGTTATAATACTGATCCTGATTAAAATTTACAGGATGTATATTTCCAAAACGTCCTTGTCAGACTGAAGGACTACCACCATCAATAGTGACACATGTAGGTACAAAGTGACATGTGACGCGGGACATGCACCCTATTGATCCTGCTCCCTACAACTGGCAGCTGTTGCACACAGTTTGTTTTTCTGCCCTTTCTGACACCTCGTGAGGACGATGGTGCGATAAAATCACCTTGAGCTCATTCTATGTACTCCAGGTATGGAAGCATCAAAGGATGAACAACCAGATAGTGTGTCAGTTGTAATACAAATACTATGTCACTTTTTATGAATAATTGATGACAGTCGACAGATGTCATCGCTGGAATACAACCAAAAATATGATATACTGAAAGATTGGAATAATTGTGGCATGAAATTAATTATATGTTACCACTTTTATGCACATAAATCTACAAGTTATCAAGCTATGTAATGATTTGTGTTTCAGTCATTGAGGTTTTTGACCTGTATTATCCTGCCAAATACGTGTACCTTTTTCCACCGTCAGTGCCAAAAAGTGTGCAGGACTTGTCATTTGGTATCAGTTTCAGGGTCATCTTTGCTCACATGTAGAATAGTATTAGCCGAGGTAACAAGACAAGAAGAGGAAGATGTTACAGGACTTGTGGTTTTAAGTTGTACTGTTATTTTAGGCTTGTACAGCCATCCTCCATCCCAACCTGATAGAACATCCATCTTCCCCATCCTACAAACCACTCCTACCCTTGCAATCAAACACCACCAGGACCCCGTTCCTCAATTCGGCCTAAGCCCTACACTGATCGTAAGCCTATGTTAAAGTATGTGAGTTACGATCACCTTAACACTAAAATAGCTTTGTGGAACACAACTTGACCGAAGTCCTACACTGATCGTAAGCCTATGTTAAAGTATAGGAGTTACGATCACCTTAACACTAACATAGCTTTGTGGAACACAACTTGACCGAAGTCCTACACTGATCGTAAGCCTATGTTAAACTATGGGAGTTACGATCACCTTAACACTAAGAAAGCTTTGTGGAACACAACTTGACTGAAGCCCTACACTGATCATAAGCCTATGTTAAAGTATGGGAGTTACGATCACCTTAACACTAAGATAGCTTTGTGGAACACAACTTGACCGAAGTCCTACACTGATCGTAAGCCTATGTTAAAGTATAGGAGTTACGATCACCTTAACACTAAGAAAGCTTTGTGGAACACAGCTTGACCTAAGCCCTACACTGATCGTAAGCCTATGTTAAAGTATGGGAGTTACAATCACCTTAACACTAAGACAGCTTTGTGGAACACAACTTGACCTAAGCGCTACACAGATCGTAAGCCTATGTTAAAGTATGGGAGTTACGATCACCTTAACACTAAGATAGCTTTGTGGAACACAATTCGACTGTGGCCTGTCCTGCCCAGTAGAGAACAGCTGTACTCAAAATCATATTTCGGACCTAAAGCCCCACAGCCATGAGTCATCCCTTAAAGATACACTATCAACCATTTGTTAGAAAGCTGACAGTTGCTTTGACTCAACTGAGAAACAGCTGAAGGAACTTAGATAAGTCTCTGGTTAATGTCAGCTTGGATATATCTTTACTCATTATTGGGTAAATGAAAACAGAGGAGAAATTCCTACATATTTCTGATGACTTTTATCACTGCACGGCACATGATGCAGAATGTTGGGAATAAAGAGAGAAACAGTCATTAGATTGCCTCACACTGGGAAATTCCAAAGCTACATGACGACAGTATTCGTGGGTCTGGCACAAGCAGTGGTAGTTAGTTGCCTAGGCTTCATACTATCTCAACATTTCTTCCATCCTTTCTTGCAGCCTTCAATCCATCTTATTATCAAAATAAAATATAGTTGAAATTTAGGTCGTCCTGGGGTCATTCACGTCTTCTCCCATGGTATTTCAATCTTGGGACCTCCTTAATCTTCAAGTTTTAATATAACGGTTACTCATGAGGTGAGGTGAAATGGGGTTAACGTCACGTTGAAGATTATTGTACTTCCATAGCGATGGGCATGCATAGTGTGTGTGTGCGTGCGTGCGTGCATGCGTGCGTGCGTGCATGCGTGCGTGCGTGCGTGCATTATAGACTGTGTGTTTGTATTAGTCAGGACTAATGTTGATTTCATAGTGCTAGCCCATGCTGCAGTTTAACATGAATACCCCACTGAGACACAGTATCCTGACTTCGAGCTGACCAGTCCTTGTTTTAGCCACTAAATGCTGAGTGCCATGCAGGGTAACAACAAGTACCATTTTTAATGCTTTTTGGTATCGTGCAGCCAGGGATCGAAACCCGACCTTGCGCTCTCGGGTTGGATGTTCTACCACTAGACCATGGAGGCAGTCTATAAGGGTTACAACAGGCCCCTTCACTTTCATGTATAAGTTTGAACACTGTTCCTAAATCAGCTACAGTGTGTGAAACTTTAATCAGATCATAAGGTGGTTGAGTAAACATTACTTCCATAAGATGCTGGACCATGTGTGTAACATTAAGTATTGTCAGTCAGAAAATATGAAACCTTTTTATCAGCAGTTAATCCTCCCTCTCCCACCAAACCATCCTCGCCTCACCCTGCACTAGTCCCCGTCCACCGACCCTAGCCTAATTCTCTAATCCATCCCCACCCTACCGCATGTCTCTGTCCCTCCACCCTCAATGCCCTTCTCTCTAACCTATCCCTAATGTCACCCAATGCATAAATGCAAGCCCCCCCCCCCCCACACACACACAAAAAGAAATCACTCACAACCTCCCATCCCCTGATATCATTACCCTCACCCCCCCCCCCCTAAGACTAAGCCTCCCAACCTCCCACTCTCCACCCCCAAGCCACCCTGTGACCCTTACATCACTATCTGATGCATGCATGTTTTATGCATCTAACACATGGAATGTCTCCTCAACCACTAAATATAGCAGCCTAGCACCACAAGAATGTTGCAGCATGAGAAATGTCGACTGCCACAGATACTGTGCAGCAACCCTCTCCCCGGTTCGGAGACTACTCTAGATTAATGTCTAGTCTCTGAAAATATTATTCTGATAGAAACAAGCAACTACATCTAAACTGAAAAGAACCCCCAGTGAGATGGAAAACTATGGAAAATCTGGACTTGCTTCATTCAAGGCTATAGCATTAAAGTACGGGCTGGGCAGAAGGGAAAATAGTATGGGACAGTGAGTGAGTGAGTGAGTGAGTGAGTGAGTGAATGAATGAGTGAGTGAGTGAGTGAGTAGTGAGTGAGTGAGTGAGAGTGTGTGAGTGAGTGAGTGAGCGGGTGGGGTTTAACGCTGATGTTTACCACTTGAAACCAAGAGCACGGGTATGGTGCTGACAAACCTAGAAACATAAACTGGGCGAACCGGGCCTCAAACCCACAATCATAGGTTTCTGGCGTACCCAAGGGACACAACCCTGCACAGCGAATCGCGGCGCCTTAGACGACTGGTCCACCCTTGCCCTGACTGTAAGAATGACTAACTACCATCCTGCACAATGGTTGCCACTCCCACCCACTCCTTCCCACATATCAATACCACTTCCACCACACCCCATGCCATCTGCATAAAGCATATTCACTTCAGTTGTCTGGGCCACATAAATACCTACAAACATACATATAGAGTTTCAACAGTCATCACAGTGTACTTGTTTCAGCTGATCAAGTGTATTTGTTACAAATGACGTGCATCCAACGTGTGTCACTTTAGAGCTATGGCAATGCTGGAAGCGCTTTGAACAATGAACAATTATTCAAATCACTTTTGTAAAGTTAGAACAATTTTAGATAAATAAAACAATGTTATCTATTACACACAAAAACAACAGCTGTTAGATTCTCAAAACCCCAAATCATAAAGGTTAAGGCTCAACATTGTGACAAAAAATTTACTCCAGCACATGAAATATATAGTCTATGAATTAGTCTTGTCAACAATCGGTAATCTCCAGTGACTAACAAATTGTCTATGAATCTGTTATTACATAATACATTTCTCTCCTCTAAAATATTTTGTTCCTGATGCTAAATAGAGCTGGCTAGACTTGCTTTTATATAAATCTAGATTGGTTCAGTTTTCAGTGTTCCCGTTTACTGGTAATTACCAGTTTTTACCGGTAATCTTAGGCTTGGACTGGTAATTCATGTGACTGCCAGTCCCTGTGGACCGGCAAATAAAGTACCTTATAAGTCTTTGTTGTTGAACAAAACATCAGTGATATTCATATAAGTACATTTTTCAAATAAAGTCTGCTTGTCTGTTATCATCAGGGTTTCCCCTGGTCTATTACTAGTATAAATATCCATTTGTAGCAACTTGGTCACAATATATTAAAAAAAAGAGAAAATTATGACTGAAGTTTGTGTGAATGACGTATAGATCTAACTAAGTTACTTCAGAGATGACATCTTTGCACTGAGCATGATGTTGAAAGAATTGAAACCAAATAATTTTCACGTGTTTTTGTATTTATTGAAAGTTGAGACTGGCAAAAATTAGGGGGGACTGGTAATTTTAAGAGTTGCTAGTCCACAAGGACTGGCAATTTCAAAAGCCAGAGGGAACACTGGGTTTCATAAAATACATATATGCCACAGTCATGGTGCATGACTAATTGTCTGGTTGCTGAGTAGAAAGATTCATGCACTGATTACAACTGTATTATCCTTCTGATTTTGATTGGTGGAGGTATGTCAAGTCAACTGACAAAATAACACGTGCTAACAAAACTGAAAATATGTTGGAAGCAGCTTGTCTCGACCAATATTAATATTAATGAGCACTGTTCATTTCTTGTTTTCTAATGTCTACATGAAAATGTTCTCCCATTGTTCTCCCCCCCAATACCTTCTAAAACCTAGTGTATCTGCTCTGTATGGATATGTTTAGACTTGCACAAGTCTCTAAAGCAATAATTATTAGTTTAAATCATAAGTTCTAGATTATGTAAATAATAACAAGTTGTCCCTATGAGAGACTGGAGTCCCCACTGTCCACATATCTAGACTTGGCTATTAGGATAGAATTACTACACATTCATGGATGTTTCTTCCAGTACAGCCTTGGAGCAAGGCTAGGCTATGTTGCCCCATTTGTTTCCATGCCCACAACCCCCATGGAAAAGTACTATCCAAACGCAGTACAAAGCACCCTCAGATGGACTAGCCTTGCTCCAAGGCAGTACTGAATGATAAGTCATGGATGGACATAGTAATTCTATCCCTTTACAAGTCTAGATAAAAGAGAGAAAATAAGACGCTACAGGACGCCAGTCTTTAATACAGAAAATGTGTCCTTATTATTCATATAACCTAAAAATTATGATTTAAAAAAATAATTACTGCCTTACAGACTTGTGCAAGTCTATCAGTTGACATGAACTCTAACAAGTGACAAATTGCACTCGAACAGAGAGATATCAGGTCACATGACCTGATGTCATGTGACAGCCGTTGAATCACCCTGATATGTGTCTGGTCTTGCTCAGTTAATCTGTAAGTTGATAAATTACCCACCTTAGCTCCACCGCCTGTATGTCCTCAATATACCAACTCCAATCAGGTATACAACAGTAGTAAAGGAATAAGCTTCCCGCTTTAATTGGTTATTTTTCACAGCTGGTTTTATAAGTGGCAATATATTTTAGTAATTAAATCCCTTGTTTACAGATCAGCGTCACTTTTCAGTCATTTCATTTTTTTCTTTTATTAAATCTGCATCGGGAATAATTGGGTACTGGTACTTTTTTTTTTCTTTTTTTTTTTCACAGTTACATTGACATTCTGATAGATTGTAATCTCTTACTCTCTCCAGTAGGGCTGGGACGAGTCAAACTTGACTGCCCGGGTACCTGACACCCTATTACCCGGTTCTACCCTGATACCAGATGTAGGTCTCAAGAGTTGGGTACAAAATGTCCGAATGGGAATTGTTTTACCGCAGACCTGACAAAAACGATTGAGATACACGTATAAAACCGTCTGATCATGCATACACTGCAGTTGATCCTTACTCGAACATATAAAAGTCAGAACGAATGCTTGCATAGTGAGAAAGAAATGTGAACATTAGCTACACTTGTAGTGTAACCATAGAGTTTCATTGTTAATGTCATTACAGAATATCACATGACTAACCACGGGTCTGGGTAGTTATGTGGGTACCCGGGTCCTACTCAGGATCCATTCGAGTACCCGAGTACCCGAGTTACCTGTCCCAGCCTACTCTCCAGCCTACTTCAACAGTGAGTAGGTGAGTATGGTTTTACGCCGCTTTTAGCAATATTCCAGCAATATCACGGCGGGGGACACCAGAAATGGGCTTCACACATTGTACCCATGGCGTGACGAGCGAACGCTTTAACCACTAGGCTACCCGACCGCCCCTTACTTCAACAGAAGTGAAACAAGGGCAAAAGTCAGCGTGGCTCACTAATACCCCCGACCTGCCTAGTGTGTCAGTAGTTTCAAATTAAATAATAGATAGAGTATAACTATATACCCCCGATGCACATATATATCTAAGTCATTGATGTTTATTATCCTATTATTTGTTTGGCTGTGTTTGACTTTGTGGCTCACCTTTTATCAAAACAGAATTTTGGTTGCAGGGCTTTTTTAAAAACAAATTGACTATTTTTTTCCAGGTATTGTAGCTTTACAATTTACAATACCTAACACAAACAACAACCATCCCTGCTTCAACTGCTTTAGTGGTTTCTAGTCCCTATTGTCAAAATAAATCATTTGATATACATCTTGACATGAGTAGCACATTCTTTCTGAGTACACATTCTGATGCCTCATTGTTAACACAATTTAGTTTGACAGGGTTGTCAATTAACGCAAATGTTGCATTAAAAAAAATAAAAAAAATAAAAAAAATTGTAACTGATAAAATGTCTGTGTCCCTGCCATCACAAAAATTATTTTTTCTGTATGTATACAGATAAAGATTACCTATTTAATGAAACAATTTAAAACTAAATATGACCAATGAGGATTTTTTGAAGGTCAAAACTTGAATTTTCTGTTTCTTAACCATGGTCAATCTCATTAAAATCAGATCTTAGTTCTCACTGCCGCTAAACAAAGAACTGAGAACACCCCATTACAGGTCACATCAGACGGACGTTGCGCGAATTTTGACCGACCAATGGAATGACTGACAAGAAGTAGACATTAGCCAATCAGAAGGCAGCTTTCTCGTGCTTTACGACACTAATTTCAAATTGGCGACTACGCTTCGAAACATATTTTGACAAATTCTTGATTAAAAATTTGAAACCTGAACAAAAGAACATTCTGGAATGGCTAATAGATTGTCTAGATTGTATGGATTGTATGGATTCATTCGTTAAGCCCGTAAATATCATTCGGAATACCCTACGTTAAAGTTTTTGAGGTTGCGTGATTAGAAATCACATTCTGACTGTCACTTTCATAATCTTGTAAGCGACGTTCTGATTGGTCGGATGAAAAGTTGTTCTGACGTGACCCCTAATGAGATGTCCTCAGATCTTTGTTTAGCGGTAGCGAGAACTAAGATCTGATTTTAATGAGACTGAACCATGGTAATCGTAATAAATGTTAACGTTGCTGTGGCACAGAGAATTATTAACTTGGTATTGTTTTTCAGAAATTTGTATCGACTCAGAATCGATATAAATATCTGCAATGATACAGTTTCCATATTAAAACTTATTGATATGTATTATACGATGAGATCCCTAATTGTTAGCTAAGCTTACAACACTGAACAGAATCCTAAAAGACTCAGGCTTCAGACAAGTGGCAAAAGTCGAAGAAGGCATCATGAAGGTGTTGTTGAGAGCCCTGACTTACCTTTCTTCAAGTAGGCCACAGCCTCAGACACATTGAACTTCCCTCTGTGGTTGGCGTCGGGGGAGAATGCAAGCTGTCCTTTGTGTTGACTAGTTGGTGTGGGCGGAGGCTCAGCATCCCGGGAATCAACTGACACATCGGAGTTCTCAAGTTTCGCTACAATACCTTCACCATAGAAAAAAAGCACAGTTTTATTATTATCTTTGCTGGAAGAAGCAGTAGCAGCAGCAGCAGCTGATAACTTAGTCTCACTAGATGCTGCTACATGTTCGGTCCTTAATGCATCGGAACCATGGCTGTTTCTATAACCCTGAGTTTTCGGCAGCACAACTCCGTTGAGTCCTCCCACGCGTGTCTTGGACATCTTGGCTGTGGTGGAGGATGAGGAGGAACTGATGACACTGCCTGGAAGAACCTCCGCCCCACCGCCATTGTTTGGTGTTGGTTGTGATGGTGTTTCTGATGGTTTAGGAACAGTTGGCTCTGATTTCTTAGAATTGTCTTTTGGTAACGTCACTGGTATAGACTGAGGTTCACTTTGATTATGATTTACACTCTCTTTCCTTTCACAAGAAGTAGCTCCTTGCTGCTGAATATTGTTCACACTAGTTGTCACATGGTCATTGTCACAGCTGCTTTTCACTTCCTGCTCGAAGTTGGAATCAAACCCGAACGTAATGCCCAGGTTTTCTGGGGCTTCACCAAATCGTTTGTCCAGGAAGATTACAGATTTATTATTTTTCTTGCTATTGTTACCAACAACACGAGCACTCACAGACATTTGCTTACCAGGGTTTTCTTTGGAAATACTACCCAGATTCACAGCATGTTGAGATCGTGAACTTTCGGTGTAGTTCAACACTTCCGTCTTAATAGTTCTCTGAGGTCCATTTTTCGGCCCATTCTTAGGACCGTTTGGGGGCCCGTTCTTAGGACCATTTGGGTTTTCAGTTTTTACGATTTGATTACCAGACATTTTGGAATCATTTGTTACAGTAATGAGTGGAATAGGATGACTGTCACTGGAGGAGCTGGAGGGTTGTCCCCCCGACGGACTCACACTTGTCAGAGTGTCCTCTGAAACCGTGTTATCGCTAGAACTACTACTACTCGAGACGACCTTCGAATCACTCACACTCACAGAACTGAATTCCACGTCTACACTAGCAGGCACAGACACATCCTTATCGACCATCACAGGGTCTGACAGAAGGAATTCTTGACTACCACTTTTCTGTCGTGATCTCTGTGTTAACTTTGGACTGTTTTCCTGTTTGGTATCTTCAGGACTTGATCCGATTGAATGTCTGCGTTCAGTTGGACTGCCTTTCCAGACGGTAGGTTTCCTGGAGTTGGCATTGTCAGATTGGGTGTCAAATGGCTCCTGTTCCTCAGCTTTTGGGCTGGTGGGTGAATTGGGTGGTTTAGGCGCAGCAGCCATCTTTGCATAAGACACTGGGAAACGGGACACAAACTCACTCAGACTGCCTCCTTTGGCAGCAGGGAGTGATTTCACCGACTCAATGTCACTGTCATCCTGGGACCTCAGTTCAGTTAGAGTATCAATTGGAACATCACCGAACGAGTTCCTCCTTCCCTCTCTGAAAGTAGGCCGTGATTTGGCGGCATTTGCCTTTTTTCCAAGAGCTGGGAAAGCTGACGGGCTGAGATCCCGAGTTTGTTCCTTCTTTAACAGTGAGGAAATAGGGGGTGGTGTCACAGACCGGGGCTGTGGAAGACCCCGATTCTCCCTTGGTCCATTCTTTTGGCGAGGAATCTCGGACACAACGTCTTTAGCACCTGGACGTTTCTTTTTCTTACTCACCAAAGTGAACTCTTGTTCCACTGGAGGAAGGTTATCAATGTCAGTGAAAATATAGTCTTGATGATTTTCAGTGATGGCAAGATCATCACTGTCTAAATTAGACACCATCCTTGTTGGACCATTTTCAATTTTCATTTTGTCTACAGTTTTGGAATTGTTAATGATATCGTTCTTATTTTCCAATTTCTTATTATTCCGAAGCTGACCCTCTGGCTTTCCGTTCTTACCCTTTTGTTTCTTATTCTCCACAGAAGCTGGGAGAACAGCCTCCACAGATTTCTCCTTCTCTCGGTTCTTGGTTTTGTTCTTGTCTTTCGGATCAATCTCCCTCTTATGCAAAGGAGGACTTTTGGAAGAACTAATTTTGTCAGCAAGTGGTTCAATGTCTTTGTTCAACACGACCTTGGTGTCTGGTTTGCTGCATGGCTGGGAATCCTCCAGTGGAGCTTGTGATTCTACTACACTGGTGGCTGCAGCTTTATCACCATAGTTGCCCATGTCCTCCTCCTCCTCTTCGTCGTCAGCTGCTACTATTGGACGTGCGTCTGCAGCAGCTGCGTCTGCGTCTGCTGGAGGTAGGGGGGATGCTGGGGCCTCGCTGGTCACCGGGGTGGGAGAGTTGTCAAGTTCCACACTCTCGTTGTGAGAGTCGTTAGTCTCGTCTGCCTGACCTACCCTTATCTTCTTCTCTTTATTCTTTTTAGCTGCTTTGTCTGCTTTTACAGCAATCTCGCTGCCAGGACTAGACTTCTGACTGACTTTCTTTTTCAGTTGTTTTTCACCAAATTTATGTGTTTCTATAAATTTGACAAGATCGTCTACACTAGCTATGTTCCCGACATAATTGGGAATATCTTCAGCAAGCTTCACAGGCTCCTTGTGTGTCTTTTTCCGAGATTTCTTGCGATCAGTGCTAGAGGACCCATCTTCCAAGTCTTTAACTGATTGCCCTTGAAATGGGAAAGAGTCGAAATTCGAAGTTTCACGTGGAAATTCAGGGGGGTTTTGGGGATATGTTCCATAATTAGTAGGCTTTCTTGAGCTGACAAGACTTCCCTCGACTGACTTGTTGGGTGGCTCTCTCATTTGCCTGTAGGCACTAGGTGCAATTGGGTTTCCGTTTATGTCATGGCAACTATTCCTGGTCTTTGAGCTGCTCACACGTTCATCAGCATCATCTGAAGAAAGAAGACAAAGAATTACAAACCAAGATCAGAAAGTTCACAAGAAGATTCTTACATAAGGTTAGGCAATATTCCAGCAATATCATGGAAAAGAAAATTCTGACTTCACATATTACCACTGGCTAATCAAAATGTTTTCAGAATGTCAAATGAACGCTTTAACCCAGGGCTAAACCCCATTTATGATCACAAAGAATTACTTCATTTGAATTTTTTTTTCTCAAAATGTTTGAAATAATGACTCCACATGAGGTCAATGGAGAACAGCTGAATTACCCCAATGACCCAGATGCGCAGTTAATCGTGATTATCATGGCGCAGTGTTGAAGCAAGGCTCTGCTCACTTCTGTGATTAGATTTAATGATTTTTCTGCTGCTGTTGATGTTATCACCTGATCCAGAACAGCAAGAGCTAATGTCCTCTCAACAATAACTGACTGACACAACCTAATACAAGCTCCCACCGTTGCACTATCCTCTTATGCCTTAATGTCAAATGCTACTGGACACACAAAAGGTCAGTCTGGAGAATGATTCTCAAACAAGTGTGTGAAAGTCTTTCAATAATTAATTTCTTTTTTCTTTCCCTAAGTACTTCAATACAAAAACACCATTATCTAAATGTCAGAGTGAATTGGGACAAGGCCTTCTTTGCATGGGGACATAAATGGCATGTGTAATTTTGCAGATAAAGTCCTTCAGAAATGCAAGCTTAACATTGCAGAGACATATAATGGAGATTATCGTAATACCATATTCGACGTAATAATATTCACTCTCAAAATTAGAAACAGGGGGGGGCTCTTAAAAGAGTTGAAAGATCTGAAATTTTGTGGTTTATGCTGACAGTCTGAAATGTTTATATACGACAGATGTATTTTTTCAGAATTTAATTGCCCATAATTTAGGGTGATATAACACACAAGTGCCTATTATACGCGAATAAATAAGTCTTGTGTACATTGATCAATTGGAAGGGGTGCTAATTGGGATTATTCACTAGCCAATACATTATTGCCAAGGGTGCTTATTAGAACAGGGCGCTTATTACGTCGAATACTGTATTTGCGTTTTTTGTTAAATCATCATGTAGCAAATTAGTGTACGTTGTATATGAACCTGCAAGTTGGGAGACAATGAAAAAGGACCCTGTCCATTGATCCTTGAAAAGCAAAACAAATGGCTCGCAATTTCTGAGGAATCTACATCCTCTTTCCAGATCTGATACTTGCAAAAGTATTCACATCAATGTGAAGCTATGCTGTATTAGATGAGAAGTCAGGCAAATGATATTTGTTTGTTTGTTTGTTGGTCTGTATTTGTTTGTTTGTTGTTTAACACCTCACTCAGCAACCGATCCACTAAATTGGGATACGATGACATGCATCAACCTAGTCAGCAAGTCTGACCACCCAATCCCATTTGTAGCCTCTGACTACAAGCAGTCGCTTCTTAAGGCAAGCATGGGTTGCTAAGATATACACAAGCAGTGTTAGATTTTCTGCAGTCATCAATATCTCAGCTACATTTCCTCATACAACATTGAGTCTGAGCAAGGTAAACCAGTGGTTGATAGCATGAGTACTGATCCTCAACCACCAGAGTATGATGAAACAAGATCAGCCATGTCATACAGTGTGAACACTTTGGCTCTAATGATGAATGATCGAGGATGGTTTTAAGCCGCTTTTAGCAATATTCCAGCAATAACACATCGGGGGACCCCAGAAATAATGGCTTCACAGATTGTATCCACATGGGAATCAAACCCGGGCCTTCAGCGTGACAAGCGAACACTTTAACCACTAGGCTACCCCATCACCCCTCTAACGATGTGCACATGCTACAAGGAATCCATATAGCCCCAGGGGATGGAAACTGAGCCACTTCTGCAAATTTTCTATCCTTGTAAATCTTTCCGAAAGTACTGCTAATCTTGCATTGTCAGCAAAACACCACAGTGGCAATTTGCCACTACCTAAGTCTAATGTTCCTCCACAGAACATGCCCAGGATACATCTGCTGGCATAAGATATGTTTTTTTAGCTGATGCTTACTGGGATAACATGCTTCATGCCTCCTTATTTTTTTTTTACCCAAGGAACCAACCCTGACTTCTGGGACACTTGGGACAGAAGGGAGGAGAATAGGGTGGCGGGGAAGGCCAAAGTCAGGAAGAAGACAGGAGGGTTGGAGTAGGTTGGGGGTCAAGTGACTTGGGATACGATGCAGCATGGGTTTCTAATACATTCCTTGCAAACTTACGTATGACATTATCCTTTGATATGATATCTCCATACTACTATGATAAATACCATGGACCTATTCGCACGATCACTTTATTTTGGAAGTCACATGACCACCCCCACCTTGCACAGCCAATCAAAATCATAGATCAGCACAGCCCCACATCCAAATTGTGGCCTCATTCAAGTAAGCCCTCACATATATTTAATCGAATCAGAAGACCGTTATGAATAAACCTTTAGCTTGAAATTTGAAAGTTTACAATACGATGACAATATCCCCACTTGTTTCACTCAAGGAAAGTGTAAATTAGTCAATTTAGATTGTCATTTGAACCTGGCTAACATGTAAAGGTGTGGTGATGAATGATCCACGGTATTTATCATAATGGAATCGAGATATAATACTATAGATAATCCCAGATGGCTATCATCAGCTGTGTGTCGAATTTGCACAATTTTGTTTGCTCTTTATCGGAGTATTCAAGTGGATGACAATCAACAGGTATTTGACATGACAGGTATCTTCTATTTTGTTTGGTTTTGTTTGTTTGTTGTTTAATGCCTCATTCAGCTGTAAATAATCAAGTCTGGACCAGACAATCCGGTGATTGACATCCTGAGCATCGATCCATGTAATTGGGATACGATAACATGCATCAACCAAGTCAGCAAGCCTGACCACCCGATCCCGTTAGTAGCCTCTTACGACAAGCATAGTCGCCTTTTGCAGCAAGCATGGGTTGCTGAAGGCCTATTCTACCCCGGATCTTCACGTATCTGTATCTTCTAAATGACCCACGTAATGACGAAGATGACAGGAAATGAACAAAGCAGTGATGTCCATATCATGGACTCCCTGTATGCTTTGCACATGACTTCCTCATCAGTCATTCAGTCAACAGTTGCAGCAACGGGCCCTTTCATGTGATGGTATGCACACAAGCCACAAAGGAAGCTGAGGGAATTAGGAGATCAAAAATGACCTTAGCTTCAATTTCCACAAATGACACAAGATTTTAGTGTCAGTTTTGACAAATGTCACCCCTGTTTTCAGATAAATGCTGTTGAGCCATATTCACCAGATTTGAGTTTATGACATGCAGTACCATATCAGACAGTAATGGGCACAATTTCCTTCACTGTACATGCTGTAGTCATGTTGAAATCCACTTGGAATTACTCATTAGTTTTCAGGATAATATCAAAAGAAAATATTTGAGACATGACTGTGCTTAGTCTGAATACAACGCGAAAGTAGTTACGGACAACCTGATTTTTTCATATTACTATCAACTATAGTCATAGCAAAGAATCGAATGGACCTGAACTTATTTTTAGTAATATATATTTTGAGACCTTTTAGGATTCCCCAAAACATAAGGTACAGTGTGTGAATGTTGTAATATGACAGATTTGTTTGTTTAATGCCGCACTCAGCAATATTCCAGCTATATTCCAACTGTAAATAATCAAGTCAGGACCAGACAATACAGTGACTGACATCATGAGCATAGATCGAAACAATTGGGATACGATGACATGCATCTACCAAGTCAGTGAGCATGACCACCTGATCCTGTTAGTCACCTCTTACGACAAGCAGTCACCTTTTACGGTTGCTGGAGACCTATTCTACCCCGGATCTTCAAGAGTGCAATATGACAGTCTCGTGATGGCTTATATGTAGTCTGGTCAGGTGAGGTGAAATGGGGTAAACGTTAACGTCGCGTCCAAGATTATTGCACTTATATAGCGACGTGCATGCACGTGTATGTGTGTGTGGCTGCTTGTACTAGTCCGGACTGATGCCGATTTATAGTGCTAGCACACTGAGATACCATGCCGCAGTTTAACATGAATACCCCACTCAGACACAGTATACTGACTCTGAGCCGACCAGTCCTTGTTTAAGCCCCTTAATGCCGAGAGCCAGACAGGGTAACAACCAGTACCATCTTTTAACGTCTTTTGGTATGACGCGGCTGGGGATCGAACCTCGGACCTTCCGCACTCCGGGCGGACGCTCTACCATTAGACCACAGAGGCGGTCAGTCTGGTCAGGCAAACCACAAGGTATGATCACAATCAGCAAGGTCACACATGTTAAACATACAATACTCCCTCTTACTACAGCTACTGGAGACCACTATTACACCCTGGAATCCCTACAGAGACAAGACATAAGGAAATACTGGAAAGAACAATTAGATTGGAAACATGCTCATCTCAAAGGATGCACGTTTGTGCCAACAGTTTCAATACTTACACTGACGAGGGAACAGATTACTCACAAGGCACATTTTGAGTGAGCGGATGTAGCCCAACACAGAATACATCATTGTCAAGTCACAACATAGATGTTTTATACACTTCTGTGCTTCACTGAAACGTACACGAAGATCCCAGTCAAGAACATGCTGTCGGCAGTTTCAACAACCTGAATTACCTACTACCACGTAACTCATTCAGTGTTTGAATAAACTAAAGCAGCCAGGAATGATGACAGAAACTGTCAACCTGTGGAAGGCTTTTGTCAGAGTCCTTGACGACAGATTGGTAGCATCAGATTTATTACCCATCTGTTTCGGTAACAGCAGAGTGCTAATGCTGATGTACAGTGACAAGTCTCACATGAGGTTCTGAAGTTTTTCCAAAAAACAAGCTCCATATACAGTGACCTGAGCTGACCGATGGACTAAAGCTCCATATATATGGACCTGAGCTGACCGATGGACTACAGCTCCATATATATGGACCTGAGCTGACCGATGGACTACAGCTCCATATATATGGACCTAGTCAGGAATTTTGCCAGTTTTGTTGTGTTAGCCAACTGAGACACTATGTTCCCGTTTAACATGGATACCCGACTCAGAATCATTATACTGACTCCAAACTTAACGTCTTTCGATATGACGCAGCCAGGGGATCAAACAATCGACCTTCCACACTCTGGGCAGATGCTCTATCCACTAGACCACAGAGGAATGTACTGCAGTGTGGAGGCGGGAAATGACACGCTAGACCTCAGTCCAAGTCAATGGAAGAGCAGTCATCATCCACATGGTACAGGCGGCAGCATGGTGCGAGGACAGGCGATAATGTCACTGATGTACCAGAATTAAAGTGGGCGTCACTGAGGGCACCAGCAGCTGTTGTATTGATATTCAGATCATGTGAAATTATCTGTTTCCACTGATAAAGATAGGGATGCTACGTATTGGTATGCATGGAATAATTGGAGGTCACATAAAGAACAGCTGGTCTAAGTACAAATACAGTCGGGACTAGTTGTTTTCTCCAAAAATCTGGTGTTTTACATGGTTAATTCTTGATGCAACATTTGTATGTTTTTTGTTTAACGCTGCACTCAGCAATATTCCAGCGGTCTGTAAATAACTGAGTCTGGACCACACAATCCATAGATTGATGTCATGCGCATCAATCCCAATGCAATTGGGACACGATGACATGCATGAACTAACTCAGCGAGCCTGTTCACCTGATGCCGTTAGTCGCCTCTTACGACAAGCATGGGTTGCTGAAGACCTATTGTCTACCCGGATCTTCACAGGTTTCTTGATGCAACCACATTGAAAGTAAAAAACATATGTTTTTCCTCATATTATCTGCTTGACCCTTCAATAATGATGCTAAGTACATATAAGACTAAGTGTAAAAGCAAAGTATTATATGAGCACTCCAGCACTGGTTAAACAGTTGAAGGCAAAAGCATGATTATATTACACACAAAAACACTGGTTTATAAAACTAAGTCATGAAGAGTGACTGCGGATACACCTGACCAGGATACGAGATGACAATGATGGGTTAGGAATCCCATGTGTTCAACATCAGTATGACAAACACCTATGACATGCCTGTATATCTAAACACACCTGTGACGCTGACCTTCAGGTGAAGAGGTCATGGGACCCAAGCAGCTCCAGGGCTCCCCACCCCCAGACAGTCAGGGCCATGCACACTGAAGATTCAGCATCATGTGATGACTTGCAACATGACACACATGTTTGGTGCAAGGCTGAATTTGTGCAAACTTACACCACTCAATTTTGATAGGGATACTCAGATATGTCATTCTGTTTAAAATACACTTGAAATATTATGAGAATCAGTTTTGTGTGTCATCGAAAGATTAAATATATCATCATCAGCGAGTGAGTGAGTGAGAGAATTGGTTAGGTGAGTGAGTGAGTATGTTTTTTTTATATTCAGCAATATCACTGCCGAGGACACCAGAAATAGGCTTTACACACTGTACCCACATGGAGAATCAAACCCGCATCTTTGGCATGACGAGCGAACGCTTTGACCACTAGGCTACCCTACTGCTCTGGAGTTGTATAGTAAAATTCATCACCTTATATACTGTAGTGAATGAGATGCAGAACCGATCTACGAGAAAACTATGAAATGATACAGTTCTGTGACAATACCACACCATCATGATCAGTAAATTCAGGGCATGAGAGTTCCCATGACATGTTCAGGAGCAGCTGATGCCTATCCATTACTCTATTCCATACTGAAATGGATGTACAGACATGAGAGCCGTGAAGAGTGAGTGAGTGAGTGAGTTAATGTTGAAGATCCCGGGCAGAATAGGTCTTCAGCAACCTATGCTTGTCGTAAGAGGCACCTAATGGGATTGGGTGGTCAGGCTCTCTGACTTGGTTAAAGCATGTCATAGATTCCAATTGCGTGAATCGATGCTCATGACATCAATCACTGGATTGTCTGGTCCAGACTAGAATATTTACAGACCGCAGTCATATAGCTGGAATACTGCTGAGTGCGGCGTTAAACAACAAATAAACAAACAGACATGAATACTATTAGAACACTCACACATCCATTCCTTTCTCACCGCAGTGTTAAAACTAAATGCAAAAGTCAAGGAATCTTTGTCAAAAACCCTCTTGTTAATGGTAGAAAATATAAGGGCTCCCTAGATTCGAATACTACAGGATAAACCTCAAGGACTCCAGGACTCAATTTGAACACTGCATCTTAACACATGTTCATATAAAATGTATATTAAACAACAACACTGCAGTATTAACTCAATTTGTTTTTAAACCTGAAAAGCTGAAGTCTTGTTTTCATAGTAAGCATCAAGTTCGATCCAGCCAATGTTTTCATTTAATGAATTTTGACGTTATGATATTCCTGTCTTGCCTTGATAAAAAATCGATAGCACAGGTCCTAGTAACAGAGCCTAAATTCTCTTACATTCCACAGATTCCAATTAGGTTTTTCTCCGGGGAATCAATAGCCTTTCTTTATTGATAATACTGCTTTTGTTTAAATGTCAACAGGTTTATCATAATCAATTTCAGACCAGCTAAATGTGTGTGTGTGTGTGTGTGGGGGGGGGGGGGGGGGGGGGGGGGGGGGCAAGATGGAGAGAGAGATGTAAACTAAACCATCATGCTCTTCTGGCTGCTGTAACAGGTCTGAACTGATGTAAATACCAGATCAGACATCCTCACTCAACTGATTCCATCTTTACCGTCTTTAAACAGTCATATCTACTTCTCTTTCTGTTGAAAATAGATTTTACTCTTGTCACACATGAGCTTGTAATATACTGAGCCAGTGAGTGAATGCCACTGGCCTTGACTGCAGATACATACAGAGATATTCACAGAATGTGGTATAACACATATCATGAACATGTGGTTTAAGACATATTTATCAGCATGTGGTTTAAGACATATTCATCAGCATGTAGAGAAGACATGTCATATCAGCATGTGGTTTAAGACATATGAACATGTGGCATGAGACATATCATGAACATGTGGTATAAGTCATATCATGAACATGTGGTATAACACATATCATGAGCATGTGGTACAAGACATATTATGAACATGTGACAAAAGACATATGAACATGTGGTTAAAGACATCATGAACATGTGGCATAAGACATATCATGAACATGTGGCATAAGACATATCATGAACATGTGGTACAAGGCATATCATGAACATGTGGCATAAGACATATCATGAACATGTGGCATAAGACATATCATGAACATGTGGCATAAGACATATCATGAACATGTGGTACAAGGCATTTCATGAACATGTGGCATAAGACATATCATGAACATGTGGTACAAGGCATATCATGAACATGTGGCAACATGTGGTATAAAACACATCATGAGCATGTGGTACAAGACATATCAGCATATGGTATAAGACAATGGCATCCCCTGAATACCACCCACTCCAAGAAGCAGGGCCGATGAAGCAGTTGCCTGCTTTTGACAGACATAGGATGAATGATTAATACAACACCTACATAAAGTGTATGGTGGCATTTCAACATGGGAGTTGTACTCAATCAATGTCGGAGGAGAATCAATACAGCATCCTGTTCCATATTTAGACACCCTGTCTGTCGCCATCTATGATCATCCAAATGCTACATGACAACATAACACAGATCCCACTTACGACGCAGTAGATAATCCTATGTTCACTCAACATCATCAATAAGTCAGCCATAAACTAAACAGGATACATTGATCATGTGTAACAGTATCTTTACTGTGTAAATAACACATACACTAGCTTTATTGATGTCAATATAACCAGAGAACTAACTCGACTTCATCACAATAATTAATCATAAAAAAAGCTTACGGCAGGCACTACCAACCTGGACCCCCTTCTGTCCCCGATGACTTGGCAGGACATGACTCCACACCTGCCTGCCTGCCTGACTAACAATCTGTTCTACACTAGCGACACCTACTGGCAGTATAAGGAACTAGTTACTTCATTCAACCTCCAAATTTTCCCAATCTCCGGTGATCATGCAGTTTATAACATGTGGCTGAATGTGATAAGTAACCTGCATCACCGTGATTACAGTGGAGCTGATATTAACATTATCTTTACAGATATCCTTTCAGGCTGTGGGGGTGGGGATTAAATTAGAAAATATTTATGTTGTTACCATGTTTCATGGACAGGATGTGATAAAGAAAGTTGTTGGGTGTGAGGAGGAGTGTGTGTGTGTGGGTGGGGGGGAAGGAGGAAGAGATGGAAAGGGTGAAGGAAAGGGAGGAAGGGGACGAAGGAGGGTAGCAGGGGATGAAGAAAAAGAATAAGGAAAGGATGGAGGAAAGGATGGAGGGAAGGTGGAAGAGGGGAGATGGAAAGGGTGAAGGAAAGAAAGAGGGAGGAGTGAGTGAGTGAGTATGATTTTACGCCGCTTTTAGCAATATTCCAGCAATATCACACCACAAATGGGCTTCACACATTGTACCCATGTCGGGAATCGAACCCAGGTCTTCGGCATGACGAGCGAACGCTTTAACCACAGGGCTACCCGACCGCCCCGAAAGATGGAGGAAGGGAAGAAGGGAGGAGGAGGACAGGAGGAGGGAGAAGTAATGGAGAAGAGAAAATAAGGGAGGAGGGGGAAAATTGGGAAGCAATAAAATCAGTGAGCCTGACTACCTGATCCCGTAAGTCACCTTACGGCAAGCATAGGTAACTGTAGGCCAAATAGAAGGGAGGGAAGGACAGAGAGAGTGTTGTGGGTTGTACCTTGACTGAAATGAAACATGACAGTAACTTTATCCCTTACAGTGAACAGGCAGTTCGATCCAAATATATCACACTTATTCGACATAGAGCTATATTTAGATATGTTCCCCTTCCAGTCACTTGATGACACACAACATAGACAAAGTCCAACAAAACATTCAGGCTTCATGTGAATCACATCCATTGACTGTTCTGATCCGAGATCACTTGAACAGTTTATGTAAAAATAGAAAACATTAAAAAAATTGAACCTCCTAGGGCATTTTCAATAAACAACAACATGGAAATCTAACAATTAAATTATTCTGTCCCTAAGGTCACAAGAAGGTTCACATCGTAGTCAATGAAGAATCAAAGTACAAGATACATGCATGTTTTAAGCACTAGGCTAACCCGGCTTTTCAAACTATAACAAGGAGTCTCATGTTTTAAACATCAAACAGAAAATGATATATTGCAGTATAAAGGGCCTTTCATTTTCATAAACTCACACATAAATATCTGATCAATGATAAAACCCATGAGAAATGCATTATACTAATGAGCCAAATTAAGAAATTGGAAATTTTCATGTGTTGAATCTGAAACTTGTATAAAGGGACACGTTATCAGTTAGTGACTCCTTGCATGCAGCCAGCAAAGTAAGAGCTGTGGTCAACATCACGGTTAAATGTACAAGAATGCTGATAAATGTATACCACTACTAAGTCATGTTAAAAACATGTTGATGATGGCTAAATAATAAAAGAAGTTCTCAACCTGCATTTTACATGCAAGCTGTTTACTCATTGAACCGATCATTTTCAAATCACGATATCAATATAATGCTCAAAGTGAAACATGAACATGCTTCATGCCTGGGTTCCTCTCAACAACAAAAATGCAAGACTAATGGATTTCTACTGCACATCAATACAGCCTGTACTTCCGTTGAACAATGGCGGACAAGATTCATTGTTGTTTAAGCTGCTTAAAGTGAAGGAAGCTCACTGATACTTTTAAATCCTGTTCTGTAATCTGATAAAATGTCCTCATTTTAACATGCCTCTGATGAAAACCATTGTCACCTTGTGATATGAAACACGGCAGCTGTTTATTTCTGAAACGGACCCCTCTGTCAAAGACTGATTGGGCATTACATCAATGAAGAGGGTAAGGTTCATACTTCGAAGATTAGCCTTCTATAAGACCAGCTTGATATGGACAGCAGTATGTGTCATCTCAATAGATTATACACTGCAGGAACAAGTTACTTGTGAATTGCGCCCCGTGAAGATCTGAGGTAGAATAGGTCTTCAGCAACCCATGCTTGCCGTAAGAGGCGACTATGCTTGTCGTAAGAGGCAACTAACGGAATCGGTTGGTCAGGCTTGCTGACTTGGTTGATGCATGTCATCGTATCACAATTGTGTGGATCGATGCTCATGATATCAATCACTGGATTGTGTGATCTAGACTTCCTTACAGATGCTGTCATATAGCTGGAATATTGCCGATTGCCACGTTAAACATCAAATGAACTAACAAACAAACAAACTTGTGAACTGCACTGTTGGACACGATGTCCGAAATACAGTTCATATATACTGCAGGAATAAGTTACTTAGACGATGTCCAAATTACCGATAATTTTAAGACTATAAAAAAAATGAATTGTGTAAAAGATAAATTTTCAGCAAAAGTTAAGGCTAGTATGAACATCTGAGTTAGAATAGGTCCTCAGCAAACCATGCTTGTTGTAAGAGGCGAATAACAGGATCGGGTGGTCAGACTCGCTGACTTTGTTGATGTGTAGATTGAAGCCCATGATGTCAATCACTGGATTGTCTGGCCCCTGTCTTTACAGACTGCTGTCAGGTCAAGGCCAAATTGCATCCTGTTCGTACAACTAGATCCCCAGTCAGATCTATCTCTACCAGGACACAGAGAATATCCTCATAAAATGTTGAGTAGTACCTATGCATAATAAAACAGCTGTCTCTCACTGCAGATAGAAGATACTTATGCCAAAATATGTTATATCCTTCTTTAGAACAGCATTAGCAAAATACAGAAAACATAAAATTGTCCCCATAGGAAAAAGGAATGAGTGTGTGAGTAACAGTATCCCAGTTATATCACGGCGCGTCAGCTTACTGTGGGAGGAAAGCCCGAAGTGATGCATGTCTCAGATGTTTACGACTTTGGTAAAATCCACAAGCACGAATCGGACTCGAACCAATGATCATGATAAGGTTTCTGGCATGCTCAAGGGATGCAATTCTGCGAAGCGAATTGCGGTGCCAGTGTCCCCCCATACATCCATGAATGGTCTAGTCTGTTCAGTTACCACATTAACACACATCAGAACCATTATTGTCTGTCTGTGTGTCCCTGTACATCAGGCCCATCTGTGTGTCCCTGTACATCAGGCCTGTCTGTGTGTCCCTGTACATCGGGCGCATCTGTGTGTCCCTGTACATCGGGCACGTCTGTGTGTCCCTATTCATCAGGCATGTATGTGTGTCCCTGTACATCGGGCACGTCTGTGTGTCCCTATTCATCAGGCCTGTCTGTGTGTCCCTGTACATCAGGCCCGTCTGTGTGTCCCTGTACATCTGGCCTGTCTGTGTGTCCCTGTACATCAGGCCTGTCCGTGTGTCCACCCGTGTGTGTGTCCCTGTACATCGGGCACATCTGTGTGTCCCTGTACATCGGGCACATCTGTGTGTCCCTGTACATCGGGCACGTCTGTGTGTCCCTATTCATCAGGCACGTATGTGTGTCCCTGTACATCAGGCCCGTCTGTGTGTCCCTGTACATCAGGCCTGTCCGTGTGTCCCTGTACATCAGGCCCGTCCGTGTGTCCCTGTACATCAGGCCTGTCTGTGTGTCCCTGTACATCAGGCCCGTCCGTGTGTCCCTGTACATCAGGCCTGTCTGTGTGTCCCTGTACATCAGGCCTGTCTGTGTGTCCCTGTACATCAGGCCTGTCTGTGTGTCCCTGTACATCAGGCCTGTCTGTGTGTCCCTGTACATCAGGCCTGTCTGTGTGTCCCTGTACATCAGGCCCGTCTGTGTGTCCCTGTACATCAGGCCTGTCTGTGTGTCACTGTCTACAAGTCTGTGTGTCCACCTGTGTGTGTCTGTACACCTGTACATGTGTGTCTGCCCATGTTCATCCGGCTTGTTTGTGTGCCTACACACGTGTGTGTCCCTGTCTACAAGTCTGTCAGTCCAACTTAGTCTGTCTCACAGATCCTAGATAAAATTATTCCAAAAAGGAGTCTAACCCCAGTCTTGAATGACTTGGCAATTCTGAAATTAAGGATTGTTCTGGGCTCCATTTGGATTTTATTATTCTTATTTTGTAGATATATATTTATAAATAAGATAACTTTATTCTGGGACTAAATGTCAGTCAATGTCCACCAGTAAACATGTGTCTGTCCTTGTTCCTCACGCCTGTCTGTGCATCCATCTATCTGTGTGTCCCTGCCTACAAGTCTATCTGTCCACCTGTTCTGTCCTTGTTCCTTAAGCCTGTCTGTGCATCCATCTATCTGTGTGTCCCTGCCTACAAGTCTATCTGTCCACCTGTTCTGTCCTTGTTCCTCAAGCCTGTCTGTGCATCCATCTATCTGTGTGTCCCTGCCTACAAGTCTATCTGTCCACCTGTTCTGTCCTTGTTCCTCAAGCCTGTCTGTGCATCCATCCATCTGTGTGTCCCTGCCTACAAGTCTATCTGTCCACCTGTTCTGTCCTTGTTCCTTAAGCCTGTCTGTGCATCCATCTATCTGTGTGTCCCTGCCTACAAGTCTATCTGTCCACCTGTTCTGTCCTTGTTCCTCAAGCCTGTCTGTGCATCCATCTATCTGTGTGTCCCTGCCTACAAGTCTATCTGTCCACCTGTTCTGTCCTTGTTCCTTAAGCCTGTCTGTGCATCCATCTATCTGTGTGTCCCTGCCTACAAGTCTATCTGTCCACCTGTTCTGTCCTTGTTCCTTAAGCCTGTCTGTGCATCCATCTATCTGTGTGTCCCTGCCTACAAGTCTATCTGTCCACCTGTTCTGTCCTTGTTCCTCAAGCCTGTCTGTGCATCCATCTATCTGTGTGTCCCTGCCTACAAGTCTATCTGTCCACCTGTTCTGTCCTTGTTCCTCAAGCCTGTCTGTGCATCCATCCATCTGTGTGTCCCTGCCTACAAGTCTATCTGTCCACCTGTTCTGTCCTTGTTCCTTAAGCCTGTCTGTGCATCCATCTATCTGTGTGTCCCTGCCTACAAGTCTATCTGTCCACCTGTTCTGTCCTTGTTCCTCAAGCCTGTCTGTGCATCCATCTATCTGTGTGTCCCTGCCTACAAGTCTATCTGTCCACCTGTTCTGTCCTTGTTCCTTAAGCCTGTCTGTGCATCCATCTATCTGTGTGTCCCTGCCTACAAGTCTATCTGTCCACCTGTTCTGTCCTTGTTCCTTAAGCCTGTCTGTGCATCCATCTATCTGTGTGTCCCTGCCTACAAGTCTATCTGTCCACCTGTTCTGTCCTTGTTCCTTAAGCCTGTCTGTGCATCCATCCATCTGTGTGTCCCTGCCTACAAGTCTATCTGTCCACCTGTTCTGTCCTTGTTCCTTAAGCCTGTCTGTGCATCCATCTATCTGTGTGTCCCTGCCTACAAGTCTATCTGTCCACCAGTAAACATGTGTCCGTCCTTGTTCCTTAAGCCTGTCTGTGCATCCATCCATCTGTGTGTCCCTGCCTACAAGTCTATCTGTCCACCTGTTCTGTCCTTGTTCCTTAAGCCTGTCTGTGCATCCATCTATCTGTGTGTCCCTGCCTACAAGTCTATCTGTCCACCTATTCTGTCCTTGTTCCTTAAGCCTGTCTGTGCATCCATCTATCTGTGTGTCCCTGCCTACAAGTCTATCTGTCCACCTGTTCTGTCCTTGTTCCTTAAGCCTGTCTGTGCATCCATCTATCTGTGTGTCCCTGCCTACAAGTCTATCTGTCCACCTGTTCTGTCCTTGTTCCTTAAGCCTGTCTGTGCATCCATCTATCTGTGTGTCCCTGCCTACAAGTCTATCTGTCCACCAGTAAACATGTGTCCGTCCTTGTTCCTTAAGCCTGTCTGTGTATCCATCCATCTGTGTGTCCCTGCCTACAAGTCTATCTGTCCACCTGTTCTGTCCTTGTTCCTCACGCCTGTCTGTGCATCCATCCATCTGTGTGTCCCTGCCTACAAGTCTATCTGTCCACCTGTTCTGTCCTTGTTCCTTAAGCCTGTCTGTGCATCCATCTATCTGTGTGTCCCTGCCTACAAGTCTATCTGTCCACCTGTTCTGTCCTTGTTCCTTAAGCCTGTCTGTGCATCCATCCATCTGTGTGTCCCTGCCTACAAGTCTATCTGTCCACCTGTTCTGTCCTTGTTCCTCACGCCTGTCGGCATGTATGGAGCCTGTATTATCGTCATCAGGAATGTGCGAGGTCACCATCACAACACTGGCGAAGGAGATCATCCTTTCCCCCGAGGCAGTGATGTCGGGGATGGATGTACACACACCTGTACTGCCCAGTCCCTCATGCCTCGGTGAACACTCGCACATCGCTGCCCTATCACACTCACCAATCACACGGATATAGTCAACCAACTGGGCTTTACAATCAAACATCGTCTCCATACAGTAAGCTTGCTTTCTGTCCATGTGGTCCACAGTGGCAGCATGACTTGCACTTTGAGCCCAATATACATGAGACACTGCTATGAATAGATATGATATATCACTGCCACAGCCTGATTACACGACTGCCGAGGGGCAGGGCGTGACTGCGACTGTCTGCAGATGGAGGTATGTACTGGAGGCCACAGTCGGGCATACCAGGTTGGAGTGACAAGGCTATTGGGTGGTCAAGGGAGGGAGGGGAGGGAGGATGAAGAAAGGGTGTTCTGTAGAGTAACATCCGGTAACACACACAGGGTTAGGTAAACATATGGAGTGGGCTAGCTAGCTGTCTGATGTGGCTGGCACAGACTAGACCTTGTCAGTACCTGCAAGGTTGCTCCACCTGATGTCCACATTGCTCCATCAGGGTCCTGAACAAACACGCCCTGATACACATAGAGAAAATTATGGTATACTTACAATTCAGGTAGGGAGCGGATGGCAGAAGAATAATCGGAGCTGATGATAATACTAGCTAAGGCCACTCAGCCACACAATCAATACTCAGGCAGGCAGGCAGGCGGGCAGGCAGGCAGGCAGACCTGAGAGCTTGTTGAGGCTGGCTGGTGTGGGGCGGTTTAGGGCTGGTAGGCCGTTATAGTCCTCACTCATTCTCTCACTGGAGAGGGGAGAAGGCAGAGCCAACAGCCTTTCTATGTTGCAACAGCTGATGGATCCCCGACATTCAGGACATTGTCTACTGCCATGTTGAGATGACTTGCTATCAACACCTCCAGCTCAATGACAGGCAGCGACCAGAGCTATATTTGGATAGTCTTATTCTTGGCTGTGCAGTCATGTGACCTGGTCATGTCACCCAGAATGTCACATGACTGTTATCTATGTACCTATACAATGCTGGATGGGGGGACACACAAGATGGCTTGTGTGATGTAGGACCACGTTGCAATGGGAAATACATTGCCAGGAATGAGCTGAGTCAGCTAAAGAATGTGGAAGGCCTTGATAATGAACCACACCCTCAAGACCCGTTTCCACAAAGTGTGCACATGGGTCTTGAAGTATCTATAAATAGCTCAGTGGTGCACTAATTATACATAATGAAGTCAAGCATGTACCGGGTACAGACTTCCATCAATCCAAGCAGCACACAGTTGCAACTTATTTTACACGTCAAACACAGCATGTAGGGGGAAACAGTGAGTGATCAGCTAATGTGTGAGCGAGTATGGTTTTACACTGCTTTAAGCAATAGTCCAGATATATCAAGGCAGTGGACAGTGTCCGAAATAACTGCCTGCCCACCTGACCGTGACTAGTAACTTTTCTGTCGGGCGGCATCAAAATTTCTTCCACCTCCCCGATGGTCTGGCTGGTAATTTTAAGACTACATACAATTCAGTATAATCATAACTCCTTGTATAGTCTCAAGTGATTGTTTGCATTATTTCAACTGAATCAAGATGTGATTTGTCTCTTACTTTTTGAGATTTTTCAATATTTATACTGTCTGATTGCAGGAAGGTAACTTTGAAGATTCGCAGGCAACACTTATGGGTCACTGCCCGATTGTCTTGATGGGTTTTAAAATTATTTCGAACACTGGGGACTGACACCGGAAATAGGCTTCAAACATTAAAATAATGTGGGGAACCTAGGCCTATGGTATGATCAGCAAACGCTTTTAACACCAAGCTACCAATCATGCACACATTCAGGGCAGTTGCAGATATCAATAGTCTACATTCCCTTCCAAGTTATCCCCTCTACATGACCAAACACAACAAGCACTCTGACAAAAACAGGCCCAATCAAACTGTCTGGAATATTGATTTTCACTTCATTTTAAGCCAAACACGTTAGGAACCTTCATTCTCATAATTTCAGTTATCTAAAGCAATCTGCGAACGAGGAATGCAATGACAATAGTTTCAGATGAAATGTTTCAGAAGACATCACTAGACTATCCTCACAGCTATTTCCCATGACTGAATCTGAATCAGAAACCAGCGATGCAGAGTCAGACAGATTGAGAGATTCAGCATTCAACAGAACACTAACTGATACCAGTTTCCACATCACATGGCACGGTGAAAACATGACTATATCTCCCTATCGATGAATAGGATCTCAATATGAGGAAGCTGATTCTGCCAACTAACAACTTCATGTGGACAAAAAATTGAAAACATCTTCTCGTAATTGAAAGCAAGTGATATTCAGGGCTAGAAATTTCATGAAGCAGTGTTTGCCCAGTGTTAGTGAAGTAAGCGTTGAGATCTTGAGAAGTCTTAACTGAGTGAGTGAGTGAGCGTGCTTAACGCCGCACTTAGCAATATTCCAGCTATATGATGGCGACCTGACAATCCAGTGATTGATATCATGAGCATTGATATACGCAATTCAGATCTGATGACATGCATCATCGAGCCTGACCACCCAATCCCGTTAGTCGCCTCTTACAACAAGCATAGTCGCCTGTTATGGCAAGCATGAATTGCTGAAGACCTATTCTAACCCGGATCTTCAAGTGTGAGTGAGTGAGTGTTGTTAAATGCTGCACTCAGCAATATTCCAGCTTTATGACAGTGATCTGTAAATAATCAAGTCTGGACCAGACAATCCAGTGGTTGATATCATGAGCATTGATCCACGCAATTGGGATACGATGACATGTATCAACCAAGTCAGCGAGCCTGACCACCCAATCCTGTTAGTCGCCTCTTACAACAAGCAAACTTACCTTTTACGACAAGCATGGGTTGCTGAATATAGTGAGTGAGTGAGTGAGTGAGTACAGGGCAGGTAACAACTTGTGTTTTTGCCACGGACATGCTCCAATCGACCTTTACTCACTGTTCATAAAGGCCCAGTTTGGGCAGTATATTGTCAAGAATATCAGAATCGACACTGTGTGAAGAAGTCGTATCACTTGCTTAAGCTTTGTTTGTATATGATTATACAGTGATATATTCACTGCTTATTTCAAGTACAAGTTTGTTTTGGACAAGACTAACATTTTGTGACACTGAACCCAACATGTAGTTCATACAACTTATTCAAATCAGATGGATTAGGGAGAGTGACAACTTGCTGGCCGTAAGTGAGGGTCCTGGGCCCTGTTCCTCAAAGTGATCTTAGCACAAGGTGATCGCAAGTCCCATACTTTAACATAGGCTTACGATCATCGTAGAGCTAAGATCGCTTTGAGGAAAGGGACCCTGATGGTGCACAGTGTTTAGCATAATAACTGAAAAAAACTATCACAATTCTTAAACATATGATGAGTCACTATTTTATTTTAAGATTAACGTGAGTGAGTGAGCAAGTTGGGTTTAACACCGCTTTTAACAGTATTCCAGTAATATCATGGCTTGTCAGCTTAATGTGGGAGGAAAGCCCGAAGTGATGCAGGTCTCAGACGTTTACGACTTCGGTGAAACCTACGAGTATGGGTATGGTGCTGACAAACCTTGAAACATAATCGGGGCGAACTGGGATTCGAACCCACAATCAAAGGTTTCTGGCGTGCCCAAGGGACGCAACTCTGCACAGCGAATCGCGGCACCTTAGACAACTGGGCCACCCGTGCCCGCTAAAGATTAACGTAAAATGTCCATAAAAAATGCTCAGAGTAAATCAAAACTTTACCATGTATTGTAATCATGTTCAAATCTTACAAAAGTTATATATAACTAGATCTAATGTCAAAACCAAACCAGTCAAACACAAAATGCCCTAATGAAACGAAATCAGAACAAGCTGTCCCCATGATTCCTACAGACAGACTGACGATCCACACTCGCATAGAGATGATTCGCATTTTAGATTCAACTTCCCAACATGTCAAGTGTTGTTTTAACTAAGTTGATATACTGACAACTGACTAACAGCCCCCAATGTTACTGACTACTGACTTCCTAACCTACAACCCATCATCAGTGTGTTCAAAAGGATGACTGTCTCATGTCTTTCCCTGTGATGCAACATCAAGCTTATTTCCAAGATAATCGTTTCAAAATGAAAACATTTTGATAGTTTATGGAGAAGCTAATGTCATTTAACTTACCAAAATTGTCTTATTTTTCCGCAGCTAAACCCAATGTGTGTTCTTTTAACATATTTTAACATGTTTAGGATTTTCTGATTTCTAGATGTAGACAGCTGAGGAAGGAATATGCTTGTAGAAGTATGAGTCAATAAAGTTATTCTAAGTTACGTAACTTATATCCTGTTTTCCATGGAGTTATAACATGTTTAACATATCATTTTAAAGTTCTATAAGGTGACAGATAGGATCGTCTCAAGAAAGCTGTCACAACAGGAAAATGTTTGGTCTAAATAAACATGGTTAGGAGTGGTTTTAGAAAACTTACTGATTCAATGAATCACTGACCATGACTTTGAAAACAGTGACAGAGTGAATGTGTCTTAAGTTTGTTGAGTGAGTGAGTGAGTATAGCTATTCATGGCAAAAGGATGAAGTCAGCTAAGGTAAGAATGCTTCTCTTTATTGTGCCATTGGATTGTCAAAATTGTTGTATATAATTTCCCTAGTACAAAAGCTATTTGATAACTAACTATACATTTGTAGGATATTATACAATATGAATCAGAATGGATTTTCCCTTGTATTAACTAATGTGAATCATACTGATGAGGCAATGGTGAGTTGGAGTGAAATGGGTTTTAACGTCATGTAGAGTTTAAGATTATTGGACTTATACAGTGACTTGTACAAGTCCAGACTAATGCCACTTTTATAGAGCTAGCCCACTGAGATACCATGTCCAGTTTAACATGAATTCCCCACTCAGACACAGTATACTATCCTACCAGGCCTTCTTTAAGCCCCTTAATGCCGATCCCCAGACAGGGTAATATGAGGCAATGACAAAGACAAGACTCCACACTGTCTACTGCTGACTTACACCAAACATTATTTCATAAAACCATCACCAGGAGAGTTATCTCCCTTGCATTAGATCCCATACCTGAATCAGGTCACAAATGAGATATTTTGTAGCACTGAGGGTGTTCTTACGACTGAGTACAATTTTACATCACAAATAATAACAATACAGTGTCCTTAGTCCAGATCTGATAACAAGCTGCGGTGTGGGATATGTCACAAAACATGAAACTGGGTGATGTAATGACCTTGAGGTATAGTTGACGAATCACATGGTTCAGAGTCTACCATAGACTAACATCTAGTCTCTGAAATGAACATATCGTACATAAAAAAAACAGTTGTTCAGTTATCTTAATAAAAAAATAATAAAAAGGAGCCCTGTGACTCTCTTCATTTTCAGATACTGCAGTGATCTAGACTTGCCAAACATTATAGACTTGCATGGGCTGTTTTTGATATATATTTGTATCAGGGTCTGTAAGACAGACTAAGTCTACCATTATGTTTCCGTCTATTCCGAACATGAATACTTACTGCAAAATGAAACGTGATTTCAGTTAGAGAATACCTGCAGTCTAGGTGGAACAAAATTATGAAAATCATTCCGAAATTTTGTACAATTTTTCCAAAAGATAATTAATTACTAATTTCATTGAGTTCATTTCTATAAATTCTATATTGTATCACATCTAGTATACCCCGAAAAAACAAATGAGGGTCATGACAAGTGAAAAAAACAAGGCAAAATGAACACATAATATACAGAAATAGAGATAATGAAGACAAAAAATCATTTGAGCAAGACTTCATGCAAGCCAGTTCAAACATCACTGAGAAGTCGGCCTTTGACATAGATAACCAACATACAATTGTCTTCTGACTAGAACCAGTATTGTCAGTGTATTTACAAGTCTACCAAGCAGTGTCTACCAACACCAACAAAAGCAATCTAGCAATACCAAACCCACCTTGTCCACCCACAACCACTGGTCCTTTAGGATGGTGATCGGGTGACCGGTATGAGAACACTCCTGTTGCAGGCCCACCCGGCCGCATGCGAAACCACATGATCTGTTAGTATAGGGCTAGTTGATCTCCCACACCACTAGCCAAGGACGCTGGGACAGATTAGGACAACATTTTTCGCACTGTGAGCTAGCCATACGACAAACAAGATAAGAAGGTGGGATGGCTCTCAAGCTACTGGTGACTTGCAAGAGATTAACAGATCCACACAGACGCCATGCAGACAGGCAACAGGCACTTCAGTTGTATCTTGGTTGAGTAATACCAACCTCGAGTCAAGCTACTGCTGTTCAAAGTTTAGGCTGGAGAAGCAAGATGACTCTGCAGGACAGATTACTGTCTCACTTGCCTTAACTTATGTGTGGAAAGCTTGACAAGGCACACAGTGTCCTGACTTGAATGTCCAACAGGTGTTAAACGGAAATGAATATATGGGTGATCAGGTCCCACACTATCTGTACTTCTCTCAGTCACCTACAACACGTTTATGTGGATATCAACTAAATGATGGTTCGGCAACAGCTTTAGAAATAATTTACTCGCATGAAAATGCCGACTGTTCATGCTATTTTATGCTGCTGTCAGCAATTTTCAAGTAATATCACTACGAACTGTAAATAATCTTGTCAGTATTAGGTGACTCAGTCACTGACAGAACTAAAACGTTGGGGCACATTGGCACACAATCATCCCAAACTGCTCAATAAGTAGGTATCATGAGGATAAGTAGAAATTTGCCATTTTTAAGGGTTTTGCTCTATGATATCATTCTAAGGACTAGTGGACTAAAAATGTTAGTATCTACCCCTGTGTTTACACTGACAAAGTGTTAGTCTAATGCCGATCCTGTCGAATCACTATTCATGTAGCCAGCTGGTTGCCCTGTTGCATGATTAAGGATAATCTCTTGATAGCACAATAACTATCCTCTACATGACCACTGATACAACGATGCATAACTATCAGCCTCCCCGGCCTGGCTTCTATCAGTCTGGCCAAGCATAAACTACTGTATCCAGTTACTGTGAGATCCAGACAAGGATAAAAGGCTCAAAATAATTCACAATAATTAACTGAAAACAGACAATTCCCTGTCGGATGCAAAACATCAAAGGAACATTCGGTGACATCAACTCGACAAGGTTCTCCGTGAATGAGGTTAGTCTGGGAGTGAGACTAGTCTCAACAGTAAATATTATTTGAACCCAAGCTATTTCTGTTTCAGATTAGTCCTATATTTAGACCATAGACAGGATGCTATCCAAACACTGTTTTCTAAAATTAAATATCATGTCCTATGGAATTTGATTGTTATCATCATAACATGGAAATGTCAATTTCTAAGGAAATTTGTCACGCTGTGAAATTACCACTGACCAATAGCTATACTTTGTTGGACTAATTGAGATGCGGATAAAATGAGATTCCTGGTCACATCAGATAACAGATAAATAATCCTAGACTACAGCATCAAAACCAATTACTTCAGGATGTCTGCTGGAGTATCTTGTGTTCACTGCACAACTTGGAGTTGTGGCATATTGACAAAGTTTAAAGCCAGACCATTGGCAAAATAAGGCAATGAAGCCACAATTAATGGACTAAAAGGCAAATTGTTAAACATACAAGTCTGTGCCAAAATCATTAAAGTCCACTATCCCGAACACGGCTCTTAGCATTGTCTTCAGTCAATTTTAGTTTTACATGGCATTTATTTGCTGATCTTACTAGCCTAAACAGAACTCTACTAGACTCGGGCTTTGGACTAGCGGCCAAACTCGCAGACTGATATACTGCATAATAAAAGCAATTCAAATTTGACGACAGGTCAAACTGCTTACTGCAAAAATGCATGAAAGGAGCTCTGTAATGATCTTTAAACTATTGTCACTGCATTGTAAACTTGCTGCGTGACGTCAAAGGGCAGTATGATGTCATCATAAATAATGTGTGAATTTGGCGATAACTTTAAAAAGTGCACTTAACGCAAAAAAAACCCCGCTCAATGAACCTTCTTTGTTTAAATGTTCAATTCTTCAGATTTTAAAAATGCCTCGGAATACAGACCAACGGACATACTGAATCTCATGTTCACTGATGCAATCACATTCCAACTACATTGGTAGATCATCATAGATTTTCCCCATCACGTAACAAATACATACCAAGCGATCCACCAATGATGACCAGACACACATGGGTGAGAAGCTAATTCCCCACACTGTGGTTCCATGTCCACACTGTGGTTCCATGTCCTGCATCATGTTCCTGCCAGCACCATCTGTACCGACAGGCTGGTGGTTCATCATTAATGACAACCTCCTCTTCAGGGCTAATTACTCCTCTCCCTATGATAACCTGGATCAATTCTTAATAACATCAACTCCAGATTCCTCCTTAGCCAGATTCCATGTGATAATGAACGATCCAGGTATTTCCTGGTCATGCAAACAGGTATAAGCTGGCACCATCGCCAGTGTTTATTTCCTGCTCGATGAGTCCCAAGCTCGCAATGACCTTGAAGGCAAGACAAGCAGTTTCCATGCCACTGATCATATGCTCTAGAATTCATTGATCCTCCACTGTCATGACAACATTAGCTTGTCCTCCATGATTGCTTTGTGAAAGGTATACAATGTAGTAAGCAAAAATATTAAGAAAGCTTACTGGTCTCACTCATGGGCTAATTGTTATGAAGTAGTCACAGGATTCAATAAATTATGCAGCCTCTGATTAATCAACTGAAAACATTTCTCGCCACATGGATAAAAAACTGAGAGATTTCACATAGACAAAACTTCAAATTAAAGAAGAATAAAAATAATTTCGTATTTTCCTTGCAAAATTTAAAAAAAGAAAGACTATTTTTTCACAGAAAATAAATTATTCAGAATATCAAATCAAGAATAATTTTTGGAATCTTGTTTCATAGACTAAACATCGACAACAGAATTGCCATGAAAACACTAGTACAGTGCATATGAAAAAACAGCCTAGAGCTCTACATCATCAGGCATCCTTGTAGATTCAGTGACAGCCATATATCACATCACTACTTAGGGAAAACACACAACTAGTCTTCACAAGATGGCTGCAAAGACCAAGGGAATGCTCAAGGGAGATAATCCCTTTCAGTAAAGTAGAATTTTCAGCGTAAATAGCCTAATAGCTAGTAACTGATGAGGTGAACAGAATGGTGGAGCCAGATGTCTTGAAACTCCGCAATTTTAACTACTCAGCTGTACACCCTGTTTCTATGAATAACGTTCCAGATATTGATTTTACAAGTTTAGCTGACTGGGCTGAAAAACTCAAAAGAAATAACATCAAGGCAAACTGGGATGACTACTGAATCTGATTTATGCAGATACACAGTTATAATGACAAGATATATTAAAGCTGGATAGTATTCTATGTAGTCCATGTGTCCTTTCCACCAAGACTAGCATCTAGCAACCAATGCCACTGACAGGTATAATATTAACAAGTACACTTGGCCATGGTTAACAAATATCACCATATTATTGTTTTCAATTTTAGTTCTTAATCTTCATTAAGAAGTTACTTCCATTATCAATATTTTGTTCACACGTTTCAGTGTATTAAATTAAGGATGAAAATCAAGGTGTCATTGTCATTACCTTAATATAATTAATATTTAGGGTCCTTGGCCAAATAGAAACTAATAGGAAAAAACATCAAGGATGCCATGATCCCGTGATCTAGCTTAAGTCTTACATACATAGAAAGCAAGTTTTGTTCATTTGTTTGTTGTTAACGCTGCACTCAGCAAACGTTGCAGCTATATGAGGGCAGACTGTAAATAATCAAGTCTGGACAATCCAGTCAATGACAACATGAGAATCAATCTATGTAAATGGGATACGAAAATATGCATCAACTAAGTACTGTATTTGACGTAATAAGCGCCCCGCTCTAATAAGGATCCACGGGGATAATTGGTAACATATTGGCTACTGAACAATCCCAATTAGCACCCCTTCCGATTGATCAATGTACACAAGACTTATTTATCAGTGTATAATACGCATTTGTGTGTTATATGCACCCTTAATTATGAGCAATTAAATTCTGGAAAAATATATCTGTCGTACATAAACATTTCAGGCTGTCAGCATAAACCACAAAATTTATCTTTCAACTCTGTTTTTCCCACCAAAATAATATTCTAATAAGAGCCCCCTATTTCTAATTTGGAGAGCACCCTGGGCGCTTATTACGTCGAATACGGTAACCTAGCCTGACAACCCGATGCTGTTATGATAAGCATAAGTTGTTGGGGACATATTCTACCCTGAATCTTCATAGTAGGCAAGTGACTGGTTGAGGGAGGCTTCATATTATTTCCCGAAGTTTTTATTAGTATCATGGCAGGAAATCTACCGATGCAAGGAATCAAACCAGGTTTTCTATGTGGCAAGCTGATGTTCAAACCTCCAGACTAAACCACCACTCATGAATGCTTGAATGTGTAGCTAGTGTAAATAGGTTTCCATATCTAAGACACATGAAATCTCGGTTCAAGGTTGCTTTGATATGTATTTCATAACATCATGACATAAATGTGGGATGAAAGCACCAGGTGATGCCGATCGATTTCCACTGCAGAAGCACCAGCACAGGTGTGGTGACTAAGGATAGTAATCATGATAATCCGAGCAAATCTACGATCTGAACCCAAACTAAGCAGGATCTTTGCACGATTAAGGGACACACCTCTGCACAGTGCACTCAGCACAGACTTGCACATGCAAATCTGGAATGTGAACATATACCCTGTGGATCCTGGCATGGACCCTAGTCTGTAATCCAGTGTATGCTATCTCCATTCTATCAGGATCAAGACCTAGACTCATTCGCGACCATAGCTCCGTTTTGGAAGTCACCAGCTCCTTGTCTCTTATCACCAACTTGAGCTCATGGGTTTTGAAACCAACAACCAATAAAAATGATTCTTCTGAATGCGAATTTGGCATAGATCTACATTAAAAATTGAAGCCTTATCCGAAGAGCCCTTGATGTATTTAAACTAACTACAAGACTGCTATAAATGATTATTTTATCTGGAAAAAGTGTTTTACCGAGGAATGTAAGAGAGGGTTATGCTACCGGTACATGACATTCTGGTAGTATTTGCGATAGCATGAAAAAGCTGGAAAAGTGCTTGTGATAATACTGCATGTTAAGATCATGAAAGAACAGAGTAATTTGAACAGGATTCCATTCTTATCATCGTGTCATTTAAACCAGACTCAAAACGAAGTTCAGGCAAATGGGTCCAGGGCATACATCATAATGAGATGATACCCTGGATGATAAAGGATGGGCATGGCCAGGGATGCAAATCTACACAATGAATAGTTACATCTTACCACCAAAGGGTCAAAACTAGGTCACCTGTGCAGATAGCAACAACTGATCAAGCTGTTGTAGCCCTGTCATTAAAATTACAGCAAAATTCAATCTCAGAGAATGAACCCCTGCAAATAAAACAACAGAAATGAAGACCGACAAGATGGCTGCAAAATTAATAACCCCATTGGAAAGGTCATTAAAAATAAGACATCTTTCATTTCAATTTCAAATTATGTTTGGGAAATGGAGACTGAAAAAACCTGAAATTTTCAGACAATCCAAATTAATGGCGCACAATGACGATGCATGTGTTTCACTTATGAACTGGTTGGATATTGTCACAATGGGCATATCAAGGTCATGGACACCGTCGAGGACATTCCTTCTTTAAAGCTTTGATTGAAAACCAAGATTATCAAGTATATCTCTTCCATTGACAAAGAAATCAGGAGTATGGGAAAGGATACCAACTCTACACCATGTGGACAACAGTATTGATTTTAATATCACAGGCTGAAACTGGAGCTAACTTGAACTTCAGCCACTAATTTGATGACACAGCATGTTTAAACATACCTGACCAAAACAGTGCATCGTACGTACAGCTGCTGAAACAATTAGTCAATATATTATCTGTAATCGTGGAAAGTCCCAAACACTCATCTGTGACATTACATGTAACTAATGGCGATTCTCCCTCGAAGGAACGACAGAAAACCTGATTTCCATATACAGAGATTGACGAGTTCTGGGCGAACTATTCGGTACAGTTCCATTACATCCAAATCTGTCACTGACATCCACAATGTCCACACGTCGGTCAGTTCATCCACTCAACCAAGCAACGACTGCTGGGACCAAGCTTCCAGTGGAGTGGCTGGTTTCTCATTGGCTGAGAGAACAGGTCGACAAAACAGTCACATCCACATCTGTGACCATGCAATGTATTGGAAGTTGGAACATCTTTACAGGACCTACTCAGCAGTTCAGTCAAACGCAACGCTAGATTAAGCTGGAGGAAGAAGACGACAGGCTAGAATCAATCCTGCCTGGGCGATACAAAGCAATAATGCCTGTGTGTTGTCTTTGATTTAGCACAGTGGTATTTACGAAACTGCATTACTTATCCTGACCATGAGCAAATGAATTGATTTTCTCTCCATTCAGACAGCGCAGTATTTGGATTGAATTACCACAAATAGGAAAAGGAAAGTGGGTGTCTCCCTTTATAATTCTGACATGCATCAATCATGTTATTTCTAAACATGAACAATTATGATAATAGTAGTTTATTATTAATTATTGTTCATATTCATGAAATTCATTAAAGTTCTTTTAGTTTTAATCCCAACCAGTAGGTATAGAAGTACAGTTTAACACTGTTTGTGGAGTCTGATAACAGGAGAGATATTAGATTTTACCATATAAACTGGTTAAATAACTTGTACATTCTACAATATATATTGGTCCAATAGTTAGTCATAAGGTAGACCTTGAACTTGAAACAAAATGACGTAGGAAAGTCAAGAGGTCATTGTCATTGTCCTAATGTTAAAAGTTAAAGATTTAGGGAATCAATAGATTCAAATATTGGTTGCAGACTTGAAATAAACATCCCCCATACCACACGACTGGCTTATCTTTCCAGTCCTTGTCAACGGTTGCCAGTCCCAAATTCTATGGAATCAAAAATTGATGATGCATATCTTTTTGTGTTGTCTAGTACAGTAGAACACGGATATAGCGAACAAACGGATACAAGAAACTGTTAAACAATCCAGATTTATCTCCCATATAATATCATATAAAATTTACGTATATAACGAACTCTCTACAGCGAACTAATGGATACAGCGAAATGATATCTGATCACCGACAAGCCCATCTACTACTAATTAGTGATGTGTATAGCGAACTGAGGAATCTCACTCAGTGTCAAGTGTCACTAACAATTGGCTGCATGCAATCAGCGGTGACGGATCAACCTTGTTCAACTTAAATGGATGTTATGAAATGTTATCAATTGAATGCTAAGAAAGGATCACTGCTTATACAAGCCAATGCTGCAATTAGGTGCATTGTGTTTTATTTTATCCAAGATGGCAGACGTTTCCAAGCTAAAAGGTATATAACGAACAACAGATATAACGAACTGATTTTTCTGGTCCCTTGTAGTTCGATATATCCATGTTCTACTGTACCATGATAACTGGGAACTTGAAATAGGGTATTTTACTTTTTGTAAACTTAAACATCATGGGGATATGTATTACTAATTGGAAGAAAACAATGCGACAATCCACAGGATTTGTTCAACTTTGTATTTCACCCGTTCCTGGCGGAATTAACCCTACAAGGATGTCGGGACAGGCTATTATTTGCTACTCTGTTCAAATTCTATAGGACAAACCTCGAGGGTCCCAGGACATCAATGGCTTCACAAGACAAGGTGGGAACTCCAATCAACAGGCCAACATGTGGTCTACAGCCCAACTGTTCTTTGTTTAGTTAGCTGTTGATCAGCAACCTTCATCATGGAAGCAGTCTGCCGGCCTAATTGATGTGTTGACATTACAACACTGAACTTTGACAATTACCTGCTGTAACTGTGTATGCAAACAACCAAAGAAATACAGCTCACCCCCTCCAAAATTTGCCATTCAAACCATCAGTAACATGAATTACTACTGTCTCAAGACGTTTGTTTGTTGAGATTCCAGTTGCAAGTCAACAGCTTGTAAATAACTGACTCTGGACCAGAAAACCAGTGATTGATGTTATGAGCAATCCACACCATCAGGGTACATTGGCACACAATCCACCAAGTCACTGAGTCTAACTACCTGATCTTTAACACACAAAATTGCCACTCACATGCTCAAGACATACACAGGCTGTTGGCTACCATATTTAATACTGAATCTCCACAGAGAAGATTTTAGCTTAACCAAAATTTTGCTGCCTATCTTATCTACACCCTAGCTTATCTACACCAGAGCTGACCCGTGAAGAACTGATGTAGAATAGGTCTTCAGCAACCCATGCTTGACGTAAAAGGCAACTATGCTTGATGTAAGAGGCGACTAACGGGATTGGGTGGTCAGGCTTGCTGACTTGGTTGATGCATGTCATTGTATACCAGTTGTGTGGATCGATGCTCATGATGTCAATCAATCACTGGATTGCCTGGTCCAGATTCAATTACTTATAGACTGCCGTCACATAGTTGGAATATTGCTAAAAGCGGTATTAAACAACAAACTACACCAGAGCTTCATATTAACATGGATAACATCAAATCCCTCTTATTCTGTGAAATTGTTGAGGTAACACAGGGATTTATCAAGGATTCCAAACCAAGAACAAACCTTGGCAACCAACACTTAAGCATGTTCAGAGGTCTTAAAACATTGTACAGTAACATTGCAATTATGCAATACCAAGCATAAAAGATTCTTCCTTATAGGGCCTGACATTTGCTGCAGACTTGGGTCAGAATAGCAGCCTTCTCACAATTCTAGATAAATCCCTGCAAGATAAGCCAAGATAAGCCATTGGAAACGGAATCACATAGCTTGGTCAAGGGGTCACTGAGCTGGGTGTCCCGGCAATCTGAAGCAGTGCTACACTGAATGAGGTATGCTCTAGATTTCATGTATTCTAAGCATATGACATTTTATCTGTGAGGGTTTCATCATATGACAGATTACCTGTGACAGTGGCATACCTCATCATATATATACAAACTAACCTGAGGTATCATCACATCTACATGACAGGAAATACAAACATACAACATGTATCATGTGTTCCAGGTACAGCTTCCAACAGTGATGGAGCTACTGAATCTGGCTAACCCTGCTGACACCAATATTTCAAGTTTGTCATGTGCCCAGTAGATAATCGAGTCTGGAACAGGCAAACCAGTAAGATGAGTAACGCTTCCTGCCGTCGGGGCACAACGACACGCAATCACAGTCTGATCACAAGATTCAAATAAGACTACTCAACACTAAGGAAAAAAGTGCTGCCTTTTGTATTCGGAACCACACTGAGCAACGATGAGGAAGAGACAGCTGCATCTACAAGCACCTGTCTTCCTTTGGAAGCCAAGTGGCTCCTATTTGAATATTGCTGGAGCCTATTTTGATAACTAGGGGCCACTAGATTAATTTTACATATCATATCATGATAGTGAGTCTTGTGATTATAGCAATCGTAGCAATACTTGTTATGGGTTAGAACTAAACTCAAAAGCTTTACTAGCCCAGGTAAAGATAAAATGCCCTGTTAAAACAATGAGGCAATTCGGAAATTTGTATTAGCCCACAAGAATTTGTACCTGACCCTGGCAAGTGGGCTAGTGTTAAGGTCCACCCTGCTGTTTTTTGTATTTCTGATTTCTGATTGTGAACAGTTCAGAATTTTTATGCATGTCTAAACCAAGTGGTAATAGCAGTGACATCCAAATCAGGTAAAATATAAACAACAAATGCATCAGGTGTAGCTGACAGGTGTGCTTGGTTCAGGCTGTAGTACAACCACATCATGCAGTACTGGACGAGGCAAACCAACAGTCAGTGGTGTCAGCATCAGTGAGTGAGTGAGTGAGTTGGGTTTAACACCGCTTTTAACATTATTCCAGTTAAATCACGGTGTGTCAGATTAATGTGGGAGGAAAGCCCGAAGTGATGCAGGTCACAGACGTTTACCACTTCGGTGAAACCCATGAGCACGGGTATGGTGCTGACAAACCTAGAAACATAATTGGGGCGAACCGGGATTCGAACCCACAATCATAGGTTTGTGGCGCAACTTTGACGACTGGGCCACCCGTGCCCCCTGTGTCAGCATCAAACCAGGTATGGTGCCAACTGGACTTGACACCCCTCAGCAAATATTGGAACAACCCAAAGTTCTGACAAACCTAGGTTGCTGACTGCATTATCCAAACTGTTCAAGTCTGCAGATAACCTGGAAGTCACTGATGATACTGAGTGTAGGGAAATCTAGGTCAAATTGTTATCAAGGTCACTTTCAAGGGCTGTCCCATTCACGGTTTGTTACGCTTATTATCCTACATGGATTAAAATCAGTTTTTTTACTTGCACATAGACTTCCCATCATCCAAAATGTCCTAAGTGTTTTATTCAAATTAATTAATGACAGAAGAATGTCCTATTAACACATGATTAAAAGTTGACAAAATCATGAAAATGTCCTCTTGTAAACTGTCTTCAAAAACAATCACTGTCCTCTGTTTAAAGATAAAAAGCTTTTAACATTGACTACGTGTTTCGATGTTAGCTTGTGGACAAATATCTAGTTTATATTACCATATTTTCCATATTTTAACTATAGTGTGCATTTTAACTATAGTGTGCACTCAAGCAAAACGTGCATCCCCCTTTTGGGAATGCAGTACATTGGAAATCTTTTTTTTAGCATTATGCGCAGTTAAATGCTACATCGTGTTGCTTCAGGTAAACAAACAGGAGATAAGAAACTTGGTCAATGAATACGGCTTGGGATCAAATTAATCTCGGTCAAAAAGACATTATGCAAACACATACAAGTGTTGCATCATTAAATTACAAAATAATACTTGTCTGCTTGTCAAAAGCAGTTTTTACACTGCACCTGAGAAAGAATTAATGACGAAGTTTTCCGACATGTATGCAGGTAGGTTTAGATGTTGATGTCATTCTTTGTCTGCCAAACGCTAACAACCACTGATGGGGCCTTATGAAGTCTGTCTTACAGACCCTAATACAAATATATCAAATACAAATATATCAAATACAGCCCACGCAAGTCTACAATGTTTGGCAAGTCTAGATTTCTTCAGTATCTGAAAATGAAGAGAGTCTCTGGGCTCCTTTTTATTAAATTTTTATAAATATAACTTAACAAGTGTTGTTGTTTTTTCTGTACGATAGGCTCATTACAGAGACTAGATGTTAGTCTAGGGCCTTAAATTCACTTGTCCGTAATTTGTTTAATATCATCATATTTGAACATGCAAGTTGATAAATAATGCTTCAATAGCTGACCACATTATATAAAGATTTAGCAAGGGGTTTGGGTCTGCAAGTTTGACAGTGAAACTTACTACTTATAATCTGGGTCTTTGGGATTTTGGATCGACAAATTAGAGAATAAAAACATCTAACAAGGATATTAGGTCAGGACTGGGACAAGTCCAAATTTACCATCTGGATACCTGACCCCCTATTACATGACCTTACCAGGGTACCTGACCCCCTATTACATGACCCTACCCGGGTACCTGATCCCCCTATTACATGACCCTACCAAGGTACCTGACCCCCTATCACATGACCTTACCAGGGTACCTGACCCCCTATTACATGACCCTACCCGGGTACCTGATCCCCCTATTACTTGACCTTACCCGGGTACCTGACCCCCTATTACATGACCCTACCCGGGTACCTGACCCCCTATCACATGACCCTACCTGGGTAACTGACCCCCTATCACATGACCCTACCCGTGTACCCGACCCCCTATCACAAAACACTACCCGGGTACCTAACCCCCTATTACATGACCCTACCTTGGTACCTGACCCCCTATCACATGACCCTACCCGGGTACCTGACCCCCTATCACATGACCCTACCCAGGTACCTGACCCCCTATCACATGACCCTACCAAGGTACCTGACCCCCTATCACATGACCCTACCAAGGTACCTGACCCCCTATCACATGACCCTACCCGGGTACCCAATGTCAGCATTTAGTGTCAAGTACAAAATGTCACATTGGGAATTGTTTTACCTGAGCCCTGGCAAAACGTATATAGCTACACATACAAAAGGATCTGATCATGCATACACTGAAGTAGACTCAAGCTTTATGTTTATTTTAACATATAACAAAAATAATGTGTGCATTGTCTGAAAACAAATATGAACGTTAGTAATGGTTAATTTTTATCATTAAAGAATATGTCATGTGACCAACCACGGGTCCAGGTCCAGGTCCTTTTTTTTTTTTCACTCAGTACCCACCCGACCCAATTCCCAAGTTACCCATACCAACCCTAGTTGGGTCTACTGAGGTGTAGGGTCTGGGAGTAAGAGAGTATATCAGACTTACCAAGGGTGTTGGGTCTGCGAGTTAGAGAGTATTTGATACAGTAGCTGCTGACTCTTTCGATCTCCAGCTGCATTTAGCCTTCCCGCCTGTGTCGGCCGGCATCACACCGTCCTCTCTCATCGAAGTCTACACATCACAACTAACACATATTGCACAATCCTCTTCCTATATAAATGCATAATTCAGCATGTCTAACAACTTGCAGGAGATAGACCACGGCAGTTCGGCTTTCTTCGCATGTGTCCAACAGGTTGGACCAGTACCAAGGTCCTTCTGCGGCAAATGGCTAGTGTTCAATGCAGTCTAGATATAGCCACACAATCACACTTGCCCCAGACAGGGCCAAGTCAAGTGAATAAAGTCAAATAGACCTAATGCTATATACTATACACACAATCTCAAATCCCAGCTCACGGAATTGAAAACTGACAAAACTGAGTTAATATCTCACTAGACCGCACAAGTTAATGTCTTTGTCTGGTCCTACAATCTTCCCTGGTGACAAATGACAGACAGTTCCTGAATTCATAAAGGACTTCCATCAATAGCTGAAGTTCCCATCCAATATGGAGGTTTCATTGATCATTGGATTCCAAAATCATTATCACGCTCTGGTCCCAAGTCAGCAATAATCAATTCATCATAAACTCATTTCATCAAGACGAAAACTGAAAAGTCTCTGGCCATCAAGAGCTACTTCACAATATGTAAATATTTAGATACTAATACACAAGCTTGCATTCCATAGCTCTAGGCTGATGAACCAACAGGAGTTAGCACCATACCATATGGCCTACACAGCTCGACTACTGTTGACCGGACTTGGTCATTGTAACCTTGAACGTTCCAATAACTCGACGAAGCACTTCCTACAGCCTATAGAACTGCAGTGGACATTACTTGTAGCACATCAGAGACTCCATGACTACGAACATGACCACCGAGGTTTTCAGACCTGTCGTCTTCTGCAGAAAACAACTCTGAGACAAGGAATCTGGCGTGGACTCCTAAAGGATGGGAGAAATGCCAGGGAGCGATGATTTGCATGTGAAGTAATTGAACTGGCATCCAGAAATCAATAGAAACTGACTGTGCCCTGCCTTGCCATGAAAACAAGCACAGGTTGATGACGAAAATATTTTCAACTCATTACCCACACATAAAAGTTGGCATCAGATTTTCTGCATAGAGGGCCTTTCTACCACGAGGAGGGTGCAGCACCTTGCAAGACCTTATCTCAGACTGCACATTTTCCCATAGCCTGGCATTCTGCACACAGCCATTCCTCCATTGATCTGAGTTCTGGTCCCCATCTCCTGCTACCACGCCATTCCATGGGACTGACTGACTGACTGACAGGCTAGAGCTGATAAGTTAGAACCAGTAGGTGGTGCGGGCAGGGCAGGGAGGGAGGGAGGGAGTGTATTAACATATAGATCCATTATTGTACATTAGCAACGCTGTTCATTTCCCTATTGGAATATTCCCTAACTGTCAACATTTACTTCACCAGCCACTCACATGCACACTGTTCAAACAATATTCATCAGACTCAACATTGGAAAACTGCTGAAAGTTGATACACAGATGATTCATATTAATAGACCCTGGGGTACTTGTTGATTTATTGACCAACTGACTACAAAAGCAGCAAAGAAACTGGCGTAATAATTGAGGAGCATGTCCTTAGCATATCATCAGTTGATTATTAATTAAATATCTTCCTGGGTGGTATATATCAATTATTTTGAGCCATATACAAAACACCTGTCTCTTGCAGTTATTTGCAATCGGATCCTAATGGTAAGAAATAATACTTAGAAATAATTTGCGCGAGTCTGTGCAAAAAACTTGAGTCTACTGTCCCTAACTTCATTTTTTAAACATGTTAAACACAACATTTTGCCTCAGAAACAGTAAGAAGCATGCCATTGTGAGATAGGGAGAGAAACAAAATTCAAATATGAGACATATCGATCAATACTGGTTTCCTGGCCCATTTCTGGTTTGAAAGACAATTTTAAGATACAGGTAGAATTTCTGGCCATCTCCTACCTATGCGTCCCGTGAAGGTTCGGGGTAGAATAGGTCTTCAGCAACCCATGCATGCCGTAAAAGGCGGCAATGCTTGTTGTAAGAGGTGACTAACGAGATCGGGTGGTCAGGCTCTCTGACTTGGTTGAAGCATGTCATCGATCCCAATTGCGTGGATCGATACTCATGATATCAATCACTGGATTGTCTGGTCAGGACTCAATTATTTACAGACCGCCGTCATATAGCTGGAATATTGCTGAGTGCAGCATAAAACAACGAACCTACCAACCTACCTATTCTTGCTGGTACCCATGCTTGCTGGTTACAAGCTCGCGGTACAAGTCAGATATTCAGTAACACTCACAAAAACATAAGAGCTGACAGGCAAAAGAAAGTATTCACTTGAAAATTGGACTTGAACAAAAAATTTACAAAAGTTCTCAAAACGTTACTAGGCTGATAACAGTCGCTGAAACACTGAAAACTTAAGGTATATGTTGCGTAGTAACATAAGTTTAACTTCCGGTCGGGCTGGCTGCTCACGCAGCTGGAACTTATGTGAGTTTTTCCAGCACCCACGCAACCCAAAGCTTTCCCTGAGGAATTGGGGTCCTTGGTGATTGGCGATCAGACTCTGTGTTTGCTTATCTCAAAATGCCGAGGGACGATATGAACTTTTGCAACATTTCCTATACCATCCATAATCTATAACATGTTAACTTGTTTTCCTTGCAAGTACAACATTTTGGGTTGGGAGTTTCTCATGCTTATCTGTCAGATTGCATGCTGCAAAGTTTGCCAAGATATTGTTTGCCTTGCATCAGCAACCAACTGTTAAACTAGTTGGTATTTTGTGTAGTTTAGTTGAATAAATGTTATTGTGCCCGAACCGGAGTTAAAGGTCCCAAACGTAACTATGATAGCCATACCAAGACATCATCAAATAACCCTTTCTTGTTTGTTTTATTTCAAGCCATACCCTACTTTGGTCTATCAGGAATAGAAGCTGGGCCAGCAAGAACTCCACATCAGTGGTTAGTGGGCGACAGGTCATACAGTCACACACATACTTGTCAAGAATGTCAACAATTTTAAATATCCTCATTTTCACTTCATCAACTCATACAGATCCTGATACAAACTATTCAAGCAAGTCAATACTGCTAAGATTTTTTTCAGTTCTAGGGGTATATATATAGACCATGATAGACACAGACAGACACATACATACATCCGCATGCATGCACGCACGCACGCACGCACGCAAACAAATGGTCAAACACACATCATGCGCATGGGCAGGAAGAATATTTAACTTGTATTTCAGTGTGATGGAATATGACCTTGGCTGGCCAATTATTTGGTAGGCCAGTTATTCAACCAGATAATCAGTAATCATGGCAATCGTTATTACTTCAATATGACCTTGACAGAAAACTGGAAAACCTAGAGATATCTTCACGTAAATCAGGTAAATACCATTTTCATAATTTATCATGCCTTACGCAGACACAAAGTACAATCTTCAAACACAGGATACCGAACATTTGCTGAAATACGATCAGTTTCTAATAATCTGCCTCTTCGTCTTCCCAATGAGAAAGTAACTGCACAATCACTCCTTTCCAGTAAAATCATAATTCACAATAAATCAGCCAGGGAGCAACATAAAGAAGACAGTTTATGGCAGTACCAGCAAGCAGCTGATATTTTTTCAAATTAAGTAATGGCAATTTCCATTTCTTTTTCAGAAGTCACGAAAAAGTCATTTCTGAAATGTTCTTTTGCAGCAATAATATACAAATGAAGAAAAGCTATGGATTTGATGTAATATTTAGAAGCTGTTGTCTCCACATGTTAGTGCAATAACAGGGGAAGGGAGGTAACTCTGCCCCACATAAATTAAGAGGTTTTATAATGGCAGTTCAGAGAATGATCATCATGAATCATAACAGGGGTGTTCCATTAACTGGTTGTATTAAACCAAAAACAGTTGGTATAGCATATAATCAAGTATGGACCTGTCTAAACGGCATATTAAAATTGGTATGTACTAAACACATGGCACAAAAAGTATTACACGGGTTAGTTGAATGTCTGACTTGAACAAGGCAAAATCCAGTCATCAGGAGCATCAGCTCCATATTGTCAACCTAAGTGAGTTCTGACTTGGATCAGACAAACCATTGCTTGAAGGCATTAGCACTGATCCATGTAATTTGCCTAAGATGACATGAATCAGGTTATGGCAGTGATTGCATTTTAGTGGGTAGACGAATAACCACTGACTATCACAGGGAATGTGCCCGCAAGAAACTGCATTAGGACAATTTCTGTAGTCTTTCATCAACTTTTGATGACATCCTTCTGTAGATATATTTACCACATTTGAAACTATCTTCAGGACATTTTCAGCGATGATCAGTGAATGTCCTAGAAAGTGTATAAATCTGAAACCCTGCAATCCATACCACTCATCATCCAATTCCCGTGGTGGTTACTTTCCAGGTAAGAATGGAGTTACTATCCCTAATAGACGTCAACTCTCAGATAGATATACACTTCACCCAGCAAGAGTGTACAAAGCAGAATCTCATAATACATAACTCAAGATACATGCCCAAAAGGTACTAACTACTAAGGCCTAAGTTTAACAATTACAATAAGCTGATAAAAAAATTCACAAGTTGAGGAAAATCTTTGAAGTATACTAACAAAACAAGATTGGAATCATGAAGTATTGTTATATATGAAATACAAAATTGTGTGCTCAGTATCCACTACACAAAATATCCCCTAAAACTTTCTTCATTCCTAAGCATATTTTTCTAAAATGTTCAGGTTGAGCTTTCACCAGCCTACCAATCTGGTTTTCAAACTCACAACAAGCAGCTCTTGGGGACAGATCTAAGAGCTATGACTATTATAAGTCTATGATAAAGTATGGCAGCTACGATAGTCGTAGTGCTCACGTTGCCTGAACAAATGTGGTCCTGGCAACACAGGGATACAACTTCAGCACACAGCCTGGACCACACTTGGGCCACACTTTGACCACACTCGGACCACATTTGGACCACACTTGGACCACACTTGGGCCACACTTGGACCACACTTGGGCCACACTTGAACCACACTTGGGTCACACCTGGACCTCACTTGGGTCACACCTGGGCAACACTTGGGCCACACCTGGACCTCACTTGAGGCACACTTGGGGCACACTTGGGGCACACCTGGACCTCACTTGGGGCACACCTGGACCTCACTTGGGGCACACCTGGACCACACCTGGGGCACACCTGGTCCACACTTGGGTCACACCTGGACAACACTTGGGCCACACCTGGGTCACACCTGGACCACACCTGGGGCACACCTGGACCACACTTGGGTCACACCTGGACAACACTTGGGCCACACCTGGACCACACCTGGACCACACTTGGGTCACACCTGGACCACACCTGGGTCACACCTGGGTCACACTTGGGGCACACCTGGACAACACTTGGGGCACACCTGGACCACACTTGGGTCACACCTGGACAACACTTGGGCCACACCTGGGTCACACCTGGGGCACACCTGGACCACACTTGGGTCACACCTGGACCACACCTGGAGCACACCTGGACCACACTTGGGGCACACCTGGACAACACTTGGGGCACACCTGGACCACACTTGGGTCACACCTGGACAACACTTGGGCCACACCTGGGCCACACCTGGGTCACACCTGGACCACACTTGGGGCACACCTGGACCACACCTGGGGCACACCTGGAGCACACCTGGACCACACTTGGGGCACACCTGGACAACACTTGGGCCACACCTGGGTCACACCTGGACCACACTTGGGGCACACCTGGACCACACTTGGGGCACACCTGGACCACACTTGGGGCACACCTGGGCAACACTTGGGCCACACCTGGGTCACACCTGGACCACACTTGGGGCACACCTGGACCACACTTGGGTCACACCTGGACAACACCTGGGTCACACCTGGACCACACTTGGGGCACACCTGGACCACACCTGGGGCACACCTGGACCACACTTGGGGCACACCTGGACCACACTTGGGGCACACCTGGACCACACTTGGGGCACACCTGGACCACACTTGGGGCACACCTGGACAACACTTGGGCCACACCTGGACCACACTTGGGTCACACCTGGACCACACTTGGGGCACACCTGGACCACACTTGGGGCACACCTGGACAACACTTGGGCCACACCTGGACCACACTTGGGTCACACCTGGACCACACTTGGGGCACACTTGGGGCACACCTGGACCACACTTGGGTCACACCTGGACCACACTTGGGGCACACCTGGACCACACCTGGGTCACACCTGGACCACACCTGGGTCACACCTGGACAACACTTGGGGCACACCTGGACCACACTTGGGGCACACCTGGACCACACTTGGGTGACACCTGGACCACACTTGGGGCACACCTGGACCACACTTGGGTCACACCTGGACCACACCTGGAGCACACCTGGACCACACTTGGGGCACACCTGGACAACACTTGGGGCACACCTGGACCACACTTGGGTCACACCTGGACAACACTTGGGCCACACCTGGGCCACACCTGGGTCACACCTGGACCACACTTGGGGCACACCTGGACCACACCTGGGGCACACCTGGACCACACCTGGAGCACACCTGGACCACACTTGGGGCACACCTGGACAACACTTGGGCCACACCTGGGTCACACCTGGACCACACTTGGGGCACACCTGGACCACACTTGGGGCACACCTGGACCACACTTGGGGCACACCTGGGCAACACTTGGGCCACACCTGGGTCACACCTGGACCACACTTGGGGCACACCTGGACCACACTTGGGTCACACCTGGACAACACCTGGGTCACACCTGGACCACACTTGGGGCACACCTGGACCACACCTGGGGCACACCTGGACCACACTTGGGGCACACCTGGACCACACTTGGGGCACACCTGGACCACACTTGGGGCACACCTGGACCACACTTGGGGCACACCTGGACAACACTTGGGCCACACCTGGACCACACTTGGGTCACACCTGGACCACACTTGGGGCACACCTGGACCACACTTGGGGCACACCTGGACAACACTTGGGCCACACCTGGACCACACTTGGGTCACACCTGGACCACACTTGGGGCACACCTGGACCACACTTGGGTCACACCTGGACCACACTTGGGGCACACCTGGACCACACCTGGGTCACACCTGGACCACACCTGGGTCACACCTGGACAACACTTGGGGCACACCTGGACCACACTTGGGGCACACCTGGACCACACTTGGGTGACACCTGGACCACACTTGGGGCACACCTGGACCACACTTGGACCACCCATGACACCTTTATGAAAATTGTGAAGTTCTACAGATCTAAAACATTGTAATGAAATGGGAGCTAAATATTCTAGAAATAAAGGAAAATTGTACATACCTTTTGTTCCTTTCTTTTTCTTTGTGCCTTTCTTCTTCCTTCCATCCTCCCCGATGTCTGCACCTTGTGACATGTTTCCTGGCAGGAGACGAGCGATTGACCCACCAACATTCGTCAGCTGTTCTTCTCCATAACCAAACGGAGGCTTGCGGCTCAAGAAAGTGCCATTTTTCTGGAAACCCCCACTTTCTGCCTCTTCTGGAGTTCGCGAGTAGCTAGAATAGCGATTGTTCCTATTGAAAGGGAAGCTGACCTGGTCATCAACACTTCTAGTACCTCTTGTCATAGTGCAGTCTGAGCTCATGAACCTTCTCTGCTGTTCCGTGTGACAGTACTCCTCATCATCGCTCTCGTTCTGCAAGACGGTATACGGAATATGATCCCCCTTGCCATACAAGGCCTTGTGGATGCCCCCCTGTGGGATTTCGTGATGGCTAAAGGTCTTCATCTCAATACCATCTTCCTCCAGAGGGCTGGTCACGTTATATTCGTTTGTACTAGAGGCATCACTACGGGGAGACTCAATGGAGCTCTTGTCGGATTCAACATCGATAACTTCATCGAAATCTGGATTGACTGTATGACTGATCTTCACAGCATCACTTTTCTTGATGCTTTCTTCGGTTGGAAAGTAGTCGTAGACACCCCTCTCGGAATCACTTCCTTCAAAGTCGCACCAGCTTTCGGCACCCTTACCTGATGAAGGTAGGCCTGAGTCTCGTTCAGCATCCTCTCCTTTCACGTGACTACCCAACATGAAGTTTGTGTGGCTGTAGCTACGCTTATTTCCCTCTGTGCCGCCATCATCTTCATCTTCTCCACTCCAATCATCCGAGCCAGGCCCGCTGGTGGCTTCTAAACTACTCATCTTGGGCCGACTTTGTGCAAGACTGAACTCACGGGCGCTTAAAACCAATACATTAAACTTGTCTTGTGGGAGCTCGGCTATCCGACGTGCTCGTTCCTTTATCTTGTCCAACTGCAAAGAAGATAGAATTTGTTTAGACATTATTCCAACAAAGTAACCAATAGTCAAGACGACAGTTATGAATGCATAGCTAAAAAATGTTAGAGACAGAAAAAGAATTGGATTTAACATTACTATTTTAGCAATGTCACACAATGTATTTAAAGTGGGAAGAAAGCTCACTAAAAAATCCAGCATGGGTATGGTGTTGTCAGACCATGGATCATAATTTGGGTGAGTCTGGGATTTGAGCACAGATACAATATCATGTTTGTTTGTTTTTAGCCATGCTCAGCAGTATTCCAGCTATATGTAAATAATCGAGTCTGGATCAGACAATGCAGTGATTGAGATAAGATGACATGCATCAACAAGTCAGCGAGCCTGACAACCCGATCCCATTAGTTGCCTCTTACAACATGCATAGTCACCTCTTATGGCAAGCATGGGTTGCTGAAGATCTATTATAACCCGAATCTTCACGGGTTGAACACCATTACCTAAATACTGTTAATTTTGGTTGCTATTTTCAACATGAATGAGATCTACAAAAACCAGCCATATCAACTCAAAATTATACAATCCAATTATTAAAGGGAAAACAATACACCAACACTACGATGTACTACAATGTGGCCTTCGATACAATACACTATACATACAGACCTATATCATGATGCATGACAACACCAAATCAATGTATCAGGGTGGAGAATCGAACCCGGGTCTTTGGTAAGATGAGGGAAACCTATAACCCCGAGGCTAACCCACCGCCATATACATTTGAGTCTCGGCCAGACCAATGAGTGGCTGGTAGCATGAGCCATGATACAATCACATTGTGACCTCACAATCATGACATGCATCTCATTGTGACCTCACAATCATGAAACATATCACATTGCGACCTCACAATCATGAAAAATATCACATTGTGACCTCACAATCATGAAATATATCACACTGTGACCTCACAATCATGAAATGCATCACATTGTGACCTCACAATCATGAAATGTATCATATTGTGACTATTATGAAATTTATCATATTGTGACCCCACTATCATGAAATGTATCATTGTAACCTCACTATCATAACTGATATATATATGTAAACTGGCGGGCAAAAATATAGAAGATGACCAAAAAACAGTCACTAAAACACTGCAAACTTACGGTCCAAAACACAACTATGAAACCTATATAAAATACATCACCACTGAATGACCATTTCATGTATGCACTTCTAAATTTCTTAATACTGACCACCAGGTAGGACAAGAGTAAGTACCATCGAACAACTGACCCTTCAGCTCTCCCTGCACACGCTCTATCCTATAGAGGGATAGGCAGTCAGGTGAGCTACAACTTTTATCGGGCGTCCCTAAATTCAAACAATGTTGGAGCAAACATCCAGGTTCCCCCCTAATCTTGAACACTATACTCCCCAGCAAGTTGTGATGTATCACACTATACATGCTGTACCATGGGTGTTGATACGATACATTGATGATACATACAATAATAATTTCAATCTTGACTTCAGAAATGGTTGCCCATATATGGGATTTGAACTCTATCATATCTATTTATCAAAATTTCCATACTATTTGATAAACATGTACCAAGGAGAAGCAAGTTGTCAATATAACAGTTTATTATTGGTAATAGCACCATTTCATATCATGAATATCATTACATATTTCCTAATGGGTAGTAACTACCTTATTTTCTTGAGTATAGTGCACACTTATTTTTCACAGCTGTGTAGAAGAGGGTGCGCATTATACACGAATTAATGAGTTTTGATGGTTTTTCCCCCATGGAAAGACAGTACCGTGAGCACGTAACACCGGAAATACCATGTCAACAAATCCATACTGAAGTATACTGGGGTATTGGCAATACACTGATGTATGCAGCAGCCAGATGTCCATACATCAAGGAGGCCACTCCTGCAGGTGTCACATCCCCTGTATTGCATCATCATGACCTTATCATGTTTATCAACTATCACAGCACTAACAGACAGGTATCTCATATAGGGCATTCAATCAATGGCACTGTCAATAATGTTAATACTGATGACAATGTTTTGACATTCATAACCAATAAAACGTAACGCAAATCCTTTAACATATTGATAAATCCTTCTATTCAAATGTTGTTAATAATACAATTTTATTTATCATGATTATTAACAAGGTCATTCTTCTTGAACATTACATTTGGGGATGACTCTTATGCCACCTACGAGGGTATGTAAACATGGTAAAATTCACTGCACACAGGTCACATGACCAAATGAGTATTTTAGTAAAAAAAAATTTTGTCCGACAATAAACATCCAGCTCCATATAGAGCAATTCATATTCTACACAGAAGCAGTAGAAAGGCCAAGGTGTTATCACATGGCCATACAGTATTGATATAGTATTGCAACAGAAAGCTTGCCAAGGGACAATGACTATCACAATATGAACCCCACTCATATCAATAAGCGTCCAACTGGCTGACTGGCTGAAGGGAGGTAACTCTGACTGACACCACCTCTGTGGGGCCTCATGCTCTGATCTCCCAACCGGAAACTTTCACTGCACATCAGGTCTGCATCCAGTTCAACAAAGAGATTTTGATTTTCTTTGATTGTTTTATCATTGCAATGTAACATTACATGAACTAAATTTCTTTTTTGATTTTTACTTATCAAAGGTTTTTATTTGGAAAGCAAAAGTATTTTCAGCCTGGTCAGACTAACAAGTGCAATAACACACACACAAAAAAGGTAATAATATATAGATTTGCCTGAAGCAATTGGGATACCTTAAAAGAACACAAATTGCTTGGGTGATTGTGCAAGTGGTCAAAACTTTCATGGATAGAGGTCAACAGCAATGTGTGTGAAATACTAACCAGCAAGACAGCTCAATATGTTTTTACTAGCCAATTTTAGATTTGAGTAGCCAATTTTATTTTACACAACCAAATGAATGAATAAATATTGCATTACATCGCATCAGCAGTTTTACAGCTATTAGCAGCAAATCAGAAATCAGCCATTTAAAATCTAGCTACCGACCATTCTTACTGGAAATTCCCATTTCGAACTTTCATATTTCACACTTTAATTACAATATTACAGCTCACTAGACATAAATTAAGTTAGCCAGTTGGGCAAGTTTGATTTAATCTTAACAAGTTAGAAAGAAAATTAAGTAGCCAAGGGCTATCAGCACGTACTTACTTCACACACTGGAAATCCTTGCCATTCAGAGTATACAACTGTGTCAACTATCCAGCGACACTGATATCCATAGCCCATTGGGTTATCGTGTCTGTTTCAAAATGGATTCTGACGTTAACAGTGTTACCACACAGCATTGTATATCAAGTAATATTGATGACATTGTGTACACAAGAATTTGAGTCCACCAGTTCTTACAATGACTGTATGATGTTTAGCCACAGTCAGCAGTATTAGATCCTCGATAATCCAGTGTATTACATCTCGATTCAATAATGAGTGAGTGAGTGAGTGAGTATGGCTTTATGCTGCTTTTAGCAATATTCCATCAATATCACGGCGGGGGACACCAGAAATGGGCTTCACACATAGTACCCATGTCGGGAATCGAACCCGGGTCTTCGGCGTGAGGAGCGAATGCTTTAACCACTAGGCTACCCGCCCCGATTCAATAATGAAAAAGACTGCCTTCATTTACCACCAACACTTTGAATATGGGACGCCCAAAATAGTCCTCCAATCAACTTTAACTAACAAGAGAAAGAAAATCTGAGCAAAAATACTAATAGTATGGCCATGAAAAAAATGTCACTTCCTAACCATTGATGTAGCAGCATATGGGTCCAGGGTATTTATAAAAATGGAATGGGGAGTATATGACACTTGATAGCTACATCTGTAAATAAGTGAGTCAGACCTAGTGTTTGAAATAATTTAAAAACCCAACAAGATAGTCGGACAGGTGACCAATAAGTGCGGCCTGCCCATCGTCAAAGTTCCCTTCAGACATAATAAATATTGAAAACACGCAATAAATATAAGAGACAAATAGCATCTTGATTCAGTTGAAATAATGCAAACAATTACTTGAGAATCTACAAGGAATCATAATAAAACTGAATACGTAAGTAGTCTTAAAATCATCTGCCAGACAGTCGGGCAGGTGGAGGAAAATTCCTGCAGCCCTACAGAAAAGTTACCAGCCACGGGTAGGGGGTTATTTCAGACACTGGCCAGAAACCACTAAGATGATAGCACTAATAACAACACACACTGTTAAGGTACACAATCAGCAAATTATAACCAGCTGATACCTATAATGACTGGCTCCTGGAACAAGTATGGGGCACTGGGGACCTATTTTGCCAGAGAATCCAAAAAGAGCTTGCTATTACTGAATATTCAAGGACACACCTTCACCTTTGGGGGTGATGAGCACCCTTCCCTGTCTACAATGCCCAGATCTCTCGTTCCCATATGTCAAAGCCTAACATGTCTGTATATTCCTAGATTCTGCAAGCTGCTATGAAAATACCTGAGGAGTCACGGAAGGCAGCTCTGCTTTCAGTCTGATATATGGATCAGGGTTTCAGATTGATACAGACCTATAGAAGAATGTCTTATCAAACTAGGGACCCTTTAAATCAAATAATAAATTATGGTGAGGAATAGTATTTTGAACACGGGTTACCAGAAATCTAGTAGGAGCAAGGACCCAATTGTAAAAAGCAATTGTGGTGCTTTATAATTCCAATTACAGTAAACTACGGTTATAACGAACGAACATGTAAAAAGCAATTGTGGTGCTTTATAATTCCAATTACAGTAAACTACGATTATAACGAACACGCTTATAACGAACTGACGGATATATTTGCTGTAGTTATGTTGTATATATGCATATGACGAACTACGGTTATAACAAACTAAAATTAGTAGTTCCTTTGAGTTCGTTATAACCATAGTTTACTGTTCTTACAACAGTAGTGAGTGAGTGAGTTGGGTTAAACGCCGCTTTTAACAGTATTCCAGTTATATCGCGGCATGTCAGCTTAATGTGGAAGGAAAGCCTGAAGTGATGCACCACTTTGGTGAAACCCACGAGCACGGGTATGGTGCTGACAAACCTAGAAACCTAATGGGGGTGAACCAGGATTTGAACCCACAATCATAGGTTTCTGGTGTGCCCAAGGGACGCAACTCTGCACAGCAAATCGCGGCGCCTTAGACCATTGGGCCACTCGTGCCCCACTTACAACAGTAATAGTGCTAAGATGGCTTTGTGAAAATGGGTCTTGGCGACTCAGATAATATACAGTTCTCACAGCATTGATCTTAATTAACAAATATCCTGATATAACGAATCATTGTCAGCCTGTGCTTATACAGTTGAAGCCTGAAGCCTGAAGCTTGAGTCTAGTAAAATTCTGTTTGGTCCAGTAAGATCAGGAAATAATAGTCCACATAACACTAAAATCTACTGAAAATGATGGTTGGGAGCCAGGGTTGGGTTAGTGAGTGAGTGAGTATGGTTTTACGCCGCTTTTAGCAATATACCAGCAATATCACGGCAGGGGACACCAGAAATGGGCTTCACAAATTGTACCCATGTTGGGAATCGAACCTGGGTCTTCGGCGTGACGAGCGAACGCTTTAACCACTAGGCTACCCGACCGCCCCTGGGTTGGGTTAGTAGTCTCAAACGGTTTTGGCCCAGACTGCATTGTTAACATTGGTCATAGAAGCAAGAGAATTTATGGATGTTACTTCTTTATAATGACTATATGAGGAACACAACGTTTCGTGGCATATACTTACTCCATCATCTGGTGAATGAAGGAGTAAGTACATACTCCGAAACGTAATAAAGAAGTTGACATCCATAAACTCTCTTCCTTATGTGTATCACTTTTAAATGCCATTCAAAGAATTGGTCATAGAGATAAATCCTTTGCACACATGTAGATGTTACTAAAACATTTGTCCAGAAAGCAGAAGTCCTTACAAATGAGGTTCTCGGTTCCTTACTAATTACCAACTAACTAATTATCTACTGAACATACTGGAGTACTGCTGGTTTAACCAACTGCCAGATCCAAGGTGTATTCCACATGTATTGACAAGTACACCAGTAGTGTAAGTTTAGAAGGGCAAGCTCATTAACAACGCTGGTGCAGTCAATAACTTTGAAACATGAGGAACACCTGTTGCTTGGAGACATCTGTTCTGTTAATAATGGATTCTTCCTAATGTAGATAATCATATATTCTGAAAAATCCACCAATGGTTGTCTTCTTAATTAGTTTATTGGTATCATCTGGCACTATTTGATTTCATGATCTGATTATTTGATTCAAGTTTACGCCAAAAAAGAACTCAACTTTTGAAAATGTGAAGCTCTCTTAAGTTGAATTATTTGATAGGCATTTCTTGGACGTTGACAGATGACAAAGTAGACACAATTTATGGATAACATCTTTAATAGAGCCCACTTTATATATTTGTTTACATATATTTGGAAATTGAATACAATTAATTAAAAAAAACACCCAAAAAACTTTTTTAATGTACAATGATATGAAATTGATTATTATACCATTGTCAAGCAATATTTAAAAATGACAACGGTATAAGGATCTATTACGAAAGGCCATAAATGGTATAAAAATAATATTAAAGAAGTTGTTCTCCATCAATTGTGTCTACTTTGTCTCTTCAAGTTGATATTCTAAAATCAAAATGATCCTATTGTAAGTAAGCAATGTCTACACGGTGTTGATATCGAGATAATCCGGAGGTGAATAAGGGTCAGAGATCATCTATCTAGCTTGCATAGAACAACACACCTTGAGGCTTAGATTTCACCCATGGAACCACCCAACACTCAATGCTAAACAATGGGAGACATAACTATTAACCCAACAGTTGAGTTGTTAAATTGCAACATGCCTAAGTATCAGGGTAACAGATTCAGTATGCAGATCATGTTCTAACATGATCTAACACTACAAACTCATTTAACACTACTTACAGATATCCAGAGTGTTACTTACATTTGTTGCACAAATATAGAGTGTTTTAGGTCCCTGGGTGTAAATTAGTGCACAGGGGGTGGTTTGGAAGTCACTGGTGCATTGAAGCTGAAGTGGCTGAAGCACTAGCAACAAGTGTGTTTCATGTGACCAGTGGAGTCATCATTTAGCCATCTTGATATGTTATAAATGATCATTTAATAGTACCAGGACGTGAATGTATTGTTGGGGGGATTAACCAAGGCCCTGGTCGGTTGGAGGATTAGCGGCATGACCTAACACGAAACTAGGGATGTTTACTTGCTTGTGAAGATTTCCCTCTCGGCTGAACGCCGGCAGCTAGTCAAGGCTGCTTCACCTGTTGAAGGCTGTGCGGTGCTGTTACACTAGCTAGGGTAAACTATAGCTGCTAGGAATAGAAGCTTCATACCTCCACCTAGGTCTGTGGTAATGTGTAGGGAGGTTGTCACTTTTACACCATCTCCACTACAGCCAGTACTGGGAGCAACATCTACCACACCACGATGTCTGGTCATCAACTCAGTCTCAATGTCAAGGCTGTCTGTAAGGTCACTTCTTAAGCTTCAGCCAATCAGGCTGTTCCATTTCAGGAAAAAAGGAAACCCCCTTTGACCTGCTAGAAACTCCATGCTGCTATGTATAGCAGGAACTGTAAATGAGAAACTGAGCACACAGGAGAGTGGTCATATGTAAACTCACTGCCATGAGCCCTCTATCCCTCCCCACAGCAAATCTGTATCACAATCAAAGTAGGTCAGCTTGTTACTGGAGTATACGATGTCCAAGTGAGTGGGCGGAGAGTGGAGCTAAGCTAGTGAGCAGGCCTGGGCTAAAGACACCAGTCCAACCTACATACATGAACACAACTGCTTCAGGCTATTTTGGGCCAGCTACCTGTCATTGCTAGCTAGACCACAATTTAGTCATGTTAACCATCCAATGGAAATATACTTTCAAAGAAACAGAGCAAATATGAGACATTTTCCAGACAGTATAAAGTGCCCTCCCCTTAGTTGGGTCAACTGCATGTGTACGTGGGCGCTGGCGTGTGTTGCTAGTACTCACATGGGCCACAGTGTAATGCTATCCTCTCTCTGGTTATTGTGACTTACGCAGGCAAATATTTGCCTTCACATTGTGTTTTCTTCAGGTGGTGGTATATATAAGCTCACCTGATACATGTGGTACAACAAGAAATGTTATCAGAACATACAAGATACAATGGCTACTATTCTACACAGGGCTGAATTCATAAGTTTCATGGGATCAGGTGGTCAGGCTCGCTGACTTGGCTGATGCATGTCATCGTATTCTACTTGCGTGGATTGATACTCATGATGTCAATTACTGGATTGTCAGTCCAGACTCGATTATTTACAGACTGCTGTCATGTAGCTGGAATATTGCTGAGTGCGGCGTTAAACAAACAAACAAAACAAGTATCAATTTGTCATTTTTGCTTTGGTGTTTTAGATATTTTCTCCTTAAATGAATAAGAAGCCATATAACATGTTCATATCTGAAATTAACCTACTGATATATATCAGCAGACAAAATGTCACACCTATTTGACATCAGATGAAAATTTCATGATTCTCATCATGCTCATGGTTATCAAAGATCATTTCATAATTTATCAACATGATCAACATGATTAAAGATTAGTCTGAGGCTGTAATGCTAATTTAACCAGACTAAGTTGGTAAGACTTTCCCCCTCCTCAAAAATATATATAATTAAAAGGATTGAAAGGCAATGCATTCCTATATAACTCTTGGAGGCGGAATAGGGGCGGAAGTCTTTCCTCTCAGCTTTCCCTTTCGACCAACATCTAGTCTCTTGAATGAACATATCTTACAGAAAAAAAACCAGTTGTTAAATCATCTTATTAAAATTATAATAAAAAGGAGCCCCGAGACTCTCTTCATTTTCAGATACTGCAGTAATCTTGACTAGCCAAACATTATAGACTTGATTGGGATGTATTGGATATATTTGTATCAGGGTCTGTATGACAGACTATTTTCCACTGTTAGAGTGAGTTGTGTTTAACGCCGCTTTTAACAGTGTTCAAGTTATGTCACAGCGTGTCAGCTTGATGTGGGATGAAAGCCCGAAGTGATGCAGGGCTCAGATGTTTACTACTTCTTGAAACCCACAAGTACGGGTATGGTGCAGACAAACCTGGAAACATAATCGGGGCGAACCAGAATTCCAACCCACAATCATAGGTTTCTGGCATGCCCAAGGGAAGCAACTCTGCACAGCAAAATTGTGGCACCTTAGACGACTGGGCCACCCATGCCCCATCCACTGTTAGACTGAAGTATGAGTGTATCTGCTTCCTGACTATTAAACTTAGTTTGAAATGGTTTTATAGCACTTTGATTACAGGACCTTATATTTCTTGCGGAGAACTGAACGTCCATTGCCATGCAATATATTTTTTCTGCGTCCATTCTGGACATTTATGAGTACCGGACGCACATTTTTGCGTCGTGTAAAACTGTAATTATAAACATAATAAACTATTATTATTTCCTTAAAGGACAAGAGAACATAAACATGATAAAAATTAATCAATAATTAGTTTTTAAGAGTGGACCTTTTACTATAATTGTCTATAATGATTGGCAAATTTAACCTTATTTCATTACCAATATAGTTCATGACTGTACCTGAACCAAATGTACAATAATGAATTATCAGATAGATTTAATTGACAGTGTCTTCTCACTATTTTGATTGTCCTTGGCAAATGGCTTGGTCAAAATACCAACAAAAGGACATGTCCGAAAGAGCTGTGGACTAGTTGGATTGGTCAACTAGTGACATGATACACCGAAACTCAGCTGCAACGCGATAATGACCCAATACAATACATGACACATGTCCCATAAATCAGCTGTTTGGGGATCACTTTGGCTTTTATAGGATCCTGGCGTGCCAAAGGGACACAACAAAGCAAAGCGAATTACCAGCCTTAGATGGCTGGGCTATCCGTGCCCCGGTACTTTTTGGAGATAACGGTGTCCTGTAATTGAAATCTTAGCTTTCGTCATCAAGTTAATAACTTCCTGATTGCAAAGTATTTTTAGATTTAATTTCATTGGGATTGGAAACTGAGCATTTCTTAGTTCCATTAGTCTAATATCAGAATATTGTCCTGTTTGGAACCTGACAAATAGTTACTCTTGCAATGAATCTAACAGCTCTAACAATTAAGAAGGCCATTATTGTACTACAAAATCTATGGATTTAACTGCAGAGAAAAAGGACAAATGTACTGGTGCTTCATATCGTCTCCACAATGAAGGTTCTACATTTTCACAAATACAAAATAAACTGGTTCATAATGAATGAGTTCACAGCAACAGCCACAAAGCAATTACCACGACATGACATTACCTCAGATCTTGGGGAATTGGTGCAAAATGATTCTGGACAATTGACCGTAGTATTTTCTACCACAAATTGCACATGCGGATAAGACTGGTTTGTCTTGGCAACAACGGGAGTGAATGACTGTATTGATTCTGTGAGGAATGACTGAGTTCAGGCCGACCTACACACATACCTTTAGCCATGCCAACAAGTGGGCAATATTCTTGTTCCCATACTGACACTGTATTCACCTAATCCCCTGCCAACCTCCACACGGTACCCTACCATAGTCTGCTGGACATACCACTGGGGGCATGATCTGAACCCCTGCCAACATCCACACTGTATGCTACTATCGTCTCTTGGACATACCACTGGGGGCATGATCTGAACCCCTGCCAACATCCACACTGTATGCTACTATCGTCTCTTGGACATACCACTGGGGGCATGATCTGAACCCCTGCCAACATCCACACAGTACCCTACCATCGTCTCCTGGACATAGCACTGGGGGACATGATCTGAACCCCTGCCAACATCCACACAGTACCCTACCATCGTCTCCTGGACATAGCACTGGGGGACATGATCTGAACCCCTGCCAACATCCACACAGTACCCTACCATCGTCTCCTGGACATAGCACTGGGGGACATGATCTGAACCCCTGCCAACTTCCACACAGTACCCTACCATCGTCTCCTGGACATAGCACTGGGGGACATGATCTGAACCCCTGCCAACATCCACACTGTATGCTACTATCGTCTCTTGGACATACCACTGGGGGCATGATCTGAACCCCTGCCAACATCCACACAGTACCCTACCATCGTCTCCTGGACATAGCACTGGGGGACATGATCTGAACCCCTGCCAACCTCCACACAGTACCCTACCATCGTCTCCTGGACATAGCACTGGGGGACATGATCTGAACCCCTGCCAACTTCCACACTGTATGCTACCATCGTCTCCTGGACAAACCACTGGGGGCATGATCTGAACCCCTGCCAACATCCACACAGTACCCTACCATCGTCTCCTGGACATAGCACTGGGGGACATGATCTGAACCCCTGCCAACATCCACACAGTACCCTACCATCATCTCCTGGACATAGCACTGGGGGCATGATCTGAACCCCTGCCAACATCCACACAGTACCCTACCATCGTCTCCTGGACATAGCACTGGGGGACATGATCTGAACCCCTGCCAACATCCACACAGTACCCTACCATCATCTCCTGGACATTGCACTGGGGGACATGATCTGAACCCCTGCCAACATCCACACAGTACCCTACCATCGTCTCCTGGACATAGCACTGGGGGACATGATCTGAACCCCTGCCAACATCCACACTGTATGCTACCATCGTCTCCTGGACATACCACTGGGGCATAATCTGAACCCCTGCCAACCTCCATACCGTAGTCTCCTGGACATACCACTGGAGACATGATCTGAACCTTGCCAACCTCCACACTAAACCCTACCATCGTCTCCTAGACATAACAACTAGGTTTTTCCCTAAGCGCACTTAGTTTCGAATCCTAGATTATTTCATTCAGTTGTTTTATGAACATTAGCCTTACATCCAAGTCCAAAACATTCATGTGGTGAACATGGTGAAGAGAATGTGAACATCTCCGAACAATTTCTAAAAGTTAAGTCAGCTCTTTCATTATGCAAATCATCCAGGCCAAAAGGGCCCATATCCAACTTTGACCTCTCTAAATTGCAAATTCATCAAAGCAAAGAGTCACTCATTCATTCATTCAAATCAAATCCATAAGTTCATTTAAAAAATGTTTGATGTGTTGGAAACTGGTTCACTGGTTCATAGAAGTACAGACCCAAAGATATTGCCAACACAAAACATGCAAAATGTCTTTCCTAATCGGAATAATCACACCAATGAAAACATTTACTTGCCATAAATCCTCCAGTGATGTGTGGCCACGTATGTGAAGGGGGGACATAATTCCGCGTCTTGGATGCTAATTTTCTACCTCCATGTGCTGATAGAGATGCTTTGCCTTAAAATCACGATGCAAACAAAATTTAGCCTGTAGATCTACATCTCATTCCCGAAAACTACAAAAGTGGGAGATAGGAAAAGTATACATTCCTAAGTCATTTAAATTACTTTGTGTTTGAAATTAACACCATTAGTCAAGGAATTCTTGTCATAATCACGATAGCCCTGAAACTAACGATTCAAGATTCAGGGATCCCTCTATCATGTTGATTAATATACAATGGCAGAAAAGCTATATGACCCATTTAATTCCTTAAAGTTTCTTCAAAGTTTATCATTATCTAGAGAGCCATTCCTTTTTTAATACTGTACATATTAATCAAAAACTTTATTCTACATAAGATCAAGAAACACAAAAAACCCACAATGACTTACTATAAATTCCATGGTTTGAGAACTCAGACAGATTTTTCTTCATGTATGATATCGACATTTCTCATAAATAGCTGTTGTAAGTCCAGTGAACGGGTGAAACTCAACCTCAGCAAATTGAAATAAACATGCAGTTCGGGTTGTCCTTTCCAGATTGACATCCCAGTAATATCAGGACTATTTTTACAATTTACGACTGGCCATCAATTTTATAATTATCAAATTACAATACATTCACGAGTCCAGCTGTTGACGTTAATGTCTGAACTTGCAATAACCCAGCGGACTGTGTCTCTGTGTGGAGGCTTGTCGGAAGCTCTGCCACACTGCTGTTACCAACTGGCATTTCTGAACATGCCGAATGTTCATTTCCACTAAAAGATCACCAACAAGATTCAGTCCCAACATGTTGAATCATTCACCAAGTCAAAATTACTCATGATTTTAACAAGAGATGCAATCACCAGTGAATCATTTAACCAATTTTATGTGGCTTCCATAATCAGGGTTTGACAATATAAATGATTTAATTGCTTGAAATAACCAGACACTTGTGATGTGATGTACCTAGGCTATTCAACAATTTAGTTTGTAAATATTTTCACTAGGGCCGGCTATCAATTCAGATAATAGAGATCAATAATCATAAACAAAATATTGATAAATAACGGAGAAGTAACTTTGAGGAAAGATGTTTTCAAGTCCAAAAGAAATCAACATATTTCCCATCACTGGTGAGCGGTGGCACATTTATACAGGGATTACTTTGTGGACATTTAAGTATAACAAAAACAGTTGCTTTCCGTCTTCGGCAATTGACATGACTGACAATAACAAGTCTTTTTCGGTAAGTTTAAACTTTATTTCAATAGTTGAAGTAAGATATTATCAATAACACAATTATAACATCGATAATCATTAATATTTCTTCCCATGGACGATAATTCTGATTATTGAGCTTTTAAGCCAACCCTTATTCTCACATTCATTAATATTACAGCCATGTGACAAACACCTAAAGCTAGACGAGACAGGACCGGAAAAACCAGTTGTTTACCATGTTCAGTACAACTTCAAACCTGTACGGACTCCATGTTAGAATTTGTCTGCAACAACCTATGCTGGCTGAAAGAGTTAATGGATCGGGTGGGCAGGCTCTGTGACTTGATAGTATGTCCACAGCAATGTCCGGCAATGTGGATTGTTACTCATAAATCAAGAAATACATCATGGGATTGTCTCGTCCAGATTTGATCATTACCTCTTATTACCATATAGTAGAGTCGTGTTAAACAACAAACACATACCACTTCTAGCATGAGTACTGCATGAGTCAAATTGGAAAATGATGAGCATCTGTGATCTTTCTGCCACTAGTCCCAGGTGAGGTGAAATGGGGTTTAACATCGCAGCCAAGATTATTGCACTTATATAGTGACATGCATGCATGTGTGTGTGATGTCGCAGTTTTAACATGAATACCCTGTTTAGACAGTCACACAGTATACTGACTCCGAACCGACCAGTCCTTGTTTTAGCCCCTTAATGCCAAGTGCCAGGCGGGGTAACAGCAAGTACCATCTTTTAACATCTTTTGGTATGACGCAGCCGAGGATCGAACCCGACCTTCCACTCTCTGGGCGGACACTGTACCACTAGACCACAAAAGTTCTTGCCATTGGCTGTGATGACATAATAATAACAAGCACTTAACCAGCCAATCTCCAGGGGTAAATTTCCAAGCCTACCAAAGAAAAGAAACTAATTTGTGTTAAAAAAAACATACAAATATGTATGCTATGTTTTTATTTTGCATGCTAAAACATCAACTCACAGAAATATGAGTAGATTTTGCAAACCAACACTATTCACTGTGTCAAGTATGAGTTGTCAATGTATTCAGAGTGAGTGAGTGAGTGAGTGAGTGAGGTTTTACGCCGCTTTTAGCAATATTCAAGCAATATCACGGTGGGGGACACCAGAAATGGGCTTCACACATTGTACTCCAATGTATTCAGAAAACAACATACAATAAATAAGCAGCTTACTCATCATTTTCCAAATACATGTCAGAGCTCCAGATAAGCTTTTGGTGTTGTGGGTATTTTACCCATGCATTTTAAAATCATTGGGTATCAGTAATTCTATCTGGGTATTCAAATTTCTGTTTCCCACTAGTTTTTACACATGTGGGTATTTAAGTTAAATATTTAAAAACACTATTCATCTAGTCCCTGCAAACTGGTGGCGTGTGGGTTCGAGAGCTTTATAGGACTCAAAAATACCACGACACTTCAACAAGAAAGTGTGATGGCAAATGATCATGATGTAACTGTCATCGTGGAGTTTGGCAAGGTTGACGGAATGCCCGTTTATAATTTCAAAATAAGTTTCTGATTTGCTAATCGAATACGCAGGGTTACTTCACAATATTTTGATGATACGCACAAGTTTTATTTTTGTAGCGTATCTGTAATGTTCGTTGCGTATTTGATACGCTTGGATTTTATTTTACTGCGTATTTCTGCATTTCTGATGCGTATTTTACTCAGATACGCAGCTAATCTGGAGCTCGGCATGTCGACTCACACTCAACCCAGCAAGTAGTTTTAAGTCATAATGTAGATGAAACACTAACACAACATTAACTACTCTTGACCAGGTCAATATGCAAAAATAAGTACCAGAGTATCGAGGTGATCCTTCTTTTTGCATCATGTGCATATTGACCTCGTCAACAGTAATCATTCGTTTTGTTATACCGAAGTTCATAAAGCCTTTCAACAGTGTTAAACCATCCTCTGTGTCATTACAGCAACTAAGCTGGGAACTGGGAAATGTTAGTACCTTTGTTTGTTTGTTTGTTTGTTTTGTTTGTTTGTTGTTTAACGCCGCACTCATCATTATTCCAGCTATATGACAGCAGTCAGTAAATAATCAAGTCTGGACCAGACAATCTAGTGATTGATATCATGAACATCGATCTATGTAATTGGAATTTGATGACATGCACCAACCAAGTCAGCGGGCCGGACCACTCGATCCCGTTAGTTGCCTCTTACGACAAGCATGGGTTGCTGAAGACCTGGATCTTCACGGGTCTGTTTATACCTGACACTATTTTGTTTCCTAGCAGACAAGTCAATATTCATCAAGTGACAGGTCAATACTGATCATGTGACGAGTCAGTGTCGGTCAAAAGATTTGAGGGTCAACATGGAAATGTATCATTTCATCACATGGTATGAATTAACCAATGGAATTGCAAGATTCTTAAAAGAGGTATAACAATAAATTGTAACTTACTGATCTTCACGATCAGGTCAGACTGCAACAATAATAAAAGGAATATCCCTATCAAAAATTGATGAATATATGTCCTTTCTAGACCATGAGTACGGCGCTTTTGATATTCAATATTCAACACACAACAGTTCATGAACACACCTATATGTAGTATGACATACTGCATCAACGGTACAATTGCGTCATAGATAAAGAAGATTACAATGCAATTCATGTACTTGGAATGCTTAGTAGGCTGAGAGCAACAGATATACAACCTCACATAAATGAGATATATTTTGTCTATTTGATATACATGATATTTATAACTCCATTGATCACTGTTGGTCAGTGTTTATTGGCTGTGTCGCATAATGTTGGCAATCAATCAACTTAATCATGCAGCTGTTGTGTCAGTAGTGTTCATACAATACTATGTCATTATTTACTGTTAATCAGGTATGTGTATTACTATCACCGTATTAAGCGACTTACTCCAATAAGCACCCCTGACCAACTTCTATACCAACCTGTAAGTTTGTTGGGTTTTTTTGTTGATTAATGCCGCAATCAGCAATATTCCAGCTGTATGACGTCAGTCTGTAAGTAATAAAGTCTGGACCAGACAATCCAGTGATCAATATCATGAGCATCGATCCACGCAATTGGGATCGATGACATGTATTAACCAAGTCAGCGAGGCTGACCACCCGATCCCGTTAGTCGCCTCTTACGACGAGCAAAGTCGCCTTTTAAGGCAAGCATGGGTTGCTAAAGACCTATTCTACCCCGGATCTAATCACGGGCCTAATCTGTAAGTAATCTTCATAAGCACAACCTACAAAAATTGAAAACTTTAGATGACAGTTTACAGAAAACAGCAATGCCTTTTGTAACTACATGTATTATCAATGTTTTATATATTAACGTTGGAACTAAAAGTTTGATCACTACCGCTTAAATTAAAACAAATTCAACTTGTGTGTGGTTTTAATAAGCACCCCCCCCAAAATACATGACATTTCAACAATAGATATTATTTCAAATTTGCTGTATTATCTTGGTGTCTGATGTTATGAATGAATTCAAGAAACTGTACTTCATGTTCAGTGCAAATGAAATAACCTTCTATTAGTGCCTTAGGCAGCAGGGTAGATGTAATTTGGCCCATACTTCCTTACAAACAGCGGACACACCAGTGGTTCTTTGAAACTGACACCACTGACAATCAGAGATTGACCTTGATTTTCAAGACTGGCACTCCACAAAAGGCTAAGCCAAATAACAACATCATATATACAAATAAAAACATGGAAACTATACTGCGCCTTTCATCAAGTTTACGTTAAGCAAACTGCCTAAAGCCAGAGTGGTTTTACAGGAAACTTATATCAAATGCTTTGATGTACTTGAAGGAGCTGTGATGCAACATATCGTGGCTTCAGTCCACCCCCAGTACAATGAAGAATGGGGTATCTATTAGCCTTGCTCCAAGGCTGTACTAAAAGAAAAGTCTGTGGTTGTGTAGTAATTCTGTTCTCCCAATAGGCAAGTCTAGATATGTGGACAGTAAAGACTCCAATCTCTCATAGAAAAAAACTTGTTCTTACTATTTACATAATCTAGAAATAATGATTTAAATTAATAGTTATTGCCTTAGAGACTTGTGCAAGTCTAGGACTCAACCATCTACCTCACATAGGTCATGGTCAGGTCTATAGTTCTACTGTGTCATGTCTATTAGGTTACAAATGTGACGTAACAAGCATCCAAGCCACACATTCATGTAAGTTGGTTGGTTGGTTTGTTGTTTAACGCCGCACTCAGCAATATTCCAGCTATATGACAGCGGTCGGTAAATAATCAAGTCTGGACCGGACAATCCGGTGATTGATATCATGATCATCGATCCAGACAATTTGGATTGATGACATGTATCAACCAAGTCAGCGAGCCTGACCACCCGATCCCGTTAGTCGCCTTTTACGACAAGCATGGGGTGCTGAAGACCTATTCTATCCCAGAATCTTCACGGGATCATTTATGTAAGTGTTCACATACGTTGATATTCATTAATCAGCTCAGGTGTACAACTGTACATCAAGTGTTGCCAAATAGATTCAGCTTGTTACAAAACTTTCCCAAATTCAAGTTAGTATAACAAAAATGATTTTTCAGCATTGTACGTATTGCAATAATAGACCAAAAATTAGAAAAACAATTCTCAGGTAATTCTACATTATTTTTTTTTCATTGACAGCAATATCTTGAAATACCTTTGAAGTAAATAATTTTAAACAAAACATTGCCTTTAACTCCAATTTGCCCGCCTCTATAGTTTAGAATTGTGGAAAAGATCTGCCTCCACTCCTCACTGTCACTGTGATACTGCAGCAGCAGAAACTAACATTTTTAGTCCTCTGGTCCTTATAGTTGGGTTTAACAACGCTTTTAACATTATTTCAGTTATATCACTGCGTGTCAGCTTAATGTGGCTGAAAAGCCTGATACAGGTCTCAGACGTTTACCACTTCGGTGAAGTGCTGCTGACAAACCTAAAAACATAATAGGGGCGAACCAGGATTCGAACCCACAATCAGATGTTTCTGGCGTGCCCAAGGGACGCAATTTTGCACAGCGAATTGACGCAGTAGTGTTTTTCACTGGCTACTAGACATCATGACACAGTATTGTCACTGGCTACTGGATGTCATGACAGTAATGTTGTCACTGGCTACTAGACATATTGACACAGTAGTGTTTGTCACTGGCTACTAGACATCATGATCATTGTGGGAAATACTATTTCACCTGCACTAGCCAGGGCTAGCTTGATAAGTTTTTATTTGACAATCTCAGATGTAAGTAGTGAGGTTTTGTACCCTACCAAATACAAGGAGAAATACCCCACTCAGAACAGTATACTGACTCTGAGGTGACCAGTCCTTGTTGTAGCTCCTTAATGGCGAGCACCAGGCAGGGTAACAACTAGTATCATCTTTAGCATCTTTTGACAGGGCCTGAGATCGAACCCTGGACCTTTCGCTCTCCGGACGGACGCTCTACCACAAGACCATGTTTTTTTGTACGTTATGAGCAAACAATGCTACCCCACCAAGTATATACAGATACCATAAAGCATGTACAGACACAATACACACAATAATTATGAGACTGATCTTGTTTCACATTGACTGTGATAATGATGAACTGTTTCACTGTTTGAACAATAATGAAAACAATCAAACAGATAACAAGCTATCAAAAGTTTGAGACAAGCACAGTTACCATGGTTACATTATAATCAGTTATTAGTTTCATGTTTCAAATATCAGATTAACAAATATGATGTAAAGATATGACAGTACAGCCCGAAGTGATGCAGGTCTTAAGTGAAACCCATGAGCACGGAAATAGTGCTGACAAACTTAGAAACACAATCAGGGCAAACCAGAATTCAAACCGACAAGGTTTCAGGCATGCCCAAAGGATGCAACTGGACTAATGAGATGACTGGGCCACCTGGTCCCCACCACGCAGAGACCATACAGAGCTCCAGATAAGCTTTTGGTGTTGTGGGTATTTTACCCATGCATTTTAAAATCATTGGGTATCAGTAATTCTATCTGGGTCTTCAAATTTCTGTTACCCACTAGTTTTTACACATGTGGGTATTTATATGGCTTTATAGGACTAAAAAAAACCCATGATACTTCCACAAGAAAGTGTGATGGCAAATGAACATGATGTAACTGTCATGGTGGAGTTTGGCAAGGTTGACGGAATGCCTGTTAATAATTTCAAAATAAGTTGCTGATTTGTAATCGAATATGCAGGGTTACTTCACAATATTTTGATGATATGCACAAGTTTTATTTTTGTAGTGCATCTGTAATGTTCGTTGCGTATTTGATAAGCTTGGATTTTATTTTACGCAGATACGCAGTATATCTCGAGCTCTGCCATAAAATCATCATGATCTTAAACAGAATAGAGCATAAACTGTATATGTTAAACACAAAATATATTCTCATACAGTGACTGCTACACCCTCAAATGGACAAGGGACATTACCAATATGTACATGAGCGGTAGAAACTGACATTTTTAGTGCACTTATCCTTTGATAACATAGAGCAAAACCCCTAAAAATAGCAAATTTCCACTCGTCCTTATGATACCTTAACTATTGGGCAGTTTGGCAAGGACTACAGGACTAGTGCTAATTTCTAATGCTGTTTATTCAGTCAATCAGCAATCGATCCCCATTATGATTGCTCTCAACAAACTAGTATTGGTCCGCATATCCTGTATTGTCCCTTAAGCCCCACTGTACTTGGGACAGTTGATTAATAGAGTGAACATGTTAAGTTCGTGTTTACAAGGCAAACCTGTATATCATACACACTGAGGCTCAATATCCTTCACTGATTTCAGAGAAGCGTCTACATCCTCTATATAATTCAAACTGGTATTTGAACATGTGAAACCAAATGCAAACCTATCTAAAACATTTCCCGAAACCATTTTACAATTTAATGTGTTATTTATTGTTTTTATGTGTGAGTGCAATGCATCCTGATGCACAAGACTGCTTGGAACGCTATCATACTGATAATGCGCCAATTCATAAGCTGAAAGTAAGCATCTACGTCTATCAAATAGCACAAGCATCAATATCACAATGAAACTACCACTGTTCCATTTCCTCCTTGTGCACACTGAATGATATGGAAGTTATTTTAACCATCAAATTCAAAACAATTGCAAAATGGGACTTGATAATTTCATGTCATTGTGACTTGTTGAAGATTTGACCTTATATTCCAACTGCATTCATTCATGCATAAGGGAAACATTTCCTCAAAGCAAATGTCTTATCAAAACATGCATTCTGGTAAATGTACCTTGTTTTGGGTCAAATATTGTGTGTGACTTTCTCCATATTTAGACTGGCTGCACAAGGACGCAAGGCCTACCTGACAGGGTTCATTTCACATTGACTGCATTCATGGCGTGAGTTTCAAGGCCACTGGGACAAGGGCTGCTTTTCTGGCACTATTTACGCATCAATAGTGACTATCAAAGATTGGGAAACTAATTCTACAAATAAACAATCACTAGACACGTCATACAAAACTACGTACGCTACTCAGTCGAGGGATTATGATTAATATATAATGATATGTAAATGTGCCAGGTCGCTGACGAGTCAAAGGGACACAACTCGTTGATATTTTCAAAACAAACCCACAAGGTGACTGTATAGTGCATACACTTTCATTCGAAACAATGTAAAAGTCACTCGCTGCTATAATAAATAACATTTCTTGTCAAAGTTAAATTGTTTATGGTAACATTATCAATACATGTGATAATGTTAATTACGATATGTTGACAAAACAAACTTTGCAAAAGTTATTGCGCCACGCGCATTCCATGCTGGAATTCTTACCTGGTTTTCCGACAAGTGTTTCGGTAGAATAGCGTCGTAGACGCTGAAAAACTGCTCTAAATTATTTTCTCGCAGTGAACAACCTAAGAGAAAGGCATATTTTTCAGTTTCATGAACATTTTCATCCAAAGGATGGTCCATTTTCTCAAGCGGCCATCTTGAATGGACAAGCCCGTCGCCAAGCAATTCTCTCGCGAGATTGTTCGAGACGTGTTCTGTTTCCTGATCATTTTCTATTTATTTCGGATTAGTAATTCTACATCGCTTGTGACAACGTGTCTGACAAAATGGCAGTAAACGTGTTCTTGTTCGTCCCTAACATCATAGGTACGTTTATGTTTCATTTTATTTATTACATTCCTCCAAAGTGCATTAATAATTTCCTTGGTTCTAAATATTGAGGGTCCATATGGGGGGAGGGGCACCTTGTTGACATTTGACTTCAGTGATTATAAGAACATGCTGTGCAATATATATACTAAGGTACATGTATTTGCACATAAACGGCCATTCGTGAGTTCTATTAGGTTATTTTGCACCAACATGGAAAATGTCTATTGTGTCAGTTTGGAATTCAAGAAAATATTATTGATCTTATGGTAAAATTTGATGAAATCAAAGCTTGCCAACAATAATAACTTAATCAATTATCATTACAAGATGTTTAAAACATATTTACCAAGGTGACATACGCATATTGGTTGTTGTTTGAAATTATCAACATCACACAATACTGATTGGACCCTCTTGATCAACAACGTGTCTGATACTTGAGTGTGACTGAAGAAGGACACAGAATAAATCTTGGGAAAGTTTCTAAGTTTCAGACTACACTAGGTTCTCCTGTCAAAAGTACACATATTCAGCATTGACCTCTCCTACCTCTCGGATTTTGAAAATATAAAATAAAGTTGAATAACCATGATAACTGCAATTATCAATTATGCTTATCTGTATTTTACATGTTACATTGTGGGATGTAAGCCATTGTGCAGATCAATAGGACCTGAAAGGTTTTATCAGCTGAGAGGACAATATTTGGCCCTAAGTCTGAAGTCAGTAAAACTTCCAAATTCATATTGTTATAGTTATGATTAGCCTAGTGGCCGATAACAGGACCAACAGAAGGAAGAGACTCTTATGATGTTTAGTTACCGGTTAAGAATGGACTTCAATATATTTTACCTTTATGGAGCTATAAACATGAAAATACAGAGGGCAAACTGTGTAAATCTGTGCATTGGTTTTTATATTTATACCTCCATAAACACAAAAAAACATGCTGAAGTCAATTCTTAAAAATAAATTTATGTGCGTCCAAAATGATATAACATTTCAGAGTGTTTATTTAATCTTTAACACATCCAAAATTGTTGACAACATCATAAAATGAATGACATCATTCAGCACAATAATGCAACACAGGCCACACCCGTTCCATTATCAGCCACTCAGGAAAATGTATTCTGTTAGTGGGTGTGGCCTACTTTTTTCTTTCTTTTTTGTCAAATGCAACAAAATCACTTGCAATTTGTTCATTTATTATTAACTGTGATGCATGTAATGTTAAAATAGCTTTGAATTTTGAAATAAGAACTTAATAATATACAAATGTTGAACAAGAGAGAAACAATTCAAAATTTGCCTAAGGGCATTTGTTTCGAACCCTAGGCAAATCCCTGCCATTAATTGTTTTCAGTTGCCTTTGTCTTGATATGTAAAACAGATAATACTTCCGTCTTATGTAATGTGTAAAAGTCCATCCATTAAGACTAAAGTCTGCTGAAAATAATATCAAGAGACGGGTTATTGCTAGTAGACTCAAAGATTTGACACTTCTTGGACTTGAGGGGCGGTCGGGTAGCCTAGTGGTTAAAGCGTTCTCTCGTCACGCCGAAGACCCGGGTTCGATTCCCAACATGGGTACAATGTATGAAGCCCATTTCTGGTGTGCCCCCGCCGTGATATTGCTGGAATATTGCTAAAAGCAGCGTAAAACCATACACACTCACTCACTCTAGGACTTGATTGAGAAGAACAAGAACAACTGGCCTAGCAATATGGACTGTCTGACTCTGTCATATGTAGGTACAAAATACTACACATAAACACACAGAGACTTTCAATGAATGATGAATGTGGAGGCATACTACCATTTTACAACCAAAATTATTGATGCGAAACAAGATGCTATATGAGCTGGCTGACAAGTAGTGTCAAAGTGATTCTCCTGTGTTGGGTTCCAGATTATTTCCGTGTGATCTTCGCGTTCATGTCCTTCTACTACATGCCCCATGATCACGTGAAGGCGTCCATCTTGTACCTGTTGAGTGGCTTCCTCGATGCCTTTGATGGCCTTGCGGCGAGAATGCTCAATCAAGGTAAGTCAAGTCCTGTTGTGAGTCCGGGTTAGATTTGCTCCCCCTAACCCGATGCTGGTTGTAAGAGGCGACCAAATGGATCGGATGGTCAGGCTTGGTGACTTGTGTGTCATCATACACGGCAGTGTGGATCATTCTACACCATGTCGGTGCGGTCAGGTAGCCTAGTGGTATAAGTGTTCGCTCGTCAGAAGACCTGCGTTCGATTCCCGACATGGGTACAATGTGTGAAGCCCATTTGTGGTGTCCCCCGCCGTGATATTGCTGGAATATTGCTAAAAGCGGCGTAAAACCTCACTCACTCTTCACCATATCAATCACTAGATTGTCTGGTCTAGACTCGGTTATTTACTGACTGCTGTCATAGAGCTTGATTTTTTGAGTGCACCTTTTTTGAGTGCAACAAACTAACAAACAAATACACAAACAAGGTAAGTAAAAGCTTCTCGAAATGTATTGATTGTGCTAAGATGTTGAAAAACGTTCATACCCAAATGGGGTGTGTTGTGCCCAAAGCATCCTTTCCCCTTTCTGAGTAGGGTGGGAGGGGTAGCCTACTGGTTAAAGTGTTTGCTTGTCCTGCCAAAGGCCCTGGTTCAATTCCAACACAGATTCAATGTGTGAAGCCCATTTCTGGTGACCCCAGTAATATGGTTGAAATATTGCAAAACCTGTTTAAAGAAATATTTACTCACATTCAATGAACATTTTGTACAAAAATATAAAAAAAGGACTGTATTCTGTGTCAGCTGTGACTGTGAACAGGAGGCCACGGGCCAAGAGTACATTGCGAAGAGATGCTGGCGTACAGTGTTAGAGCTGATATTCCCAGGCACATTAGTATTCCCATTGTGTGAAGCCCTTAATCATGTTAATGGGGGCCCCATGCCGCTATGGAATAATGCTAAAAGCTGCATAAAACCCATCCTTGACAATGAAGCCCGAGTTAGCCGTTTGTGCTTAAAACATCCAGATTTGTAAACTGTTAACGTGGTTAACAAGCAGCATGGTATACATGGTTAACAAGAACATTTGTTTGACACAAGACCATAGGGTTGGTTGAAAAGCTCTAAGTCTCATATACAAGTACTTGATCACTGCATGTTCCTCAAGTTGTCCATTTTCCAAAGGTCATAGGGCAGTGGGGTAGCCTAGTGGATTCAAGCATTTGCTCGTCACGCTGAAGGCCCGGGTTCGATTCCCAATATTGGTACAATATGTGAAGCCCATTTCTGGTGTCCACCTCTGTGATATTGCTGAAATATTGCTAAAAGCGGCATAAAACAATACTCACTCACTCAAAAGGTCAAAGACCCCTGCTTCATTTACTGACTTGTCACTGAGGAACATTTGTCCAGACGATGCAGGTGTTTGTGGATATACTGTATTAGACGTAATAAGCGCCCCGCTCTCATAAGCGCCCACGGCGATATTTGCTAATATATTGGCTAGTGAACAATCCCAATTAGCACCCCTTCCGATTGATCAATGTACACAAGACCTATTTATTCGTGTATAATACGCACTCATGTGTAATAAGCACCCTCAATTATGGGCAAATAAACTCTGGAAAAATATATATGTTGTATATAAACATTTCAGGCTGTCAGCATAAACCACAAAATTTATCTTTCAACTCTGTTTTTTATCACCAAAATGATATTCTAATAAGAGCCCCCTATTTCTAATTTTGAGAGCGCCCTGGGCGCTTATTACGTCGAATACGGTACCTTAATGAAAGAATGTTATGTCCACAACAAAATATTTTACTATTGCGCCGTTCCTTCTATATGAGACTCAGAACTTATCACTCAACCCTTGTAGTCCATTTTCTTTAGCCAAATAATAAAAAGTGTATATTAGTCACAGATGCTATTGTTACATTTGTAGAATGTATTCAACTCACCAGCATCAGCCCTAGATAATTTCTTTGGTACATGTGCAGTATATGAGATACGTGTCAGCCATATTTAAAAGCCTCCCAAATGAACAACCTCAGAAACATGGTCAGAATGTTGATAACACTAACAGATTTGTATAATTATACCACAAATTATAATGTAAATATGGTACGACTGGTAATAGTTGAATGTAATGGAATGTTAAATCGTGTCGCGGAGCATGAAGCTGACAAACGGTAAGTGATTTTGAATCGGCAATTTGTTGTAATTTGTTGTCAATAAAACATGTTGCTGGTATCTGGTATACTGCAAGCCATGACTTTCAGTTTTCCGGAAGTAAGCTACTTGCACGGTCAATTAATGTAGGTGTTTGTGTTAGCTGAAGTTTTAATGTTCTAGGAAGCCGCCTAGGTCACATGTTGGACCAGCTGATCGACCGGATCACCACGATGTGTCTGTGTGGAGCCCTCTGCTTCTTCTACCCCAAGTACATGCTGTTTTTCCAGTTCAGTATGGCCCTCGACATCTTCAGTCACTGGATCCACGTCCAGAGGTAGGTCCACATCCTCAGTCACTGGATCCACGTCCAGAGGTAGGTCCACATCTTCAGTCACTGGATCCACGTCCAGAGGTAGGTCGACATCTTCAGTCACTGGATCCATGTCCGGAGGTAGGTCCACATCTTCAGTCACTGGATCCACGTCCAGAGGTAGGTCGACATCTTCAGTCACTGGATCCACGTCCAGAGGTAGGTCCACATCTTCAGTCACTGGATCCACGTCTGGAGGTAGGTCGACATCTTCAGTCACTGGATCCATGTCTGGAGGTAGGTCCACATCTTCCATGATCTAGATCCATGTTCAGAGGTACGTCGACACTGTTAGTCGCTGGATCCACGTCCGGAGGTAGGTCGACATCTTCTGTGTCTAGATCCATGTCTAGAGGTAGGTCGAGGCTGCAGTCACTGTATCCACGTCCAGAGGTAGGTTGATAATGTCAGTCACTGGATCTATGTCTAGAGGTAGGTCGAGGATGCAGTTACTGGATCCATGTCTAGAGATATGTTGATACAGTCAGTCACTGGATCCATGTCTAGAGGTAGGTCGAGGCTGCAGTCACTAGATCCATGTCTAGAGGTAGGTCGAGGCTGCAGTCACTAGATCCATGTCTAGAGGTAGGTCGAGGCTGCAGTCCCTTGATCCATGTCAAGAGGTAGGTCGAGGCTGCAGTCACTGGATCCACGTTCAGAGGTAGGTTGTCACTGTCAGTCACTGGATCCACATCAACATCTTCAGTCACTGGATCCACATCCAGAGGTAGGTCGACATTCTTAGTCACTAGATCTTCGTTATATTTCAAGACAATGATCTCGTAAGTTAGTATCTTCAAATATAAACAAAAATAAAAAAACAAATGTCCCTTAAAGGCTTCCGTATGATTTTGTTGTCATGGCAACAATGATGTCACAATGGTCTACAAAGCGATGAGATGCATTTTCATTGTAGTGATATCTCCTACAAGACATCGGGGTAGATTTCAGCAGCCACGTGATACCTCCTGTGGATGTTGGTTTTGGATGATAAAATAATGTTGATGTAGGATATATAAATAAAGATGAGACAATGTTAATGATAACTTTCAGGAGTTATGTTGATGATGATGATGATGATGATGATATCCTCATTACAGCTGCATGCTGGCAGGGAAGAACAGCCACAAAACAATCGACCTGTCTGGCAACTTCATTCTCCGCCATTACTACCACAACAGGGTGAGTTGAGTACTTAGTGGTCAACATACAGAGTTATCTCCCTAACCTATACCAGGATCCTCTGGTTCAAATCCAATTTTCTCCCCCCTCATGATCATTGGTCTGTCTTCATGATATTCATAATTTTGGGTTTGATATAAGATGATATAACAGGAATATCTTTCACACAAACACTCACTCACTCATGGCTTATGTGCTCGTCATGGAGACCATCTTGGTTTGATTCTCTGTGAGAGGCCCATTATTGTTGTCCGTGGTGGGACAATATTTGTGTTCATGAGACACATGATTTATGTGTTTGTCAAGGCGAGACTGCCTCCATAGTCTAGTGGTAGAGCTTCAACCCCGAGAGTGAAAGGTCCAGGGTTCGATCACCAGCTGTGTCATACAAAAAAACGTTAAAAGATGGTACTTGTTGTTACCCTGTCTGGCACTTGGCATTAAGGGGCTTAAACAAGGACTGGTCGGCTCAGAGTCAGTATGCTGTATCTGAGTGGGGTATTCATGTTAAACTGCAGCATGGTATCTCAGTGAGCTAGCATCATAAAATCGGCATCAGTCCGGACTAGTACAAGCAGCCACACACACACATGCACGTCGCTATATAAGTGCAATAATCTTGGACACGAAGTTAAGCCCCATTTCACCTCACCACGCCTCATCATGGACACGATCTTGGTTTGATTCTCTATGAGAAGCCCATGATTTTTGTATCTGCAGTCATGAGTTCCACCCATATTCTTTTCCATGAGACAATCACCAGTGTTGAAACTAGGTCTCTGACGGTAACCATGGTAACTTGACATTCCACCATCTGGCTTGGATATTGAGTGAGGGGTTGTTGTACTATAGAAAATATTGGCAACCTTCCTGTACTCACTGAATAAGGCTAAAGCAAATAATAGTCTTGGTTCTCAGGCACCGCCTGCATCATCATAAAGTCTGCCGCACGTTTTGTTTTTATTTCCATTTTCAAAAAAAAGATAAAAATCCTAATACTAAACAACCATGCGATCCAGTATAGCACACAGTTACCTCCCTTTACATGCATATGCTTTACTGTGCATCTCGTGTTATGGTCATGGCAGCAACAAGTTTGTATGCTTGTTTATGTAGGGATGCTCTTTCCCAGGTTGACGGTACACAACTGTTTATTTGGGCACATACTAGTTTGATCAAGCAAAAAAAACAACAAAGCACCGCCTGCCCACACAAAATTTTCAAAAGTCTTTGCCTGTGAACCAATTCTTTTATTTTTTTAAGCTTAATACACATGATGCAGGAATGTTTTCTTGCTCAGTCACGATGGATCTTAGCTCTCTGGTGACCCATCGTATCACGTTTTGCTTACATGGATCGATGTGGGGTCCGTTTTACCTATACGCAAACAAATTGTGAATGGATGCAGGTTGTGATTGTTTGAATCATATCATTCTTATGAACATTTAAGAATTAACTTAATATTTTTGGAGGGGGTGGGTTAGCCCAGTGGTTAAAGTGTTTATTTGTCACGCAAAAAAGACCCAGGTTTCTTTCCCCACATTGGTACAATGTGTGCCCATTTCTGTTGTGCTCCGTCGTAATGTTGTTGAAATATTTCTACTCACTTAATATTTTTTGTGGGGGCACGGGTGGCCCAGTCGTCTAAGGCTCGGCAATTGGCTGTGCAGAGTTGCGTCCCTTGGGCACGCCAGAAACCTATGATTGTGGGTTCGAATACCGGTTCGCCCCAATTATGTTTCTAGGTTTGTCAGCACCATACCCGTGCTCGTGGGTTTCACCGAAGTGGTAAATGTCTTAGACCTGCATCACTTCAGGCTTTCCTCCCACATTAAGCTGACACGCCGCGATATGACTGGAATACTGTTAAAAGTGGCGTTAAACCCAACTCACTCACTCACTCACTAATATTTTTAGTGGTTGTCGAGTTATAAAAGTAGAAACCCCTTATAAGAAATACCGCTGTGCACACAGGATAATGTTTAGAACATGACCGCAACAATATGTCGAAATTTTGTTTTATGAACAAATACATTAACAATGATAACTTCACAGAAGGCATTTTAAACATTAACATGTTTTGTAACATTAACGAAACAAAACATTACGAAATCAATGACATCTTTCAGAGCTATGATGCGACGCAAGCCTCACCCGTTCTATTTATTATCAACCAATCATGAAACAGTAGTTTGGCCAAATTCCCGTTTGGTTTGTGGAAACATAAACACAAAGCAATTTCCCCCTAGTGGTTGTCTGGAGAGGTTCTCTGGAGAGGTTCTCCATCATGATTTTCCTTAGCTGTTCTCTCTAGCGGTTCTCTGGAGCTTTTCTCCGTAGTGGTTCTCCATCGTGGCTCTCCATCGTGGTTCGCCGTGGCTTTTCTCTGGAGTGTTTCTCCATAGCATTTCTCCATCGTGGTTCTCTATAGTGGTTTTCCTTAGCTGTTCTCTGGAGCATTTCTCCATCGTGGTTCTCTATAGTGGTTTTCCTCAGGTTTTCTCTGGAGCGTTTCTCCATAGCGATTCTCCATCATGGTTCTCCATCCTTGTTCACCATAGCTTTTCTCTGGAGGGTTTCTCTGGAGAGTTTCCGTATTTTATTTAAGACACTGCATCATTTGAACATTTCTATTCCTTGCAGACAATTCTGTTTGTGATGTGTGCTGCCAATGAGCTGTTCTTCTGTCTGTTGTACCTGACCTACTGGACCCCTGGACCCATATGTGAGTCTTAAATGTAGAGAATCTTGCAGACAACTTTTGTCATGATTGTGATAGAATATGTATATAATATCGTAAAGATAAATCTTGTAAGTCACTTCCTTATTAGGCATTATGAAGTCATATCAAATACAAATATGTATGAAGTTATGTAGAGTTAATGTTTCACATATAATTTATATATGAGGTCACACAGATATATATGGAGTAATGTGCAGGCTTACATATCAAAGAGACTGCCTCCGCCCAGAGAGCGGAAGGTCTGGGGTTCGATCCCCGGCCGCGTCATACCAAAAGACGTTAAAAGATGGTACTTGTACCAAGGACTGGTCGGCTCGGAGTCAGTATACTGTGTCTGAGTGGGGTATTCATGTTAAACTGCGGCATGGTATCTCAGTGGGCTAGCACTATAAATCGGCATCAGTCCAGACTAGTACAAGCAGCCACACAAACACACACACGTACATGCACGTCGCTATATAAGTGCAATAATCTTGAACGCGACGTTAAACCCCATTTCACCTCCCCTCACATATCAAAGACCTTACATATGAGGTCACAACCAGAAACACATAAGATCATGTGCAGGATTATGAGTGTCCACATGCAGATATTCAGTCTGACATTGTGTTGTAAATCTATTCAATATACAGCACTGTCCAAAGGCTAACACTTCATTTCTTGGACCCGCAAAGATCCGGGGTAGAATAGGTCTTCAGCAACCCATGCTTGCCATGAAAGGCAACTGTGGTTGTTGCAAGAGGCGACTAACGGGATCGGGTGGTCAGGCTCACTGACTTGGTTGATGCATGTCATCGTATCCCAATTGCGTAGATCGATGCTCATTATATCAATCACTGGATTGTCTGCCCAAGACTCGATTATTTACAGACCGCCGTCATATAGCTGGAATATTGCTGAGTGTGGCGTTAAACAACAAATAAACAAACTTCATTTCTTGAATGATCTTCAAGTAGTTTTATGTACAACCAGACCTTGACCCATTTCTTTAATGCCCTCAGTGCCTCTGGGCCCCCTGTCTATCGGACTGTGGACCCTCCTGCTCTACCTGTGTGCCCCTCTCTCCTTCATCAAAGCGGGCATCAGCGGCGTCCATCTCGTAACAGCATGTCAGAACCTGGCCATCATTGATGTTGCCGAGCGTGAGGCGGAGGAGCGCAAGAAAGCTGGGTAAAGGGAGACAACTTCATCAGCTTCAAGAATCTTCCATATGGATCTCCATCCACTCTTAACGAATGTTCTTGTGCTAGTTGTCCCCCTTGTTTATGTTGTCCATAGGTTGATGCATATTTCAATATCTAAGCATATAGCCACACTTTTACATTTTTGTGGTTTACTGATTACCCTTTGATCAAAACATTTTTGAAAAATTCAAATTCATACCTCAATTTGTGCAAAGCTATTCAATATTGTTAATGAATATGGAGGGGAGACGGGTAGCCAAGTGGTTAAAGCGTTCGCTTGTCACGCTGAAGACACGGGTTTGATCCCCCAGCTGGGTACAAAGTCTGAAGTCCATTTCTGGTGTCCCCTGTCGTGATATTTCTGGAATATTGCCGGAAGTGGCATAAAACCTCAGTCACTTCATCAATATGTGTCCTTGTGTTACATCTTGATTCTATTTTTTGGGGGGATTGGGTTGTGATCTGTAAACCGTGGCTAACAAAAGTGTAGCTCGAATGCTTGATGGTCTGTGCTAAATATTGTTAATAGTGCTCAGTAGAGAAGAGTTGTGTCCCTTGGGCATAACAGAAACCTATGGTCGTGGTTCAAATCCTGTTTTGCCCAAAAATGTTTCTAGCTTTGTCACACCATATACATGTTCATGGGTTTCACCGAAGTGGTAAACGTCCGAGACCTGCATCACTTCGGGTTTTGCTCCCACATGAAGCTGACACGCAGTGATATAACTGGAATACTGTTAAAAACAGCGTTAAACCCAACTCACTGTTTGTCCAGTATGGCAGGCCATATTGACATGTTACAAACTTGTTAGAGTATTTTCATAGTTGTTGATTATATTGCTACATTCTAATCAATCTGTCCAGGTCAAAAGTATTTTCACAATGTGCTAAAAATGGCTTCTAGTGTTGCAACGAACAGTTTCTAGTCTACTTGTCCTTATAATGATAACATATAGCAAAACCCTTAAAAATGGCAAATTTCTACTAGTCCTTATAATACCTTTACTATTGACCAGTCATGACCAGTCAAAAGGCGACTAACGGGATCGGGTGGTCAGGCTCGCTGACTTGGTTGATACATGTCATTGATCTCAATTTCATGGATTGATGCTCATGATATTAATCACTGGATTGTCTGGCCCAGACTTGATTATTTACAGACCGCCGTCATATAGCTGGAATATTGCTGAGTGTGGTGTTAAACAACAAACAAACCAAACCAAACAAACTATTGGCCAGTTAGGCAAGAACTACAGGACTAGTGCCAGTTTCTAATGCTGATATATTGATGTGTGAGGAGAGTAATTCTGTGTGACAGCGACACGTCTTTTATAAACCAAAATGAAATTTATTGTAGTTTGTTAATAAAACACCATTTTGAGGGCAAACTCCAGAACATATTGACCAATCAGACACCAGACGCAGATCCAGAGGGAGGTAGGGGGGTGATGGTGCACGGAGGCACATGCACCCTCTTTGAAGCCACTAAACCTATTGACATGTTCAAACACATAAACATTTGGTAACATGTTTTCAATAAACAACAAATAGTTGTTTTTTTAATTTGGTGCTGGCATTTTTTTTTCAATTTTGAGGGTCCCGTCAATTTTCATAAGATCTGTATCCACGCTTAGACACTTATGGTTTTACAAGATGTGTTGATAAAGTGCAAACAAAGGTGTATAAAACACAGAGTGGTTACAGATCGAGGGAAATACCCTAATCTCAGTTCCAACATATTTATATTGTTATGGATGAGTACTAATCACGACTGAATTGAATCAATGTTTGTAAAATGTTCAGAGACAAAGATACTGCAACACAAAAATATGCAGAAATAATTTGTATTACACTGAAACCAAACTGTTATTGGTTTGTGTAAATACTGTTGTGGGGGAATGATAGCTTTTGAAATCGTAGACCAAGGGAGATAACTAGAGCTGTCTTCTCTTCATACAGCTTGTTCCGTGTGGCCGTGGAAATCTTGTGTAATATTGTATCATCAGCAGCATTTAATCATGAACTGTTATTTATTATGCATCAAACATGTCGGATCATAAATTCGAAAATTGCAATATCATCCTAATCAGCCATAATAGTCTGTTTTAAACCCTTCCCCAACAAGATGGGTCAATATTATTACTTAGAATTTTTCAACACAGACCAACATATGTGACTCAGGAACAGCATAAGGCACACATTAGAGATAGTCAGATTACATGAATATGACATATAGTCATATATGTGGGGGTCATGGGTGGTCCAATCATCTAAGATTGTGCAGAGTTGTGTCCCTTGGGCATGCCAAAAACCTATGATTGTGGTGGGTTCAAATCCCGGTTTGCCCCGATTATGTTTCTAGGTTTGTCAGCACCCTACCCGTGCTCGTAGGTTTCACTGAAGTGGTAAACGTCTTAGAACTGCATCACTTCCGGCTTTCCTCCCACGTAAAGCTGACACGATATAACTGTAATACTGTTAAAAGCAGCGTGAAACCCAACTCACTCACTCGGAAATTCACATCCCTACACCAAAATTATACTTCGCTGTGTCAAGATTTGCGGACACCTCCGTAGAAGGTTGCCCCAGGTGAACGCTAAACAACACCCAATCAAAATGTAGGATGCATGGGTTCTTGATCCAATCAGATGCAAGCTTTCTTAAACAATTCAGCTTCATATCTTTAACACCTCGATTGGGAAATTTTGATCTCTTCCATAGGGAACTGCTACAGGACCCAGATATACCCTCAATAGTACACCACTGTGCATGTGGATACCTTGGTACTCAGAAATGACAGGAAGTATTAAACATCTATATTATAATAGTGCTGTTTTATTTCCACAATTTTATTTGTTTTAGAGATCTGATATGGTCGTCTGAATGTTCCACTCACTGTACCATGAGTTAAGAAGCTTCGATGCTGATTGGCTGATTAGATAGTTCACCTGACGCGGCATTCGATGATAGTGATTTCAGATCTTCACACAGATAATAATAATAATCATATCAGTGTAAATGTTTTGAATTTAATCAAACTGAAATTGAGCCATACTTACAACATGATTAGGCTAACGTTATCATAGTTCATTACAATGTCGGGGCGGTCGGGTAGCCTAGTGGTTAAAGCGTTCGCTCGTCACGCCGAAGACCCGGGTTTGATTCCCGACATGGGTACAATGTGTGAAGCCCATTTCTTGTGTCCCCTGCCGTGATGTTGCTGGAATATTGCTAAAAGCAGCGTAAAACCCTACTCACTCACTCACTAATTACAATGTCTGTGATTGGCAAGATGAGGTCTACACGTGGCAGTGGAACCTGGGATGGAATGAAGTCATGGTGTTATTTGCAAAAGAATTACCGTATTTGACGTGATAAGCGCCTGGGGCGCTCTCAAAATTAGAAATAGGGGTCTCTCATTAGAATATAATTTAGGTGATACAAAAACAGAGTTGAAAAATTGTAAATTTCGTAGTTTATGCTGACAGCCTGAAATGATACAAAAGAAAAGTATCATAGATGAAAGATATATTTTCCCCGAATTTAATTGCCCATAATTAAGGGTGCATATAACAGACGAGTGCGTCTGTGCGAGTGCGAATAAATTAGTCTTGTGTACATTGATCAATCGGAAGGGGTGCTAATTGGGATTGTTCGCCAGCAAATATATTAGCAAATGTCGCAGTGGGCACTTATTAGAGCGGGGCGCTTATTACGTCGAATACGGTATATTGATAAAGATATGTTTTAGTGAAAAAGAACAAACAAATTGTTTACATAACCAACTAGTTGAAAACATGCAGGTGAAATACTTTCATGCTTGTTGATGTCCCAATTGTTCATATTTCTTGTTTGCATTTCATTTTATTTATTTTTTATGCTACTTTTGTAAACAAAATATCATAACTTTTTGTCATTTTTTACATTTTTGTGTTTTGTGCTTGAAATATCTACTGCATTTTTGTATTATTTTTCCACCTTTTATATTGCATTTCATTAAGTGTATAGAACAAGAAGACATTCATGCATATCTAATCATGCCCTTGGAAGAGTCTTGTATACATTGAGGAATTAAACCAAACAATATGAAAGCCAGAGTCGACTAACTGTCCAGATGTAAGCTGGAGCAAATTGTTCTGTCTGTCCAGGGACCTGGCTTTAGGACAAGAGTGGGCAGGAAAATTACATCCTTGAGTGTGAAATACTTGAAGACCCTCTCCAAATATGTATAATATTTTAGCATTCTGTTATTTTTTGAAAAAGTCTCAGAGAGGATGTACAGTAATTCTGTTATGTCGAAACAATGTCAAACAGAACTGAACATCATGTAGACTGGAATCAGTCTCTGTTCAACCCAAAATTACTAAAAAGAAAAAAGAGGTCTGTTTGATGTATTCTCCACTTCAGTGTGTTCAAAATGAATATTAATAAATAAGGGAAGAATGATTGTGTGTAATAACTTTTTGAAATTTATACATGTGCATTTTGGCAATCCTCAATGCTGATTGGTCAATTGAAGATATGATGTCATCCATTGTTCATGACGTCACAGATGATTACATTACATCATCGAAACAATAGGCTGCCCTCAGTGAAGTTTCTCTATCATGTTGACATTTCATGTTATTTCTTTATTTTCTCTCTTGAAATGTCAATGAGGAATATAGGGAATGACCTACTGGAAACTCAGAATTACGGATTATCTGTCCCTTATGAAGGAACGCTGTAAGATTCTCGCCATTTACTTGGGATTAGCACTATTCACTAAATAGAGACAGATAATCTGTGATACCTTGAAGCTTGTGGGTTATTCTCATTATCCTCATTGGTGTCTCTTTAATGGGGTCCGGGGTTCGATCCCCGACCGCGTCATACCAAAAGACGTTAAAAGATGGTACTTGTTACCCTGTGTGGCGCTCGGCATAAAGGGGGTAAAACAAGGACTGATCGGCTCGGAGTCAGTATACTGTGTCTGAGTGGGGTTTTCATGTTAAACTGCGGCATGGTATCTCAGTGAGCTAGCACTATAAATCTGCATCAGTCCGGACTAGTACAAGCAGCCACACAAACACACACACGTACATGCACGTCGCTATGTAAGTGCAATAATCTTGAACGCGACGTTAAACCCCATTTCACCTCACCTCACCTCTTTAACGGTGTGGAAACACTGTTTGAGTGTCTGTCTTTGGATCAGTTTGTTAAGATACTGTAATTTGTTTATTACAAATGGAGTTTAGTCGAGTCTTCATTAAGGGATGTAGTGCCATTGGATTAGGAGTCGTTGCTGGTGCAATATGAACTTATACTGCCAGTGTGTCTAGGTCATACGGTGTTGTATTGAATGTGTTGTATTTGAAAGATTATCTGAATGTGTGTTGTATATCGTATTGTCATTATATTACCAATAAACTACCATTCCCAGGATTCAACAGTGTGGTTATATTTTTGCAGTGAATCAAGTGAGAGAAATGTACCTTAATGTGTTTATTGTTCACGCATTGCTCACATAGCGCTCATCTCAAAGCAGCTGCCTGTAAGGTGGTCCCCTGAAAGTGCTTGAATTTGAGCCCTCCTCTGCTGCAGTTTTCTCAACCAACCATTTATGACAGATGTTAGAGATGTCATAACTGATATACATTCTTTATACACCTGGGGCATTTTTCTGATATGTGATTGGATGGCACTGTAGGTTAAGGTCACGTAGTATGAACTGGTTTTCGAAAAAACCCTTTTGAACACAATAACTTGAGTATTTATGACTGGAATTTGATGTAAGATGGGGTCTCAATCACACATAATGCAAGCCTTGGAGGCCTTGACAGACCACAGATAATTATGTCCTTAAGGACCACATGTAATTGAGGCCTTGAAGGACCACACGTAATGGAGGCCTTGAAGGACCACACGTAATGGAGGCCTTGATGGACCACACGTAATTGAGGCCTTGAAGGACCATACATAATGGAGGCCTTGAAGGACCACATATAATGGAGGCCTTGAAGGATCACACATAATGGAGGCCTTGAAGGACCACACGTAATGGAGGCCTTGAAGGACCACACATAATGGAGGCCTTGAGGTATAACACATAATGGAGGCCTTGATGGACCACATGTAACGGAGTCCTTGATGGACCACACATAATGGAGGCCTTTAAGGACCACACGTAATGAGGCCTTGAAGAATAACACATAATGGAGGCCTTGATGGACCACACATAATGGAGGCCTTGATGGACCACATGTAACGGAATCCTTGATGGACCACACATAATGGAGGCCTTGATGGACCACATGTAAAGGAATCCTTGATGGACCACACATAATGGAGGCCTTGAAGGACCACACATAATGGTGACGTTCTCAGGAAACAAACGAGTTATCGTCTATTGTTAGTAATTAGAAACGGTGAAGACACCTAACCAGAACATGAAGACAAACAGTCGCCTCCTACCAGATATCATCTTGTGTTATGTTTTGATACATTACCCAGTCAAAGGCACATCACTACCCCATACATTGTGTATCACTCCGCAGCACTACAAGCATGACACATGCAAGTAACTGATAGTCAGTTTTCAATAATTAAAACCCAATATATTACCCTTTTTTTATATGTAGATATAATGATGAAACTGTTACAAATCTCAACAATTGAAACATAGGAATCAACATTCTCTCATGACAAACATGGCGCGAACCAGAACATGATTGAATGTTTGCTTGAGTCACATATTCCATTAAATTTGAATGTTAGAATTCAACGATTCGGTATCGACCTCTGTTGCCGTAAGTGTTACCTTTAATAAGCCCATACCATAGTTTTATTTGATCATAATACGAAAATCACTCTAAAAAGAGACAATAAAACACCGAGTCCTGAATTTGTAAATACTATTTAATGAAATTGAAAATATTTTGAAATGTAGTTCTAAAGAACACACATAATAAGCTTGTGTTAATGATCTACGGTTAGAAGTCGGAGCATCGTAACTAATTTGTAATGAAATTGAAAAGGATGAGTGAGTGGGTTGGGTTTAACGAGTCCTGAATTTGTAAATACTATTTAATGAAATTGAAAATGAAGAAAACTTGAGTTTTAAAATGTAGTTCTAAAGAACACACATGATAAGCTTGTGTTAATGATCTACGGTTAGAAGTCGGAGCATCGTGACCAAGTGTACTTTACGTCACGTAACTAATTTGTAATGAAATTGAAAAGGATGAGTGAGTGGGTTGGGTTTAACGCCGCTTTGAACAGTATTCCAGTTATTTCACAGCGTGATAATGAAAGAAACTTGGTAGTTTTGAAATGAAGTTTCACAGAACAAGCATGTGATATTGAGTCAATGATCTACGGCTAGAAGTAGGAGCATTGTGACGAAATAAACATGACGTCACAGTACGTCAGAGTCTCTATACTGCTAAAGTCATTGTTCCTCCCACTTTCCATCCAAAGTACACCGCAACCTCCTCCCTCCCGATGGCGACCTCAAGCAATAAGTTGTATGTCAGTTTATGGCACCCCAGGAGAACCAGTCACTTTGTCATGACAGAATCAAAGATCAGCTGCAGTTATGTCCCTTGACGTCGATTGAAACTGCGCATTTATTTTGTATATATATACTGAACAAAGACACCGAACTCAACTATCCGGCAAAGGAAAGTAGACACTTTAGAATTGAATTTGACCAAAAAACGTCATCAAAACGTTACTAGGCTGAAAACAGACGCCGAAACTCTGAAACTGTGATACCCGTCAAATACATCACCATTGAATAACCAGTTCCCGTTTGTTTCACTTTCAGCCACCATAAAACATGGGTGTAGACTTTCCTTTCCCCGGCAGTTTATGTCAGATGCTCGGGATTTTCAAATCTTTTGAAGCATGACCGCCTCGGTGGTCTAATGGTAGAGCGTCCGCCCGGAGAGCGGAAGGTCCGGAGCTCGATCCCCTACCGCGTCATACCAAAAGACGTTAAAAAATGGTACTTATTGTTACCCTGTCTGGCGCTCGGCATTAAGGGGCAAAAACAAGGACTGGTCGTCTCGGAGTCAGTATACTGTGTCTGAGTGGGGTATTCATGTTAAACTGCGGCATGGTATCTCGGTGAGCTAGGACTATAAATCGGCATGAGTCCGGACTAGTACAAGCAGCCACACACACACACATACACGTCGCTATATAAGTGCAATGATCTTGGACGCGACGTTAAACCCCACTTCACCTCACCTCACCTTTTGAAGAATGGAAGTCCCACAAGAAGGGACATGAGCAAGATAGGGTTGGTGTTTAGTATGTACGGTATGTGAAGTCTGGAGGCAGGTGCCTTTGTCTACAGAACGTCTAATACATACTCTTTTACGGAACATATGTTATACTCAACATACTGACATAACTATATGCGTAAAACAATTCATTGTCATTTCAAACTTGGACTACACTACCAACGTTTCAATGTGTTTGTACTCCGAGGAAGGTAATCACTGTTCGTCTATCCTTTCGGCATAGAAGCCCCACGCGATGTAACTGCAGTCATACATGGGATAGCGTTCATGTTGAGAACCTGACTCATGTTTAGTGAGTATGATAAATACAGGTAAGATGCTGGTTCCCTGTCAGGATGCGACATAGCAGACTGTGTATATAGAGAATATCACCCGTGTGTCTTTTGATATCAAATATATCAACACGAGTTGATAAAAGTGGAAAAATTCCGAGGCTTGCCGAGGATTTTTGCCACTTTTATCAACGAGTGTTGATATATTTGATATCAAAAGACACGAGGGTGAGATTTTATTTATCATCCAACATCATTCTTTCAACTTTTTCAATTTGTACACAGTAATTAGCAATGTCTTCAGTGTAAAAAGTACTGCAAACAGCTTCAGTAGCAGAGCCATTAGTGATGTCATTTGATTGTGACGTCATGGTAACAGTGACGTCATAATGGTCTGCAATGCATCGTGATGTAATTTCATTGCAGCGATATCTACAGTGTAGATATAGCTTGATCTCATCCAAGCGATATCTCCTGTGGGAGCCAGGTTTGGATGATAAAAACTATTCTGTTACGGAACATGTTGGTATCTCAATATATTGAAACAACTATTTCAAGTTTGGACCATGGTGCCAAGGTTTCAATGCAGTGCAGGTAGGTGATGGCTGTTCGTCTGTCCTTCAAGCATAGAAGCCCCACATGAACATAGCGCAGGTCATAAGCAGGACAGCGTTGACATTGAGAACAATTCTCCATGTCCTCCCCTCGTGGATGGACGTGTGTTTGGCCTCCAATACTCTCTTCTGCTCTGGGGTGAGCTCCTGTTGTTGGTTCATTTTCTCGATGCCACAGATCCACTGCGCCGCTTTCATGTACCATGGTGGACTGGCGTGATCCACTGCAACACGCCAAGACATGGAAAGAATGTAACGCAAAAAAAAACCCAACACAAAACAAAACCAACTGTAAACAATGATTATCGCCCCTTGGCTTTACCTGCCATTGCAATGAAATGCCTTAAGCGTATTATTAAGAGATCGTTATTGGTCAAAGGTAAGCATGTTCTTGATCTTTGCAATTTGCATACAGACCAAACAGGTGTCGATGATGAAACACAAACTCCCCTGCATAAAATTCATAGTCACCTGGATAAAAGTAACTCGTATGTAAGAATATTGTTCGTCGAGTTTCCATCAGCTTTCAATACCAGACAGCCCCACTTATTTCCACAGCTTTCTTGCAAAGATGTTAACTCAACTCTAGATCTCTGCGTCATCAATATCTCGCCCATTTTCTTTAATGACTGTCTTAATCGTTTTGTCAGTTGTTTTAGTGTCAGTTTTGCAGATGACGCTGCATTAGTACTATTGGGTAGGCAATATGAGCAATATTGAACATACTAACCTATTGGAGCAGCAGCCATGAGCAATATTGAACATACTGACCTATTGGAGCAGCGGCCATGAGCAATATTGAACATACTAACCTATTGGAGCAGCAGCCATGAGCAAGATGGAACATACTAACCTATTGGAGCAGCAGCCATGAGCAATATTGAACATACGAGCCTATTGGAGCAGCAGCCATGAGTAATATTGAAGAAACTAACATATTGGAGCAGCGGTCATGAGCAATATTGAACATACTAACCTATTGGAACATCAGCCATGGGCAATATTGAACATACTAACCTACTGGGCAATATTCAATATACTAACCTACTGGGGAGGGAACTATTGGCAATACTGAACATACTAACCTATTGGAACAGCAGCCATGGGCAATATTGAACATAATACCGAATCGGAGAATTAGATGGGGCTGCATTAGTACTTTTTGGGAGGGAGCAATGGGCAATATTCAATATACTAACCTACTGGGGAGGGAACTATGGGCAATACCGAACATACTAACCTATTGGAACAGCAGCCATGGGCAATAGTCAATATACTAACCTACTGGGGAGGGAACTATGGGCAATACTGAACATACTAACCTATTGGAACAGCAGCCATGGGCAATATTCAATATACTTACCTACTGGGGAGGGAACTATTGGCAATACTGAACATACTAACCTATTGGAACAGCAGCCATGGGCAATATTCAATATACTAACCTAATGGGGAGGGAACTATGGGCAATACTGAACATACTTACCTATTGGAACAGCAGCCATGGGCAATATTGAACATACTACCGAATCGGAGAAGAAGATGGCGGTGCATTAGTACCTTTGGGGAGGGAGCGATGGGCAATATTCAATATACTAGCCTAATGGGGAGGGAACTATGGGCAATACTGAACATACTAACCTATTGGAACAGCAGCCATGGGCAATATTCAATATACTAACCTACTGGGGAGGGAACTATGGGCAATACTGAACATACTAACCTATTGGAACAGCAGCCATGGGCAATATTGAACATACTACCGAATCGGAGAAGAAGATGGCGCTGCATTAGTACTTTTGGGGAGGGAGCGATGGGCAATATTCAATATACTAACCTACTGGGGAGGGAACTATGGGCAATACTGAACATACTAACCTATTGGAACAGCAGCCATGGGCAATATTGAACATACTACCGAATCGGAGAAGAAGATGGCGCTGCATTAGTACTTTTGGGGAGGGAGCAATGGGCAATATTCAATATACTAACCTACTGGGGAGGGAACTATGGGCAATACTGAACATACTAACCTATTGGAACAGCAGCCATGGGCAATATTCAATATACTAACCTAATGGGAAGGGAACTATGGGCAATACTAAACATACTAACCTATTGGAACAGCAGCCATGGGCAATATTGAACATACTACCGAATCGGAGAAGAAGATGGCGCTGCATTAGTACTTTTGGGGAGGGAGCGATGGGCAATATTCAATATACTAACCTAATGGGGAGGGAACTATGGGCAATACTGAACATACTAACCTATTGGAACAGCAGCCATGGGCAATATTGAACATACTACCGAATGGGAGAAGCAGATGGCGCTGCATTAGTACTTTTGGGGAGGGAGCAATGGGCAATATTCAATATACTAACCTACTGGGGAGGGAACTATGGGCAATACTGAACATACTTACCTATTGGAACAGCAGCCATGGGCAATATTCAATATACTTACCTACTGGGGAGGGAACTATGGGCAATACTGAACATACTAACCTATTGGAACAGCAGCCATGGGCAATATTCAATATACTAACCTTTCGGGAGGGAACTATTGGCAATACTGAACATACTAACCTATTGGAACAGCAGCCATGGGCAATATTCAACATACTAACCTACTGGGGAGTGAACCACGGGAATATTCAACATACTAACGAATGGGAGAAGCAGATGGCGCTGCATTAGTACTTTTGGGTAGGGAGCCATTGGCAATATTCAATATACTAACCTACCAGTGAGGGAACTATGGGCAATACTGACCATACTAACCTATTGGAGCACCAGCCATGGGCAATATTGAATGTGCTAACCTACTGGTGAGGGAACAATGGGCAATACTGACCATACTAACCTATTGGAGCACCAGCCATAGGCAATATTGAATGTGCTAACCTACTGGTGAGGGAACAATGGGCAATACTGACCATACTAACCTATTGGAGCAGCAGCCATGGGCAATATTGAATGTGCTAACCTACTGGTGAGGGAACAATGGGCAATACTGACCATACTAACCTATTGGAGCACCAGCCATGGACAATATTGAATGTGCTAACCTACTGGTGAGGGAACAATGGGCAATACTGAACATACTAACCTATTGGAGCAGCAGCCATGGACAATATTTGACATACTAACCTAACGGAGCAGTGGTCAAGGACAATTTTGAACAAACACAGCTTTTTGAGCGGAAGCCATGGGTAATATCGACCACATTTAACTATTGGGGAGGGAGCCATGGGCAATATTGAACATACTAACCTTTCTCCTTCTCCTCCTGGGCTACTTGCTCCTCGTCGATGACAACACGCGGCCAAGCCTCATGGCGGTTCCAGAATGTCAGCCGAACCAACTGGAAATGATTACAGATAAAACATCATTACATGAAATGTGTCAATGTTTTGCATCTCAAAGCAATCCAGTGCAAACCGTTGTAATCTATTGCATCCATTGGATGATAGGGATCAACATTATCAACTTTGTAGCAGAACATTATGTCATTAAAAGTTCGTTTGAGACGATGTGCTAAATTGCATCTTGCATTGTTGGGCTTATATATTTTACATATGACAGATCTTGAGGACAAATGCTAATGAAAAGGGAATTCCAACGTGGTGGTCATTAATTGGCTCTGTGAGCGGACATGACAGTCCGGGGTAAAATAGGTCTTCAGAAACCTATGCTTGTTCTAACCAGCTACTTTGCTTGTCGTAATGGACGACTAACGGGATCGGGTGGTCAGGCGCGCTGACATGGTTGATGCTTGTCATCGTTTCCCAATGGCTTGGATCGATGCTCATAATGTCAATCACTGGATTATCTGGTCCAGACTCGATTATTTACAGACCGCTGGAATATTGCCGAGTGCGGCGTTAAAAAACAAACAAACATATGACAGATTTTGAAGACAAATGTTTATGAAAGTGAAATTCTCACATGGATGTCATCAATTGACTCTGTGAGCAGACTGATGATGATGGTGACAATGGTGACGATGAGGAACAGGATACACCCGAAGTGGAGGTAGTGGACTTTGGAGAGGATGTCAGGCATGGGGTTGTCTGAGGTTTCACCGCAGGGGGTGGCAGCATACGAGTACTCCCAGGCAAAGCGGATCAGCCCAGTGACGAGTCCGACCATCAGGCCCCAGAAAGCACCCTGCAAAGACGGTATAAGAAAACGTGTGTAACACATATCATGATAGATACACATTCACTATCTAGTAGTCAACGTGACTATTAACTAGAAACACACATTCAGAATACATGATTATTTGCTGTGAAAGGAGGAGTATCGCAAAGGGCCTTTGCCTTGTCTATGCACCGATAAAGCTGATTCAACTACAGACAGTGATTTTGCTTTTTAGTTTTTTTCTTCATACTTCTTTGCTTCAAAACATCATTGCATTAACAAGGACAATGTATGCAGATGAAAATAATAACCCATACTATACAAATAGGATAGAAGTCCATACGATTCTGTCACCAATAAAGACCGCCTCCGTGGTCTAATGGTAGAGCGTCCGCCCGGAGAGCGAAAGGTCCGGGGTTCGATCCCCGGCCCGTCATACCAAAAGACATTAAAAGATGGTACTTGTTATTACCCTGTCTGGCGCTCGTCATTAAAGGGCTAAAACAAGGACTGGTCGGTATACTGTGTCTGAGTTGGGTATTCATGTTAAACTGCGGCATGGTATCTCAGTGTGCTAGCACTATAAATCGGCATGAGTCCGGACTAGTACAAGCAGCCACACACACACGTGCATGCACGTCGCTATATAAGTGCAATAATCTTGGACTCGACGTTCAACCCAATTTCACCTCACCTCACCTGTCACCAATAGTAATCAGTGCACGTGTACTAACAGGTTCATTGGTGCGTTTCCAGAAGACGGCGAGCAGGTAGATGGCACAGACAGGAGGAGCAAGGAAACTGGTGATTCCCTGGATGTAGTGGAACAGCTCGCTGATGTTCTGGACGATGGGGATCCAGGCAATACTGACACCAACAAGGATGAGGATGCAGACTCTGGGAAGAAAGTTGCAGCTGCATTAGCTTGGCTATATACCACGTACTAGAAGGAAGTAGAGGTAACGTAAAGATCGTATGATAGGTAAGTAATAGTCCACTGATAGACCACGTTCCCAGCCCTACCTGCCCACAATCATGAACCATGTTCCCAGCCCTACCTGCCCACAATCATGAACCTATTCCCAGACCTACTTGCCCACAATCATGAACCATGTTCCCAGCCCTACCTGCCCACAATCATGAACCATGTTCCCAGCCCTACCTGCCCACAATCATGAACCATGTTCCCAGCCCTACCTGCCCACAGTCATGAACCATGTTCCCAGCCCTACCTGCCCATAATCATGAACCATGTTCCCAGCCCTATCTTGCCCACAATCATGAACCATGTTCCCAGCCCTACCTGCCCACAATCATGAACCATGTTCCCAGCCCTACCTGCCCACAATCATGAACCACGTTCCCTGCCCTACCTGCCAACAATCATGAACCATGTTCTCAGCCCTACCTGCCCACAATCACGAACCACGTTCCCTGCCCTACCTGCCAACAATCATGAACCACGTTCCCTGCCCTACCTGCCCACAATCATGAACCACGTTCCCTGCCCTACCTGCCCACAATCATGAACCATGTTCCCAGCCCTACCTGCCCACAATCATGAACCATGTTCCCAGCCCTACCTGCCCACAATCATGAACCATGTTCCCAGCCCTACCTGCCCACAGTCATGAACCATGTTCCCAGCCCTACCTGCCCATAATCATGAACCATGTTCCCAGCCCTATCTTGCCCACAATCATGAACCATGTTCCCAGCCCTACCTGCCAACAATCATGAACCATGTTCTCAGCCCTACCTGCCCACAATCATGAACCACGTTCCCTGCCCTACCTGCCAACAATCATGAACCATGTTCTCAGCCCTACCTGCCCACAATCACGAACCACGTTCCCTGCCCTACCTGCCAACAATCATGAACCACGTTCCCTGCCCTACCTGCCCACAATCATGAACCACGTTCCCTGCCCTACCTGCCCACAATCATGAACCATGTTCCCAGCCCTACCTGCCCACAATCATGAACCATGTTCCCAGCCCTAATTGCCCACAATCATGAACCATGTTCCCTGCCCTACTTGCCAACAATCATGAACCATGTTCCCTGCCCTACCTGCCCACAATCATGAACCATGTTCCCAGCCCTATCTTGCCCACAATCATGAACCACGTTCCCTGCCCTACCTGCCAACAATCATGAACCACGTTCCCTGCCCTACCTGCCCACAATCACGAACCACGTTCCCTGCCCTACCTGCCAACAATCATGAACCACGTTCCCTGCCCTACCTGCCCACAATCATGAACTACGTTCCCTGCCCTACCTACCCACAATCATGAACTACGTTCCCTGCCCTACCTGCCAACAATCATGAACCATGTTCCCAGCCCTATCTTGCCCACAATCATGAACCACGTTCCCTGCCCTACCTGCCAACAATCATGAACCACGTTCCCTGCCCTACCTACCCACAATCATGAACTACGTTCCCTGCCCTACCTACCCACAATCATGAACCACGTTCCCTGCCCTACCTGCCCACAATCATGAGTTCCACATCAGAAGCCTTTGTTCTGAACCGTGTCCAGATGTCCATGGTGAAGAGGGTGGAGCTGCTGTTGAAGATGGAGGTGAGGGAGGAGATGAGGGCGGACATCATAACAGCCAGCATGAGACCTCGGAGTCCAGGGGGCATCAGTTCCAGCACCAGAGTCGGGTAGGCGATGTTGGTGCAGCCAGCACGACTTCCGCACACCTTGAAACACTCATCTGGGTCGGCACAGGCTACAGTATCTGTGGATATAATGATAAATAATTGGCAGGGTAAGTGAGTGAGTGAGTGGGTTTAACGCCGCTTTTAACAATATTCCAGTTATATCACGGCGTGTCAGATTAATGTGGGAGGAAAGCCCGAAGTGATGCAGGTCTCAGACGTTTACCACTTCGGTGAAACCCACGAGCACGGGTATGGTCCTGACAAACCTAGAAACATAATCGGAGCGAACCGGGATTCGAACCCACAATCATAGGTTTCTGGCGTACCCAAGGGACGCAACTCTGCACAGCGAATCGCGGCGCCTTAGACGACTGGGCCACCCGTGCCCCCGAAACAACTATGAAGTGAGTGAGTGAGTGAATATGGTTTTACGTCGTTTTTAGCAATATTCCAGCAATATCACGGCGGGGGACACCAGAAATGGGCTTCACACATTGTACCCATGTCGGGAATCGAACCCGGGTCTTCGGCGTAACTATGAAGTGAAAAATTTGGACAGGTTTATATAAATAGTGCAATCAGCAAGCACAACATGCTGTAACCCAAATACAGTAAAGTACGGTTATATCGAACTCAAAGGGACTACTAATTTTAGTTCGTTATAACCGTAGTTTGTTATAAGCATATATACAGCATAACTACAGCAAATAGTCGGGACCAAAAAAGTAAGTTCGTTATATCCGTCAGTTCGTTATAAGCGTGTTCGTTATAACCGTGGTTTACTGTACAGGTAAGAAACCACTGACCGGGGAACAGTATTCTGGAGATCATCCCTGGGAAGACGATGAGGAACATGGGGAGGAACTTGAGGTAACCAGCGAGGATGGCGCCGGCCTTGGCGTTGGAGATGTTCTTGGCAGCCAGAGCCCTCTGTACAATAACCTGCAGAGAAACATAGGTAAAAGTTAATACCGATGAATACCGATGACGGAATATTCAACTGTGTATATTTACAGCATTCCACCACATTCGTTGAGAGCATGATGTAACATTTACTTATATCCTCTGCCTGAGGAGAATAAATACAGACCGTTTTGTTGACATATTTATATTGCATGTTCTGGTTATTTGGAAATCAACGCTTGGCTTACCTCTGTGATAACAAATGACGATCTGGGTATCGATGGTGGGAGTCGAGTGTTTGACTCCCTTCCAGGACATACTTGGTTAGACCACTAGTACCAGTATATGCCACCAGGAGCCATATAAACCTGGGTGTCGATGGTGGGAGTAGAGGAGTGTTCAACTCCAGGACATACCTGGTCAGAGCACCAGTACCAGTGATATGTCACCAGGAGCCATATATACCTGGGTATCGATGGTGGGAGTAGAGGAGTGTTTGACTCCAGGACATACCTGGTCAGAGCACCAGTGATATACCACCAGGAGCCATATATACCAGGGTATCGATGGTGGGAGTAGAGGAGTGTTTTACTCCAGGACATACCTGGTCAGAGCACCAGTACCAGATGGAGGAGATGGTGAGGCCGAACATGATTCCAGGCCAGGGAAGACCAGGATCTTCTGGGGATCTGATGAGATGCATGGAGTTGGCTGGAGGTATGCCGCACTTGGTGTAGCTGTAGCTGTCGTTGGGCATGCCGTAGTGGACCTTCGTTGTATTGGGCCATGCTGCGAAAAACTTATTCACGACCTCCTCATAACTGTCGAATTGCATAAAACCTGGTCAGTAAAGAGAAAACTGTTATATAAGTAAAATACAGAGCTTAACACTGGAACATTTCCCTTTCTCATCCAAAACTGGCTTCCACATATATCCCTTAGGTGACATCAAGCGATATCTCCTTGGACATATCGCCTGAATGAAATTGCATCACAGTGCTTTGTGGACCAATGTGACGTCGTTACGGCGGCGTCACCTTAAACGACGTCACTGCGCCCTACGTATATACACACGTTCATCTGTTTAAAAGGGGCGGTGGGCTAGCCTAGTAGTTAAAGTGTTCGCTCGTCGCGCCGAAGGCCCGTGTTCGATTCCCGACATGGGTACAATGTGTGAAGCCCATTTCTGGTGTCTCTCCGCCGTGATTTTCTGGAATATTGCTAAAAGTGGTGTAAAACCATACTCACTCATTCATCTTTTAAAACACCGACACATTTCAGTGAAATATTTCTTTTTAAAAAATTGATCGGCAAGCTCATAGTATAGACACTGAACGTAAAACAATTGTGACGTGGCAAGAAAAGAGTTTTACAGATAAAACGAATGGCCATTTAAATAACTTGATTCTTTGACGAGTATATTTTGAAAAATCTATTGTCCTGTATCACCTGACACGCCATTTGGTTGCGATAACTAGCATGACGATTGTGTTTGTTATCAATAAGAGAGTCGATGTATAATGATTATTGTTTAGCTTTATTTCTCATCCCATGATGGCAGTTCAACTCAAGAAAAAGAAATGAGTGAGTGAGTATGGTTTTACGCCTCTTTTAGCAATATTCCAGCAACATCACCGCGGGGGACACCAGAAATGGGCTTCACACATTGTACCCATGTCGGGAATCGAACTCGGGTCTTTGCCATGACGTGCGAACGCTTTAACCACTAGGCTACCCGATCGCCCCCAAAACGAATAAGGGGTGGCTGAAAAGTTCGGACCTAAATACAAAGGTTATACAGTACACCTTTAACAGTTCGAATGTGTTAAGTACAATACTTTTGCATTTCATTACGAAATGAAATTTCATTGCATATTTCTGCAGGCATCAAAGTGACTAGGTATTCTCTGTTGATGAAAATGAGCAAAACTGGTTTTCGTGCTGTCATCGAGTATCTCCATCAGCTGTCCATGGTGTCAACGTTGGAGGGATGATGCTCCTTCCCATGCCACTGTCAAGAGGTGAGGAGGAGAGTTCGGGAGGGGGAGAGATAGCATCGAAGATCAGGAAGACCATCAGCTGTCACCACTAAAGAAACTTGATAAAATACACATAGGGGGCACGGGTGGCCCAGTCGTCTAAGGAGCCGCGATTCGCTGTGCTGGGTTGCGTCCCTTGGGCACGCAAGAAACCTATGATCATGGGTTCGAATCCCGGTTCGCCCCGATTATGGTTCTAGGTTTGTCCGCACCATACCCGTTCTCGTGGGTTTCACCGAAGTGGTAAACGTCTGAGACCTGCATCACTTCGGGCTTTCCTCCCAGAGTAAGCTGACACGCCGCGATATAACTGGAGTACTGTTAAAAGCGGCGTTAAACCCAACTCACTCACTCACTCACTGACTTCACAGGAATCTCTCATGAGAGAATTGAGAACATTCTGAGGAATGATCTGGGCGTGACAAAGGTTTCAGCATGCTCTTAATGAGAAACGCTCATCATCTCTCGTAAGAACTGAAGTCGTTTTGAGACCCAGCTGATTTTGTTGAGCGATTTCTTGAAAAATATTTAACTGGAAATTGGGCTCATAACGTTTCAGCCACCCCTCCGTTGTTCAAGGACAGTGACAATGAATATATTTTGATGTGTATTTATGACCTTTCATTTGTTAGAGGGCGGGGACGTCGTGAGAACATTTGATTTATTTTACAAAAACACACAGGTATAATACAGACAGTAATAAACTAAAAATGTCACTTACTCATCACCATGAGGACGATGCTGCCTCCGATCATAATCAGTGTCTGAATGAAGTCAGTCCAGATGACAGCAGTCAGTCCACCTGGGAATATACATATCTCAGTGTCACGTGTACAGTCAGACCATGTGGGAATATACATATCTCAATGTCACGTGTACAGTCAGACCACCTGGGAATATACATATATCAGTGTCTGGATGAAGTCAGTCCAGATGACAACAGTCAGTCCACCTGGGAATATACATATATCATTGACATATGTAAAGTCAGTCCACCTGGGAATATACATATCTCAGTGTCAGGTGTACAGTCAGTCCACCTGGGAATATACATATCTCAATGTCACGTGTACAGTCAGACCACCTAGGAATATACATATCTCAGTGTCACGTGTACAGTCAGTCCACCTGGGAATATACATATATCAGTGACATGTGTACAGTCAGTCCACCTGGGAATATACATATCTCAGTGTCACGTGTACAGTCAGACCACCTAGGAATATACATATATCAGTGACACGTGTACAGTCAGACCACATGGGAATATACATATCTCAGTGTCACGTGTACAGTCAGTCCACCTGGGAATATACATATCTCAGTGTCACGTGTACAGTCAGACCACCTGGGAATATACATATGTCAGTGTCACATGTACAGTCAGTCCACCTGGGAATATACATATCTCAGTGTCACGTGTACAGTCAGACCAACTAGGAATATACATATATCAGTGTCACGTGTACAGTCAGACCACCCAGGAATATACATATATCAGTGTCATGTGTACTTTCAGACCACCTAGGAATATACATATATCAATGTCACGTGTACAGTCAGACCACCTAGGAATATACATATCTCAGTGTTACGTGTACAGTCAGACCACCTAGGAATATACATATATCAGTGTCACGTGTACAGTCAGACCACCTGGGAATATACATATATCAGTGTCACGTGTACAATCAGACCACCTAGGAATATACATATATCAGTGTCACGTGTACAGTCAGACCACCTAGGAATATACATATATCAGTGTCACGTGTACAGTCAGACCACCTAGGAATATACATATATCAGTGTCACATGTACAGTCAGACCACCTAGGAATATACATATCTCAGTGTCACGTGTACAGTCAGACTATGTGGGAATATACATATCTCAGTGTCACGTGTACAGTCAGACCAACTAGGAATATACATATATCAGTGTCACGTGTACAGTCAGACCACCCAGGAATATACATATATCAGTGTCACGTGTACAGTCAGACCACCCAGGAATATACATATATCAGTGTCACGTGTACAGTCAGACCACCTAGGAATATACATATATCAGTGTCACGTGTACAGTCGAACCACCTAGGAATATACATATATTAGTGTCACGTGTACAGTCAGACCACCTAGGAATATACATATATCAATGTCACGTGTACAGTCAGACCACCTAGGAATATACATATATCAGTGTCACGTGTACAGTCAGACCATGTGGGAATACACATATATCAATGTCACGTGTACAGTCAGTCCACCTGGGAATATACATATATCAGTGTCACGTGTACAGTCAGACCATGTGGGAATATACATATATCAGTGTCACGTGTACAGTCAGACCACCTGGGAATATACATATCTCAGTGACACGTGTACAATCAGACCACCTGGGAATATACATATATCAGTGTCACGTGTACAATCAGACCACCTGGGAATATACATATATCAGTGTCACGTGTACAGTCAGACCACCTGGGAATATACATATATCAGTGTCTGGATGAAGTCAGTCCAGATGAGAACAGTCAGTCCACCTGGGAATATACATATATCATTGACATGTGTAAAGTCAGTCCACCTGGGAATATACATATCTCAGTGTCAGGTGTACAGTCAGACCACCTAGGAATACACATATCTCAATGTCACGTGTACAGTCAGACCACCTAGGAATATACATATATCAGTGTCACGTGTACAGTCAGACCACCTAGGAATATACATATATCAGTGTCACGTGTACAATCAGACCACCTAGGAATATACATATATCAGTGTCACGTGTACAGTCAGACCACCTAGGAATATACATATCTCAGTGTCACATGTACAGTCAGACCACCTAGGAATATACATATCTCAGTGCCACATGTACAGTCAGACCACCTAGGAATATACATATATCAGTGTCACGTGTACAATCAGACCACCTGGGAATATACATATATCAGTGTCACGTGTACAGTCAGACCACCTAGGAATATACATATATCGGTGTCACGTGTACAGTCAGACCACCTAGGAATATACATATATCAGTGTCACGTGTACAGTCAGACCACCTAGGAATATACATATATCAGTGTCACGTGTACAGTCAGACCACCTGGGAATATACATATATCGGTGTCACGTGTACAGTCAGACCACCTAGGAATAAACATATCTCAGTGTCACATGTACAGTCAGACCACCTAGGAATATACATGTGCCTTTTCGTTTTTTGCCGATTTTCAGTGACCCATACACATAACTTTCATCACTATTTTGCCTTTGAAGCCCCGTGGAATCTGTATCGGCAGATATTGGAGACTAACTGTTCTCAGGCGCTGATGGAAGGGTAACATACCTCCAATTGATAAGATGGCGGTCACCAGGAGGAAGATGATGATAGCCAAATACAGGTTGATTTCTGGGACAGCTTGAGTCAGGAAGATGGCACCGGAGTACAAGTCCGCCTGGTGGACGTAGACAATGCCATGACGACATGCATAATGGGATATATCACATACGTCAACATGTAAGTATTGCAACTGATTTAGATCTTGGTGAGTGCATTGAGATTATATCAACTTACTGATTTAAAAAAAAAAAAAATATTCTCCATTTCTAACAGTGGTACAGGCATTGTGTGATCATTGTCAATATTGATATTTTACATTTATTTTTCGATGGACACAGATAAGGACATAATAAGGTATAACTAATTTCCAATAGTTATTACATATATCTTACATTAGCCTATCAATAGAAATTCAGACACAGGAAACGTTTGAAGCAATGTGAATAAGAGAAGATTTCTTCAGACTTACTGGTTGGGAAGCGTATGTATAATTATCCACAAAGAGTAGAAATAGTCAGGTCCGCACATAGAGAAATATTTTCATTTTGTACTATTATAGTATCTGACGATTTCTTTCTTCATTTGTACCAGAAAGACATGACGTCTTTTGTTTTACATCTGTAAATTATTTTTTCAACTAGTAAAATTATACAATTAACAACATTGTTATGTTTATTTTTTATTCCCAATATAATGTTTTTGCTTTGGTAAAGTCAAAGTACAGTAAACTACGGTTATAACCAATTCAAAGGGACCACGAATTTTAGTTCGTTATAGCCGTAGTTCATTATATGCATATATACAGCATAACTACAGCAAATAGTCGGGACAAAATAACAAGTTCGTTATATCCGTCAGTTCGTTAGAAGCGTGTTCATTATAAACGTAGTTTACTGTAAGGCCTAGTGGTCTTAGTATCCAGTTTCCAAATAGCATTAGCATCACAGTCCCAAAAACGTGTTTCGAGTGACTGTTTACAAAAACTATTTATAGGTGAGTCAATATATATGTATCTAATTTTGTAACGAAAATATCTTGTTGGCAATATATTGTGCAAAAATTCTATAGTGTAACCAAATCAAATCTGAACTCAGTGTACACGTTGGTGGTACAATATTGAAATTTCCCATTCATTATCTGTAAATGTTAAAGGAGCATATCTTCATATACTTTTGAGACAAGGTAGTCTAGTAAACCAAAGAATTTTGTAAGATTCATATTTTGTAATATTTACCCGTGCCTCTTTTTTCAAAACAGATAAGTTATAAGGAAATACAGGATTGCAAAGCTCTCCTTTTCACAATCTATTATTTAGCCTTTTCCCTTAATCATCAATAGCTTTCCTTATGCCTTCATATATCAGAAAATGTGTATCTTTAGAATATTTTTCCACAATCTCATTAAAATGAGACCTCAGTTCTTGCTACCGCTAAACACAGATCTGAGGACACCCCATTAGGGGTCACGTCAGAACGACCTTTCATCCAACTAATCAGAGCGTCGCTTACCAGATTATGAAAGTGACAGTCGGAATGTGATTTCTAATCAACCTCGAAAACTTTAACAGGGGGTATTCCGAACGATAGTTAAGGGTTTAACGACCGAATCCATACAATCTAGATAATCTATTAGCCATTCCAGAATGTTCTTTTGTTCAGGTTTAAAATTTGTAATCGAGAATTTGTCAAAATATGTTTCGAAGCGTAGTCGCCAATTTGAAATTAGTGCCGTAAAGCACGAGACAGCTTCCTTCTGATTAGTCAATCAATTGGTCGGTCAAAGTTCGCGCAAGGTCGGTCTGACGTGACCCATAATGGGATGTCCTCAGATCTTTGTTTAGCGGGAGCAAGAACAAAGATCTGATTTTAATGAATGATTTATCCATTAATTCTTGTAACGTATAGAAAAAAACACGTTTTCAGTTAGTGAATTGTTAGCAAAAATGATTACTTTTTCATACCAATGGTTATAGATAACCGATTTCTCTTCTATTATTTAAATCATTGTTATGACATATAGATTGTGATTGTATTTCAGATTCTTTACTTACTGAGGTCTTGGTGAATACATTGAAAATATTTCAACTTACAGAGATCTTGGTGAAGACATTGAACATATTTCAACTTACAGAGATCTTGGTGAAGACATTGAACATATTTTAACTTACAGAGATCTTGGTGAAGACATTGAACATATTTCAACTTAAAGAGATCTTGGTGAAGACATTGAACATATTTCAACTTACAGAGATCTTGGTGAAGACATTGAACATATTTCAACTTACAGAGATCTTGGTGAAGACATTGGACATATTTCAACTTACAGAGATCTTGGTGAAGACATTGAACATATTTCAACTTACAGAGATCTTGGTGAAGACATTGAACATATTTCAACTTACAGAGATCTTGGTGAAGACATTGAACATATTTCAACTTACAGAGATCTTGGTGAAGACATTGAACATATTTCAACTTACAGAGATCTTGGTGAAGACACTGAACATATTTCAACTTACAGAGATCTTGGTGAAGACATTGAACATATTTCAACTTACAGAGATCTTGGTGAAGACATTGAACATATTTCAACTTACAGAGATCTTGGTGAAGACATTGAACATATTTCAACTTACAGAGATCTTGGTGAAGACATTGAACATATTTCAACTTACAGAGATCTTGGTGAAGACGGACAGGATGAGAGCAAGGACTGACAAGTAGACCCTGATCCTCTGACCGCCGAATCTCTTGCGTAGGTACTCGGGTAGAGTAAACACCTATCACAGTGGAATACATGTACGGTGGAACCAAGGTATTACAAATGGTAGCGTTCCCGGAGAAATCAACCGGTTTACTAAAGTTCAGGATTAACGAACCGTGGGTTCTCCGTTATATACACGTTATCGGGGTCCGGCAATTCCCGACACAGACAATTCCCCACTGGATATTTTCCCACCAATTAAGGGACACCCCGCACTCAATAACAACTTTGACGCATCGTAATTCGCGTAAGAAAGTGTGTTTAGTAGGACAATCAGAGCTGCTCAAGACAGATGAAAGCATAATTTCAAATCTGGGGAAAGGTCCACGTGGAACTGTCTGTCTGCCAATGTAAGGAATTGCCTGTATGGGAAATGCCAATGTAAGGAATTGCCTGTATGGGAAATGCCAATGTAAGGAATTGCCTGTATGGGAAATGCCAATGTAAGGAATTGCCTGTATTGGAAATGCCCATGTAAGGAATTGTCTGTATGGGAAATGCCAATGTAAGGAATTGCCTGTATGGGAAATGCCCATGTAAGGAATTGCCTGTATGGGAAATGCCAATGTAAGGAATTGTCTGTATGGGAAATGCCAATGTAAGGAATTGTCTGTATGGGAAATGCCAATGTAAGGAATTGTCTGTATGGGAAATGCCAATGTAAGGAATTGCCTGTATGGGAAATGCCCATGTAAGGAATTGCCTGTATGGGAAATGCCAATGTAAGGAATTGTCTGTATGGGAAATGCCAATGTAAGGAATTGTCTGTATGGGAAATGCCAATGTAAGGAATTGTCTGTATGGGAAATGCCAATGTAAGGAATTGCCTGTATGGGAAATGCCAATGTAAGGAATTGTCTGTATGGGAAATGCCCATGTAAGGAATTGTCTGTATAGGAAATGCCAATTTAAGGAATTGTCTGTATGGGGAATGCCCATGTAAGGAATTGTCTGTATGGGAAATGCCAATGTAAGGAATTGTCTGTATGGGAAATGCCAATGTAAGGAATTGTCTGTATGGGAAATGCCAATGTAAGGAATTGTCTGTATGGGAAATGCCAATGTAAGGAATTGCCTGTATGGGAAATGCCAATTTAAGGAATTGTCTGTATGGGAAATGCCCATGTAAGGAATTGTCTGTATAGGAAATGCCAATTTAAGGAATTGTCTGTATGGGGAATGCCCATGTAAGGAATTGTCTGTATGGGAAATGCCTATGTAAGGAATTGTCTGTATGGGAAATGCCAATGTAAGGAATTGTCTGTATGGGAAATGCCAATGTAAGGAATTGTCTGTATGGGAAATGCCAATGTAAGGAATTGCCTGTATGGGAAATGCCAATGTAAGGAATTGCCTGTATGGGAAATGCCAATGTAAGGAATTGTCTGTATGGGAAATGCCCATGTAAGGAATTGTCTGTATAGGAAATGCCAATTTAAGGAATTGTCTGTATGGGGAATGCCCATGTAAGGAATTGTCTGTATGGGAAATGTCCATGTAAGGAATTGTCTGTATAGGAAATGCCAATGTAAGGAATTTTCTGTATGGGAAATGCCCATGTAAGGAATTGCCTGTATATGAAATGCCCATCTAAGGAATTCTCTGTATGGGAAATGCCCATGTAAGGAATTGTCTGTATGGGAAATGCCAATGTTAGGAATTGTCTGTATGGGAAATGCCAATGTTAGGAATTATCTGTATAGGAAATGCCAATGTAAGGAATTGCCTGTATGGGAAATGCCAATTTAAGGAATTGTCTGTATGGGAAATGCCCATGTAAGGAATTGTCTGTATGGGAAATGCCAATGTAAGGAATTATCTGTATAGGAAATGCCAAGGTAAGGAATTGTCTGTATGGGAAATGCCCATGTAAGGGATTGTCTGTGTGGGAAATGCCAATTTAAGGAATTGTCTGTATGGGAAATGCCAATGTAAGGAATTGCCTGTATGGGAAATGCCTATGTAAGGAATTGCCTGTATGGGAAATGCCAATTTAAGGAATTGTCTGTATGGGAAATGCCCATGTAAGGAATTGTCTGTATGGGAAATGCCAATGTAAGGAATTGTCTGTATGGGAAATGCCCATGTAAGGAATTGTCTGTATGGGAAATGCCAATGTAAGGAATTGTCTGTATGGGAAATGCCAATGTAAGGAATTGCCTGAATGGGAAATGCCAATGTAAGGAATTGTCTGTATGGGAAATGCCCATGTAAGGAATTGTCTGTATAGGAAATGCCAATTTAAGGAATTGTCTGTATGGGGAATGCCCATGTAAGGAATTGTCTGTATGGGAAATGTCCATGTAAGGAATTGTCTGTATAGGAAATGCCAATGTAAGGAATTGTCTGTATGGGAAATGCCCATGTAAGGAATTGCCTGTATATGAAATGCCCATCTAAGGAATTCTCTGTATGGGAAATGCCCATGTAAGGAATTGTCTGTATGGGAAATGCCAATGTTAGGAATTGTCTGTATGGGAAATGCCAATGTTAGGAATTATCTGTATAGGAAATGCCAAGGTAAGGAATTGCCTGTATGGGAAATGCCAATTTAAGGAATTGTCTGTATGGGAAATGCCCATGTAAGGAATTGTCTGTATGGGAAATGCCAATGTAAGGAATTATCTGTATAGGAAATGCCAAGGTAAGGAATTGTCTGTATGGGAAATGCCCATGTAAGGGATTGTCTGTGTGGGAAATGCCAATTTAAGGAATTGTCTGTATGGGAAATGCCAATGTAAGGAATTGCCTGTATGGGAAATGCCTATGTAAGGAATTGCCTGTATGGGAAATGCCAATTTAAGGAATTGTCTGTATGGGAAATGCCCATGTAAGGAATTGTCTGTATGGGAAATGCCAATGTAAGGAATTGCATGTGTGGGAAATGCCCATGTAAGGGATTGTCTGTGTGGGAAAGCCCCATGTAAGGAATTGTCTGTATGGGAAAGGCCCATGTAAGGAATTGTCTGTATGGGAAAGGCCCATGTAAGGAATTGCCTGTATGGGAAATGCCAATGTAAGGAATTGTCTGTATAGGAAATGCCAATTTAAGGAATTGTCTGTATGGGAAAGGCCCATGTAAGGAATTGTCTGTATGGGAAATGTCCATGTAAGGAATTGTCTGTATGGGAAATGCCAATGTAAGGAATTGTCTGTATAGGAAATGCCTATGTAAGGAATTGTCTGTATGGGAAAGGCCCATGTAAGGAATTGTCTGTATGGGAAATGTCAATGTAAGGAATTGTCTGTATGGGAAATGTCAATGTAAGGAATTGTCTGTATGGGAAATGTCAAAGTAAGGAATTGTCTTTATGAGAAATGTCAATGTAAGGAATTGCCTGTATTGGAAATGCCCATGTTAATGTGGGAATTTGTCTATTTTGGAAAAGGTTAATGTGGGAAATTCTCTATTTGGGAAAGGACCATGTGGTGAATTTTCTATGCGGGAAAAGCTCCATGTGGTACATTCTCTATGCGGGAAAAGCTCCATGTGGTACATTCTCTGTGCGGGAAAAGCTCCATGTGGTACATTCTCTGTGCGGGAAAAGCTCCATGTGGTACATTCTCTGTGCGGGAAAAGCTCCATGTGGTACATTCTCTGTGCGGGAAAAGCTCCATGTGGTACATTCTCTGTGCGGGAAAAGCTCCATGTGGTACATTCTCTGTGCGGGAAAAGCTCCATGTGGTACATTCTCTGTGCGGGAAAAGCTCCATGTGGTACATTCTCTATGCGGGAAAAGCTCCATGTGGTACATTCTCTGTGCGGGAAAAGCTCCATGTGGTACATTCTCTGTGCGGGAAAAGCTCCATGTGGTACATTCTCTGTGCGGGAAAAGCTCCATGTGGTACATTCTCTGTGCGGGAAAAGCTCCATGTGGTACATTCTCTATGCGGGAAAAGCTCCATGTGGTACATTCTCTGTGCGGGAAAAGCTCCATGTGGTACATTCTCTATGCGGGAAAAGCTCCATGTGGTACATTCTCTGTGCGGGAAAAGCTCCATGTGGTACATTCTCTGTGTGGGAAAAGCTCCATGTGGTACATTCTCTGTGTGGGAAAAGCTCCATGTGGTACATTCTCTGTGCGGGAAAAGCTCCATGTGGTACATTCTCTGTGTGGGAAAAGCTCCATGTGGTACATTCTCTGTGCGGGAAAAGCTCCATGTGGTACATTCTCTGTGCGGGAAAAGCTCCATGTGGTACATTCTCTGTGCGGGAAAAGCTCCATGTGGTACATTCTCTGTGCGGGAAAAGCTCCATGTGGTACATTCTCTATGCGGGAAAAGCTCCATGTGGTACATTCTCTGTGCGGGAAAAGCTCCATGTGGGGGATGTCGTGTCGGTGGAGATTGTCTGTATCGGAAATGCCAATGTGGTACATGTTCTGTGTTTAAAATGTTGACTTTTATTTCAAATGAAGAAAAGAAGTAACTCAGCTTTGCTTGGTCGAAAGTGATTGAAAGATTGACACGTTTATAAACGTCACCTACCCCAGCAGCGATATAGACGGGGACGAAGATCCACCCGAGAATCATCAGGATGAAGATAGCCTGAATAAAACATGAACAGGGAAAATAAAATGAATAGGACATATGAATAGCGTATATGAATAGGGTATATGAACAGTGTATAGGGTTATGACAGGGCATATGGCATGGTATATAAACATGGTATTTGACATGGTATATGAAGAGGGTTATGTGAACAGGGTCATATGAACAGGGTATATTAACAATGTCAATGTCAGGCTATAGGGAGAGGATGTGTCACAGGGTATATAGTAGGGGGTAAGAACAGGATATATAACAGAGTATATGCGGGGTATTTTAACAGGATATATGACAGGGTATATGACAGAGTATAAGAATAGCGTACATGAACAGGGTATAAGACAGAGTATAAGAATAGCGTACATGAACAGGGTATATGACAAGGTATATGCCAGAGTATAAGATTATCGTATATGAACAGGGTATATGACAGAGTATAAGAACAGGGTATATGACAGAGTACAAGCACAGGGTATATGAACAGGATATATAACAGAGTATAAGAACAGGGTATATGACAAGGTATATAACAGAGTATAAGAACATCGTATATGAACAGGATATATGACAGAGTATAAGAACAGGGTATATGACAAGGTATATAACAGAGTATAAGAACATCGTATATGAACAGGATATATGACAGAGTATAAGAACAGGGTATATGACAAGGTATATGACAGAGTATAAGAACATCGTATATGAACAGGATATATGACAGAGTATAAGAACAGGGTATATGACAGAGTACAAGCACGGGGTATATGAACAGGATATATGACAGAGTATATGAACAGGGTATTTGACAGGGTATATGAACAGGGTATAAGAACAGCCTATATAACAGAGTATAAAACAGCGTATACGTACAGGGTATTTGACAGAGTATAATAACAGGGTATATGAAGAGGGTATATGACAGAGTTAATGAACAGGGTATTTGACAGAGTATAATAACAGGGTATATGAACAGGGTATAAGAAAAGGGTAAATGACAAAGTATAAGAACAGGGTATTTGACCAAGTATAAGAACAGGGTATGTGATAGAGTATATGAAAAGGGTATAAGAACTGGATATATGAACAGGGGTATATGAACAGGGTATATGAACAGGGAATATGAACATGATATATGACAGGGTTTTTGACAAGGTATATGATCATGGGTATATGACAGTGTAAATGAACAGGGGTGTATGAACAGGGTATATGAACAGGGTGAAAACACCTCTGCCAGTAAGCTTTGCATTTTATAGGTATTCCCGCATAATATTTGACGTATATTTTCTCCACAAAGCTTAGCAACAGTATGATAACGATGTGATGTGTGTTTGATAATGAGGTCCACCACAAATAGAGAAGGAATTTAACAATTGTCTACGTTGTCGAGTCAATGCATGCGAAGTCTATGACACTCACGTTCAGCTCGAAGGCTGCTATGCCGATCCCACTAGCTGCTCCGGATCCTGCCAGACCCACGAAGTGACCGCTGCCGATGTTGCTGGCGAATAACGACGCTCCAACCTGGAATACACATAAAACAGGGTACATCCAGGTGTGATATTGGTATTGTAACCTGGTATCCTTTGGAAAATCAAATTAAAATATATGCGTTAGTTGACCTGAAATTTTATCGCACACACACACACTCACACACGCACGCACGTACGCACGCGCACATGCACACGCATGTACATTTTTTCAGTTTTGTAACTTCCATCTTACCGGTATCCAGTGCATGCTTCTGCCCGCCAGGAAGTACCCGCCGACTGTGCCCCTGTTCCGACAGGATGCCTGTAACACACATGGAGACACACGTTACATTCGAACACCAACAGGAAACAGAGATCGTTAGAGAATAACCAAAGATCTAAGAGGAGGGACGGATTATCTGCCCCGAGTGAGTGAATGGGGAGGGACTTACAGCATTCATTCGGGGCGGTCGGGTAGCCTAGTGGTTAAAGCGTTCGCTTGTCACGCCGAAGACCCGGGTTCGATTCCCGACATGGGTACAATGTGTGAAGCCCATTTCTGGTGTCCCCCGCCGTGATATTGCTGGAATATTGCTAAAAGCGGGGTAAAATCCTACTAACTCACTCACTACAGCATTCATTCAACAGGGACAGATAATTCGGAGTTTTGGAGTAGGGTACTAGTATTCTATATAATACTCGTTGATGCGTAAGAGAGAAAATAAAGAAAAAATATGAGATGGCAACCCTACAGAGAAACTTCACCGAAGACAGCCTATTGTTCAGATTATGTAATGAATGTGGGACGTCATTACTAATGGATGACGTCATATCGGATTATCTCAACATTGAAGCACTGTGGCGACATTTCGGCTAACCTCTCCCATTTCCGTAACCTCAATATATGATCGTGTTCAGATAGTCTGAGTTGTCAAAGGCGCCGCAATTTGCCGTGCAGAGTTGCGTTCTTTTGGGTACGCCAGAAACGTATGATTAACCGCATCCTGATTCTAGGTTAGTCAGCACCATACCTGTGCTTGTGGGTTTCTCTTGATAAAATACACTTCACATAGGGGGCACGGGTGGCCCAGTGTTCTAAGGAGCCGCGATTCGCTGTGCAGGGTTGCGTCCCTTGGGCACGCCAGAAACCTATGATTGTGGGTTCGAATCCCGGTTCGCTCCGATTATGTTTCTAGGTTTGTCAGCACCATACCCGTGCTCGTGGGTTTCACCAAAGTGGTAAACGTCTAAGACCTGCATCACTTCGGGCTTTCCTCCCACATAATGCTGACACGCCGTGATATGACTGGAATACTGTTAAAAGCGGCGTTAAACTCAGTTCACTCCCTCCAATGCGGACATATTGTCAACTTAAGGGGATGATGCTACTTCCATTATCAAAGTTAAGGGCGGAGTTCAAGAGAGGACGAGAGAGCCTTCGAGATGATCAAAGATGAAAGGCCTCAAACTGCAACAACTAAGGGAAATGTTGATACAATACATGATATGATTATGTGATGTGAAATGGGGTTTAACGACGCGTCCAAAATTATTGCACTTATATAGCGACGCACATGCACGTCTGTGTGTGCTTGTACTAGACCGGAGTGATGCCGATTTATAGCGCTAGCCCACTGAGATGCTATGCCGCAGTTTAACATGAATACCCCACTCAGACACAGCATACGGACTCCGAGCCGACCAGTCCTTGTTTTAGCCCCTTAATGCCGAGCGCCAGGCAGGGTAACAACAAGTACCATCTTTTAACGTCTTTGGTATGGCTCGCACAGGGATCGAACCCCGGACCTTCCACTCTCCGGGCGGAAGCTCTACCACAAGACCACGGAGGCGGTCTGATATGATTATGGATGATTGACGACTCAGAACACGTCACATAGCAAATACAGAAGGCATCCCTCTTGAGAGAGTTGAGAACATTCTGAGGAATGAAGTGGGCATCACACAGGTTTCATCACGTTTGGTTCCAAGGTCTGTCCAAGGTTTGTTGCGATACGTCTCCAAGGACGAGTCTTATGTTCATCACTGTCAGCCAGAGACTAAACAAGATTCAACGCAGCGTAACGTCTCCTCCTCCGAAGCAGGCAAAGTCTGTTCAAAGGAATGTCTTCGGTGTTCCGGGATTTCAAAGGAATCCTGCTGATGGACTACCTCCCAAAAGATTAGACCATTTATGCCCAATATTATGGTAATCTGCTTCAGACTGTGAAGAGTAATCGTCGTGGACAACTCGCTACAGATGTGGTGTTCCACAATGCATCTGTGCACGAGTCTGTTGTCGTAATGGCTCCAGTGGCAAACATCCAGATTTAGCACCGTCAGATTCCAATGCTTGAAGAAAGAACTGTCTGGCAAGAATTATGTAAATGGTGATGGCGTCATGGCTGCTATGTGGACATCTTATACCGCCAGAAGGAACCCTTCCACACCAGTGGGATCCAGGTACTTCAGCAGCGTGTGGACCTCGGAGTGAGTGAGTGAGTGAGGTTTTACGCCGCTTTTAGCAATATTCCAGCAATCACGACGGGGGACACCAGAAATGGGCTTCACACATTGTACCCATGTCGGGAATCGAACCCGGGTCTTCGGCGTGACGAGCGAACGCTGTAACCACTAGGCTACCCGACCGCCCTGTGGACCTCGGAGGGGAATATGTTGAGAAATGGTCGACCATTGTTACATAACTTTTCTGCCACCCCCGTCACCCTTTGATACAAATAATAATTCTGGTTAGATTAGTGGTTGCCAGTTTGAAAGTAGTGTTCAGCAACATTGTCGTGGTTGTGAACAACACCCTCCAGTCTGACTACAGGAGACTGTAAAGTAGTAAGACATTGTGCTTTTGTAGAAGACAGTTTATATGTTCTTATCTGAGTGGATCGTTTAATGCTCTCTGTGTTGTAAGTTGTCATCTGTTAGGATTACAGTAGTGTGTACACCCCTTTATATATGTAGCGACCATTGCGTCTTGTCAGGGGAATCATATGCTTTCAATGCACGGTTTTTACACCCTATTATCGTACACTTGTACACCTCTGAATGGGCACAATGAGTACTGTGGTTGTGCCTTGCCGCTTACATTAAAGCCTTTCGTATCAAATCAATGCTCTATTCATACATGTTTAGCGGAGGAGTGGTAACACTTTCTGGATATGGGGGAGATCTATTGCACAACAGACTTTCGTGGATTTGGGTAAAGCAGAAAAAAGGGAAGGGATCGCTACCCACTGTTCCACTTGGATAGAACATTTGTGTTTTGTACTTTGGGTCGCATTGTCTTACGTTACGCCTTAAATAGGAACGTGGAAAAGAAAGATGCGAAAAGTTGAACATAAAATGAATATCAATAATTAACTTGGGCTCTTTCAAGAAGGTATACATCGAGTATCAGCTTGAAAAGCACTGTTATGCAATTTCCTAGGCAATATCGCTTGATGTCACTCTTTGGAAGATATAATGAAAATGCATCACAATGCTCTGCAGGCCATTGTGACGTCATCAGTATGACAACACACTCATATTACATCACTAACCAGTGCGTGATGTAACCAGTGTATGCTGGAGCCAGTGCGTGATGGAACCAGTGCGTCATGGAACCAGTGAGTCATTGAACCAGTGCATCATGGAACCAGTATGTCATTAAACCAGTGTCATGGAACCAGTATGTCATCAGACCAGTGTGTCATAGAACCAGTGTGCCATTGAACCAGTGTGTCATGGAACCAGTGAGTCATTGAACCAGTGCATCATGGAACCAGTATGTCATTAAACCAGTGTCATGGAACCAGTATGTCATCAGACCAGTGTGTCATGGAACCAGTGTGTCATGGAACCAGTGTCATGGAACCAGTGTGTCATGGAACCAGTGTGTCATGGTACCAGTATGTCATTGAATCAGTGTGGCATGGAACCAGTGCGTCATGGTACCAGTGCGTCATGGAACCAGTGCGTCATGGAACCAGTGCGTCATGGATCCAGTGCGTCATGGATCCAGTGTGTCATGGATCCAGTGTGTCATGAAACCAGTGTGTCATGGATCCAGTGTGTCATGAAACCAGTGTGTCATGGATCCAGTGTGTCATGGAACCAGTGCTTGATAGAACCAGTGCATGATGGAACCAGTGCGTCAATAAGGAACCAGTGCGTCATGGAACCAGTGCATGATGGAACCAGTGTGTCATGGAACCAGTGTGTCATGGAACCAGTGCATGATGGAACCAGTGTGTCATGGAACCAGTGCGTCATGGAACCAGAGCGTCATGGAACCAGTGCATGATGGAACCAGTGTGTCATGGAATCAGTGCATCATGGAATCAGTGCTTCATGGAACCAGTGCGTCATGGAACCAGTGTGTCATGGAAACAGTGTGATATGGAACCAGTGCGTCACAGAGTCCTTTCACTGAGATCACTTGACTGAGGTCCCTTCACTGAGGTCACTTCACTTAGAGTCCCTTCACTGAGGTCCCTTCACTGAGGTCACTTCACTTAGAGTCCCATCACTGAGGTCCCTTCACTGAGGTTCCTTCACTGAGAGTCCCTTCACTGATGTCACTTCACTGAGGTCCCTTCGCTGAGGTTACTTCACTGAGGTCACTTCACTGAGGTCTCTTCACTGAGAGTTCCTTCACTGAGGTCCCTTCACTATGGTCACTTCACTGAGGTCTCTTCGCTGAGGTTACTTCACTGAGGTCACTTCACTGAGGTCTCTTCACTGAGAGTTCCTTCACTGAGGTCCCTTCACTATGGTCACTTCACTGAGGTCTCTTCACTGAGAGTCCCTTCACTGAGGTCACGTCACTGAGGTCACTCCACTGAGGTCCCTTCATTGAGGTCCCTTCACTGAGGTCACGTCACAAACAACAAGAACAGCTTGAACTGTGTACATAGTTGATTATCAAAAGGTCATCTCTCGACCACACGACACTGAAACATGATACAAATGGCGACAGTGGTACAACCATCGGACGTACGTGTGAACATTTAAAAGAAAACAAATAGTTTCCAACAGTTTCAGTTTCGAACAAAGAACACGACACAGTTTAAGTATTACAAAGTAGATATATTGAAATGAAAATATAATCAGGCACAACTCTGGTAGCATTTGATCATGTTGGCAGACAATAATAACTCCAGCAATATTTACAATGCACCGCATAAAAAACCACATGTTTAAGGCAAACGGTTTTTTGGTTACAAAAAATGCAATAACGAACATTTGTGAACAGTATATTGTAAAACGCAGTTGAGACAAATACACGCGCTGTTTCATCGTATTTCTGTTTAAATAAGTATCAAACTGAGATAAAAAAGACACAAACGAAGAAACGTACATCAAACGTACGTCAAACGTACGTCAAACGTACGTCGCCCAGTATAATATAACACTGTTAGACAGAGCTACGGGGTAATGTCTACAAATATAAGATTCACATTCTCCAAAACCTACCAACATTGTGAAATTTATAATAAGACCTATTACACCTTAAATAATTGTTTTTCCAATATTAAGGAATATGGTGTTATACATTCCAGCTGTGTCGAATTAGTCTTGAGAATCAAAAGTTGAGGCTATTGAGACAGTTATCTTGAACCTGTAGGACATGGTGACCCTTTTCGCGAACACTCAGTGTCATCAGTGATTTTCAGTGATCCCGACTGGTTATTAAGTATAGTACCACAGTATTTGATACATCTACGGTAACGTGTCTGTCATCCATGTACGATGTCCGATGCAATTCCCTATTTTGACTTGTATCATATGTTTCCGTGTTTCTTCAGGTGAACAATTGACTTGCCTTTGCATGTGTTTGTGACACCGATGGGGCAGGATACGCTCACTTTTTCGCGAACACCTGAACTCATTACTGTTTGATAGTGATTCATAAACACATGCTCGTGATATAGTCGGAATTCAAAATCGACTCTGCTTTATGCAGAAATTTCTATTGGATATGGACAGGGTTATTTGAGTAAAACACACTTCCTGTTCGTTTACACCTGGTGTCATCACAGAAACCACGACACAATAGTTGATTATCCTTTAACATAGGCTGGAATAGAACAGTGTGGCATTTATATTTGAATGTTTGACAGATCAATTATGAGTTCAAGAAGATCATGCACTACATGGGCCTGTGACAGTGATACATCTATACAGAGATATGTCTAACAATGAGTATTTAGATCATCTTGTGTTAATTCATACATAATACTATACATCACACTCTCCATTACAACGACATAAAACGTCGAGTACATGCATCATACAAATTTAAAAGCGAATAAGTAGCATTTGATTTTGGCTTGTGTGGTACCAAATCATTTCCATCAACTATACAAAACTGATTTTATGGATACATATTATGCCAGAAAGAAACATCCAGATGGTCATAACATTAAAGCATTGATTCAAATGCATATTGATTAATAGCAGCGATAGTTCAAACTACATTGGGACTTTTTGCTGAGCACCAAATTTCAATTTTCTTTCAACTGAATAATTTTGACTTAAAAGTTCGTTACGCGGGGAAAAGGGCCGGTCGATGGCTAGGCATTGTTGGAACTTCTTTTTGGACGTCTTGGTGATATAATATTTCACAAGAGCGTCTGCTATAATTTAAAAATTCTAAATTTACCAGTGAATGTATGGATGACATAAGAATACACTATACAATTGTTTTCTTTTACCCTGATTATAACATAGTGAAACAGTATGATGCTATTTGTCAAAAATATTACCCAATTCCTTTGTTACTCTCAGAGTATTACAGCAATAACTTGTCATAATCGTGAAACAAATGATGTATGAATTTAACTATAGAGCGGAAATGTATGACACTTCGGTGTGGTTGAGTTAGTATCGTATATGACGGCTAGATTCAGGTGCATTTAGACTGGTAAGCTCCTACATAGCAGAACGTCTAAAAATATTCTGTTACGGAACATATATGTTACTCAATCTACTGACACAACTATATGAGTAAAATATTTCATTGCCATTTCAATTCTGACTACAGTGTCAACGTTTCAATGATTTTGTAGTCCCAGGTAGGTGATCAATGTTTCGACTGTCCTTTAAGCATAGAAGCCCCACATGAAGGTGGCTACAGTCATCAGTAGGATAGCGTTGAAATTGAGGACTCGTCTCCATGTCTTCCCCTCGTAGATGGACGTTTGTTTGGCCTCCAACGCTGCCTTCTGCTCTGGGGTGAGCTCCTGTTGCTGGTTCATCTTCTCGATGCCACAGATCCACTGCCCCGCTTTCCTGTACCATGGTAGACTGTCGTAATCCACTGCAACACGGGGAATGAATAACGAGATGCACGACTCCTTCAAGACATATCAACAACAGTGAAGCTCCCTTTCTGGTTTAAAGTCATTGTTCTGTTTCTGGTTATTAAGAAAGGAGCAATCTTTATGGATCACTCAAACCTGATCTTTTTACATCTATAGGCAACATTGAACATACTAACCGATTTGGGAGTCAGCCGTAGGAAAAATTGAACATATTAACCTTTTGGGCAATATTGAACATATCAACCTCTTGAGGAGGTAGCCATGAGCAAAAGTGAACAAACTTACCTTTTGGGGAGGGAGCCATGGGCAATAGTGAACAAATTCATCTTTTGTGGAGGGAGCTATGGGCAATATTGAACATACCAACCTTTTGGGGAGGGAGCCATGGGCAATATTGAACATATTAACCATTTGGGGAGGTAGCCAAGAGCAATATTGATCATACTAACCTTTTGGGGAGGGACCCATGGGCAGTATTGAACATACTAAGCTTTTGTGGAGGTAGCCATGGGCAATATTGAACATATTAACCTTTTGGGGAGGAAGCCATGGGCAATAGTGAACATACTAACCTTTTGGGGAGGAAGCCATGGGCAATAGTGAACATATTAACCTTTTGGGGAGGGAGCCATGGGCAATATTGAACATACCAACCTTTTGGGGAGGGAGCCATGGGCAATATTGAACATATTAACCATTTGGGGAGGTAGCCAAGAGCAATATTGATCATACTAACCTTTTGGGGAGGGACCCATGGGCAGTATTGAACATACTAAGCTTTTGTGGAGGTAGCCATGGGCAATATTGAACATATTAACCTTTTGGGGAGGAAGCCATGGGCAATAGTGAACATACTAACCTTTTGGGGAGGAAGCCATGGGCAATATTGAACATACTAACCTTTTGGGGAGGGAGCCATGGGCAATATTGAACATACTAACCTTTTGGGGAGGAAGCCATGGGCAATATTGAACATACTAACCCTTTGGGGAGGAAGCCATGGGCAATATTGAACATACTAACCTTTTGGGGAGGAAGCCATGGGCAATATTGAACATACTAACCTTTTGGGGAGGGAGCCATGGGCAATATTGAACATATTAACCTTTTGGGGAGGTAGCCAAGAGCAATATTGATCATACTAACCTTTTGGGGAGGTAGCCATGGGCAATATTGAACATACTAACCTTTTGAGGAGGAGGCCATGGGCAATATTGAACATACTAACCTTTTGGGGAGGTAGCCATGGGCGATAGTGAACATACTAACCTTTTGGGGAGGTAGCCATGGGCGATAGTGAACATACTAACCTTTTGGGGAGGTAGCCATGGGCGATAGTGAACATACTAACCTATTGGCGCCGCGGCCAAGGCTTCTTGTTTCTCCTTCTCCTCCTGGGCTATTTGCGCCTCGTCGATGTCGACACGTGGCCCAGTTTCATAGCGGTTCCAGAATGTCAGCCGAACCAACTGGAAAGAGCAAACCGTTGTCATTACATTAGAAGATGGATGCTAGTGATCAACATTCTTTGTAGCAAACATTTTGTCTTCTTGTCATTACATGGGTTTGTATGTGATGATTGTTTCATTGCATCCTCCATTATTGTTGGGCAGATAAACTGAGGGGGAAAAGAAATATATATTGAGTTGTTTTTTTATGTAACTGAAAATTGAAAGAACTGTTGTTAAATTTGATTCCGTCTATTCAACCATCCCTGAAATAGTTTGTAAAAAGTAATCTGTGACAGGGTAATTTTGTGTAAAAATGAATTGGTTCAGTGAAGACTGGGGTAAGAAATAGATTTGCAACCACATGTTTGCGAGGTTGTAAAATTTCCCCGAAAATGCAAAAAGATAAGATGTCTAAGATACCCATCACCAGTTGTATATTATGCGAATTATTTTTTTGTTTTTTTATTTAAAAAAAATCAAATTATGTTTTATCAAATAAAATCATGTAGAAGTATTTCTTTGGATATCGATAACATATGATAAAAAATAACTAATAGGTATAGTTACATATGACAGAGAGGCCCGTGAAGATCCGGGATAGAATAGGTCTTCAGCAACCCATGCTTGCCGTAATAGACGACTATGCTTGTCGTAAGAGACGACTAAAGGGATCGGGTGGTCAGGCTCGCTGACTTGGTTCATGCTTGTCATCGTATCCCAAATGCGTGGATCGATGCTCATGATGTCAATCACTGGATTGTCTCGTCCAGACTTGATTATTTACAGACCGCCGTCATATAGCTGGAGTATTGCTGAGTGCGGCGTTAAACAACAAGCAAACATATGACAGATCTTGAGCACAAATGCTAATGAAAATATAGTGCGTGACGAATTCTTACGTGGATGTCATCAATTGATTTTGTGAGCAGACTGATGATGATGGTGACAATGGTGACGATGAGGAACAGGATACACCCGAAATGGAGGTAATGGACTTTGGAGAGGATGTCAGGCATGGGGTTGTCTGAGGTTTCACCGCAGGGGGTCGGAGCATACGAATACTCCCAGGCAAAGCGGATCAGCCCAGTGACGAGTCCGACCATCAGGCCCCAGAAAGCACCCTGCAAAGAAGGCATACGAAAACGTGAGTATCACACATCATGATAGATACACATCCACTATCTATCCCAATTACTAAGCTGTGTGTGTAATGATTAAGCAAGACAATTATAGATATTAATTTTCCTTGGGGTCACTTGGTGTGATCGTAAGCTAGTGAAATGAAATGAAAGCGGATGAAAGCCGTTTTCACTTTATTCATATCGAACTAATTTGGTGAAACAAAACCAGAGGGAGGTAGGCCGTAAACGTTTGATATAAATAACGACCACGGGTCTTCACATACCAAGGATCATTGTCGGAACAAAATTATATAACCGACAATGACCACATCCTTGTAAATCTAAGGGATGCAACTCTGTACGGTGAATTGCTATTCCTCAGCACAGGGCAATGTATTAATTTGAGAGAACAGTCGAGTGACCAATACCAGAATGTCCATCAGTAGCACGTTTCCTTAAAGAGGGTAGACTTCTGTTTCATTTTCCAGAATCCATATTGCGAATCAAAACAATGCATCCGCCTCAGATGTGACTATGGGAATACAACTGTAACGAAAACGCATCTGAAGCATCACCATAAGGCTTGCTTTGTAGACAAGTAATTAACTCAGGCATATTATGCCCATTCTGCAACTCCTTCCTCACATTAGGGGCATGGGTGATCCAGGCGTCTAAGGCACCGCAATTCGCTGAGCAGAGTTCCGTACCTTGGGCACGCCAAAATTCTTATTGTGGGTTCGAATCCTGGTTCGCCCCGATTATGTTTCTTGGTTTGTCAGCACCTTGCCCGTTCTAATGGCTTTCACCAAAATGGTAAAACGTCTAAGACCCGCATCACTTCGGGTTTTCCTCCCACATTAATCTGACACGCGGTGATATAACGGGAATAATGTTCAAAGCTGCGTTAAACCCATCTCACTCACTCATACGTCTTCCTCGTCGAACTCTCAAACACAAAAGACAGAAAATGCACAAATTTTCACTCACGACTTCATTGGTGCGTTTCCAGAAGATGGCGAGCAGGTAGACAGCGCAGACAGGAGGAGCAAGGAAGCTGGTGATTCCCTGGATGTAGTGGAACAGCTCGCTGATGTTCTGGACGATGGGGATCCAGGCAATACTGACACCAACAAGGATGAGGACACAAACTCTGAAAACAAAAAACCCAGTTGAAGCTCACAAATTAATCCAACAACATAGAATAAAATGAAGTGACACTACAGATACGTTTTCTTTCTCTGTCGTTGTTTGTTGTTGTTTTTTGTTTTACGCTGCACTCAGCAATATTCCAGCTCTGTGACGGTGGCCTGTAAATAATCGAGACTGGACCAGACAACCTAGTGATTGATATCATGAGCAGCGATCCACGCTTTTGGGATACGATGACATGCATGAACCAAGTCAGCGAGCCTGACCACCCGATCCCGTTAGTCCCTTCTCACGACAAGCGTAGTCGACTGCTAAAGGGTTGCTAAAGACCTATTCTAACCCGGATCTTCGCGGGTCTTTTCTGCTCTGTTCTTTGCCTGTCAAAGACCATGGCGTTATGCCTGTATTGTCCTGATATGTCATCCAGTCTCACCTATTTTAAGTTTCTTGAGAACAGTCATTAAAAACGTCAACGCCCGAGAATAGTCAGCCTCGATTATCTGGCGAAACAGATTCTTTATGGCGTGAAAGACAAAATAGTGGTGAAAAGTATGAATCTCCGAATCTCTGAAGTCATCGGTTATCAATCCATAAATAACTTCATTTCCAAATTAAACCATAACTTCGTATACAACACACCTGCAACACATCCCCCCCATATGTAACATCTTGGTATTAAATCATTTATATGACCCACCGGGAGAAAAGGTGCCTTAGAGTGCTAGGATACCCATGACGTCATAAAGACGTTTGACGTCAACTTTCTTCAGTGAAGATCGCCATGTTTAATATCATGTATCTCTGTAATAAATATGAACATGAAGCTTGTGAATTGTATTTTTGTGTTCCGAAGACGCTGTGGGTTTTAAAATATAATGAAAAGTCAAAATGTGATGTTTCGCCCACAAGGTCCCTCATATGTCATGAATGATCCTATTTGCTGAAACGAATCCTGTCCACAATCAGGAAGAAGAATCATAACAGACGATGCTTTCCACCTTACCTGCCAACAATCATGAGCTCCACATCAGAAGCCTGTTTCCTGATTCTACGCCAGATGTCCATGGTGAAGAGGGTGGAGCTGCTGTTGAAGATGGAGGTGAGGGAGGAGATGAGGGCGGACATCATCACAGCCAGCATGAGACCTCGGAGTCCAGGGGGCATCAGTTCCAGCACCAGAGTCGGGTAGGCGATGTTGGTGCAGCCAGAACGACTTCCGCACACCTCGAAACACACATCTGGGTCGGCACAGGCTACTCTATCTGTAGAGATAATGAGTGAGTGAGTGAGTATGGTTTTACGCCGCTCTTAGCAATATTCCAGCAACATCACGGCGGGGGACACCAGAAATGGGCTTCACACATTGTACCAATGTCGGGAATCGAGCCCGGGTCTTTAGCGTGACGAGCGAACGCTTTAACCATTAGGCTACCCGACCGCCCCTGTAGAGATAATGGACCGATATCACATATAAAGATATTAAATACAAATGTTAAATTAAAACTTAAAATAGATATTTTGAATATAAGAATTAAAACATGGTACATATATTTAAGATCGACAGTTCGACTCTGTTACATACGAAAACAAATTGGTCTTCAGCAAATCAATGCTTGTCGTAAGAGGCGACAAAAAGGATCGGGTGGTCAGGCTTGGTCATCTTATCCCAAGTGCATGATATCAATCAACGGATTGTCTCGCCCAGGCTCAATTATTTACAGTTACATAGCTGGTTATTGCCGAGTGCATAGTTAACACAACAAACAACCTTACGGAGAAGAGATTACAGGAGTAGAAGTCAAATGAAATCTACAAACATTGGTGTGTTGCTTACAGACAAAAGAGTCGGTATCTGGTGATTAGATAATCACTGACCAGATAAATTGGACAGTACTCTTTGTATAACAACCAGCAAGCACAACATGCTGTAAAACAAATACAGTAAAGTACGGTTATAACGAACTCAAAGGGACTACTAATTTTAGTTCGTTATAACCGTAGTTCGTTATAAGCATATATACAGCTTAACTACAGCAAATAGTCGGGACCAACAAAGTAAGTTCGTTATATCCGTCAGTTCGTTATAAGCGTGTTCGTTATAACCGTAGTTTACTGTACAGGTAAGAAACCACTGACCGGGGAACAGTATTCTGGAGATCATCCCTGGGAAGACGATGAGGAACATGGGGAGGAACTTGAGGTAACCAGCAAGGATGGCACCGGCCTTGGCGTTTGAGATGTTCTTGGCAGCCAGAGCCCTCTGTACAATTACCTGCAGAGAAACACAGTTTCATTAACTTGCTCCAAATAACAAAGGCTCCATTGCAAAATTTCTATCTGACACTGACCAATGAAGTCGCGTTGGTGCATGTGACAAGCCTAACAAAAGAACATGGAATAGCACACATCGCTGGTCCTTTGTAATTTGATGTGATACTCTTGAATAGATTATGTACTAGACGGGGAGTCTATTAGTCCTTGCTTTCCCGGTTGATTTTTCAAAATAAACGGATATTATTTCTTGTAAATTGGTATGGCATTATTGTACACCATGTGTTAACAAACAAATAGGCACGCCCTGGTCTCCCAGTCACTGTCCTGAGTAAAGGTCAAGGTCATTATGACCAGCCCTTTCCCCCCAAAACACTCCTCCTTCAGGCCACCCACGAAGACATCAGCATCCACACGTCACCATGATTCATATACACCTGGGTATCGATGGTAGGAGTAAACGAACATGGATAATAGCGACATGAGTGGAGCTTGACTCCAGGACATACCTGATCAAAGCACCAGTACCAGTAAATGTCTTCAGACATCACATATACCTGGGTATCGATGGTGGGAGAAGAGGAGTGTTCGACTCCAGAACATACCTGGTCAGAGCACCAGTGATATGCCACCAGGAGCCATATAAACCTGGGTGTCGATGGTGGAAGTAGAGGAGTGTTCGACTCCAGGACATACCTGGTCAGAGCACTAGTGATATGCCACCAGGAGCCATATAAACCTGGGTATCGATGGTGGGAGTAGAGGAGTGTTCGACTCCAGGACATACCTGGTCAGAGCACCAGTACCAGTGATATGTCACCAGGAGCCATATATACCTGGGTATCGATGGTGGGAGTAGAGGAGTGTTTGACTCCAGGACATACCTGGTCAGAGCACCAGTATATGCTACCAGGAGCCACATATACCTGGGTATCGATGGTGGGAGTAGAGGAGTGTTTGACTCCAGGACATACCTGGTCAGAGCACCAGTACCAGTGATATGTCACCAGGAGCCATATATACCTGGGTATCGATGGTGGGAGTAGAGGAGTGTTTGACTCCAGGACATACCTGGTCAGAGCACCAGTACCAGATGGAGGAGATGGTGAGGCCGAACATGATTCCAGGCCAGGGAAGACCAGGATCTTCTGGGGATCTGATGAGATGCATGGAGTTGGTTGGAGGTATGCCGCACTTGGTGTAGCTGTAGTTGTCGTTTTTAATGCCGTAGTGGACTTTCGTTGTATTGGGCCACGCTTCGAAGAATTCCTTGATAACTCTTTCATAGCCTCCAATCTCAATAAAACCTGTCCAAAAACAGGTGAATGAGCATCGATGTGATGTAAGATATTAAATATTAAAATGAACCCCTGGTATGAAGAATGTAAGTAGCTTAGTGATATCTATATTCTGAGTGAGTGAGTGAGTGAGTATGGTTTTATGCCGCTTTCAGCTATATTTCAGCAATTGGCTTCACACATTGTACCCATGTCGGCAATCGAACCCGGGGCTTCGGCTTGACGAGCGAACTCTTTAACCATAAGGCTAACCGACCGTCCCTCATTATTCTCCTTACTAAAGGTCCAAGTGTTACTCTCCTCATACTGGAGGTCCAAGGACTACACTCTTCCTACAATAGGTCCAGGGCACCACTCTACCTACAATAGGTCCAGGGCACCACACTACCTACAATAGGTCCAAGGACTGCACCCTTCCTACAATAGGTCCAAGGACACCACACTTCCTAAAATAGGTCCAAGGACTTCACCCTTCCTACAATAGGTCCGAGGACACCACTCTTCCTACAATAGGTCCAGGGCACCACTCTACCTACAATAGGTCCAAGGACTGCACCCTTTCAACAATAGGTCCAAGGACACCACACTTCCTAAAATAGGTCCAAGGACTGCACCCTTCCTACAATAGGTCCAAGGACAACACTCTTCCTACAATAGGTCCAAGGACTACACTCTTCCTACAATAAGTCCAAGGACAACACTCTTCCTACAATAGGTCCAAGGACACCATACTTCCTAAAATAGGTCCAAGGACTGCACCCTTCCTACAATAGGTCCAAGGACAACACTCTTCCTACAATAGGTCCAAGGACTACACTCTTCCTACAATAGGTCCAAGGACAACACTCTTCCTACAATAGGTCCAAGGACTACACTCTTCCTACAATAGGTCCAAGGACACCACTCTTCCTACAATAGGTCCAAGGACAACACACTTCCTACAATAGGTCCAAGGACTACACTCTTCCTACAATAGGTCCAAGGACTACACTCTTCCTACAATAGGTCCAAGGACTACACTCTTCCTATAATAGGTCCAAGGACTACACTCTTCCTACAATAGGTCCAAGTGCTACTTACTCATCACCATGAGGATAAAGGCACCAATGACCATGATGATTGTTTGGATGAAGTCAGTCCAGATCACAGCAGTCAGACCACCTGGCGAGTAGACATATATCAATGTCACACGAAGAGATCAGTTAGGATAGGGATACATTGTGTTATGCTTTGGATGATATCCTCGCCTCAGTCTCTCCCCCTCTGTCTATATATATATCTGCCTATATCTCCCTTTATGTCTATATCTCCCTCTTTATATATATCTCTCTGCCTTTATATCCCTCTATGTCTATATCTCCCTCTTTGTATATATATATCTCTGCCTTTATCTCCCTCTATGTCTATATCTCCCTCTCTCTCTATATATATACCTCTGCCTTTATCTCTCTCTGTCTATATCTCCCTCTTTATATATCTATATATCTCTGCCTTTATATCCCTCTATGTCTATATCTCTCTCTTTTTATATATCTGCCTTTATCTCCCTCTATGTCTATATCTCCCTCTTTATATATATCTGCCTTTATCTCCCTCTATGTCTATATCTCCCTATATATATATATCTCCCCCCCTCTATATATATATCCCTCTGCCTTTATCTTCCTCTATATATCTATCTCTCTTTCTGTCTCTCTTTCTGCCTCTATCTCTTTCACCCCATCTCTCTCTCTCCCTCGTGTGAGTAAGTACAGTCAGATAACGGTGTGAAGGCTGGTGTTGCCCCTACCTCCAATGGTAAAGAGGGCGGCTATGACGAGCAGGATGATGACGGCCACATACAGGTTCAGTTCCGGCAAGGCCTGTGTCAGGAAGATGGCGCCGGAGTACAAGTCGGCCTGGAAGAGGGAGACGTACACCATACATTCACCGATCTAGAGCGTGTGATGTTAGTGTGCTCATGCTGCTCGATCCAAATCGTATTTTGATAAAAATGTTTCAGTTTAGAAATAGAAGCGACACAATCATGATATTAAGCAATCGCTACTAACAGCAGAGTCCATTGTACGATTACGACTATATCATAAGCATGTCATTATATATTACAACATTCAAGGTCTCAGTAAAACTTTCAAAACTTTTTATGGTAGACATGTGGAGGACATTTCCAATTTTTACGCATCAGTGACAAACTTATGTCCGATGCAAAACCCTGTTTTGGCTCGTACTATGTTTCCGTGTTCGTTCAGGTGAACAGTTGACTTGCCTTTGCATGTGTTTGTGACGGGTGACACCAGTGGGGCAGGATACGCTCCCTTAGTGGTATCATCACTATTTCATAGTGATTCATAAACACATGCTCAGGATATAGTAGGAATTATATAATTGATTCCGCTTTCAGCAGAAATTTCTTTTGAATTTGCAAAGCGCTTTGTCGTTTATATATTATGACTCGCAACAAAATAAACTTGTGTTGCAAATTACTGAAACACAGAGACTTTACATCATACAGATTATTTATACTTACAGAGATCTTCGTGAAGACATACAGGATCAAGGCAAGAACGGCCAGGTAGATTCTGATCCTTTGACCCCCAAAACGCTTCCGGAGGTATTCTGGCATGGTGAATACCTGTTGCAGAAGTCATTTAGATGTAGGATACACAGTCGGGAGATGATCGAAGGCCTACTGTCCTAGAAATGTTGAGGTCGCCTCACATTAGATTCCAAACCTGTTGTATTTAGTCTGAAGCCGAGCGCTTAAGGTTCATAGTAAGTCACTGCCTCCAACACTATTTTTTTATTTTTTTCGAAACACCCCCAGAAAGACATTGTTTGCACCAACATACCGTAGCATGTTGAATGGACGCTCAAACCGTGATTTTTGGATATGACGAATATCGGTCATAGGAAGGTTTGTTTAAACTATATTGTTATAAATAAAGTTACTTATAGGTCACCGATGTATTGATACGCATAGTTATTGCATAAAAGGGCTTAATTTAGAAGTATCAAATGTAGAGTTGATACCTCGATTTAACCACCAGAGTCAAGCATTCGTTTCAACCGTCACTTCATTATAAGCGTGTTCGTTATAAACGAAGTTTACTGTACACACCTCAGAAACTGCTACAGGAATATATCCGCAATGCCTCCCCCCTCCCTCTCCAAATCAATTAACTATATTATGTCAGGGATGGGCTTCATACATTGTATCTGGTGGTATACTTGAGTGAGTGAGTGAGTGAGTTGGGTTTAACGCCGCTTTTAACAGTATTCCAGTTATATCACGGCGTGTAAGCTTAATGTGGGAGGAAAGCCCGAAGTGATGCAGTGGCCCAGTCGTCTAAGGCGCCGCGATTAGCTGTGCAGAGTTGCGTTCCGTGGGCACGCCAGAAACCTATGATTGTGGGTTCGAATCCCGGTTCGCCCCGATTATGATTCTAGGTTTGTCAGCACCATACCCGTGCTCATGGGTTTCACCGAAGTGGTAAACGTCTGAGACCTGCATCACTTCGGGCTTTCCTCCCAGATTAAGCTGACACTCCGCAATATAACTGGAATACTGTTAAAAGCGGCGTTAAACCCAACTCACTCAATCGCTCTTCAATTTAGACCCATTCCTCAGGTGCTGGACATCTCATAAGAACGGGTTGAGTTAAGATATCGCTTGCCTACAATTGTAACGTGTGGATGAAAACGTCACCTACCCCAGCAGCGACATAGACGGGGACGAAGATCCACCCGAGAATCATCAGGATGAAGATAGCCTGAATAAATCATGAACAGGGAAAATGAATAGGACATATGAATAGCGTATATGAATAGGGTATATGAACAGTGTATAGGGTTTATGACAGGGCATATGGCATGGCATATAAACATGGTATTTGACATGGCATATAAACATGGTATTTGACATGGTATATGAAGAGGGTTATGTGAACAGGGTTATGTGAACAGGGTTGTATGAACAGGGTTATGTGAACAGGGTTATATGAACAGGGTTGTTTGAACAGGGTTATGTGAACAGGGTTATATGAACAGGGTTATGTGAACAGGGTTATATGAACAGGGTTATGTGAACAGGGTTATATGAACAGGGTTATGTGAACAGGGTTATGTGAACAGGGTTATGTGAACAGGGTTATATGAACAGGGTTATGTGAACAGGGTTATATGAACAGGGTTATGTGAACAGGGTTATGTGAACAGGGTTCTATGAACAGGGTATATGAACAGGGTATATGAAGAGGTCATAATGATGCCTCACCATACTTGTACACTAATATATGGAGCATGAATACCTTCAAGGCGTTGAAGATACGTCAATCTACACGAGACGAGATGTCATTCACAGCGTTCACTTACAAGTTTGTTTGTTTTGTTTGATTGTTGTTTAACGCCGCACTCAGCAATATTCCAGCTATATGACGGCGGTCTGTAAATAATCGAGTCTGGACCAGACTATCCAGTGATTGACATCATGAGCATCGATCCACGCAATTGGGATACGATGACAAGCGTCAACCAAGTCAGCGAGCCTGACCACCCGATCCCGTTAGTCGCCTTTTACGACAAGTATAGTCGCCTTTACGGCAAGCATGGGTGCTGAAGACCTATTTTAACCCGGATCTTCACGGGTCCACTTACAAGTGACCCTTGAGGTCAGAGCTGCTGTTGAAGTGTTGATAATTTCGGTAATGACTTGTTTGTTTGTTTGTTGTTTAACGCCGCACTCAGCAATATTTCATCTATATGACGGAGGTCTGTAAATAATCGAATCTGAACCAGATAATCCAGTGACTGACATCTTGAGCATCGATCCTCGCAATTGGGATACGATGACATGCATCAACCAAGTCTGCGAGCCTGACCACCCGATCCTGTTAGTCGCCTCTTATAGAACATGACGAACTTCACAATGCAGTTAAGCAAGGAACGTTGAGCTTATGTTGGGCTTTTAAAGATGATTTGCTTTATCATTACAGAAGATTGATATTCATTTATCCACAGTGTGCCCTTGACACGGAGATGATGTCGTCATGTTTTTGAGTGTTTTTATGGAGCTGAATACAAGAAAATGGAAATACAGATATCTATTCTTTAGACATATAGCGTTGGTGTAAAGTAACGTGTTTCCTATTAATTAAAGTCTATTTCTTCAAGATACCTACGTTGAGTTCAAACGCTGCTATGCCGATGCCACTTGCAGCTCCGGATCCTGCTAGACCCACGAAGTGACCGCTGCCGATGTTGCTGGCGAATAACGACGCCCCAATCTAAAATGTAAATAAACAATATCAAGTTTGTTTGTACGTTTGTTGTTGAACGAAGCACTCAGCAATATTCCAGCTTCATGACGGCGGTCTGTAAACAATCGAGTCTGGACCAGACAATCCAGTGATTGATATCATGAATATCGATCCACGCAATTGGGATACGATGACATGCATCAATCAAGTCAGCGAGCCTGACCACCCGATCCCGTTAGTTGCCTCTTACGACAAGCATAGTCGCCTTTTACGGCAAGCATGGGTTACTGAAGATCTATTCTAACCGGATCTTCACGGGTCCAATATTATTTAAAATCACAGATGGATACATAAATGTGACCACTTGTGTCAAAAGAAAAGATGAAAACAACCACGTGCAATCTAAAATGAAAAATGTAATATTAGGTAAATATGACGCATACTTATCATATTACATGTTATCCCTGAACTAAAATGCTTGACAACTGATCTTGCTTTAAGAGCCGAGTTAATGGGGTGTCCAGTTGTGTTAGTTGGTATTCTTGGTGGGGATAACAATAAAAACTGTTCCTCTCACGTCACATTTGTTTTCAATAGAAAATAAACAATAAAAGTCCTACCGCACTCAAATGTGCCCGAGAAACCCTTTTTGCAACACTGGACTCACCATTTTCGTTTTGAATGCTTTACGACCTTAACGTATGTCTCGCGCCACGGTGATATACAAGATGTATTCACTTGCCTGATTCCGTTCCTTCGTACCCCTACGCCATGATGATCATACTATCAACCACTGGTTGAGGGATTGTGTTTTGGTCCCCTCACGCACTTTTGTGAAACAGAACGTTGTTCTTTTTGTCGCTTTATCGAACAAAACTTACCGGGATCCAGTGCATGCTCCTTCCCGCCAAAAAGTATCCTCCCACGGTGCCTCTGTTCCGGCATGATGACTGCAACAAAATGGAGACAATCTGAGACATGCAATAAAGTAGTGGGAACTACAACACACATGGAGACAATCTTAGTGATTCAATAGAGGGTACAGATTGAAACATGGAGACAATCTCAGAGATTCAATAGAGGGTACAGATTGAAACATGGAGACAAACTTAGAGATTCAATAGATGGTACAGATTGAAACATGGAGACAATCTCAGAGATTCAATAGAGGGTACAGATTGAAACATGGAGACAATCTCAGAGATTCAATAGCGGGAAAATTCCATAAGATAGAGACAATTTCAGAGATTCAATAGCAGGAAAATGTAATACGATTGAGACAATCTCAGAGATTCAAAAGCAGGAAAATTTTATAAGATAGAGGCAATTTCAGAGATTCAATAGAGGAAAAAATTAATAAGGTAGAGGCAATTGCAGAGATTCAATAGCAGGAACATTTTATAAGATAGAGACAATTTCAGAGATTCAATAGCAGGAAAATTTTATAGCATAGAGACAATTTCAGAGATTCTATAGCGGAAAAATTAATAAGATAGAGACAATTTCAGAGATTCAATAGAGGGAAAATTTAATAAGATAGAGACAATTTCAGTGATTCGACAGAGGGAACGTCTCAAACATAAGACAATCTTAGAAATTCAATGGAGATAACTCCAACACGCATTGAGACAACTCCACAGCAAATATATTTCAGTTCATGTTTACGTTTTACTTATACTAATTACGTATTCCTTTTAACGCTGACATCCCCATTGTTACTCCCCATCAGTGACCTTGATTGACTTTCGAGAGAAGACATACAATTCAAGGGGGTGTTTCAAGTATTAAGGCTGCAGACACTCGCTACAAGTACCCATGGCTTGACCTTTTCGTCTGTTCCCCAACCCTAGGTGGAATGTTTGTGATGTATGCCGATATTGTATATTATGTACCACCTGATTCAACACTTTAGATCTTTGCAGTGTGTGTATAGGGAGCGTTATTGTGTTGTATTGACCACACGGGTCTCGGCTTACAGAACAGCTACAACTGACAAGCTAAAATGGTAATATAAACCTATGTAGGATACAGGATACGTGGAGTGGGGTTGAGGATTTGTAGTTGAGGTGGAGTGGGGTCTTGTCGCTATGTGGGGTGATTTGGGGGGGGGGGGGGGGGGGGTCTGTGTGAGGGTTGTGTAAGTGTCCTCTTAGAAAACTGTGGGTCATCTTTAAAAAAGCGGCCAAGGCTGCAATGTGTTATATACACAGAGAGTCGTGGGCAGAATGTTCGACGTTATTGTCAACTTTCAAAGCTGCTGCTCGACGATATATAATCACTTATTCGCGAACTTGGGTCAATATCCAGGTTGCAGACCTATTTTGAAATTTCAGTTACATCTGTGTTTTAGGACTGATCTTACTCTCTTGTTTATGATTTATTGACATCTAAAAGTCACATGGATTTTATTATCATGATGATGAAAAATTGTCGTATTACAAATGATATTGTGTGATATCAATAAAGCAATTTATGATGTCACAAATTTTATTTAATAATATCAATAATTAACTTCTTAGATATCAAGAATTCGAATATTGGTGCTAACTAGGGCTGTGCCATATATTGTTTAGTGAAAATAATTATATATGGTTACACTAAAGTCACTAATGTTCGCATTTCTTTCTGACTATGCACCCATTCCTTCTGATTTTTCATATGGTTAACTTAATTCAACTTCAGTGTATGAATGACCAGATTGTTGAATACATGTATCTAAATACGTTTTGCCAGGGCTATGCCAAAAATGTTCCCAATCGGACATTTCGAGACATCTCCTGAGACCTACAGTGGATACCGGGGTAGGGTCGGGTAATAGGGAGGTGGGTACCCGCGTAGTAAATTTGGACTCGTCCCAGCCCTAGTGCTTGTTTTGAATTATAGTTTACGGTCACAAAATATGTGATTTTGTAATTTATATCAGGTTTCCTCCTCGGGATCGGGAACGGAAAAAGTGAACCATACCTCGCGTTTGGACCGACAGGCAGAACACCATATGCAAGAAACGTTGCAATTTCAAGATTGAAACATTTGACAGAGCATTTAGAAAGTAATTCAAAAGTGCAACAAAGCAACATGCAAATTCACGTGAGTATAACAGACGAAGGTGAGACCACGTGATCCCCTATATTTATGGTGCCAGCGTGTATTATGTCACACCATTTTACATACACCACCCAGTCAACACTCCTTTCATGTTTCAATGGTCTCTGTTGATATACAACAACTATGCATTACTGAAATTGAAATACAACTTGTGTGACGACATATAGTTACAACTGAAAATTCTTTCGAAGCAAAAAACGATTTCTTTTCATATCCATACGATGCACTCAAAATAATAAAATATGAAAGTATAAATAACTGAACCAGACCATGAACAATAACATAGGCAGGCATCCATAATAATCTTTTAGCTAGTTTATAGTATGCAGTTACCTTATAGTAGCTTCATGCAACTTGCCTATAGTAACTGTCCAGTGTCCCTTTAATAAACTGTTTACGTGGCTTACAAAAATTAGTCTACATTTCTATTGATTTTGGACTTGGAATTTTTACAGCTATCATCAAATGACTTCTTGTCAGGAATGCATTCCCGATACACCTGCGAGGAATGGAGGACATTTGCGTTGACAATATCACCTATCATTTCCCGATCTGTCATCATTAAATACGTCGCAATGTAGCAGTTATGTATATGTTTTTGACATAGATTATTCATGCATATTGTGATGGATTTCTACAGTAACCGGTTACTGAATTTGAGAGCATTTTTTGACAAGAAATTGTTGAGTTTAGTCGTTGGCAATATAAACTGATATTTGTTCGCAAGCAATTCGACTGACAACTTCTATCAGATCAGATCTTTGTTGACGTAATACAATTTCATCATTGATGACGTAATGCAATTCACCATTGATGACGTTATGCAATTCACCATTGTTGATGTGATGCAATTCACCATTGTTGACGTAAAGCAATTCACCATTGTTGACGTAAAGCAATTCATCATTGTTGACGTAATGCAATTCATCATTGTTCACGTAATGCAATTCATCATTGTTGACGTAATGCAATTCACCATTGATGACGTAATGCAATTCACCATTGTTGACGTAAAGCAATTCACCATTGATGACGTAATGCAATTCACCATTGATGACGTAATTCAATTCACCATTGATGATGTAATGCAATTCGCCATTGTTGACGTAATGCAATTAATCATTGATGATGTAATGCAATTCACAATTGTTGACGTAATGCAATTCATCATTGTTGACGTAATTCAATTAACCATTTATGACGTAATGCAATTCACCATTGTTGACGTAATGCAATTCACCATTGTTGACGTAATGCCATTGATCATTGATGACGTAATGCAATTAATCATTGAAGACGTAATGCAATTCACCATTGTTGACGTAATGCAATTAATCATTGATGACGTAATGCAATTCACATCTGTTGACGTAATGCAATTCATCATTGTTGACGTAATTCAATTAACCATTTATGACGTAATGCAATGCATCCTTGTTGATGTAATGCAATTCACCATTGTTGACGTAATGCAATTCATCATTGTTGATGTAATGCAATTCATCATTGTTGACGTAATGCAATTCATCATTGTTGACGTAATGAAATTCAACATTGTTGTCGTAACGCAATTCATCACTGTTGATGTAATGCAATTCGCCATTGTTGACGTAATGCAATTTATCATTGATGATGTAATGCAATTCACAATTGTTGACGTAATGCAATTCATCATTGTTGACGTAATTCAATTAACCATTTATGACGTAATGCAATTCACCATTGTTGACGTAATGCAATTCACCATTGTTGACGTAATGCCATTGATCATTGATGACGTAATGCAATTAATCATTGAAGACGTAATGCAATTCACCATTGTTGACGTAATGCAATTAATCATTGATGACGTAATGCAATTCACATCTGTTGACGTAATGCAATTCATCATTGTTGACGTAATTCAATTAACCATTTATGACGTAATGCAATGCATCATTGTTGATGTAATGCAATTCACCATTGTTGACGTAATGCAATTCATCATTGTTGATGTAATGCAATTCATCATTGTTGACGTAATGCAATTCATCATTGTTGACGTAATGCAATTCACCATTGATGACGTAATGTAATTCACTATTGATGACGTAATGCAATTCATCATTGTTGACGTAATGTAATTCACTATTGATGACGTGATGCAATTCATCATTGTTGACGTAATCCAATTCACCATCTCGCTATAAAGCCCAACTCTTTCAAACAACGTTTTGCTATAATACACAACCATCTAGACATCCAGCTCGCTATAACACACAACTCTACAGTCAGCCATTTCCCTATAACACACAACACTCCAGCCAACCATATCACTATCCTTACACAACTCCCCAGTCAAGTAAGCTCAGTTGACATTTACAAGTCCCCAGCCACATTAATTTCCCACATTATATCCGGCCACGTACGGTTGACTTTCATATAAGTAAATATCTCTACATGTGAGTTACACAAAACGTCAACAGCTCAACACACAGGTAATATCATCAACCCAGATCGGGCACATGGGCTTGCCGTGTCATATGGCCAAGGTATAATTCACATAGTGTGACTCATGGGTCTCTGAAACCTGACACTACAGGTAAATCACTCTCGCGTTCACCTGCAGTGACTTCAGTAATTCTCCGAGGCGTCTACGCTTCGTTCGGCATATGTATTTGTGATTGACCCTGTTCGTTTATTTTCGGCGTGAGGCTTTTACATCCCTGTCTAGAATACATCGACACCAGTGGGCCAGTATGGCGGTATGGAGCTGGGGACAGGGCTTAGAGGTACCAGTTCGGTGCTAGTGGCTAGACAACGAGGATACTTAAAACCTGGTGCTAGTGGCAAGACAACCAGGATTCTTGACACCTGGTGCTAGTGGCTAGACAACCAGGAAACTTAACACCTGGTGCTAGTAGTGGCAAGACAACCACTATACTTGTCACCAGTTTCTTATACGTACATTAATGTACAGTCAATATCCGTTGTGTCGAACTTACGGTTATTTCGAATTTATTGTTAGTCCCTTCTATGTTCACCATTTTCGGTTGTGTCGAACCTTGGCTAACTCGAGGCATTTACGAAGGTCCCTTCACCCTCGACATAAGAGTTTTTGACTGCATTAGCATCGTTGCTATCTGCTTGCCCATTTTAGTTTCTTTATTCTAATAGAGGCCATCGGTCCTCTGTGAGGCTATTTATCCAGTCACTGAGGCTATCAGTCCTACATACGACTGCCAATCCTACATCAGGCTATCAGTCATACATACGAATGTCAGTCTTACATTAACCCATCAGGCACCATGTCAGAGCTTCGCGTTCGAGAGCTCTAAAACCTGTTCAAGTTCAGGCATTACTGTCTTTGAAGGGTCGTCAAAAAAATGCTATTGATATTAACGGTAAAAATAACACGCTGTCATTGAATAAATATGACCTTCACCTGAACATCTCTCTGCCCCAATAACTACATGCAACTTTATCCTGCTGACAATGTCTACAACGTCGACGGAGACAAGTGTGTCGTTTGTTGTTTTTATGTGAGCCGTGAATTCCTTTGTATTTGTAGATATATTGGGCTTGAAAGGACTTGACGAGGATGTGAAGTCGTGTGCAGTATTGGGATTTTCAGTATGTACAGTGCAACATACACTCTTCACAAAAAGAAACGCACAGGTAGATTTTTAGTAAATTTATTGTACCTATAAAAGTCGATATATTTAATTTAATATCATAGATACAAATATGATTTTTTAGGAGCTCGATAGTCACATGTTGTCGTTGTACAAAGGCATTGAAAACTGTTCATTGTCATGTCACATAAGGCCACAAGGTTGCGCTGAACTCACTATCTCGTGTGACCGCCCCGGGCAGCAATCACGGCTCTGCATCTCGTCGGCACTGACTGGATAAGTTTACGAATTCTGTCCTGCGGAATTTTGTTTGTAGCGCGTTGGCCAGTTGTGGGAGTTTCTGCGGCGTGTTCTGACGTTGACAGACACGTCGATCGAATTCATCCCAGAGATGTTCGACTGGGTTAAGATCTGGAGATCTGGATGGCCAGGGCAAGGCGTTGATGTTGGCATTATGAAGTTATTCTACCGTGATACGAGCCGTGTGCGGTGGAGCGTTGACCCGTTAAACAGCTCCCCCTGGCTATGAATGATTGGAAGAAGGTGAGGTTGAAAAATTTGATTCATGTAGCTATCTGCTGTCAAATTTCTCTGAACCACAACCAAGTCATATCGCGTGGTGTAGTATATGGCCCCTCACACCATACCTCCACCGAAATTGTCAAATTCACGTGCACAATGTGGGGCAAAACACTCATTTCGACTACGATAAACACATTGTCTTCCAACTCACCGGTGAAGAAGAAATCGTGATTCATCGCTAAACCACACTCGCCTACAGTTTCTCAAATTCCAAGGTAAGATGGCACCAACGCAAGCGTCGCTGTCGATGGATCTGTTGCAAAACAGGGACGATAACTGGTCTTCTTGGTCGGATTCCAGCCTCGCAAAGATGGTTCCTGACAGTCTGATCCGATATCCTCTTCAAAACAGGGATGCGTCCTGCAGTCTCCGTAGCTGTGGCATTGCGATGACGTAGGTGGAACAGTCGAATGTAGCGATCCTGTGCAGGGGTGGTAACTCTTGGTCGGCCGGTTCTCGGACGGTCTGCAGTGGAATTGAACTGTGTGTATCGGTCCCAGAGGCGGCATATGGTGCTGTGGTGGACGTTGAAGTGGCGTGCAACAGAAGACTGTGATTCACCTCTTTGGATACGCCCCAAGGCGATGTTCCGATCGGCAGGGCTGAGTCTCGGCATTTTCGAACTTGAAAAATGTTGACAATTGAATGACAAATTACTGGCTCAGGCTTGCCTTTTTATATCCACTGCCACGAGTTACGAATGCCATAACTTGCACGTGCATTTTGCTTTACTGTTTTCCTCCATGACATTTTTGAACAAGTGTGAAAACAATGCCATTTAAGACATTGCAAATCAACAATGGCTGCGTTTAACGCACTCTTTGTCGAATATCAGGCCACCAACATTTTCCAATAACATATATCCAATTTTTATGCCGGATTTGTTGTGTAGTCATGTTCAATGAACTACATACTGCCTGTGCGTTTCTTGTTTTGAAGAGTGTAGTATCAGTCTTCCTGTCAACAGGCTAAAACGTTTTGTAGCGTTGAAGAGCATTTCGTTCTCTTAATGAACGTCTTTTTGGACTTAACGTTCTTGAAAAGCGTTTCGCTGAATAAATGCCTTGCAGATGAGTTGAAGGTGAAATGGTCTTCAACGTCGCATCCAAGATAATTGTACTTATATAGCGACGTGCATGCACGTAAGTGAGTAAGAGAGTGAGTGAGTGATTGAGTGATTGAGTGAGTGACTGAGTGAGTGTGACTGGTTTTACGCCGCTTTTGGCATCATAACGGGGACGCCAGAAATGGACTTCACACATTGTACCGATGTGGAGAATCGAACCCGGGTCTTAGGCGTGACCTACCAATGCTTGAACCACTAGGCTAACCCCGTCCCTCGATCGAATGCGAGTCTGTGTATTGCACACTGAAGTTTTGATAACGTGGACGAAATATGCAATATATGTTAAAGAAGAAAAGAACAATATTTATATATTCTCATAAAAAGTTTCATGCAATAACGTAATCCTAAATCTGTATCAGAAGATGAAACACACGGCATATGAAAATATATATTAGGGATAGCGTTATGGTCCATGTCGGGGTAACGATAAGCTCAGTTGTCTAAGTGAGTAAGGTGGTCTAACGCCACTTTTAACAGTATTCCAGTTATATCACGGTATGTCGGCTTAATGTAGGAGGAAAGCCCAAAGTGATGCAGGTCTCAGACGTTTACCACTTTGCTAAAGCCAACGAGCACGGGTATGGTGCTGACAAACCTAGAAACATAATCAGGACGAACTGGGATTTGAACCCACAATTATAAGTTTCTGGTGTGATAAAGGGACGCAACTTTGCATAGCGAATTGCGGCGCCTAAGACGACTGGGCCACCCGTGCCCCCGCGTTAAGATCGAAGCGGCGGTACATTCTTATATGAGTATACCTCACGGTGTAAGTTATACACACTCAGCGGTTCCCCTAATTAATCGCCATCCTTCAGCAGCATATAATTATGCTGCAACCATAGTAACCTGTCTTTCTGGACGACATCTAGCGGCGTTGTTGCCTTTAGACGTGAGAACGCTTTAAGTGGACATTAGTGGACATATGTTTACCATTGTTAGAACTCAGTGTTCCGGAACGCTAACTGACAGGAAGCTTTCAGAGCATGCAGCGTCTCCAATAAAGGAAGATTTATGTATTGGTTAGACCACTGGGATTCCATGTTTTATCCTCGCCTGGGTGTTTCACCAGAGACCATATAATATGGTCTCTGGTTTCACTGTCCAATTCAATGATGAAACATCGGACTTAAGTTGTTCAACCTGTGTAAGCAATGGCTACCATTCAGAACCTTAGCAACTAAAATATTTAAACAACATTATTTTCACCTGATGAAGGATTCAGTATATACTCCGAAACGTTGTTCCTAATAATGAAGTTGACATCCATAAATTCTCTTCCTTAACATTGTTCTGATAATTATAAATATGTATATATATAATTATAAATATATTCGGGGGCGCGGGTGGCCCAGTCGTCTTCTCCTATGATTGTGGGTTCGAATCCCGGTTCGCCCCGATTATGTTTCTAGGTTTATCAGCACCATACCCGTGCTCGAGGGTTTCACAAAAGTGGTAAACGTCTGAGACCTGCATCAATTCGGGCTTTCCTCCCACATTAAGCTGACACGCCGTGATATAACTGGAATACTGTTAAAAGCGGCGTTAAACACACACACACACACACACACACACACACACACACACACACACACACACTCACGCACATGCACGTCGCTATATAAGTGCAATAACCTTAAACGCGATCTTAACCCCATTTAACCTCACCTCATCACGGAAAGATCGTACAACGGCGGTCACGTATGTCAATGACGACAACTGAAATTAGCATCTCTAATTAGTAACAGCAGGAATGGCAACGTGACAGGGCATCCGTGTTCATCTTTAGAGCGTACTGGAGCGGTTGACGTTACAGCATAACAAGGCTGGCTGACGAAACGTCGTAGGTTTGATATGTTTATGTCGCTGCTTGTGGCAGTTACTAGCAAAGAGTAAACAAGTTGTATCAAAGTCCACTTCATTCTGATTCCTGGCTATTGAAACATATCGAAACAAAAGTATTTCTGTGTTTGTTTCTACCTCTGTAAGAAATGAGGTGCACTGGGGTTTAATATTTCGTTCAGAATTATTGTACTTATGTATTTACTATTTTTTACCCCATAACCAACGTAAACTACGGTTATAAGGACTCAAAGGGACCACTAATTTTAGTTCGTAATAACCGTAGTTCGTTATAAGCATATATACAGCATATATACAACAAATGGCCGGGACTAAAAAATGAGTTCGTTATATCGGACACTCTCTGTGTCTCTGTCTCTGTCTCTGTGCCTCTCTCTCTCTCTCTCTCTCTCTCTCTCTCTCTCTCTCTCTATATATATATATATATATATATATATATATATATATACATAATATTATTATATAGATATTCCATTCATGCTGACAGCATGAACGGATGATTTGTGATAATGTTAAGTTATATGATTTGTGGAGACTTTAGACGAAGGTCTCATATAACCCGTATCAAAGTCCCCAAACGTTTGAACATGACTTCAGCGTTGACATACTGCAATGATTTAGGAAGGGGTATTTACAATAGACGACTGACATCCTCGGGGAGTTCAGTGTTGTGTACATCATAGCTTTAAACCTACCCGACCATGCCCGTGAACACAGCTTCTGGTTTCAAGCCTAACCTAGATATTGGGTTGACAATTTGAATGAAATATCTTAAGCAGCCACAGCTACATGACTTTGTTGACGATGGCTGCTTGTTTGAGTTGTTGACTGCCATGTATCAATGTTCATTCAATACCGGGTATTTTCTTTATAGGGGTGCGTGATCACGGATGGCTGGACACGTGAACACGGGTAGAGCACGTAGATGACAGCGCATAAAGGAAAGAAGAATTGGGTCAAAGAATGAAGGCCAGTGACCTTTCTTTGTTCAAAGAGTGGTGGTGTGCCCCTGTGTGTGTGTGTGCCCGTGCGTGTGTATGTCTGTGTTCGCGTGTGTGTGTGTGTGCGCGTGCGTGCGTGCGTGTGTGTGTGTGTGTGTGTGGTGGTGGTCTCGCTATCGCTCTGTGCGCGTGTGTCTGTGTGCATGCGTGTGTGCGTGCGTACATGCGTGCATGCGTGTGTTTAAGACATCCAGTTGTTAGTTCGAGAAATCTGGAGAGACTAGTTTTTTTCTCTCACTCTCACTTTCCAAACATTAATTTTACAAATATATACCCGTCCGAAATCTGCTGTGGACTATAGTTAGATATGAACAATGGTGCATACCACTGTGAGTACAGTTTATGTGAAAAACATTAAATGTCTACGACCCGCGTTACGAGTAGTTTAACACTGAGTACGTGAGTATGGTTTTATGCCGGTTTTAGTAATATTCTAGCAATATCACGGCGGGTGACACCAGAAATGGGCTTCACACTTTATACCCATGTCGAACCCGGGCCTTTCGGCGTGACGAGCGAACACTTTAACCACTTTGCTATCCCACTGCCCCTTGAGTTAAACATTACTTGGATATCTGGCGCCTGAAGTACAGATTATGTTTCTGACGGTATCGCCTATGGCAGAATGATATGACACTATCAAACAACTCAATCCCTCCACTTCAGCAGGCCATGCTTGTAAGAGGCGACTAACGGGATCTGGTGGTCAGGCTCGCTGACTTGGTAGATGCATGTCATCGTACCCATTTGTAAAGATCGATGCTCATGATGTCAAATGCTTTATGATTCACAGACCGCCGTCATATAGCAGGAATATTGCAAACAAACAACAACAAACAAATAAACAAATACACTGATTAGGATAGAAGTACAAATATGCAATGAAACTGTCAGCTCAAAATGGCCTATCCACACCTTTGTTCAGAACACACTAGGCCTGCTTCCGTCATTAACAATACCACCCTATTGAAGTTTAAGTTAAAAGCTATCAACAAAGGTTAGATTCAAATTTCCAAAGTTAATGGACTGGTCGGAATGTGATATCAGGATGGCCATATTTATCTTCGAAATTAACTCAGTTCAGAAAAGTATCTTGATCCTCAAGGATATCAGTTAACTGGTTTATGACTGAACACAGACGCCCCTGGTGGAATTGAGGTACCATCAACCTTCACTGATCCATATCATGTACCTATGAAGATCCGGGGTAGAATAGGTCTTCAGCAACCGATGAATGCCGTAAAAGGCGACTACACTTGTCGTAAGAGGCGACTAACGGGATCGGGTGGTCAGACTCACTGACTTGGTTGATGCATGTCATCGATCCCAATTGCGTGGATCGATGTTCATGATGTCAATCACTGGATAGTCTGGTCCAGATTCGAATATTTACAGACCGCCTTCATATAGCTGGAATATTGCTGAGTGCGGCGTAAAACAACAAACAAACAAACCAAATCATGTAGAAGAACAGGTTACAACATCATGACTTTGAAAAAACTCAAAGAACGGACAAGATCCAGCGTCACCCGTTTTATGCCTTTCAACGTGACCCAACCAACATCTTACCTCGTCACCTGATAACCTATATAAAACTATATATTATGGGTAATATTTGTTGGGACCAATGTGGAACCCATGTGACAAAACCCTTGACCAGCCCAACTCTAAAGCAGGACCCATGTGTAGGACCACCCACCATTCGTTCATCACGTCACCCCGCCACCGCACCCCACCCACCACCCGTTCATCACGTCACCCCGCCACCACACCCCACCAACCACCCGTTCATCACGTCACCCCGCCACCGCACCCCACCCACCACCCGTTCATCACGTCACCCCGCCACCACACCCCACCAACCACCCGTTCATCACGTCACCCCGCCACCGCACCCCACCCACCACCCGTTCATCACGTCACCCCCGCCATCGCATCCCACCCACCACTCGTTCATCACGTCACCCCGCCACCGCGCGCACCCCACCCACCACTCGTTCATCACGTCACCCCGCCACCGCACCCCACCCACCACTCGTTCATCACGTCACCCCACCACCGCACCCCACCCACCACTTGTTCATCACCCACACGATCTTCTGACCCAACAGCCGTCCATCAAAGAAAGAAAATTACGCAACCGAAACAGTCGGAGTATGTACCGAGCAAGTCGTGCCCCCCCCCCACCCCCCCCCCCCCCCCCCCCCCCTCTTAGCCCTCCCCCTCCGTCCCACAAGAAGACATCCTAATGGCCTCGCACTGCCCCCGACCTTTACCCCTCATGATGGTATTGTCAGTTTACGACAATTGACTATTAGCCTCCGGGCAATACTCCATTGCACGGAGACAAACCATCTCATATAGCTGTTTCTTTTGAAGTAGACGGTATCTCCGTCGGAGTTTATCAGGAACACTAAAAGTAAACAGTTGCGTCTAGGAGCACGGGTTAGCTAAAGACTAGTTTTTATCACCCTAAATTACATATGTGTACGGAGGCCCATTAGGGCACAAAATCTATTATTTAATCCTTAAAATTCAGGTTCTGGCAACAGTGTCAGATCCAGAAAGCGAAACCTTGGGAAGTTCTTCATCTTCCAGAGGCAAGGGGGTTAACTGACAACAGTTAGCTGACTTGTCAGTTAACTCCTGTTCCGATGACTAATCTATTAACTCTCTTGCCTCGTTAGATGGAAGTCCATTTGCTGAATTCATTTGATCTTGAGTCAACATAGTTTAAAATAGTTTTCAAGATAACTTTTAATTTAAAAACTTCAATTTTCATAATAGTAGCTTGTATTTTCAACTTATTTTCAAGAAGATAAAACAAAATGTCATGGCCCCAATGGACTTCCGTATATGTGTGCACAGATACAGGCTGTGTAAATATACATTAGTAATATAACCATTAGTCAATATGCACCACAAAGACAGGTTAACGCTTTTAAAAGGTCATTTCATATTTGACTATCAAAGAGCGTGGAGACTGGACTCGCTCTTCGGGGACGGAAGAGGGACCTCCTTTGTGTGTTAGGACTCGCCCTGCCCGTGCCAGACAGACAGACATGATACGTACACGTGTAGATCACTAAAGCCATGTCTGATTCTATAACAGTTATCCCGACATAGGTACAATGCGTGACGCCCATTTCTGGTGTCCCTCGCCGTGATATTGCTGGTATGTTGCTAAAAGCGGCGTAAAACCATACTCACGCACTCTGTAAACAGATAATTCTGCGTGGGCATGTACATTTGACACCAGCCGCTTCAGAGATCATTTCCTGAGTGAGTGAGGTTTTACACCGCTGTTAGGAATATTTCAACCATATGACGCAAGGGGAAACCAGAATGTTAAATGTTAGGGACAACGATGACCTCAACGCTGCCGTGAATGGGTTTTTCAGGGTAGCTTCAGAAAACATCTTCCTGACTGGAATTGAAAAGCTTCACTATCGATATGAGAAGTGTATTGAACAGCAGAGAGATTATTTTAAAAAATACAATTACACTTTCACAATTGTTGGTTTTGTTTGTTAGACTTAGAACTTTTTGACCAGCCCTCGAATGCATGAAGCATGCGTACCATGTGTCTCGTGTTCTTAATGTGTGTACAATGGGTTGCTGTTCTTAAACGTGTTTGGTATGTTGCACATCATCAGTATATCGATGAACACTTGGTATGCGAGAGAGATTGGGTTATTTATTCCAAGCCTCACAATATATGCATGTACATACTCTACAAACTGCATGTTGTCGTAAAGAAATTCGAGATGAACAGCCGTGACATGCAAATTTTTTATATTTTTTTATTGTCAAGTGTAAACTTATATCTATGTATCAACTTTATTTTAAAGCAAATACCGCAAGAACGTTTTGTCCAGTTCAATTCCAAAATTCAAAAAGGCACGTTAGGAAACACATTGAAAAGCGTGAGCATATATTAGGCGTATTCATTATATAGGAGAAATAAAAGAACAACCGGAAGTGACGTGTTTAAGAATTTGCACTAACGAACTATAATAACGTGGGCACGCGGGGAATCAAACCCTGTTCGTCAGTCTAGGCTACCGCACTACCATCTCCGCCAACATCTGACAACTATATGATACAGTAGCAAGCCTCAAAAGATTCTCTCGGTCACCTTTAGTCAACGGGTTCAAGGGGTCACCAAGGCGACACATACAACTTTGCTTGTAAATGTGTCTGAGACAGGTTCATTATAGTACAGGAAAACTACAAGTACGATATCTTTTATTTATTTAACAAGATGTTTTTAAAATTATCATCATCATCATCATCATCATCATCATCATCATCATCGTCATTATTATTATTGTTGTTGTTTTCATTATTATTATTATTTGTTGAGCAATCACCTAAATACGTTTGGATAATAACACACGTCTTACAATTTACACCTCAACCCTGATTAAAACCTTATTTATTACAATTTCAGACAGAAATTCTGCACGCACGCGCTCAAAAATAGAACATCCGTTGGTAGATCTGATCCTACATGTCGCCATTATTTACGAGCTAGTAGACGGGTTGATTAAAACAGCATACTGCAGAGTGCGAGCAGCAGGACCTGCAAATGTTTACACTGAGCACGTAAATCAACACACAGGTATGATGTCATTGTTGGGAATTTGCGTAGAAAAGGAGTGTTATTGTCTTCACAAGACCATGACGAAGCTTGAAATACGAAGTACCTCAGCTTAACTTCCGACAGCATATATTTCAAATACATCACTAGAGGTCTCGCTCCCCAACTGCACTTGGAATACTTGGCTGGGAGTGTAGCGCACTTTGTAAGGTAGTCGCAATGTTGCCGAACAAGACTTAACGCGCACTATAGGTTTAGAATTTTACACAACGACATACCTTGAACATACCTTTGCACAATAAAAACTATATATAGTCAATGAAACCCTGTATAGTCGGTAAGTAGGGTGGAGTCAACGGGATGGTTGGTCTTTAGGAGCATTGAAGGGGGGGGGGGGGGGGGGGGGGGGGTGTCGGGTGCGAATTCATGGTTTGGGGTAGGGTGGGGCCTTGACTGAGCAGATCGGTGAAAAAACCAGTTGGGGAACAAGATATTGTAGGCGCGCACGTAATGCTTGGCTGATCATCGGAACGCACAGTGTTGTGGCCAGTTCATCAAGTATTTCACGACGTGACGGTGAAATACATCACAAGAGAGGCACTGGTTGTTATAAGTGGAAGTATAGTAACAATCCATCTTAACACATTTGGGTATCTATATATGATACTAAAAATGACGTTTTGAAATAAATAAAATGCTCACGGAGGGGACGGATTATAGTATTAATACGCCCTCCTTGTCAAAATACATGTAATTGCAAGCTGAATAACTGTTAATGTTCTGTATGCTTAACAATGAAGGTAACCTGTACGCTAGTCATCCGCATAGACCGGACACCAGCTCGTTCACTGCACAGGTAAACAAGCTCTAAATAATTACACGTGAGAAGAAGGCGCTACTTACGAGGATTCCGACTCCAATAACAATGACGAAGTAAGCGACAATCACCAAAATGTCCCCCATAATGGAGACGTGACGTATTTTGCACGTCCATTTCGGCTGTCCGTCCTTCAAGAAGTAAACTTCAAACCTCTCTCTTCCTAGACTGGCTCTGACCTACCTGCCAGCCATTCTTTGCCGTCTCATGAATATTCAGTAGCAAAGAGGATCACTGAAGCGTTGCTCAGGTCAGACGCAAATATCAGGTGTGGTGTACAGCAGGGAGATCCCCCAGCTCCCGTGTTCTCACTTGTTTAAGCAGATATTGACTCTGTATTGAATACAGCTAGGTGAATATTGTATCGGCTGGGGAAACATGACTGAGTATGTCGTTGACACAGTTTTTCTTCATGTGTTTTTTTGTTAAGCAATGTGTTGTTATATATTGCAGTTGATTTCGTGCCTTATCGACATACATTCCATACCTGAACGTATAAACAATGAATCTGTTATGGGTCGAATCCCTATGTGTTACCGTTATGATCCTTGAGGGGCGGCCGGGTAGCCTAGTGGTTAATGCGATCACTCGTCATCACCCGAAGGCCCGAGTTCAGTTCCACACATGGTTACAATGTGTGAAGCCCATTTCTGGTGTCCCCCGTCGTGATATTGTTGGAGTATTGCATTTACGCGGCGTTAAAACCATACTCACTCACTAAACGTAAACGTCTAGTTTCCTGCTTCTGACATTAACATGTCACGTCCATGATGTAATGTAATACTGTTTGAAGCGGCTCTAAAAACAAACTCACTCACTCTATCTTCCCAGCCAGCATGGAGTGCAACAACAGGTGAAGCTCACATTAACCTTTAAAGGGGCACTTGGCGCAAGAAACTTGGCATTCCTTGTTCTTCTGGTAACTCTATGAAGGGCGTAAATATAATGTTAATGTTTTACCCTAATTACACAGCGAAAGGGGTGGTGTGATAGGCTAGTGGTTCAAAAGAACCGTAGAAGGCCCGGGTTCGTTTCTGAACATGGGTCTATTTCTGATGTCCCTCGCCGTGATTTTGCTGGAATAAATCTAAGAGTCACTCATTAAGAGAAAATGTCTCAAGTTCAAACACATCACCTCACTCACTCACTCACTCACTCACTCCACTCACTCCACTCACTCACTCACTCACTCACTCACTTGGAGAAAAATGTCTCAAGTTCACTCATCACTACTAACAACGTCTATGCCTACACTGACCGCCTCCGTGGTCTAGTGGAAGAGCGTCCGCCCGGCCGCGTCATACCAAAATACGTTATTTTGTTGTTACCCTGTCTGGCGCTCGTCATTAAGGACCTAAAACAAGGACTGGTCGGCTCGGAGTCAGTATACTGTGTCTGAGTGTTGGTACTCATGTAAAACTGCGGCATGGTATCTCAGTGGGCTCGCACTAAAAATCGGCACGTCGCTACATAAGTGCAATAAACTTGGACGCGGCGTTAAATCACCTTACCTATGTCTCCACCAAATGAGTAACAATCTGTTGGGTGATCTATTATAATCCATAACCAATGACCTGATGAACAAGTTATCCGTTTGTTATTGCCTAGTATTTGAAACATAGCTCACAGTATAGTTTGGCAGATATACCATATGTTCTTAAGCCTAAAAATGCAGGGTCACACCTAAAACATTGCCTTACATTTGGCGTAACATGTAGACAAATTCAGACTAGTTCAGACTAGGAGCCACCAAAGATATGTACGACTTGACACTACATAAGAGGAGGGGGGGGGGGGGGGGGGGGGGGGGGCGGTCTGAGAGAAACGCTGTGTCTCTACTTACAGCAGAAGGGTGATTGACACAGCGGGGTATGACCATCCATTCGAGACACAAGGTTCGGTGTTGATGTTGATCCAACTGTTGAATGCGCTTGTCATCATCGGCGCGTTATGTTTGTAACGTCTTTTTTTTATTAATTGATTTACAGATACACTCTTCAAAAAAAGAAACGCACAGGTAGTATGTAGTTCATTGAACCTGACTACACAATAAATCCGGCATATAAATTGGGTATATAAATTGGGATATATGTTATTGGAAAATGTTGTTGGCCTGATATTCGACAAACGGTGCGTCAAAACGCAGCCATTGTCGATTTGCAATGTCTTAAAACGGCATTGTTTTCACAAATGTTCAAAAATGTTATGGAGGAAAACAATAAAGCAACATGCACGTGCAAGTTATGGCATTCGTAACTCGTGGTAGTGGCTATAAAAAGGCAAGCCAATAATTTGTCATTCAATTGTCAACATTTTTCAAGTTCGAAAATGCCGAGACTCAGCCCTGCCGATCGGAACATCGCCTTAGGGCGTATCCAAAGAGGGGAATCACAGTCTTCTGTTGCACGCCACTTCAACGTCCACCACAGCACCATTTGCCGCCATTTGTGACCGATGCACACAGTTCAATTCCACTGCAGACCGTCCGAGAACCGACCGACCAAGAGTTACCACCCCTGCACAGGATCGCTACATTCGACTGTTCCACCTACGTCATCGCAATGCCACAGCTACGGAGACTGCAGGACGCATCCCTGGTTTGAGGAGGATATCGGACAAGACTGTCCAGGAACCATCTTTGCGAGGCTGGAATCCGACCCAGGAAGACTTGTTATCGTCTCTGTTTTGCAACAGATCCATTGACAGCGACGCTTGCGTTGGTGCCATACCTTACAGCCTTGAAATTTGAGAAACTGGAGATGAGTGTGGTTAAGCGATGAATCACGAATCATGAATCCTTCTTCACCGGCGAGATGGAAGACAACGTGTTTATCGTAGTCGAAATGAGCGTTTTGCCTCACATTGTGTACGTGAATTCCACAATTTCGGTGGAGGTAGTGTCATGGTGTGAGCGGAAATATCCTACAACACGAGATCTGACTTGGTTGTGGTTCAGAGAAATTTGACAGCAGATCGCTACATGAATCAAATTCTTCAACCTCACCTTCTTTTAATCATTGACCGCCAGAGGGAGCTGTTTCAACAGGACAACGCTACACCGCACACGGCTCGTGTCACTGTAGACTACCTTCATAATGCCAACATCAACGGCTTTCCCTGGCCGTCGATATCTATAGATGTCAACCCAATCGAACACCTCTGGGATGAACTCGATCGACGTGTACGTCAACGTCAGAACACGCCGCAGACACTCCCACAAATGGCCATCGCGCAACAAGCAGAGATTTGTTAAATACTATAATAATATAACTGACTCTGTGAGTGGAAAAAATAATCTCAAAATTATATCTAAATATATATAATTTAATTTTATATTTGTGATATTTTAATCAAATATATGCGAAGGATTACAATTACACATCTAAAGAAATAGAATATATATATATATATATATATATATATATATATATATATATATATATATATATATATATATATATATATATATATATTCTATTTCTTTAGATGTGTAATTGGATTCAAACCCATAAAAAATTGAAAAGAAATCTTTCGCATATATCTGCTTTTTCGGCACAAATTTGCAACATTTCATAGTTGGTAGGGGTCACGTGGTTGCAAATTCATTTCTTACCCCAATCTTCATTGAACCAATATATTTTTCCACAAGATTACCTAGCCACAGATTACAAACTGTTGCAGGAATGAGAATTGAATGACTTAATTAAATTTAACAGTTCTTTTAAGTTTCAATTAAATAAAAAACAAAAGCCGTATACTTTCTTTTGCCCCTCTGTTCATGCGTGCAACTTATGGAAAACCAATGATGACGCTTTGCATGAAAGGTGGCTACAATTTATCAACACAATGTGTCATGCATAATATGTATGTTAATGTAAATATTAAAGTGCAATTATTGCTCTTTTTTATGTGTTTATTTATTACAAATCCTTTGTTTCACATGTCTAGCTCATCAGGTTATCTAGTAATATCCTCAAAATGTCCAAGTCTCGTTCTTCATGTAGTGTTTCAGAAGTGGTCTTTACAAGCTACACAGTGTACCATTTTTTTGATAGAATCCGAATATTCGGCATGACGAGCAAAGCCAGCCCACCATATTGCCTAACAAGGACTCGATTATGTGAAGCACGGGCGATTACAATCACCCACAGTCGATACTCGTCTACCAGTGTGTCCTTGGAGGCCGATCTTGCATCTGCACGACGCGTCGTCAAGTACTTGAAGGACCAGTTAAGAGCGAAACTATCCTCTCAATATCTAGTGGAGTACTTGGTAGAGACGCTTTAACGTGTACATCTATATTTAATATCGTTTATAACAAGGTTTATTTCCTCCGATTAATGTGGGGTTGTACAAGATCTGTATTCCATTGTATGATTATTTTTTGTTGTACTTATTGCTGTAAGTATTTATACTGTAGGGTGAGAAAGCGGCCCAGTCGCCGACTTTTAACATTATTCCAGTTATATCACGGCGTGTCAGCTTTATGTGGGAGGAAAGCCCGAAGTGATGTAGATCTCAGACGTTTACCACTTCGGTGAAAACCACGAGCACGGGTATGGTGCTGACAAACTTAGAAATATAATCGGGGCGAACCGGGATTCGAACCCACAATCATAGGTTTCTGGCTGGCACAGCGAATCGCAGCGCCTTAGACGACTGTGCCACCCATGCCCCCAGTAATGGATACGAAAAAGAAAGAACAAGTCGTAACATAACATTCAACAGAACATGTTGGCGTTGAACATCTTGGTAAAGGTGAAAACAATCAAGAAAGACGACAGGGTGTGTAGTAAAAAACATGAACGTTTGGGGTGATGAATAATAGGTCATTCCCCTATTGATTGGTGAAATACTCGTGTATACGGCGTGGTATGGTCCGAATCAATCTGAAGCCCCTAGCCCAGTTCGAGACCACATCCATGGTCTAATGGTAAAGCGTCCGCCCGGAGAGCGGAAGGTCGGGGGTTCAATTCCCGGCCGCGTCATTCCAAAAGACGTTAAAAGATGGTACTTGTTGTTACACTGCTTAGCGCTCGGCATTAACGGAGTAAAACAAGGACTGTTCGGCTTGGAGTCAGTATACTGTGTCTGACTGAGGTATTCATGTTAAACTGCGGCATGGTATCTGAGTGAGCAAGATTTATGAATCAGGGCAATGATCTTGGATGCGACGTTAAACCCCATATCACCTCACCACCACCCAGTTCGGCTGACGTAGCGTGTAGCCTTTGACCCGCTTAGACCATTAGTGGCGTACATATCTCCTGATCGTGCTCTGTGTGGAGGAAAGGTCAGGACTCATGGCTGTCCCTTTGCTGCTGGAGAGAGTCAATTACGTACGTGCACAGTGAACACGAGCGTTGTCATCTTGAAAAATGGCACAACGATTGGCGCCAGTATTTTGTCTCGGTAGTACTATCCAGTGACCCATCAATAAACAATATGCATTGGCATCCTGGCAATCATAGTGATCCCGCTCCATATCATACACACGCCAGAAACCTATGATTGTGGGTTCGAATCCCGGTTCGCCCCGATTAAGTTTCTAGGTTTGTCAGCACCATACCAGTGCTCGTGGGTTTCACCGAAGTGGTAAACGTCTGAGACCTGCATCACTTCGGGCTTTCCTCCCACATTAAGCTGACACGCCGCGATATAACTGGAATACTGTTAAAAGCGGCGTTAAACCCAACTCACTCACTCACTCACCCATATCATTACAGGACCATCCCAAAATACGTCATGTTGCCTTACGTTGATAACGCCTACCCAGAAAACCCAGTGTGTCTGGACTCGTCAGAAAACGTGACATGAGACATCGTTGTTTCCCCTATAGAGTAGTGGCCAGGCCCTCAAACTGCCGACATAACCCTCCCCCCAGAGCAGAACAAAGCAAATTTAGATTTTCCTTATGTTTTTGTATCCAACAGACTAGAAAATGATGGTTGTGGTCAAATGTTTTGGTGGCAGATACTGTTTTGGGGTCGAAATTCACTTTTCTGTTGTACAAATATAGAAAATTAAATAAAGTCCCCTAAAAAGATAGTGTATACATTGAGTTCTTATTTTCATCATTTATGTGATAGGTTTACAAATAGCAGATTTGAATCATTATTGTTTTTTTATGATTATAGCCTCTCACAGATTGAGTTATTAGTAAAAATAAGCCAAAACATGGTAAATTTTGCTCTATTACAGAGGGAGCTGTTTCAACAGGACAACGCTACACCGCACACGGCTCGTGTCACTGTAGACTACCTTCATAATGCCAACATCAACGGCTTTCCCTGGCCGTCGATATCTATAGATGTCAACCCAATCGAACACCTCTGGGATGAACTCGATCGACGTGTACGTCAACGTCAGAACACGCCGCAGACACTCCCACAAATGGCCATCGCGCAACAAGCAGAGATTTGTTAAATACTATAATAATATAACTGACTCTGTGAGTGGAAAAAATAATCTCAAAATTATATCTAAATATATATAATTTAATTTTATATTTGTGATATTTTAATCAAATATATGCGAAGGATTACAATTACACATCTAAAGAAATAGAATATATATATATATATATATATATATATATATATATATATATATATATATATATATATATATATATATATATATATATATATATATATATATATTCTATTTCTTTAGATGTGTAATTGGATTCAAACCCATAAAAAATTGAAAAGAAATCTTTCGCATATATCTGCTTTTTCGGCACAAATTTGCAACATTTCATAGTTGGTAGGGGTCACGTGGTTGCAAATTCATTTCTTACCCCAATCTTCATTGAACCAATATATTTTTCCACAAGATTACCTAGCCACAGATTACAAACTGTTGCAGGAATGAGAGATGGTTGAATGACTTAATTAAATTTAACAGTTCTTTTAAGTTTCAATTAAATAAAAAACAAAAGCCGTATACTTTCTTTTGCCCCTCTGTTCATGCGTGCAACTTATGGAAAACCAATGATGACGCTTTGCATGAAAGGTGGCTACAATTTATCAACACAATGTGTCATGCATAATATGTATGTTAATGTAAATATTAAAGTGCAATTATTGCTCTTTTTTATGTGTTTATTTATTACAAATCCTTTGTTTCACATGTCTAGCTCATCAGGTTATCTAGTAATATCCTCAAAATGTCCAAGTCTCGTTCTTCATGTAGTGTTTCAGAAGTGGTCTTTACAAGCTACACAGTGTACCATTTTTTTGATAGAATCCGAATATTCGGCATGACGAGCAAAGCCAGCCCACCATATTGCCTAACAAGGACTCGATTATGTGAAGCACGGGCGATTACAATCACCCACAGTCGATACTCGTCTACCAGTGTGTCCTTGGAGGCCGATCTTGCATCTGCACGACGCGTCGTCAAGTACTTGAAGGACCAGTTAAGAGCGAAACTATCCTCTCAATATCTAGTGGAGTACTTGGTAGAGACGCTTTAACGTGTACATCTATATTTAATATCGTTTATAACAAGGTTTATTTCCTCCGATTAATGTGGGGTTGTACAAGATCTGTATTCCATTGTATGATTATTTTTTGTTGTACTTATTGCTGTAAGTATTTATACTGTAGGGTGAGAAAGCGGCCCAGTCGCCGACTTTTAACATTATTCCAGTTATATCACGGCGTGTCAGCTTTATGTGGGAGGAAAGCCCGAAGTGATGTAGATCTCAGACGTTTACCACTTCGGTGAAAACCACGAGCACGGGTATGGTGCTGACAAACTTAGAAATATAATCGGGGCGAACCGGGATTCGAACCCACAATCATAGGTTTCTGGCTGGCACAGCGAATCGCAGCGCCTTAGACGACTGTGCCACCCATGCCCCCAGTAATGGATACGAAAAAGAAAGAACAAGTCGTAACATAACATTCAACAGAACATGTTGGCGTTGAACATCTTGGTAAAGGTGAAAACAATCAAGAAAGACGACAGGGTGTGTAGTAAAAAACATGAACGTTTGGGGTGATGAATAATAGGTCATTCCCCTATTGATTGGTGAAATACTCGTGTATACGGCGTGGTATGGTCCGAATCAATCTGAAGCCCCTAGCCCAGTTCGAGACCACATCCATGGTCTAATGGTAAAGCGTCCGCCCGGAGAGCGGAAGGTCGGGGGTTCGATTCCCGGCCGCGTCATTCCAAAAGACGTTAAAAGATGGTACTTGTTGTTACACTGCTTAGCGCTCGGCATTAACGGAGTAAAACAAGGACTGTTCGGCTTGGAGTCAGTATACTGTGTCTGACTGAGGTATTCATGTTAAACTGCGGCATGGTATCTGAGTGAGCAAGATTTATGAATCAGGGCAATGATCTTGGATGCGACGTTAAACCCCATTTCACCTCACCACCACCCAGTTCGGCTGACGTAGCGTGTAGCCTTTGACCCGCTTAGACCATTAGTGGCGTACATATCTCCTGATCGTGCTCTGTGTGGAGGAAAGGTCAGGACTCATGGCTGTCCCTTTGCTGCTGGAGAGAGTCAATTACGTACGTGCACAGTGAACACGAGCGTTGTCATCTTGAAAAATGGCACAACGATTGGCGCCAGTATTTTGTCTCGGTAGTACTATCCAGTGACCCATCAATAAACAATATGCATTGGCATCCTGGCAATCATAGTGATCCCGCTCCATATCATACACACGCCAGAAACCTATGATTGTGGGTTCGAATCCCGGTTCGCCCCGATTAGGTTTCTAGGTTTGTCAGCACCATACCAGTGCTCGTGGGTTTCACCGAAGTGGTAAACGTCTGAGACCTGCATCACTTCGGGCTTTCCTCCCACATTAAGCTGACACGCCGCGATATAACTGGAATACTGTTAAAAGCGGCGTTAAACCCAACTCACTCACTCACTCACCCATATCATTACAGGACCATCCCAAAATACGTCATGTTGCCTTACGTTGATAACGCCTACCCAGAAAACCCAGTGTGTCTGGACTCGTCAGAAAACGTGACATGAGACATCGTTGTTTCCCTTATAGAGTAGTGGCCAGGCCCTCAAACTCCGACATAACCCTCCCCCAAGAGCAGAACAAAGCAAATTTAGATTTTCCTTATGTTTTTGTATACAACAGACTAGAAAATGATGGTTGTGGTCAAATGTTTTGGTGGAAGATACTGTTTTGGGGTCATAATGCACTTTTCTGTTATAGAATATAGAAAATTAAATAAAGTCCCCTAAAAAGGTAGTGTATGCACTAGTCCTTTTTTCATCATTTATGTGATAGGTTTACACATAGTAGATTTGAATCATTATTTTTTTTATAATTATAGCCTCTCACAGATTGAGTTATTAGTAAAAATAAGCCAAAACATGGTAAATTTTGCTCTATTTTCATTTTCCAATTATTGGAAAATGAACCGTAATGAATTATTAGTATTATCAACCAAGCAATTTGTTATCTCAAATCAGCCGACACGTCTTGTGATGACATGACAGCGTACATATTCCACACAACTTATATATTTTTTTTAAAAATCGGTAATATGTTATCCCCCCACCCCTTTTTGTCAAAATGTGCATTTTTTAAAATTCCGATTGATAATTTCATTAATAATAGATTTATACAACACATACATATCACCGTTTGCAAATTCCTTTTCCACATAGGACATTATTAAAGCTTTGCCGAAAATTATTATTTAAACCACCGAGGAGGTACATTTGAAGGTCAATGTCACTTTGAAGGTTAAGTTCTAAATTAATACATAAATAGTATTAAAAATGCTACAAATGCGCATACAACTATCATTACTGAAACATGATATTTTTATTGTGATGTTTGGTTTAAAAATTCAAAGAAGACAGATTTCTCGACATTGCTGACATATGTTGAAACGTTGAAGAACTTGCCACTTTGGATTGAGCCCCGTAGACGTGTTTCCTAAACTCTGCTAGAGCATTCGTCCTCCTGCTGTACATTTGAACACCCTGGATGACCTGGATTATGTCCAGACCTCCAACACTGACAAGGCAGCTACAACGTTCCACCTATAGAAGATGACTTTCAAGCAACACATGCAGAGAGCCATGTTTCAGACGCCAATATGACTGCAGAGTGCAGATATATCACTCATCTCATCTGCAATGACAGGTCATATGTAACATGAACCTGAAGGCTTGAGTGACTGTGGCAGTGGTTGCAGTGGTTGCAGTGACTAAATGTATCGTATTGTACTGGGCCCCGTTCCACAAAGCGATCTTAGCGCTAAGTTGATCGTAATTCCCATCTTGTAGCATTGGCTTACGATAGTCGTAGTGCTAAGATCGCTTTGTGGAACGGATCCCTGGAAAAAATAATGGATTTGTTTATGAGCTACTGACAATATTGAAGCAATTGCTTATAAGTGCTTCACATTGACACTTCAAAGTAAGTCAATATGATAAGCAAAATAGTACATAACATAGTCGATAATTATCTTATATATGACAATGACACGAAAGATGGAGTTCCTGGTCGAAAAGTGAATTGCCTATGATTGCCGTAAAAGGCGACTATGCTTGTCGTAAGAGGCGACGAACGGGATCGGGTGGTCAGGCTCGCTGACTTGGTTGAGGTATGTCATTGTATCCCAATTACGTGGACCGATGCTCTTGATGTCAATCACTGGATTGTCTGGTCCAGGCTCGATTATTTACAAACCGCCGTCATATAGCTGGAATACTGCTGAGTGCGGCTTTAAAAAACAGACAAACAAACAAAGATTACACATTGCCATCTTCCGAAGCAAGGGAGTTAACTGACTTTTTATATAGCCAGTTAACTCCCTTGCCTCGGGAAGATGACACATTGCCGATTCTACACCTATTCGAATGTATGAGAGTGACCACTGATAATATTTGACTCGAGCTTCTCAAATACGAATTGTTCGCAGGACACAAAAATGTGTTGCGAAAACATTAATTAAAGATTCAGCTACTCCTTCAGGAGAAAACATTGTATTTTTAGAAGCAGCACCCGAAAGTGACTTAGTTTAAGCAATATCACGTCCGGGGACACTAGAAATGGGCTTCACACATCGCACCCGTGTGAGGAATTGAACCCAGGTCGTTGGTGTGACGAGCGAACGCATTGACCACTAAGCAAGCTAGAAAGAATAACCTGTTTCGCGTAAATGAAGACAACGTGAGAACTCTGAGACCTGCATCACTTGGGGTTTTCCTCGCAGAGACGCCGTGATATAACGGGAATACTGTTAAAGGCGACATTAAACCGAACTCACGCAAATATTGTTACGTTCTTTCAGAACGGGCCACGTCGTCTTATGCGCTGCAATTTGCTGTGCGTATCTTAGGCGGGGTTGTGGGGTTAGGCGGGGTTGTGGGGTTAGGTGGGGTTGTGGGGTTGATTTGTGGTTTAAGTCCTTCTTCACTTCAGGATTTCCTCCCACATTAAGCTGATATAACTGGAATACTGCTAAAAGCGGCGTTAAACCCAACTCACCCACTCACTCTGGTTGGGTACTCAAGTCTGCGTGTGAAGTCGGGTTCTCCGAAAGCGCTCGTTAAATCTCCATAATCATCACCATCATCACCATCGACTTCATCATCAATTCAAGTTCTTGTCTCGGGTACATCTGCACTCCTCACTTCTTTGAGAACCCGTCAGCGGTCACGACCTCACAATGCGTGAATAGACGCCTTGTCATTTTCAGATGTGATACGTAACATTAGATAGGATTACACCGCAAACACGACGGGTGATGACACAGGTCGTCGTCCCTGAAGAGACATCTGCTGGGCTCGTGCACACGTGACACTGGCATACTATCAAAATGGTGGAAAATGACTATGAATTTGTTAAAAATACCCAGACATTACAGCAGGTTCTTTACTTTTCTTCATGCGCAAAAGGCACAATAGGTTCCTATTTGTGCAAATCTTCTCAAGCCCGTAACCCGTGTTTCCCGCCGTGAGGTTGCAGGAATATTGCCAACTGCGGCGTAAAACCATACTCACTCACTCACTCAAATGGTGATGCAAGCATGAAACTACATTTCTATTGCTGTGTGTACTTAGGAAAAGAAATCTCCAGATACAAGAAGGAGTAGTCGGGTAGACTAGTGGTTAAAGCGTTCGCTCGTCACGCCGAAGACCCGGGTTCGATTCCCGACATGGGTACTATGAGTGAAGCCCATCTCTGGTGTCCCCCGCCGTGATATTGCTGGCATATTTCTAAAAGCGGCGTAAACCCATACTCACTCACTCACTCAGAAACAAGAAAATCAAAACCGACTGCTGAATTTCAAGAATGTCGCCATTTGCCACCATTTTTATCTACATGAAAGGGAGCGCGTACTGAGTGTATATTACTGCTGTGGTCGTCGCCTCTTCTCGATTTTATCCAAGTTGGTCAATTTGTATGAAAGCAGTAAACATTGGCGGTCCCAGCATTTTAGAAGGCAGGGGTCCAAAATATCAAAATCCTTATTCAATCTCAGATAACTTTACGGCCTACAACATACTACGGTTGTTTTCAAGGTGTGGGGGTGGGGTCGGACCCCCTGGACCCTGTCCCGCCCACCCAGACACAGACAGCCAATGATTGGTTAATAATCCTGACGGCAAGCACGGGGATCATTAATCCTGAAATCAATCACTGTATTGTCTGGTCCAGACACGATTATTTAAAGGCCAACATGATATAGCTGGAAAATTGCCTAGTGCCAAGTTATACATCACACACACACGCACGCTCACGCGCACGCACACTTTTTTACACACACACACACACACACACACACACACACACACACACACACACACTTTGTATGAGGCGCCGCTTTATTATATATATTCACTATCCTCGATATCAATAATTCATGTACTGCTATCACAAATTCGAGTTTGAGATATCATGAAATATTTTTTGTTTTGGTTATAAAAGAAACGCAAAACGTAATTTTAGATATCAATAATTCGAATTAGTGATATCAACAAATAAATTAGTGACATCACCAAATCATTGTTTGATATCACACATTCTAAATGTATTTACTGATACTGAAAACAATCACTTCTTGGTTCATGAAAATAATGATTGATACGTACAACATTAATATGGTTCAAGACTTTGTGCCGTTTAATAAGCTTAGCGTTGCATTCTGCTAATTTTGCTCCCAATACTCCAAGTCCGCATTGTCAAGGGAGCAGTTATAAAGAATGAATACAATTGAAGATATCATAAAATTATCTATTGATATGAAAAGATATTCAAATTTTTCAGATGTCACAAATTCGTTTCGTTAAATTGTCATAAATAGATCTTAAACCAGCATAAATTCATTTTAATAAAAATGCAATAAAATTGTGATGCAGTAATTAATTTACGATATCAAAAAAACTATTTATGATACGAATATTTTATTCATGATATCGTAAAATCGAATAAATGCAGTATTGATATCACAAAATAGGGAATAAAATGTGAGAGTGGAACTCTGCAATGAGTAAGACTGTCGGTTACCACAAACAACCAAATGTCTCGCAATTATTTAGAGTAGCCTCCCTTCTCGTGGAGAGCTCGTGTCCTCAAGAACCGAAAAACAATGTTCAGGTGAGACACAGTGTTTGCCCTGCTGCGTATCACAGTAAATAATAGAGTCTACATGACTACGAATACGTCAATGAATACGACCTAAACTCAATGTATAGAAATTTGCGAAAACATGTTAAATGATAGTGTTGGTAGATCTGACTTCCTGACTTCTCAACTATCTCACAAGTTCAGCTCCCCGATCACAAACGGAGCAAACATTGTGCACATTGTACTCCGACCCTCAGTTCTCATTGTCAATAGTGTCGTGGCATGTGGTGGAATGAATATGCGCAGAGAAACAACCAGGTTCTGAATTAGGGCTGCGACGGGTAACTCGGGTACTCGGTCGGGTGGGTCCTGAGTAGGACCCGGGTACCCACAGGACTACCCAGACCCGTGCTTAGTCACGTGATATATATTGTTCAATGACAAATATTATCTAGAACTCTATGGTTACACTATAAATCACTAATGTTCCCATTTCTTTCTGACAATGCACCCATTCCTTGTTACTTTTATATGTTTGAATAAGGTGAAACTTCATGCATTAAACTTCAGTGTATGCATGAGCGGATCATTTTACATGTGTATCTAAATACATTTTGCCAGGGTTACGGTCCAACTTTTCCAAATCGGACAGTTTGTACCTATCTCTAAATATCTACAGCAGGTATCCGGGTAGGGTCGGGTAATAGGGTGGTGGGTACCCGGGTAGTAACTTCGGACCCGTCCCAGCCCTATTCTGAATTAAGGGTTATGACGAGGGCCCCATGTACTGAAGGGGTCGTTGTCGGCATGGTACTACAGATACATACCCCTGGTACGTTCCTGTTTACAGAAATGTACCCCAGCCAAAATAAGAATACAGAAAGGTACCCTAGGATTTAGGACTGGGATGGATACCGTTGGACTGGGTACTGATTAGAACCTGGGTAACCACAGGATTACCCGTATTATTGTCACTTGATATATTGTTTAATGACAATAACAATAAAACTCCATGGTTACACTACAAGTAGCTAATGTTTGTATTTCTTTCTTACTATGCACACATTCCTCCGACTTTCTTATGTTTGAATAAAGATAAAGTTTCTGTCAACTTCAGTGTATGCTAGGGCTGGGACGGGTAACTCGGGTACTCGGGTCGGGTGGGTCCCAAGTAGGACCCGGGTTCCCATAGGACTACCCGGACCCATGGTTAGTCATGTGATATATTGTTTAATGATAAAAACTCACTGTAGCTCAGTGGTTAGACTACAAGTCGCTGATGTTCGCAATCCTTTTCTTACAATACACACATTCCTTTTGACTTTCATATGTTTGAGGAAAGATAATGCTTCAGTCAACTTCCGTGTACGCATGATCTGATCGTCTGATACATGGATCTAAATAGTTTTGGCCTGGGCTGCGGTAAAACACTTCCCAATCAGACATTTTGTTCCCAACTCTTGAGACCTGCAGTGGGTACCCGGGTAGAGTCAGGTAATAGGGGGTCGGATACCCGGTTAGAAGATTTGGACTCGTCCCAGCCCTAGTGTATGCATGACCAGATCATAATCTCCCACCACGAAGTGGAATGGGGGTATAGGAATGGGTGCTGTCCGTCCGCGATTTGTGAAGATCAGGGCAGGAATAGGTCTTCAGCAACCCATGCTTACTGTAAAATGCGACTTTGCTTGTCCGAGGCAACTAACAGGATCGGGTGGTCAGGCTCGCTGGCTTGTTTGATGCATGTCATTGTATCCCAATTGTGTGGATCGATGCTCATGACTTCAATCACTGGATTGTCCGGTCAAGACTTATTTTCAGACCACCGTCATATAACTTGAATATTGCTGAGTGCAGCGTTAAACAACAAACAACCTAAAAAAAACAAAAAAATTATTGTTGGAATTTTGCTGAGCCCTGAATAAAAACAGTAATATATGAAAAGAGTAAACACTTTCAACATGTTCCTAGCTTTGACTTCAATGGACGTGTTTGAGTCATCATGGATGAATTGTTGTTGAAGTAACGTGTGGTTGAGTCAGTCATCTACAGCCTGGATAGCAAGCAGTATCTAGGAAATGGCTAAGTGTGCCGACCTACCGTAAATATTCTGAAATTTCAAAACTCCTATTTCTGAAATATTTATGTATGGATCTATAAACCCTATCCAGCTCGGGAACTAAAACTCCTGTGACTGTAAAGATATTTAGATTTATCCTTCTCACTCCTTGTGACTTTGCAATGAAAAGATACGAGTTGAATGGTTCTATGTGACTACAATAAGCAGTTGAACCAAACTATCCACTTCATGCAGGTACTTATCATCTTGGAGAGCAACACATATTGAACATGTTTAAGTATGTTACCATGGTTACAGGGAGTATCTATACATGCTCATGGTTGATGTTCATCCCAACATTTCCCCCCAAAAATTTCCAAACTGGAATTAAGACAATTCCCAATTCCTGTTATAGTTATAACCGTTATCGCCTTCTATTTCCCAGATAACATTACCAAAGGAGGAAAACGCTTTACTGCTTAGTTTAACATTGTTGCATTGAATGCAGTATAAAATAACAATTTTAAACATTGTCAAATACTCAATTTATAAGCAATTGAGAAGTTTAAAAAATCCCCAAATTGAAGAAAAACATTTTTCTCCATTTTGCCTGCCAAGGCCGCTTGGTTTGGAATCTTAGATAAATCTGGGTTAGTTTACTGTGTTTAGTGAGGTTACAGCAGTGACAAAGTACAAGTGACGCAGTTCCTTAAGTGTATTATTCATCATTACTCCATGTTGTACAGAGAGTAGTAGCTCGGACAGACTCAGCTTGGTAAGTAATTACTGTTACGTTAGTATTAATTCTATGTCACAATGAAGAATTGGATATTTTGAGTGAGTGACTGAGTTGGGTTTAACGCCGCTTTTAACAGTATTCAAGTCATATCGCGGCGTGTCAGCTTAACGTGGGAGGAAAGCCCGAAGTGATGCAGGTCTGAGACATTTACCACTTCGGTGAAACCCGCGAGCACTGGTGTGGTGCTGACAAACCTAGAAACATAATCGGGATGAACCAGGATTCGAACTCACAATCATAGTGTTGGTTGAGATGCAACTACACTACACTTTGATGGGCACAGGTATATGGTCCTGCCTGTAGGTGTTGCTTCACTGATCCCATGGGGGCGGTTGGGTAGCCTAGTGGTTGAAGCGTTCGCTCGTCACGCCGAAGACGTGGGTTCGATTCCCGACATGGGTACAATGTGTGAAACCCATTTCTGTAGTCCCCCGCCGTGATATTGCTGGAATATTGCTAAAAGCGGCGTAAAACCAAACTCACTCACTCACTCACTCACTCACTCACTCACTCACTCACTCACTCATCATCCCATGTGCCTCTTTAATAGGGTTAACTGGGTTAGGGAAGGTGGCACCTGTGGTAGGGTGGTTGGTTGTTAGGGACCGATCTTTTTTTATGGGGTGGTGTGTGAGAGGGAATCCGGATGACACCCAAAACAGTCTCTAGGGGAGGGTCATAAAAAGTAGAACATAATTTTGGGAAGGGTCATGAAAAAATGGGCATTTTATTATAAAATATACAGTTCCTTTACATTTTGTCTCAATAGGGATGGTCATGATAAAATTGTACAAGGACATGGGACGGTCATCCAAAAATATGACAAGCATTAGGGGATTGTCATTATTTTCTGTACATGTGTGCATCAAAGATGTCTGAACAGCCTTCACGTACATACCTATATATATATTTTATGACATAATTTGGTTGGTTGGTTTGTTGTTTCATGCCACACTCAGCAATATTCTATCTATATGACCGCGCTCTGTAAATAATCGAGTCTGGACAAGACAATCCAGTGATTGATATCATGAGCATGGATCCACGCAATTGGGATCGATGACATGCATCAACCAAGTCAGCGAGTCTGTCCACCCTATCCTGTTAGTCGCCTTTTACGACAAGCATAGTCGCCAAAACGGCAAGCATGGGTTACTGAAGGCTCGCTGAGTTGGGTAGCCAGACTCGGTGAATCGGGTAGCCAGGTTCGGTGAGTTGGGTAGCCAGGCTCGGTGAATCGGGTTGCTAGGCTCGCTGAGTTGGGTAGCCAGGCTCGGTGAATTGGGTTGCTAGGCTCGCTGAGTTGGGTAGCCAGACTCGGTGAATCGGGTAGCCAGGCTCGGTGAATCGGGTAGCCAGACTCGGTGAGTCGGGTAGCCAGGCCCGGTGAATCGGGTAGCCAGGCTCGGTGAGTCGGGTAGCCAGGCCCGGTGAGTCGGGTAGCCAGGCCCGGTGAGTCGGGTAGCCAGGCTCGGTGAATCGGGTAGCCAGGCCCGGTGAATCAGGTTGCTAGGCTCACTGAGTTTGGTAGCCAGACTCGGTGAATCGGGTTGCTAGGCTCGCTGAGTCGGGTAGCCAGGCCCGGTGAATCAGGTTGCTAGGCTCACTGAGTTTGGTAGCCAGACTCGGTGAATCGGGTTGCTAGGCTCGCTGAGTTGGGTAGCCAGACTCGGTGAATCGTGTAGCCAGGCTCGGTGAATCGGGTAGCCAGGCTCGGTGAGTGGGGTGCCCAGGCTCGGTGAGTTGGGTAGCCAGACCCGGTGAGTCGGGTAGCCAGGCCCGGTGAGTCGGGTAGCCAGGCTCGGTGAGTCGGGTAGCCAGGCCCGGTGAGTCAGGTAGCCAGGCTCGGTGAGTCGGGGAGCCAGGCTCGGTGAGTCGGGTAGCCAGGTTCGGTGAGTCGGGTAGCCAGGCTCAGTGAATTGGGTAGCCAGGCGCGGTGAGTCGAGTAGCCAGGCTCGGTGAATCGGGTAGCCAGGTTCGGTGATCTTGTTGATTGCATACAATATACAGTATACAAATGATATGGATTGTTGCTCACAATATCAATCACTGGATTGTCTGGCCCACAGTTATTTAAAGATTGCCATCATTCAGCTTGAATATTGCAGAGTACAATGTTAAACAACAACAAAAAACAAAAGGGCAAACTAGGTCCAAGTATCAAGCTGGTAAGGGTCCTTCGAGATCTCACGTTGGGTGGGTCCAGAGTAGGACCCAGGTACTCAAAGGACTACCGGGACCCGTGGTTTGTCACGTGATATATTGTTTCATGACAATAAAGATAAAACTCCATCATGGTCACACTACAAGTCACTAATGTTCACATTTCTTTCTGACGATGAACGCATTCCTTCTGACTTTTATATGATTGAGTAAGATAAAGCTTCAGTCAACTTCAGTGTATGCACACAGATTGTTTTATACATGTATCAAAATAGTTTTTCCCAGGACTGCGGTAAAAAAATTTCCATTCGGACATTTTGTACCCAACTCTTGAGACGTACAGCAGGGTACCTGGTAGCAGTGTTCGAAATAAACGCCTGCCCATAGCCTCGCGGCAGGTAGATTTCGTTTCGGGCCCTTAGTTCCAAAACTGTATGGGTCCTGCTGTAAATTTACATGTGTATTTAATTGTCGCAATATGCTGCAGTGTTTTTAAATGAGGGCCTAAAGAGTTAAGTCAGAGCCTGCAGCTTCTGAAGTCTTTGGATCCTGATGGCAGTTTGGCAATTTTATTTTATTTCAAGCACTAATAAATTTGGACTCGTCCCAGCCCTAGTGTGCATGCTCTCCTCGCACCTCCGGGATCAGCCAGTTTTGATGCCTGTCTATTGGACATTGAGGAGGAGCATCTGCATGACATTGGGAGTCAAGGACATTTGGGGGTCAAGGACATTTGGGTTGCATGACATTGAAGGTCAAGGACATTTGGGGGTCAAGGACATTTCGGCTGCATTTTGTGTACAATGTGCCCCTGTGTTTCAGGTATATCAGCTGCCGTCTTCTACCGCCAGGTGGCGCCTGTGTTTGTAGCTGTCACACGATCCGCCAACTGCAGCCTTTAAGAACTGGTCATGTGATATCAAACAAACAAGGGAGATCATCCACCCTCAACATCATCTATGCAAATACTTATTCCTCAAGTGAGTATATTCCTGAAAGTTACACCATGCCAAAGTGTTCTAACATAAGTGTGAAAGTCAACATGGTCAAGGTGACCTTGTCATAGTCCTTATCTACTTGGGGCGGTCGGGTAGCCTAGTAGTTAAAGCGTTCGCTTGCCACGCCGAAGACCCGGGTTCGATTCCTGACATGGGTACAATGTGTGAAGCCCATTTCTGGTGTCCCCAGCCGTGAAATTGCTGGATTATTGCTAAAAGCGGCGTAAAACCATACTGTCTCACTCACCCTTATCAACTTCCCAAACAAGGGAGTTAACTGACTGTTAAAGTCCAGTGTCCTCCCTTGCCCAACTAGGCTGGAATTTCTTGGTTTGATTGTAGCCTCCTATTGACCAATCAGACTCCACCTCTCATATCACTTGCACTTGCTTCAAACTAAATAGGCGGCGCCCAGTGAACGCAATCTGATCGATATCAAGGTCTATGTTGTAATAATAGGGGTCATACCCCGTGAAGCGTATCAAATCATGTGAGCACCTTGATTAAAATCATGAAAAGAATTTGGAAAATATATAGTTGTCGGTACCCATGCTTTACAAATCCTTCAATCGACCGAAATCTGCACTGGACTGGAAGAACCAGATGTCGATTTCATTACACAATTTTGATTGGACTATGCATAGACTCGTTCGGCAAGGCTGGAAACTGGACTTTTGTAGTCAGTTATCTCCCTTGCCTCAGGAAGATGAGTCTGCAGAAGCAGAGATTTCCAGAGTCCCTGGATTCAGACCCCATGACCCCTTAAATAAAAAAACTGAAACCATAAATGTAATGTGAATATACTCGGAGGCTTCCTTTTCTCCCTGTTGGGATTCAGGACAAAATACCTCCATGAAGATCCGGGTTAGAGATGGTTATCAGCAACCCCATCTTCCTGGGGCAAGGGAGTTAACTGACTGTAAAAGTCCAGTTTCCAAGCTTGCCGAACTAGGCTGGAATTATGGAGTTACAGTTTGGCTGGACTAACGAGTCTATGCATAGTCCAATCAAAATCGCGCACCAAAATCGAAGTCCGGTTCGTAAACTGTCATGCAGATTTCGGTCGATTGCAGGATTTGCAAAGCATGTGCCCCACCAACTCGTTGTCAGCGGATATTTTCCAAATCTTTTCATGTTTTTAATCAAAGTGCTCACTTGATTTGATACATTTCGTGATGTAAGACCCGTTTTATCACAATATAGATCTTGATTATCGATCAGATCGTCCTGACTGGGCGCCACCATTTCATGTGAAGCAAACGCAAGTGATACGAGACGTGGAATCTGATTGTTCCATAGGAGGGGCTTAGAAGGGACATAACTGGAAATAGTCGGTAGTCCTCAATATTTTTTACAAGTTGCAGTTGTGTTTATTACATATTAGAAATTACATTAGGAGTTTGGATAGTGCATTTCCCAATTTATATCAGCGCAAATGCACTTAGACCATGAGGGATGTTATTATTACCCAGCTCACTGTATCAGTGTGCACTTGGTTCTCAGCTCCCTGGGAAGTATACAATCCAAGCTGTCTGTATGGCGCCCGATGGTTAACAGTCACATTAACATCTTGCCTTATGAGTACCTTGTCTCTGCTGGGTGAGCAGAGCATATTTCGAACAAACTCACTTGCCTAGAGAGACACCACATGTGTTATATGTGCTTTATCACCCAGGAATATCCAGGTTAGAATAGGTCTTCAGCAACCCATGCTTGTCGTAAAAGGCTCGCTGACTTTGTTGATGCATGTCATCATATCCCAATTGTGTGGATCGGTGCTCATGATGTCAATCACTGGATTGTCTAGTCCAGACTCGATTACTTACAGGCCGCTGTCATATAGCTGGAATATTGCTGAGTGCAGTGATAAACAACTAACAAACAAACAAACAAAAGTGTTTCTGTGTTGGGAAGAAAACGAAGCCTAGCAACTCTCAAGGGTTAAGTTGCCTAACACAGTCACTCATCCAACTATCCTCCGCGACTGACGTTGTTGAACTTCACCTGTATGCTGAACACAAACAGGGGCGATGGTGTCGCCTAGTGCTTAAAGCGTTTGCTTGTCTCGCCAAAGACCTGGGTTCGATTCCCCTCATGGGTACAATGTGTGAAGCCCATTTCTGGTGCCCCCATTATATTGCTGGAATATTGCTGAAAGAGGCGTAAAGCCAAACACACTCACTCACTGTACACAAACCATATGCCATCACAAAATCAAGAATATGGCCGTTGAGTCGTTTTACTTTTCTGTGAGGTCTTTGCAAGTGTGTCTTGCTTTGCTCACAGTCGGTGCTTTGTACGATCTGTGATGACGGTAGCAGATACAACTAATGGGTCTCTTCAGTTTGACAAAATGTTTCATTTCCAGAAAGCAATACTGTGAACACTGCTGTTTCAAAAAAGTCAAGATGGCGTCGGGTGGGGCTGCCTGCTGGGGCAGGGCTAGCACTGTATGGCGGATATCGACAGTTCTTCTACGTAGAGAAAGAAGAAAACAAACTGGCCAAAAACTGGCAGGTAAGTTGATATTTTGGTTGTCACACTTGTGCATGTTGTTTGCCATGTTTGCTGGACCTCTGGCCCAAAACTGGCAGCTAAGTCGATGTTTTGGTCGGTCCACATGTCAATGTTGTTTGCTGGACCTCTGATTGTCCAACTGGCCCAAAACTGGCAGGTAAGTCGATGTTTTGGTCGGTCCACATGTCAATGTTGTTTGCTGGACCACTGATTGTCCAACTGGCCCAAAACTGGCAGGTAAGTCGATGTTTTGGTCGGTCCACATGTCAATGTTGTCTGATCTGCTGGACCACTGATTGGATGGCCAGTATATTATTATTATTTAGATTATCATAATTGCCTGCATGCCTTTAAAGGGGCATTATCTCTGACAACCAGGACTGGTTGTTGCCTTTGTTATTTTTTTTAAATTTATAACATTTTGCCTGGATGATATCCCAGAAATCTCGACTAGTTCGTGACCTGTGCTGCACCAACCATAAGCGTGTTTGTTGTTTTTATTGATTGTACCGTATAAGAGCGTAGGGTCACAATGATCACAAAATACGGTTTTGTCTTGGAAAAAATAAGGAAATATAGGTATTACTGGGGTAGCATCGGTACCATCACTTGCTTGGTATTGTGCGAGGTTTTTTTTCGCTATTTTGACTTGTAACAGAAACTAAATATTTCACCTGCGCATATGTTATTTTATTGCGTGCATATGTTACAGTCAGTTTGTAATATAACTAAACTTTTCACTTTGGCAAGTTGTAAATCGACTAAATATTCAGTTAATTTACAAAATGACAAATCTGTCCATATGTTTTATAATGATAATGAATTCCAATTTTGTAAAATTACATAAATATTTATTAGACGTTTCATAAATTGCCTAAGTGAATCACATTTTACACATTGACTGTAACATATACACACCTCCAAACAAAAAGTTTTGTGAAAACAATGACTTAGTTTTGTCTCACTTGTCTGTCTTGCATCAAAGAACTTCCCAACAATAACATAGAGGAACAAGAATGATTCTGGTCAGTGCTATAGCAGATGACTGAAAACAAAATGCAGGTATCATAATTACAACCGACCAAAGTTATATGTATAATATGAGGCAGATACCTTGTTTGAGGAATGTATCTGTCAATATCCACATAAAGGAACAATTAGCCATGCATCTGCAGCTGTACAAAGAAACTTGTCACTTGTCTTTGTAACAATGGAATATTTTAAAATATATATAGCTTTTCGGGATATTATTATTCGTGTTTGTTTCTCAACTGTTTGTTTCACATAAGCGTCAAGTCTTATTGGTCAGCTGAGATAGAACATGTGACAACTTTTTTCATGATGTCCACACTTCTTTGAAAAAATCCATTGAGTTAGATAACAATGAGCAATCAATCAATGTATTATCGAATCCTTTAAACAAAGTATGTTGTTGTTACTTCACACCCAGATGTGGGTGTATTCCAACTGCTTTAGTAAACCTACACATATAAACACTTACTTTTGACAAATCCTCTGTGCAAGATAACAGTGATTAATCAATCAACATATTTTCGGTTAATCCTTTGATGGATATGTTTTTTGGTACCTCAACTGATCATTCCTCTCTTGCTGCACTGTCCTGTGCGGAAGGTTCGGGGTTCGATCTCCGGCCACGTCATACCAAAAGATGGTACTTGTTGTTACCCTGTCTGGCACTAGGCATTAAGGGGCTAAAACAAGGACTGGTTGGCTTGGAGTCAGTCTCTCTCTCACACACACACACACACACACACACACACACACACACACACACACACACACACACACACACACACACACACACACACACACACACACACACACACACACGCATGTCGCCATATAAGTGCAATAATCTTGGACACAACGTTTAACCCCATTTCACCTCACCTTCTTCATGTAATAATTCCTATGTGTTAAAAATATATATATATATATATCAACAGTATTTCAGGAAACACATGCGAGCTACAGTGCTATCGGCTGTATTGATTCTACATAATTATGCACCAAATGTTGACACTTGACAAGACCAAAACCAACAATAAAATAATGAAAGTTACACCTGAAAAGCAGTATCACACTTTTATCAATATTTAGTAATCATACTTCTCAAAAAAACAAGTTGGTTAACGACCACCCAATTCTTTCGTATTACTATAGTTAATCTATCATGTGTAATGTTTTTTGGTAGTATATTTGACATGTTTTAAGTAGGTTTCATGTGCAGTGTGATGATGTGTCAGTGTTTAGTGGGTCATAATGTGTATTAATGTACACTAGACAGAACACATGCAACTCCGGAAACATTAACTGTCAACTTGTAAATCCTAGGATTCCAGGCAGAAAGTGTGCATGTTGCCTGCATTATTATTAAAATTTATGCATTAGATACCCAGTTTGATAAAATGAATGCGATGAACAGTAAACTCCGATATAATGAGATTTCCAAGTTGGTTATTGCCCAGGTTTTCTGAAGCTGTATACTCTATGTTGGCATGGTAACGCAACCAACATCGGTTTTGAGCTAAGCCTTGTTTTTAGGTGCCAGATGTTCATCAGAACTATTGCCTTGAAATACATTTCAGTTGTAGTTAAAGATGCACATGGTTTCAAACATCGGGGTTTTGTTCACACAGAATGTTTGCAGCATTGGGAGGAGGAGGGGTGTGTGTGTGGGGGTGTGTGTGGGTGTGTGTGTGTGTGGTATGGTTGGCCCCATCTTCTCAAGGCAAGAATGTTCACTAGCCTTTTTATCAAAGTCTTGTTTCCAACTTTGCAACATCTTTGCCCACTTTCCTGTGCTAAATATGATTGGACTATCGTGCATATCAATAGTCCAACCAGAGAACGGTTCACTAAATCAACATCCACGACTTGTACACCTTCGTATTAATGTGATTTACCTGTCTGTCTTTGTTGACACGATTATGTCTTTTTCATCAAATAACCCCCTCCCCCTCAACGATTGCCTGTGTTTTTGTGTCATGGATGAAATCGCGAATGTTGTTGTTCTCTGATCTACTAGGTCGTCACCTATCGTAGTCGTCATCTTTGTGAAGTTATACAAGATAAGGATAGTGATCTGTTTGGATATCACGTTTTCATTACAAGGGGCACAACTCGTGATCTACACGAGGTGGTGCCAGGGTAGAGCCAAGAAAAGTGGCCTTGATGTGGCAAGGGTAGAAATTAGGCTTTGATATAGGCTAGTAGACACGCTTGCCTCGGGAAGATGTAGAAACTAGGATTTGATATAGGTAAGTGGACACACTTGCCTCGGGAAGATTGGGTGGCCCATTCAGCTCAGGATTTCCAATTTCAACTAAAACTGAGGAAAAACAAAATTTATTCATTTAATATTATGTATAATGGTGTGTTACGGCAGTGTGAGAGGCTTGTAAAATATATATGGCAAGGAAATAGTTATGCTGTTATGCTGCTGTACCTTCTAATGCACCACCCATCTTCAACCAGTTCTGTGGCTTAATGGTTAGAGTGTCTGACTACTGATTGGGAAGTTCTGGGTTTGATTCCAGTCATCCATAATGAAAAGGTTTCAATCTTTTTTTTTGATGTTAGAACATTGTATGCTTGAACTCTACATCCAAACTTCTTCTTACAAGGAACACCTCATGGCAGGGAGTAGGTCGTACTAGGAAAACCTCATAGCAGGGAAGAGGTCGTACAAGGAAAACCTCATAGCAGGGACGAGGTCGTACAAGGAAAAGCTCATAGCAGGGTCGAGGTCACGGCACCATTTGTTGTATCTCCGCCTGACATTATGCTCACTTGTTGACAACACAGATTTGACTCAAACTCAACAAACACTTCGTATCAATCAAAACGGTCTTTACTACACCATCGCCATGGTACAACTGTCTCCTCAACCGCTATCACATCATCAACTTACCAAGTTTCAAATACTATACTTCGTCAACTTACCAAGTTTCAAATACTATACTTCGTCAACTTACCAAGTTTCAAATACTATACTTCGTCAACTTACCAATTTTCGAATACTATACTTCGTCAACTTACCAAGTTTCAAATACTTACTCTAGAATGAATGATAGCTCACGACGAATCCATGTCAGGTAGTCAGGTTCGCTGACTTAGTCGATGCATGTCATCATATCCCAATTGCATGGATCGATGCTCATGATGTCAATCACTGGATTGTCTGGTCCAGACTTGATTATTTACGGACCGCTGTCATACGGCTGGAATATTGCTGAGAGCGGCGTTAAACAAACAAACAAATGTAACCATACGTCATACAAGGTAACACTGCCCAGATGGTACTCGCTGAGATTAGAGGGTTATCTCCCTTGGTTTCATACATATACCATCTATGCGTTAAAGTGTGTTTTTGTTTTTCTGCAAACTTCTGCCTCTGAATCTGTGGGTTTTCGATTCTTGTTGCCTTTGATGTCTGAAGTATGAAGTGCTTGATGGTTATCTTCCCGCCTGTTATCCAGACGATTCTGGGAAGTCGGCAGATATTGATCAGTGGATGATAACTTTACATTTGGAATAGTTTATCTCATAGCTCCATTTCACGGTATATGTCGTCACTATTTCAAGAAGTCCTTGAAGAATGCTGGCAGTGTGAGATAGTCAGCTAGAGTTGGATTTCCAAGGTTGATATTTGTAATCTCGATTCCAAAGTTTGAGGAGTCGAGGAGATTCAAAAGTTCAGCTGTGAGTACTTGGTATATAAGCGTGAATAGGACTCCCCCTTGTCTGACACCATTTTGGGGGAAGATGGTAGCCATTTGCTGCAATAACACCCGTAAGATTGTTTTATGTATTGACAAGTAGTTGCCATGAAAATCCCACAGATTTGAAACTATGTGTAGATTTAGGACCAATCCATTGTGCCAAACAGTATCAAACGATGGTTTGTTATCTAGAAATGCACGATACACACGATTTCCGAGTTCTAGGTTGTCATTAACTGACTCTGTCAGGTTGACTGCTGTGGTGGATCCTGTTCGAGGTTGACATTCTTGCTGCTGAGAATTTTTTAGGCTGATGTTCAGATGGATCCATTTGGTAAGCCTTTTTTTAACCAGCTTTTCCAACAGGAAGAAGGATTTAAATTTCTGGGGTTTGTTTTCACCTAATGAATCGGTTTGATGACACTAAGTTTAAATGGTGTTGGTATATATCCTCTTCCTAAAATGCTATTGTATAACTTCCTGAACAGAAGCGTTAGACATGGTCCACCATATACGATGTTGTCATTTCATTTTCTGCCTGAACCAGCAGCTTTGTTCTTCTTGAGATTGACTCTAAGTTCTTGCAGCTCTTTCATTACAGTGTCCTACTGGTTTTCTTAGGGTAGTTGGGGCGGTGGGGTAGCCTAGTGGTTAAAGCGTTCGCTCGTCACGCTGAAAACCCAGGTTTGATTCCCCACATGGGTACTATGTGAAGCCCATTTCTGGTGTCCCCTGCCATGATATTGCTGGAATATTGCCAAAAGCGATGTAAAACCTCACTCACTCACTCCAACATCAGCAGACTAGAATCAAAATACTGAGGAGGTGGGTGGTATTCGTCCTTAGGTAGTATTCTTTGAATTATTAACAATGGTAACTATAATTCCCAGTGCAGAGTTGCATCCCTTGGACATGCCAGACACCTGTGATTGTAGGTTTGAATCCCGGTTCACCTGATTATGTTTCTAGCTTTTGTCAGAACCATACCTGTGCTCGTGGGTTTCACCGAAGTGGTAAACGTCTAAGACCTGCATCACTTTGGTCTTTCCTCCCACATTAAGTTGACAGCCTGTGATAAAACGGAATAATGTTAAAAGCGGTGTTAAACCCAACTCACTCACTCTTCCTGCCTCTAAGCTGCTGAGTGCAGTATTAAACAACAAACAAACAAACAAACAAAGATTACACATTACCATCTTCCCGAAGCAAGTGAGTTAACTGACTATATAGCCAGTTAACTCCCTTGCCTCGGGAAGATGACACATTGCAGATGCCACACCTATTCGAATGTATCCAAGTAAACACTGAAAAATATTGGACTCGAGCTTCTCAAATTCAAAATGGAAATGGGCTCCACACATAGGACCTGTGTGAGGAATTGAACGCGGGTCGTTGGTGTGACGAGCGAACGCTTTAACCGCTAAGCTAGCTAGAAAGAATAACCTGTTTCACGTTTATGAAGACACCGTGGTAAACTCTGAAACCTGCATCACTTCCTCGCTGACTCGCCATGATGTGACTGGAATACTGTTAACGTGGCATTAAATCCAACTCACTCACTCAAAATGAGTTTTAAAAACATGTATTTTCATTTTCTTGTCCAGTACAGGCCACGTCATTTAAGGTGCTGCAAGTGCTGTGGGTATATTAATGGATCAATGGATTTGAACCCCACATTCGCACAGATTATTTTTCTAGGTATATCAGTACCACACCTGTTCTCGTTGGTTTAACAAAGGTAGTGCGCATCCAGGACCTGTCAAAGTGGCGTTAACTCCAACTCACTCACTCATTAGGGATCTAACAATGTATTAAACGATTCAATGCATCACATTTGTGAACAGTAGGGTCCTAACAATTTATTGAACTATTCAATGCACATAGATACACAAATTTGAAATATCAATAACATGTTTTTCAAAAACCTTCATTCCAAAGCACCATCTCTTTCAAAACCTTTCTTTTCAAAAGTCGTAGCTATTACAGCCCATTTCTGGTGACCCCCATTGTGATATTGCTGTAATATTGCTAAATGCAGCGTAAAACCATACTCACTCACTCACTCACTCACTCACTCACTCACTCACTCACTCACTCACTCACTCACTCACTCACTCGGTGTCCTCCCAAAACTTCTACATGCCAAAACATGCATTGATTGGAACAGTCCAATTAATTAAGTGTACAACATACAACAAAACAAAACAATTTGAAGACAATGAAGACAATTTACTCATAAAGCACTGGTATAAATAAATAGTACACACACTTTTGGCACTAGACTACTTACTAATTTAATGTAAGCACTGGTATAAATAAATAGTACACACACTAATTTAATGTCACAACTGGCCTCACTCTCACTTACAGCACTAAAATTACTATATTTCAAGTCTCTCAACCAAGTTTGAGAAGATGACCAACAGCATCAAGGAACTCGTAAGGGGTTTTCTGTCCTTGAGTCAACATGTCCTTAAGACGTCTCTGGTGATTTTCAGCCTCTCTGTAAACTCGCTTCATACTGGATAGGGTGGCACCTGCACCGTACCCTGACATACTCCACTTTCCTGATACCAGCCATAGGGATAAATTGTCATCATTGTTGTTGCATTAAGTGTTTAAGAGGTCGCCTTCTGCCTCTTTGGGACTCCTGTGTGTGAGTAGGGTACACATATCTATTGTGAGTTTGGTGTTCACATAATTTCTGTTTTTGTATTGATATGATTTCTATTTTCTTATATTGATATGATTTCATTTCTATCCTTGGCTGCTCTGTTTATATACGTTTGAATAGCTGTCCATCTCTCAGAAATAGAGTTAGTTTGGCCTTCGCTATTGCATCTCTTGGCTTTAGGAGATCTATGACAGATAGCGGATCTAACTGCAATTCTTGTTTTAACCTAGCCCGGGCTGGGGCATGGTCTTCACATTCTAGTAACACGTGATCAATGGTTTCAGCCTGATTGCAAAATGAACAAACCTTGTCATCATGGTGGACTCTAGTTATATACTATAGTGTTAATCAACAATAAATTGAGTAAACCCAATTTAAGGTTCAAACAACTCTCAGCCCGACAACTTGTAAGTTGCTTTTCCTACATACACATGAAACCTTTTGATCTTAAACAGTGTATAATTGTGATTTCCTAAACCAGTTAATTCCATTGTAAGTGACAGGTCTTATATTATAATCTTCTTTATCTCCAAATAAGTTTTTTTCATTAGGTGCATCTGTAACTATTTAATCTTCCCAAAGTACCCTTCCTTGCCTTTCTAAAACAACATCATAAAGAAGCTAATGAGTCTTCTTAATTACAGGAGGACTATACCATTATAACAATAGGTAAACTCAATCAGCCATGACAACTCTCTGCAGATGTTTTGGCATGTAGACGTTTTGGCATGTAGAAGTTTTGGGAGTGAACCTATCACACTGGTTGTTGCATGGACTGTTTCATCGAATGACCTTGAAAGCATTTCTTCCCTTCCCATGGCAATATGGTAAATCTATGAACAGACTCGGCAGATAGGAAGAAGAATATTGTCATCCTTTCATTTAGTTATACATTTCTGAGCACTTTCAGCATGTTCAGTCTGTGGATATCTCATGTTGATAAGAAATAGTAATACCTTATTCATTTTTTTGGTTTATTTGGTGTATTTGGATAAATACTTTGAGTTATAGCAGCATACATCATATATTCCCCGAGTGATACTGCTTCAACGAATTTATCTGGCCAACATGTTTCAATCTGCCTTTATAAGAGAATTTTAAATTGATAGAAAACAGCTGTTTCATTGAGCTGAGGTTGACTTGTGCTGTGTCGCGTGACTTTTTTTTACTCATAAACAATGTGCGGCTTTTTGGTTTGAAGGTGGGTATAAGGGATTTATTCTCCCACTACAATAATCTGTATGCAGCCTGTCTTTTTCGTGGTTGGTATAAGGGATTTATTCTCCAACTCAGTAATTTATTTCCCTCCAAGGCGGGAGACAAAGTATTTTATCAAGATCAAATGAACCAATCAGATCTCAACATTCTCACTGGAGGTAAGATAAATAAATGTGTCGTGAATTGCATACACATTTCATGTAAACTTAAACGTTTTATGTCTAGATAGATGTAAATAATATTTCTCGTAGATAATCGTTTGCTGTCTGATTAACTGAAAAAATGGCTGGACAAAGGGAATCAGTCAGGCCATTGAAAAAACATGTATCAGTGTACAACATGACAATAGACGAATACTGACCTACTCTGCTTTGTGTGGTCTAAGGTAGAACAGGGGTGGTTGGGTAGCCTAGTGGTTAAAGTGTTCGCTCGTCACACCGAAGACCCGGGTTCGATTCCCGACATGGGTACGATCTGTGAAGCCCATTTCTGGTGTCCCCTACTGTGATATTGCTGGAATATTGCTAAAAGCGGCGTAAAATCAAACTCGCTCACTCACTCACTAAGGTAGAACAGATGTGTGGAGATTTAGATATGAAGGGACTTGACTATGACGAAAGAAGCTGACTCAATAGATCTAGCACTCATTTTCTTCCTGTGAAAGTCAAAGATATGTTAAATGATGTTAAACTTAAAGGTAACTTACCAATGGTGATGATGTTGAAAAACCAACTGAATAATGTCTCTCATGTATGAAATCCAGTCAGATGGGTAGGCTCACCTCAACTATAGCTCACCTGGTACACTGCTGTCAAATATTTCGTCAAATTATTTTAAAAACTGTAGATAAGAAAAGTGTTTTTGCTACAATGAATAATATAGAAACGTCAGCGATTTCATGGCAAGATGAACATTATAGTCAGATGAGTGTATACAAGCTGGTGTGATATTTCTGCTGTTCTTGTATTTCAACAAATCCCTGTCACATTTAATGATGTCACTTTTTGTATAATATTTACATTACTCACATGTATCTCGCAAGGATGAACGTGATCTGTGATCACACCAGCTTTTCTACAGACAGAAATACAGATAATATCAATTCCAAACATTCCATGCATTTCAGTCAGATGTCAGAAAAATCTACAGTGCATCTAGCCTTCCTAGACTATCATAAGGTCTGAAAAGTATATAAATTTGATAGAAACGACTGTATTTGAATTGAAAAAGAGCCCAAGTGAGATTGGAAAAAGTTTAGACTTGCTTAATTTAGGGCTATAGCATTACAATGTCTGGGCGAAAGGAAAAATAATATTGTACAGGGGCTGTTAGTCTTTCATACAGACCCTATTCAATATAGCCCATGCAAGTCCATAATGTTTGGCAAGTCTAGATACTTCAGTATCAGGAAGACATTCCCTGGGCTCCTTTTTATTATCTTTTTATTAAGACAATTTAACAACTATTTATTCTGTAAGATATGATCATTTCAGAAACTTGATGTTAGACTAATGGGTAGTCCTGCACCATTACCGTGGAATATATTTATTTTATGAAAAAACAAAATCTAGAAATGCATACAAAAGCAAGTCTAGCCAGCACAAACTCGCTCTATTCTACAGCTTTATTCTGAAATCAGCATAGGTAATTTTTTAATTTTTAGAGTCAAGAAGGATATTGTGTAATATAAGATTTCAGAGACTAGATGTTAGACTAATGGGCTGTGAGACCGACCACTAGCCTTCCTTACTGATACTAGAGGCAGCTTCCCGCAGGGGTAATAAACTCTCCCACAACCTGTCCTCCCTTGGCTAAAATGAACTATTCCACATCAGCCGAGAGAAGCCAGCCAATGCTACTATTCATGTTTCATTACCAGACTTCCTAGTGGTAGCCTAGGAGCAGCCGGTCTTACACAGATTAACCCCTAGACTGCTGACAAATAATCAATAATTAGTCTGTCGTGTGCACCGATGGCCCTAGTGTTGAAAGTGTGCCACCAGTGACTGTTCAGCATACTAAACATAGCATAAATTTGTGAATGAGGCCGGGTTTGGTTCTATAGTGTCCTATTTTCTCACAGCATCATCAACAATCATACTTTCATTCCATCCTTTCTGCATCCTAAGAGGGAATTGCATCCCAGCTCCACCAAAATGGACCTTGATTTCTTAAAGCAAATGGTCAAAGGCCATTTCGATCTTTATGTGTAAGTACCGAGTTTATTGAATGGAAGATGATTGAATTGAAATTCTGACGATTTTGTCGGAAGCTTGTCACAAAATATGCCATGATTCATTGTGGACATGTAGTCGATTATTTGAGATGTATTGTTATTGTGCGAGCTGCTGGGAAAATATTTGATAGTATGGGACTGATTTGCATCGATATTGACTTATTGTCTTAGGATTTAATGCATGAAGCAAGTGATGTTTCGTATTCTGTATCAGAGCTGAGATATGTTTGATGATATATAGGATGTATGACTGACGGACAGGGACCATGGTGAGTTAGGTGGGATGATATGATGTGTATGATGACTTGAGGTAGATCTAGATACGGGGGGAGTGTGGTACTCATGAGGGAAATACCATGGATACAAACTGCTAAGATTGTGTCATGTGTGATTTAACACTGTCAGGGTGGTGTGTCATGTGTGATTTAACACTGTCAGGGTGGTGTGTCGTGTGTGATTTAACACTGTCAGGGTGGTGTGTCATGTGTGATTTAACACTGTCAGGGTGGTGTGTCATGTGTGATTTAACACTGTCAGGGTGGTGTGTCATGTGTGATTTAACACTGTCAGGGTGGTGTGTCATGTGATTTAACACTGTCAGGGTGGTGTGTCATGTGTGATTTAACACTGTCAGGGTGGGGTGTCATGTGATTTAACACTGTCAGGGTGGTGTGTCATGTGTGATTTAACACTGTCAGGGTGGTGTGTCATGTGATTTAACACTGTCAGGCTGGTGTGTCATGTGTGATTTAACACTGTCAGGGTGGTGTGTCATGTGTGATTTAACACTGTCAGGGTGGTGTGTCATGTGTGATTTAACACTGTCAGGGTGGTGTGTCATGTGTGATTTAACACTCAGGGTGGTGTGTCATGTGATTTAACACTGTCAGGGTGGTGTGTCATGTGATTTAACACTGTCAGGGTGGTGTGTCTTGTGATTTAACACTGTCAGGGTGGTGTGTCATGGGATTTAACACTGTCAGGGTGGTGTGTCATGTGTGATTTAACACTGTCAGGGTGGTGTGTCATGTGATTTAACACTGTCAGGGTGGAATGTCATGTGTGATTTAACACTGTCATGATCATGTGTCCTGCATTGTGTAACACTGTGAGGATCATGTGTCATGCATGATTAATAACTGTCAGGGTGGTGTGACATGCATGGCTTAACACTGTCAGGGTGGTGTGTCATGTGTGATTTAACACTGTCATGATCATGTGTCCTGCATTGTGTAACACTGTCAGAATCATGTGTCATGCATGGCTTAACACTATGAGGATCATGTGTCCTGCATGGTGTAACACTGTCAGGATCATGTGTCATGCATGGTATAACACTGTCAGGATCATGTGTCATGCATGGTGTAACACTGTCAGGATCATGTGTCCTGCATGGTATAACACTGTCAGGATCATGTGTCATGCATGGTGTAACACTGTCAGGATCATGTGTCCTGCATGGTGTAACACTGTGAGGATCATGTGTCATGCATGGTATAACACTGTCAGGATCATGTGTCATGCATGGTGTAACACTGTCAGGATCATGTGCCATGCATGGTATAACACTGTCAGGATCATGTGTCATGCATGGTGTAACACTGTCAGGATCATGTGTCATGCATGGCTTAACACTGTCAGGATCATGTGTCATGCGTGGTGTAACAACGTCAGGATCATGTGTCATGCATGGCTTAACACTGTGAGGATCATGTGTCATGCATGGTATAACACTGTGAGGATCATGTGTCATGCATGGTGTAACACTGTCAGGATCATGTGTCATGCGTGGTGTAACAACGTCAGGATCATGTGTCATGCATGGTGTAACACTGTGAGGATCATGTGTCATGCATGGTGTAACACTGTCAGGATCATGTGTCATGCATGGTGTAACACTGTCAGGATCATGTGTCATGCATGGCTAAACACTGTCAGGATCATGTGTCATGCGTGGTGTAACAACGTCAGGATCATGTGTCATGCATGGCTTAACACTGTCAGGATCATGTGTCCTGCATGGTGTAACACTGTCAGGATCATGTGTCATGCATGGTGTAACACTGTCAGGATCATGTGTCATGCGTGGTGTAACAACGTCAGGATCATGTGTCCTGCATGGTGTAACACTGTGAGGATCATGTGTCATGCATGGTGTAACACTGTCAGGATCATGTGTCATGCATGGTATAACACTGTCAGGATCATGTGTCATGCATGGTGTAACACTGTGAGGATCATGTGTCATGCATGGTGTAACATTGTCAGGATCATGTGTCATGCGTGGTGTAACAACGTCAGGATCATGTGTCATGCATGGCTTAACACTGTCAGGATCATGTGTCATGCATGGTGTAACACTGTCAGGATCATGTGTCATGCATGGTATAACACTGTCAGGATCATGTGTCATGCATGGTGTAACACTGTGAGGATCATGTGTCATGCATGGTGTAACACTGTCAGGATCATGTGTCATGCATGGTGTAACACTGTCAGGATTATGTGTCATGCATGGTGTAACACTGTCAGGATCATGTGTCATGCATGGTATAACACTGTCAGGATCATGTGTCATGCATGGCTTAACACTGTGAGGATCATGTGTCATGCATGGTGTAACACTGTCAGGATCATGTGTCATGCATGGTATAACACTGTCAGGATCATGTGTCATGCATGGCTTAACACTGTCAGGATCATGTGCCATGCATGGTATAACACTGTCATGATCATGTGTCATGCGTGGTGTAACAACGTCAGGATCATGTGTCATGCATGGCTTAACACTGTGAGGATCATGTGTCATGCATGGTGTAACACTGTGAGGATCATGTGCCATGCATGATTAATAACTGTCAGGGTGGTGTGACATGCATGGTGTAACACTGTGAGGATCATGTGTCATGCATGGTGTAACACTGTCAGGATCATGTGTCCTGCATAGTGTAACACTGTCAGGATCATGTGTCATGCATGGTGTAACACCGTCAGGATTGTGAGTGATGCATGAAAACTGAGTGACTTGTGAAGTGTCTGAGTGACTTGTGAAGGGTCTGAGTGACTTGTGAAGTGTTTGAATGACTTATGGAGTAATGTTTGAAGTGGTTGAGTGACTTGTGGAGTGGCTGAGTGACTTGTGGAGTGGCTGAGTGACTTGTGAAGTGGCTGAGTGACTTGTGAAGGGTCTGAGTGACTTGTGAAGTAGATGAATGACTTATGGAGTAATGTGTGAAGTGGTTGAGTGACTTGTGAAGTGTTTGAATGACTTGTGGAGTGGCTGAGTGACTTGTGAAGTGGGTGAGTGACTTGTGGAGTGTCTGAGTGACTTGTGGAGTGTGTGAGTGACTTGTGGAGTGGCTGAGTGACTTGTGGAGTGGCTGAGTGACGTGTGAAGTGTCTGAATGACTTGTGGAGTGGCGGAGTGACTTGTGGGGTGTCTGAGTGACTTGTGGAGTGTCTGAGTGACTTGTGAAGTGTTTGAGTGACTTGTGGAGTGTCTGAGTGACTTGTGGAGTGTCTGAGTGACTTGTGGAGCGTGTGAGTGACTTGTGGAGTGGCTGAGTGACGTGTGAAGTGTCTGAGTGCCTTGTGAAGTGTCTGAATGACTTGTGGAGTGGCTGAGTGACTTGTGAAGTGTGTGAGTGACTTTTGGAGTGTGTGTGACTTGTGGAGTGGCTGAGTGACTTGTGGAGTGTGTGAGTGACTTGTGGAGTGGATGAGTGACTTGTGGAGAGTGTGAGTGACTTGTGGAGTGTGTGAGTGACTTGTGGAGTGTGTGAGTGACTTGTGAAGTGGCTGAGTGACTTGTGGAGTGTGTAAGTGACTTGTGGAGTGTGTGAGTGACTTGTGAAGGGTCTGAGTGACTTGTGAAGTGTTTGAATGACTTATGGAGTAATGTTTGAAGTGGTTGAGTGACTTGTGGAGTGGCTGAGTGACTTGTGAAGGGTCTGAGTGACTTGTGAAGTAGATGAATGACTTATGGAGTAATGTGTGAAGTGGTTGAGTGACTTGTGAAGTGTTTGAATGACTTGTGGAGTGGCTGAGTGACTTGTGAAGTGGGTGAGTGACTTGTGGAGTGTCTGAGTGACTTGTGGAGTGTGTGAGGGACTTGTGGAGTAGCTGAGTGACTTGTGGAGTGGCTGAGTGACGTGTGAAGTGTCTGAATGACTTGTGGAGTGGCGGAGTGACTTGTGGGGTGTCTGAGTGACTTGTGGAGTGTCTGAGTGACTTGTGAAGTGTGTGAGTGACTTGTGGAGCGTCTGAGTGACTTGTGGAGTGTCTGAGTGACTTGTGGAGCGTGTGAGTGACTTGTGGAGTGGCTGAGTGACGTGTGAAGTGTCTGAGTGCCTTGTGAAGTGTCTGAATGACTTGTGGAGTGGCTGAGTGACTTGTGAAGTGTGTGAGTGACTTTTGGAGTGTGTGTGACTTGTGGAGTGGCTGAGTGACTTGTGGAGTGTGTGAGTGACTTGTGGAGTGGATGAGTGACTTGTGGAGTGGCTGAGTGACTTGTGGAGTGTGTGAGTGACTTGTGGAGTGTGTGAGTGACTTGTGGAGTGTGTGAGTGACTTGTGGAGTGTGTGAGTGACTTGTGAAGTGGCTGAGTGACTTGTGGAGTGTGTAAGTGACTTTTGGAGTGTGTGTGACTTGTGGAGGGGCGGAGTGACTTGTGGGGTGTCTGAGTGACTTGTGGAGTGTCTGAGTGACTTGTGAAGTGTGTGAGTGACTTGTGGAGCGTCTGAGTGACTTGTGGAGTGTCTGAGTGACTTGTGGAGCGTGTGAGTGACTTGTGGAGTGGCTGAGTGACGTGTGAAGTGTCTGAGTGCCTTGTGAAGTGTCTGAATGACTTGTGGAGTGGCTGAGTGACTTGTGAAGTGTGTGAGTGACTTTTGGAGTGTGTGTGACTTGTGGAGTGGCTGAGTGACTTGTGGAGTGTGTGAGTGACTTGTGGAGTGGATGAGTGACTTGTGGAGTGGCTGAGTGACTTGTGGAGTGTGTGAGTGACTTGTGGAGTGTGTGAGTGACTTGTGGAGTGTGTGAGTGACTTGTGGAGTGTGTGAGTGACTTGTGAAGTGGCTGAGTGACTTGTGGAGTGTGTAAGTGACTTTTGGAGTGTGTGTGACTTGTGGAGTGGCTGAGTGACTTGTGGAGTGTGTGAGTGACTTGTGGAGTGGATGAGTGACTTGTGGAGTGGCTGAGTGACTTGTGGAGTGGCTGAGTGACTTGTGGAGTGTGTGAGTGACTTGTGGAGTGTGTGAGTGACTTGTGGAGTGTGTGAGTGACTTGTGGAGTGGCTGAATGACTTGTGGAGTGTGTGAGTGACTTGTGGAGTGTGTGAGTGACTTGTGGAGTGGCTGAATGACTTGTGGAGTGTGTGAGTGACTTGTGGAGTGTGTGAGTGACTTGTGGAGTGGCTGAGTGACTTGTGGAGTAAATACTGACATTCAATTTGCCATGATGGAGACAGATGTGTGGTGTACATGACAATGATTCAGTGCTGTGTTGGTGTATTACTGCAGTACTATGCTGTGGATATCTTGTGGATGCTCCAGTTCTGCCTGTGATGGTCCACGTATTGGCAAGTTATAGTACTGGACAGCTCATTTTAAGCACTGTAAGTAGATAAGCACTGAACCATTTCTCCTCTTGAAGAACAAACATCTAATGACCTGAATGCTTGTCATTGCAGTGGCTTGTATGGTGTTTTTTTCGTGTTTGGGACTTATATTAGGGGATTTGGGGACTGATATTGAGGGATTTTGGTGTTTGGGGCCAATATGGGGGGATGTTGCGACTTATATTGGGGGATTTAGGTGTTTGGGACTGATATTGGGGGATTTAAGTGTTGGGGAGTGATATTTGGGGATTAAGGTGTTTGGGACTGATATTGGGGATTTAGGTGTTTGGGACCAATATGGGGGGATGTTGCGACTGATATTGGGGGATTTAGGTGTTTGGGACTGATATTGGGGATTTAGGTGTTTGGGACTGATATTGGGGGATATGACTCACTATTTGATGGAACAGATGTATGACTTTGGTCATGATGGTGCAGATGATACAACTCTGAAACATTTAGAGAATATATTAATATGTAATATCTAATTAAGTATTGATGTCGCTTTCATACTGAAGTCATATTAAATATTACCAATTCTCGGAAGTCTGACAGCACTGTACCAATTCTTGGAAGTCTGACAGCACTATACCAATTCTTGGAAGTCTGACAGCACTGTACCCCTCCCGGAAGTCTGACAGCACTGTACCCCTCCCGGAAGTCTGACAGCACTGTACCCCTCCCGGAAGTCTGACAGCACTGTACCCCTCCCAGGAGGCTGATAGCACTGTACCCCTCCCGGAAGTCTGACAGCACTGTACCCCTCCCGGAAGTCTGACAGCACTGTACCCCTCCCGGAAGTCTGACAGCACTGTACCCCTCCCGGAAGTCTGACAGCACTGTACCAATTCTTGGAAGTCTGACAGCACTGTACCCCTCCCGGAAGTCTGACAGCACTGTACCCCTCCCAGAAGTCTGACAGCACTGTACCATTTCCAGGGGGTTTGTCAAGGTTCTCATTTCCAAGATTTATATATGTATAAAATGGGGCTACTTATCATTTTGAACAGATTATTTGACAGTTCGTGAAGTGGAGTGATGAGGTCAGTATGACCGACAGCGTGGCCATGGTTTTAATTATATAAAATGAAATATAAAAGTATGCGCTACAGAGTTGGCTTCTGCATAATGGTAAACATGGTGGACCTCAAGAAAGTGTCATTTATTCTTCAAGAATCCTACAAGTCTTAGACAAGCAGACTTATGTCAATTAGAACCATGTGTCTCAAACTATAACATACTTCAGATCAGGTGTTGGTGGTCACAATCACTCCCTGCGCCAGAGATAGCTTGCCCTGCCGGCACGGCAAGGGAACCTCTCATGAACCATCCAGACACTTATTGCACCGCTGGAATAGATTAGTATCATTCATTAAAATTAGATGAACCACGTTTTCGGAACAATGGCTTTTTGTCATTGATCTCAGAATGATGGAATTGGTCCGAAATCTGTCAAGTTTAAACGATGTGTTTAAAAGAAGTGTTGAGAAGGTCCCCAGTGTGCCATATGTCCCTGCCCACTTGCCAAGATGTCCATGCCCCCCAAGGTCAAGGACGTGTGAGTCTATTGGTTGACGTCTGCCTTCCTACCTTGTGTTATCTGGTGCACCAGAAGGTTGCCCATGACTTGGACATTGAGTATCATGATGTTAGATGCGAGGTCATCAACATTTATGAAACATTTGGACTTTGTAATTGGTAGTTGTAATTGTTATCATTTTGGAAAACCAATTTATTCTGGCACCAATTTGAATAGGTTGCAAACCCATTAAAGCGTCATCAGTACCGGCAATATGACAGTCCTCATTAGTTTGAAGCGTTGTTCCAACCGTAAACTGAGCTGCTATCTCAACTTGAAATCAGGGAGCCACATTTTTGGAAACTTCCTCAGAAAAGGACCTGAAATTTAATATTGAAATTAATTTCAAAATTAAATCACTTGGGAAAAGTAAGCCGAAGTTCTTATGGCTTGAGTTATTCTCAAAGTCAAGATCTAGACGTAAACAGGTACCAGACCATGGAGTTTCCAAATAAGTTCCCCCCCTCCCCCCCCCATCACTAAGCCCTACCTTACTAAGTCCCCACCCTCCACTAAGTCTCCACCCTCCACTAAACTACCACTAAGCCCCACCCTACTAAGTCTCCACCCCCCCTTAGTCTCCACCCTACTAAGTCCACACTAAGTTTCCACCCCCACTAAGTCTCCATCCTCCACTTAGTCTCCACCCTCCACTTAGTCTCCACCCTCCACTAAGTCTCCACCCTCCACTAAGTCTCCATCCTCCACTGAGTCTCCACCCTCCACCCTCCACTGAGTCTCCATCCTCCACTTAGTCTCCACCCTCCACTAAGTCTCCACCCTCCACTTAGTCTCCACCCTCCACTTAGTCTCCACCCTCCACTAAGTCTCCACCCTCCACTTAGTCTCTACCCTCCACTAAGTCTCCACCCTCCACTAAGTCTCCATCCTCCACTTAGTCTCCACCCTCCACTAAGTCTCCACCCTCCACTTAGTCTCCACCCTCCACTAAGTCTCCACCCTCCACTAAGTCTCCACCCTCCACTAAGTCTCCACCCTCCACTAAGTCTCCATCCTCCACTTAGTCCCCACCCTCCACTAAGTCTCCACCCTCCACTTAGTCTCCACCCTCCACTTAGTCTCCACCCTCCACTTAGTCTCCATCCTCCACTTAGTCTCCACCCTACACTTAGTCTCCACCCTCCACTGACTCTCCATCCTCCACTTAGTCTCCACCCAGTCTCCACCCTCCACTTAGTCTCCACCCTCCACTTAGTCTCCACCCTCCACTTAGTCTCCACCCAGTCTCCACCCTCCACTTAGTCTCCACCCTCCACTTAGTCTCCACCCTCCACTTAGTCTCCATCCTCCACTTAGTCTCCACCCTACACTTAGTCTCCACCCTCCACTGAGTCTCCATCCTCCACTTAGTCTCCACCCAGTCTCCATCCTCCACTTAGTCTCCACCCTCCACTTAGTCTCCACCCTCCACTTAGTCTCCACCCTCCACTAAGTCTCCACCCTCCACTTAGTCTCCACCCTCCACTTAGTCTCCACCCTCCACTAAGTCTCCACCCTCCACTTAGTCTCCATCCTCCACTTAGTCTCCATCCTCCACTTAGTCTCCACCCTCCACTAAGTCTCCATCCTCCACTTAGTCTCCACCCTCCACTGAGTCTCCACCCTCCACTGAGTCTCCGCCCTCCACTTAGTCTCCACCCTCCACTAAGTCTCCACCCTCCACTTAGTCTCCATCCTCCACTTAGTCTCCACCCTCCACTAAGTCTCCATCCTCCACTTAGTCTCCACCCTCCACTTAGTCTCCACCCTCCACTGAGTCTCCGCCCTCCACTAAGTCTCTACCCTCCACTTAGTCTCCACCCTCCACTTAGTCTCCACCCTCCACTAAGTCTCCACCCTCCACTTAGTCTCCATCCTCCACTTAGTCTCCATCCTCCACTTAGTCTCCACCCTCCACTAAGTCTCCACCCTCCACTAAGTCTCCACCCTCCACTTAGTCTCCACCCTCCACTTAGTCTCCACCCTCCACCCAGTCTCCACCCTCCACTTAGTCTCCACCCTCCACTGAGTCTCCGCCCTCCACTTAGTCTCCACCCTCCACTAAGTCTCCACCCTCCACTTAGTCTCCATCCTCCACTTAGTCTCCACCCTCCACTAAGTCTCCATCCTCCACTTAGTCTCCACCCTCCACTTAGTCTCCACGCTCCACTGAGTCTCCGCCCTCCACTAAGTCTCTACCCTCCACTTAAACTCCACCCTCCACTTAGTCTCCACCCTCCACTAAGTCTCCACCCTCCACTTAGTCTCCATCCTCCACTTAGTCTCCATCCTCCACTTAGTCTCCACCCTCCACTAAGTCTCCACCCTCCACTAAGTCTCCACCCTCCACTTAGTCTCCACCCTCCACTTAGTCTCCACCCTCCACCCAGTCTCCACCCTCCACTTAGTCTCCACCCTCCACTTAGTCTCCACCATCCACTAAGTCTCCACCCTCCTCTTAGTCTCCACCCTCCACTTAGTCTCCACCCTCCACTTAGTCTCCACCCTCCACTAAGTCTCCATCCTCCACTTAGTCTCCACCCTCCACTTAGTCTCCACCCTCCACTTAGTCTCAGTCCTCCACTTAGTCTCCACCCTCCACTTAGTCTCCACCCTCCACTAAGTCTCCACCCTCCACTTAGTCTCCACCCTCCACTAAGCCCCCCCCCCCCCTCCACTGAGTCTCCACCCTCCACTTAGTCTCAGTCCTCCACTTAGTCTCCACCCTCCACTTAGTCTCCACCCTCCACTGAGTCTCCACCCTCCACTAAGTCTCCACCCTCCACTAAGCCCCCCCCCCCCCCTCCACTGAGTCTCCACCCTCCACTTAGTCTCCACCCTCCACTGAGTCGCCACCCTCCACTATGCCCCCCCCCCCCCCCTCCAATTTCTCCACCCTCCACTTAGTCTCCACCCCCCACTAAGTCTCCACCCTCCACTATGTCTCCACCCCCCACTATGTCTCCACCCCCCACTAAGTCTCCACCCTCCACTGTCTCCATCCCCCACTAAGTCCCCTTCCTCCACTAAGTCTCCACCCCCCACTAAGTCCCCACTAAGTCTCCACCCTCCACTAAATCTCCACCCTCCACTAAGTCGCCACCCCCCACTAAGTCTCCACCCTCCACTAACTCTCCACTAAGTCTCCACCCCCCACTAAGTCTTCACCCCCCACTAACTCTCCACTAAGTCTCCACCCCCCACTAAGTCTCCACCCTCCACTAAGTCTCCACCCCCACTAAGTCTCCACTAAATCTCCACCCCCCACTAAGTCTTCACCCCCCACTAACTCTCCACTAAGTCTCCACCCCCCACTAAGTCTCCACCCCCACTTAGTCTCCACCCCCACTTAGTCTCCACCCCCCACTAAGTTTCCACCCTCCACCCTCCACTAAATCTCCACCCCTCCACTAAGTCTCCCCCCCCCCCCACTTAGTCTCCACCCCCCACTAAGTCCCCACTAAGTTTCCACCCTCACTAAGTCTCCACCCTCCACTAAGTCCCCACCCCCACTAAGTCCCCACTAAGTCTCCACCCTCCACTAAGTCCCCATCCCCACTAAGTCCCCACTAAGTCCCCACCCCCCACTAAGTCCTCACCCCCCACTAAGTCTCCACCCTACTAAGTCCCCACTAAGTCTCCAACTCTACTATGTCCCCACCCCCCACTAAGTCCCCACTAAGTCCCCACCCACCCCCCACTAAATCCCCACCCCCCACTAAGTCTCCACTAAGTCCCCACCCCCACTAAGACCCCACCCCAAATGAGTCTCCACCCTACTAAGTCCCCACTAAGTCTCCAACTCCACTATGTCCCCCCTCCACTAAGTCCCTCCTCCACTCGGTCCCGACTAAGCCCCCCCCCCCCACCCCACCCCCACTAAGTTTCCACCCTCCACCCCCCACTAAGTCCCCATTAAGTCTCCACCCTCCACTAAGTCCCCACCCCCCACTACGTCCCCACTAAGTCTCCACCCTCCACTAAGTCCCCACCCCCCACTAAGTCCCCACCTCCCACTAAGTCCCCCCCCCCCCCCCCCCCCCCACTAAGTCCCCACTAATTTCCCACCCCCCGCTAAGTCCCCACTAAGTCTCCACCCTTCCAAGTCCCCACTAAGTCTCCAACTCCACTATGTCCCCCCTCCACTATGTCCCCCCCCTCCACTATGTCCCCCCCTCCACTTAGTCCCCCCCTCCACTAAGTCCCCCCCTCCACTAAGTCCCCCCTTCACTAAGTCCCCCCCCCTCCACTCGGTCCCAACTATTCCCCCCCCCTCCACTAAGTCCCCACCCCTCCACTAAGTCCCCAGCCCCTCCACTAAGTCCCCACCCCTCCACTAAGTCCCCACCCCAGCTCAGTCCCCACCCCAGCTCAGTCCCCACCCCTCTCTTCTAAGCACCACCCTCAACTGAATCCCCACCCCCCTCCACTAAGTCCCCCTCTCAGTCCACACAAGTCTTCCCCCTCCCAGTAAGTACTCACCTTTTCAAATAGGGAATTATGAGCCAGAGGTGTGGGTTTAACTACTCGTACAAGACTTTTGCACTTATGTATGTGAATGGCTGTTTGTGGCTGCTTGCACTGGTTAGGACTGGTTTTATTCGGCTTGGAAAATAAGATACCATGCCACAGTTTAACATGGATACTCAATCAGACACATCATACCAACTTCGAGCTGACCAGTCCTTGTTTTATCCCCCTAATGCCGAGCACCAGGCAGGTAACAAAGAGTACCATCGTTTAACATCTTTGGTATGACTGGGCCGGGGATCGAACCGCCGACCTACTGCTTTCCAAACAGACAGTCTATCCACTACACCAACGAGATGGTTCCATCGTCCAGAGATGCAGGTTGATTTGAATACGTATGGGGCAGAGATTCATTCCCTGGGTGAGTGATGGGACATAGAATTAAAGAAACCAAGGGATCATATTCCACAGAAAACAATGGCCATTTCGAGGTCATATGACCTGGTCCATCTGACAACTCCTTAGGAAATTTGAAATCTTAAAGTTTCATTGTTTAGATTCATACTGTAAGAGATTATGATATAGATCAAGTTAGTGACCTATGCATTCTTTTTTAAGGCTAGGATTGTGCAAGTATTCCTAAGGAGTGTGTGAGTTGTGTTTAACGGTGCTTGAAAAGTAACATACAATATGATTAATACAATCACGTAATAGTGGATTAAACGCTGCTGTGGTCAGTATTTCAGTTGCATCGTGTTGAGAGGAAAATCTGAATAGAAGCAGGTCTTAGATGTTTAAAACTCTGGTTAATCCCTCAAGCCCGGGTTGGTGCCATTGATAAGGACGTCCCCATTAACCTCTACAGTGTCAATAACCCCATAGCGGTTGTCAGTACATGTAACTATAGATTATATAGTGTAGAGTAATATACATCAGGTACATTGTGTGAAACCCATTCCTGGTGTCCCCACCATGATATTCCTGGAATATTACTAAAAGAGGTGTAAAACCATACTCACTCACTCACTATAATACATCAGAATGTGACTTTTTGTTTTTGTTGGGGGGGGTGGTCGGGTAGCCTAGTGGTTAAAGCGTTCGCTCGTCACGCTGAAGATCCGGGTTCGATTCCCAACATGGGTACAATGTGTGAAGCCCATTTCTGGTGACCCCTGCCGTGATATTGCTGGAATATTGCTAAAAGCGGCGTATAACCATACTCACTCACTCACTGTTTTTGTGTGTTGAGTTCTTGAATATTTTGAAAGTGGTTCTGTGTTTTTCAGTGTGAAGGAGTTGTATGAAAGTAGTTTTTTGTATCAAACTTTCGATCGAAACTTTGAGTGTGATTTGGTGGAGTAGATAGCGTTGTACTAGGTCAGTGAGTTACATATTGTTGTGTATCAGGCCAGCTGCCTGATAATGGGTTTTCCATGGAGACCATGGAAGTATATGGCATGGAAATTTCCACTGGGACTATGTCAGCAAAAACGTGATCTAAACGTGACAGTCATTAAAAATTTACACTAGTCAAGAGTATTATTGCATCACTTTCATCTATCTTCGTGTTTGTGTACAAGTTTCGTCACACTGATGATAAGACATAAAAGGTTTAATTTTGTTCGTGTTTCAAAGTTTATGGAAGAATATTTGTAATTAGAAGAAAATTAATGATACAGTTTTTGAATTGACTGAAGCTCAATCAGAACAAGTCTGTGCCCTGTAGAGGTATGTTGTCATGGTAACTTGGGATTGGTAAGGGGGCTGAAATGGGGATTCAGTGTCAAACATGTGTCCTGGTAGGGTAAGGATGTGTGTAGACGAACAGTCTCTAAGTTTTGGTCCTGTTTGAATGAAAATAATGTCATATCAAACCCCATGGTGATTCGGATGAGAAAGACGCCTCCAGTTCTCCACCCATGGCTACCCAGCAGGAATTCTGGGAAAAAGCAGCATTGTTATTCTTTTATAAGATACAGATGATAGACCAATTCTCATCTCATTTTTCATTTTATGTGTCTTTTAATAAGTCATCTAATATAGGGATTGACTTTGGTCGCTATTCGACGATATTCTCGCAAAGTTTTCATAGATATCGCATCAACATTTAATCAGTGCGATTGAAAATCGTGTGCATCAAGTTTTATGTGCATCGAAGCTCTCATTTTCACCTACAAAATAATCGAAAATGTCACATTGCTTGAATAAATTATCTACCGTACCTGAAAAACTTACACAGTAGTTAATTCAATCATCAAAAGATGTCAATCGAAACGGCAATTTGAATACTCGCAACACTGCATGCTATCTCTTACTGTGTAAAGCCGATATCACTGCATGGAGCTTTGCATCAGGGGACAATGGTGGAGTGCGCAACATTTCTTTTATCCCTGATTGGCAAAGCGAGTGTTTGTTTTTACAATAAACACTTTGGTAGCAAAAAAAAATCTTATTCTGTGATCTAAAATTGAATTTATTTTTTTCTAACTCAAATAATACATGTAGCAGAAATCAAAGACGTACATGTATGTACGTCTGTACAGAAATCAAGAGAAAAAAAGGCAATCACGGGTAAAGTTTCAAAACACAAGCAAATTTCGATTTTGAAATGACAACAAAACCTAAATGAATATACATTCAACTCTTTCTCCATAAGAATACACAAATTTCAGATAAAAAACGATTGTATTTTAGATGAGATTCTCCTAGTCTGAAGGACGGCACTGTTTTCATTAACATATCCTCGTGCAAAATGACCATCGTACATGAATTTTGAATTTCGAACTATTTTTAGTGGCCAAACAGCAAGTTGGAATTAGATTTGTTAGGATATGCTTCAATACATTTGCCTCCAGATTTGACCATGAAAATTGAAAACTGTGACTTAATCATTCAAATGTAATTCATAAACATCTTGAATGTCAACTGTCTTTTCATCTTCCTGTTACTCATAAGCATTTTCGGGCTGCTGCACATGGCAAACACGCCGCCTTCTGCAGGAAATAAATAACTTAATTGTTGCTAATTAAAAGGGTGAACCTGGAGCAATAGTCATTGTATAATGAACTGTCACTTCTAATTAATTCAAAACTCCATATTGAGAAGATTTCTTTTGATATGGTCAGAGACCCGATCTCTGATATGGAACTCATTACAGACGGAAATAAGACAGCAAAATTGATGAAGGCACTGGAATGTAAATAATATATTTTTTGCCAACAAACTGGAATACCATTTACAACACTCGCTATTTCATGTCATCACTTTCAATATATTAAGTTATGACACATTGTCGAAATTTGATAACTGCAGATTGTTGTCTCCTGCATGCCAACGACATGAACAGCTAATGGTGGTAAACATGCCTCCTAAACGATCTATAATTGTCCTCGAGAATAACTCCCCATCAAGTCGACAATGAACAGAAAAACAAATATTAGTGAAATTTCTCCTGAAGTACTTTTTTAATATTTTGTTTATACTAATGCTAATGGGGCGGTCGGGTAGCTAGTGGTTGAAGCGTTCGCTTGTCACACTGAAGACCTGGTTCGATTCCCGACATTGGTACAATGTGTGAAGCCCATTTCTGGTGTCCCCTGCTGTGATATTGCTGGAATATTGCTAAAAGCGGCGTAAAACCAAAGTCACTCATTCATGCTAATATTTTAAATATTCACAGTGGAATAATTAATGATAGAAAATAGGATATCAGAGGATACATCTATATAGTCTAGTAACATTAATTGCAACATTATTGATGTCACTAATACCGAAAATCAAGTTTTCTGCTGTGAGAAGATATCTCTGAAAATGAGCAAAATCTCATCACACGCCAAAATCTCTTTGCTTTTGGACCAGGGGAGATTTTCTCTCACGGGTGAAACTTCCAGGATAATCCCTGCTAATATGTCATTAAATAAGTCAACTGATATTTCATTTACTAAGTCATCTAATATTTCATTTACTAAGTCATCTCATATTTCATTTAATAAGTTATGTAATTTGAGAAGTCAGTTAAGTTAATTAAGCCATCTTATGAGTCATCTAATAAGTGGTTGTATGAGTCCATGGGGGGGGGGAATTCTGGGTAGGAATATAGGTCCCCAGCAACCCAGCAACCTGATCCAAGGATTATAGAATCCTTGCACACCTAAGGGATGCAACTCTGCATAGCTAATTAAGGGTGCCATGATGACTAGCCAACACTGTTAAGATGAGGGATCAAAATGTTGGCAAAGGATAATCTGTACTTATCCTCGTTTTACCGCCAATGTCAGTTACTGGATTGTCTGCTCCAGAACGGATTATTTTAAGGCTGCTGTCATATAGCTGGAATATTGCATCAAAATTCACTATACAGAAGTGCATCACTGAGGTGTGCTGGAATCCTACCCCTATTGGTTCAAATCTCTGATAAGGGTTTGTCTGCACCAGCTCTTTGATTTCACCGAAGTGGTAAAATGTCCTGCATCACTTCAAACTTTCCTTCTACATTAATCTGTCATGCTGTGATATAACTGGAATTCTGTTAAAGTGAGTGAGTGAGTTGGGTTTAATGCTGCTTTGGACAGTATTCCAGTTATATCACAGCGTGTCAGCTTGATGTGGTAGGAAAGCCCAAAGTGATGCAGGTCTTAGACGTTTACCACTTTGGTGAAACCCATGATCTTGGGTATGGTGCTGACAAACTTAGAAACATAATCTGGGCGAACGAACGAGAATTTCAACCCACAATGATTGGTTTCTGGCATGCCCAAGGGATGCAACTTGCAACAAATTGCACATGATGCCTAAGACGACAGCGCAACACATGCCATCTGTTTTATAAAACTCGTATATATTTCTGATCTGTCATATTGCCTATTCAGTACCTCATGCTTGAGGGGCGGTGAGGTAGCCTAGTGGTTAAAGCGTTCATTCATTATGCCAAAGCCCCGGTTTAAGTCCCCACATGGGTACTGTTTTGGAAGCCCATTTCCGGTGTCCCCTGGAATATTATTGCGTGAATATTGCTAAAAGCAATTTAAATTGCATTAAACCATAGTCCCTCACTTGGGGAGACTCAAATGGACAGCAGGTTGTCAGACCCCACAGCACTGGACGTTGCTCGTGCTATCAAAAACTGGTTTGTCTGGACCAAACTCAAATATTTATAGGCAATCAGGATGTAGCTAGAATATTGCTTACTTACTGTAGTGTAGGGAGAGGACACAGTTGGGGGGTGGGGACACAGTTGGGGGGTGGGGACACAGTTTTGGGTTGTTGTTTTGTTTTGGGGGGGAGAGAGAGAAGACAGTTGGGGGGGTGGAGACAGTTTTTTTATTTGGGTGGGGAGGGGACTCAGTTGGGGGGAGGGGACACAGTTGGGGGGAAGGGACACAGTTGGGGGGTGGAGACAGTTTTTTTATTTGGGTGGGGAGGGGACACAGTTGGGGACGGGGACACATTGGGGGGAGACAGTTTTTGTATTTGGGTGAGGAGGGGACACAGTTGGGTGGTGGGGACACAGAGCTGAGGGGGGGGAAACAGAGAGAGTTTATTATCAATGAGATGACAAAGAAAAAGATCTCCACATTTCATATCATTTCCTCTTTTCAATTGAATCTCTTTAATTTCTTCTTTGATTCTTTCAGTACCCTCCCCAGGTTACAAAAGAGTCGTATGTTTATTATATTTTGACCATCGATTAACTGTCCTTTTATAATGTCAGAATTGTGCTCCTCTTTGCAAAGGTAAATACTCCATAGAACCTTAGTCTAACTCTGACCTTGGAAAACCAGTATTTAACTTTTTTATATTTAAAATTCAATTATTATTTGTGTCAGATAGGTGGATGGGTGGTGGGCTAGATGGTATCCAGATGGAGTTGTTACATTGGTGAAGTTATTGGTAGATGGATCAAAGATGGATGGATGGGTGGACAGATGATAAGGTAGACAGATGGATGGATGAAAGGATGGATGGATGGATGCATGGAAGGATGGATGGATGCATGGAAGGATGGATGGATGGATGGAAGGATGATGGATGAATACATGCATGAAAGGGCATATTGGATGAGTGGTTTGGTGGATGTATGGATGGAAGGATGGATGGATGGATAGAAGGATGAATAGAAAGATGGATGATGGAAGAATGGATGGATGGATTGAAAGATGGATGATGGAAGGAAGGGAGGATGGAAAAAAGAATGGAAAGAAAGATGGATGGAAGGAAAGATAGATGGATGGGTTAAGGATGAAGTGAAGGGAGGGATAGATGAATATAGTGGTGGAGAGATCAGCGACTGTCCATTCCACAATTGTAGCGTGTCCTTGTGTCAAGCAATCAGTGTGATTTAATACCAGTAGTAACAGGATGTTGTTATCTTAACTTCTTTCATGAAACAACTCAGCCCACATTAACAAATTTGTAATTTGGATAGTTATTAATGTAAATGTTTCCAAGTCTTTCATTTGTGTTGGTGAGTGTGAGCTTACCCAACAGATCAAAACAGAGGGAGAGTGAAGTGGTGTCACATCTTTTTATACCCAGATCCAAGCAGGTCAGTCCATTATTCAGCATGGGATTGGCTGCTACGTGACTGGAAAGTGGAATCTCCCGAGATAGGGATCTTCCACTTGTGATGTCACATTACGGCCTGCTATATAACTGATTATCTCCTTGTCACCCAGACACGATGCTGGGATGACAGCTCCATCATATTACTGGACTTTGTTTATTGAAACACTCTGCTAATTGACCAGCATGACGACTCCGTGACTTTACTGGACTTGGTTGTATTGAAACACTCTGGACTCTCAGGAACGATTTGACTTTTCTTCAAGAAGGTTATATGTCCTCCGTTGCCTAATTCAGGCATTACATGATAGAAATAGGTTGTAAATAAACTTTCTAAACCTGAAACGGTTTCACCATCAAAAGCTGAACAATGTCTGTTTTTCCCCCGGACAGCGAGCAAAGCAGTAACGTCATGTCTTCCATCAGTGTGTCGACCACCAACATGCAGTCGGGCCTGGCTTCTCTAACATCCTTCCATAAACTCAATCCAACTTTCATATACTCCACAATCCTTATAACGGTGATTGTCGGGGGGATGCGCACGACACGGAGAGGCCTTCTGCAATTCCTCAAGATCTACGCCAGTGACTTCTGGTGCCAAATGAGAAAACTCTCCCCACATCTGCTGGTCATGTACGGTATTAATAAGAGCGTTCCAGCCAGTGTGCAACAGTTAGTGGGGAAGAAGGTCCGATACGTGCATAAATCCGTCTTAAAGAGACTGAAATTATGGGTTAAAAAAAATCCGAAAGCTAAGCACAGTCTTCGCCACCATCAAAGAAAAGTCAACAAGACGGTAAGCCAATGGTTGTTTTTTCATTTATCTTTGAACCAAAAGTTTTCTTCAACATCTCCATGTGTACCACGTGTTTGAGTTTTTATGAAACTTAAGTTAGAATATGTGATACTTTTTTAAGGGATAACTTCTATATTCTTTGTAACGGCTTTTCAGGGCGAGTTCATGGCCATTCGTTGGTTGAATACTGATATGTGTGAAGAGTTAATGTATATACATGTTGATATGTTTACACGACATACGATTGAAGTACAAAGATAACAGCTTAACGAGCAGCCAATGGGAACTTGAGCTTGGCTAAAGCAGAAATACCGTATTCGACGTAATAAGCACCCAGGGTGTTCTCAAAAATAGAAATAGGGGGTTCTTTTTAGAATATTATTTTGGTGGAAAAAACAGAGGTGAAAGATAAATTTTGTGGTTTATGCTGACGGCCTAAAATGTTTATGTACGACAGATATATTTTTCCAGAATTTAATTGCCCATAATTAAGGGTGCATATAACATACGTGTGCTTATCCTAAGCGAATAAATAAGTCTTTGTCTACATTAAACAATCGGAAGGCGTGCTAATTGGGATTGTTCACTAGCCAATATATTACAAATATCGCTGTGGGCGCTTATCAGAACCCGGCGCTTATTATGTCGAATACGGTAGTCAAATAGACAAGTCAGTCGTGATTCTCATTTTCATATATCAGGACGATGATTACTTGGTTTGTAGTGCAGGGAGTCACCATTAATACTTACTTGATCAACTCAAGAAATTGTATTTAGTCAATTAATCATCTCAGAGAAACTATGTTTAGCATGCTCAGATAATTTGTTCAAACAATCATCTCAGAGATTCTGTATTTAATCAATTAATCATCTCAGAGAAACAGTATTTAGTCAATTGTCCCAGAAACTATTCAGTCAGTTGTCTCAGAAACTGTATTTAGTCAATCAATCATCTCAGAGAAACTGTATTCAGTCAATTGTCTCAGAAACTGTATTTAGTCAATTGTCTCAGAGAAACTGATTTCAGTCAATTGTCTCAGAAACTGTATTTAGTCAATCAATCATCTCAGAGAAACTGTATTCAGTCAATTGTCTCAGAAACTGTATTTAGTCAATTGTCTCAGAAACTGTATTTAGTCAATCAATCATCTCAGAGAAACTGTATTCAGTCAATTGTCTCAGAAACTGTATTTAGTCAATTAATCATCTCAAAGAAACTGTATTCAGCCAATTGTCTTAGAGAAACTGATTCAGTCAACTGATATCATTATTAATGCGCTCAAATAGTATAGCAACACAAGTACCGCATAAAGAAGGGTCACTACAATGATTCTGTTAGTCATGTCTTCGTGGGAAAATAGATGTTCTGTGATAACAGTTAACTAATGGATGTCTAAGAGGGACACTAGATTTCAATGTCTGTAAGCAATTTTTGGTATAGGTTAGGAGACTCTTACAAAGTAGACACAATTTATGGATATCAACTTCTTTAATACTGTAAAGGGGACGATTCGGTATAGACCAACTCGTGTTATTCCAGGACAAGCCGAATAGTGACTTGTGTCCCTCTCATGGCCATTTTTGCGACCGGGCTCTGTCTTAGCGCAAACGGGCATACCTAAAACAATTGTCAACTCATTGCGCAATGCTTCCCATATGCTTCCCATATGTTTCCCATATGTTTCCCCATATATTATATGTATTCCAGATGCAATTTATAGCCCATTGGGACATGCGGAATTAATTATACAGTATGATTGAAGACATTTAACTGTGTCTTGGGTATATGTTAGATGCAACACGTATGTAAAATCAAAAATTATTTCTGAGGGATTCTTTGACGAAAAACTTGAAATCGTACGTGCATTCTGATTGGTTTGTTGTATTTTCGCACATAGCATTCAACAATAGGGGGACGAGTCTTCTTGCAGGTTACGGAAAGGGGCGAGTGGTGTCGAATGTAATGACAACAGAAGGGTAATACTGCCACAACACGATTGAAGGTGGAAGCCAATGGGGCATGAGGCCAATAAAACACTTACTTTGTCATTCGTCAACTTCTAAGTCATGCCTGTCAAACAATTAGAGAGTCTTAGTGTCATACGTGAAAGCAAGACATTGTCTGCATGTATAAAGGATAATCACACTCTTAAATGATATGATTATCTTTCCAGTATACTCTACTCATACTCTATATGGATTATATGTTACTATACTCATCGGCAAGAGAAACGCGAATACCGATACTATACTATCGATGAATATCGATACTAAATTAAATCACTGCAGCCTTGTTCATGTTTATGAGAAGATAGAAAATTCAATTTTGAAAATTTTATGGGTCGCAAAATTAATATTAGCATTACATTGAGTAATTTAGGTCTAGATAGGGTTTGTCTTTTTATCAGTACTTATACAGAATAACTAATTATTTATTATATATTTATTATAATGATACTTATGAGTCAATATGTCGATAATAATATTTAATATTTAAAAATGACACCCCTTCTAATTTCTAGTGCAGTATGTTGGTTGTTGGTTTGTTGTTTAACACCGCACTCAGCAATATTCCAGCTATATGACGGCGGTCTGTGAATAATCGAGTCTGGACCAGACAATCCAGTGATTAATATCATGAGCATCAATCCACCCGATCCCGTTTGTCGCCTTTTATGACAAGCATAGTCACCTTTTATGACAAGCATGGGTTGCTGAAGACCTATTCTACCCCGGAATCTTCACAGGTCTAGTGCAGTATGTAAATAGCACAGATAATACTTTGCCCGTGTGACATTATTTTATTCTGAGTAACACATGTTTGTGTCATGTGGACTGAATAATTATGAACATGATTGATAGCAATGAAGAAGAGCCCAAAAGTAATTCTTTCTGAATAATTAAGGTTACATTATCCAAAGATCAGATTTCTTGTTGCATCTTTGAAAGCATTGTCTGAAAGCAGTGTGTGTAGGTCAGAAACATCACGTAACAATTCCGTATAATTTTCCTGCTTCTAAAGTAATTACATATTATCGATTCCTTTGAGTAATAATAGGTTTTTTTTGGTATTTTTTACTCCTTTTGATCTGTCTAATGGGTACTTTGTGGCAATGAATAGATAATGTTTTAGACAATGCTGTTTCAGGTAACTAATTTTCATGTGTTTATGTGCTGTTGTAATTTGTTACATGTCACATAAGCTGACAATAGCGATTCAGGTATCAGTTACTAAAAGCAGGATGTGGCGCTGTTGTGCATTATTCACTGCAGAAAAGGTAATTAAAACTTTATTATCCCCCGCCACGAAGTGGAAGGGGGATATAGGAATGGGTGCTGTCCGTCTGTCCTTCCGTCCATCCCTTCCTCCCTCCATCCCGTTTCGTTTCCGGAGCAGAACTAAAAAATTATGAGAGATATCTTAACCAAACTTGGCATGTCTATAGGTCTAGTGGTGAACTGGTGCCTTTTGATAGAAATGGAATTTTTTAAAAGTTTATTGTTCGAGTTTCCATGGCAACTGTGACTTAGACTTAAAATGGTGTATTGGCGGAGGATCTGAGTATTTCATGCTTGTTCTTTGTGTGAATTAGGATCAAGTCATTGGATTATCTGGTGTGTAGGTGAGGTTTGGTGGCTGGGAATTGTTTGAAAGAAATAATTTGTTATAGAAAATACTGGAAAAATCATTTTGCTCTCAGGTTTTACACGAAACAAAATGTCCGCTGGATGTCCTCAAAGAAAGTATTTTCAGGGCCTGTACATGGTCCGTGGTGTCGTACCCCCATTGTTTATACTACTTAGATTGTGAAATTGTATAATTGTTCAGCTCCATGTTGTATTTCTTGAAGCAGTGACAAAATACTACACTGTCTCCTACACAAATCCCAGGCCCTCAGACAGTGCTGGAAATAAAATAAATTGCCAGGCCAATATCAGAACCCACAGACTTTGGAAGCTGCAGGCCCTGACTAAACTATTCAGACCCTCATTTAAAAAAGCTGCAGCAAATTGTGACATATAAATCAACAAATAAATTTACTGCAGGCCGTAAGGAGCCATACAGATTTGAAACTATGGGCCAGACATGAGAGATCTACCTGTCCCGCACCATAGGGCAGACGCTTATTCCGAATAGTGCCTTCAGAGTTTTAAATGGTTGGTCTTGGTGTCTTGCGGTATTTTTGTGGACGAGTCTTGGACCTTTGGTTTTGAGCCCAGCAAGTGCAGTTTGGGAGACCACTTATTCAAGCTGTAAACATCAATATAGTAATGACTTAATTCATTGAAATTCATTGTACCTGGGAAACTTGGAAAATATTGTCTTTGTTCTAAACCACTGGTAGGTCTCCAGTCACCCTCATATCACTCTTCAATAGGTACAGACAGCCTTCTTATAACGGTCAGCTAAGGAAACTTTTAAAATGATGTATTCTGTCCCAGAGTTGATAAACAAAGGCAGATAACTCTGAAGTACTCTTGTTGCTGCAGATCACTAAAATATTCTAGTCACAATGTACAAGTGCTTCATTCATTTGCAGCCACTGACAGTACTCTACTGCCACATAATATCTGATGGAATTGTTAAATCTTTAAGGGGGCGGTCGGGTAGGCTAGTGGTTGAAGCATTTGCTCGCTACGCCGATGACCAGGGTTCGATTCCCGACATGGGTACAATGTGTAAAGCGCCTTTCTAGAGTACCCCACCGTGATATTGCTGGAATATTGCTAAAAGCGGCGTAAAATCATACTCACTCAATCACTTAAATCTTGAAGGATAATTCAATCAAAAGGTCATCCTAAACTACAATTATTTCCTTTAGAACGCTGTCAAGAAACTGTCAAAGTGTTCCATATCTTCATGCAAGCCTTTCTTGGTTTCATAATCAGTTAATAAGACGTCAAGATACGATGTAAGTCATGGAAATGTTTTGCCAAGTCATCAGATGAATTTTTTAAGGTCCTCAAATGTCGCTGACCTTTGGGTTTCATATGTCTTCCCCATGCAGGCAGGAGAAGCATTTTAGCAACCTCCAACATCAGCAAAAAAATATTTACTGTGTTATTTGTCCCATTTACACTGTCTACAGAGAATCATTAGAATTCTAATTAAGATGGTGATGCACAGAACAATATTTGTACAAGTTTGTGTTTTCTTTTCAGGTTATTGGTATTTGTGTTAAAGTACTTTGTATGTACTTTGTGTTATAGTACTTTGTATGTACTTTGTGTTATAGTACTTTGTATGTACTTTGTGTTATAGTACTTTGTATGTACTTTGTGTTATAGCACTTTGTATGTGTCATTTTACATATTTTGTCCGTATGTGCTCTCTTTTGGGATGATAAGGTGCTTTGTTGAAAAGCCATCTGGTTGAAATATTTTTATGATGTATTCCTGTGATGGCTGTTCCAGGTCACGTTATACCGAAAGATGCCTTTAAAAGCAATATCCAGACTGTGGGGGCGCTTCAACGACCTTCACCTTCCTGTCTTCCTGCGTCATCCTCTCCTCAGTATTTATGTCTGGATGTTTGGATGTAATCTGTCCGAGGCCGAGATCGAAGATTTGAAGCACTACCGAAACCTTGGAGAGTTTTTCCGTCGCCAACTGAAATCCCACGTCCGACCTATTGATGATTCTCATTCCCTGGTGAGTTGTCTGTTAGCACTCAACAAGGTTACTGCAAGATAGTGAGGGCATTGGGGTAGCGTAGTGGTTAAGGTGTTGGCTTATTATACCGCATCTTCCGAGGAATGAAATTCAGGTCTGCGGTATAATCATCTTCCCGAGGCAAGAGAGTTAGCTGACTATAAAAATACAGTTTCCACCCCAGCAGAACTTGACTGGAACTCCTGGGCTCTATCGTAGCACCACCAGTGGCTATTATGAGTTCTGTCCCTTCTAAGCCTCTCCCATCGACTAATCAGATTCCACCTCTCGTATCACTTGAATTTGCTTTTAAAAAAATAGCGGCACCCAGTCAGGACAATAATAATGCATCACGAAATGCATCAAATCACATGAGCACCTTCATTAAAAACATTGAAGATTTGGAAAATATCTGTTGACAATGAGTTGGCGGTGTGCATGCTTTGCAAATCCTGCAATCGACCGGAATTTTCACGACAGTTTACGAATTCTTACATGAACATTCTATATTTATATCCTTCTGATGTTGTCCCGAAGTCCGTTTATTAACCTTGCAGCCGGGCAGGTGATACTGTGGAGTGTGGGCGTGACATGGTGATATCAGTCAGTAAATATACACTGTTATCTCACCCCAGTATCACCCGGCCTTTGCCTCTTGCCTCTGATGGTGTCATGCAGAACCCGTAGACTGACTGACCACCAGAGGGCAGTGTAATCTCACAGCTCCGTCAACATGTTGATTCCCTGTGTATATCTGCACACACCTGATGTCAACTTGAACTCTGACTGTTGACCTCAGTTCTGACGTCTTAATCAGTAGGGAAAAAAAATGTGTTTTCTTATGTATATCACCAGTATGTACTAACATATTCAACAAGATGTTTGTCAGTCTTGTACTGCCACATCTATGTATTCCATGTCCGATTACTTTTGAATTTGGTGTTGAATTATGTAATGGTATCTAGACATTGTTGTATTTGTTGCCATGGTAACAAGTGATCACTTAAGTATGTGACTGTGAGTTATTGACTTTGGACTTTACAGTGTTAGGTAAACAAATACATGGTAAACAATCCTTTTTTTCTTGCCCAATTCCTGAATAAGTGACCCCATTCAAGATAAGAGCACGCTTTTTTGTGTTGATTTATCTCCATGAATAGCTGTTTGATTGCTGATACAACGATAAGCAATAATCACTCGCTCACTCACTCTCTTGATTTAGTCAAGATAATACATGTAATTTAAAAGATTATGGTGTCAGATTGTTAGTTCCCTTTTTTTAAAATCTTTCTTCTCACAACTAGTATCCAATGTTCAATAGCCATATGTGGAAACTATTAACCATGTACTGAGGTTTGCCCTGCCAGTTGTCCAAGGGGACACAATTCACAGTGCAGAGTTATGTCCCTTGAGCCAGCCAGAACAATTCGTCACCACTCGCCCCTTTTCCTAACCTGCAAGAAGACTCGTCCCCCTATCGATGAATGTTATGTGCGAAAATATGACAAACCAATCAGAATGCACATATTATTTCAAGTTCTTCATCAAAGAATAATAATTTTTGATTTTACATACGTCTTGCATCTAAAAATATACCCAAGACATAGTTAAATGTGTTCAATCATACTGTATGACGTCCCGATGTGCTTCAAACTGCATCTGAAATATATATAATGTAAGGGGAAATACATGTGAACCATTACGCAACAAGTTGACAATTGTTTTAGGTATGCCCGTTTGCGCTAAGACAGAACCCGGTCGCAGAAAGGGAGAGGGGCACGAGTCACTATTCGGCTTGTCCTGGATTAAAACAAGTCTGTCATGAATGCTGCCAGAACTTATGATCGTGGGATCGAATCACTGTTCACCCCAATTGTGTTTCTGGGTTTCTCAGCACAATACCCATGCTCATGGTTCCAGCAGAGTGGTAAACGACATGCATCAGTTTGTTCTCTCCTCCAACATCAAGCTGGCACGCTGCGATATCATTTAAATACTTCCAAGGCTGAGTTAAACCCAACTCACTTACTCACTAGTCGCTATATGGCTGCAATAATGCTGATGGGACGTTAAATTTTCACTCACTCACTCACTCACTCACTCACTCACTCACTCACTCACTGTTTGCAGACAAGCCCGGCTGATGGCAAGATCCTGCACCATGGCCAGGTGAAGAACGGGGTGGTGGAACAAGTCAAGGGGGTCACCTACTCACTCCGGGGTTTCCTGGGGCCAGCCTGGCAGCGAACTCGACATGGCGAGGACATCAACCACCTGTCTGACAAGGAGTACCAGGAACGGCTGGGGGTGAAACCAGGGCACCGGCTGTACCACACCATCATCTATCTGGCGCCCGGCGACTACCACCGCTTCCACTCCCCCACCCAGTGGAGCATACAACATCGCCGACACTTCCCTGGTAGGCATTGTGTTCTTACACTCTGGGTTTGGGTGTCTGGTTCCGTGAATTTGGGGGCGGTCAGGTAGCCTAGTGGTTAAAGCGTTCGCTCGTCACGCCGAAGACCCGGGTTCGATTCCCGACATGGGTACAATGTGTGAAGCCCATTTCTGGTGTCCCCTGCCGTGATATTACTGGTATATTGCTAAAAGCGGCGTTAAATCAAACTCACACCCTCCTTGCATTTGTTCTATTGGGTCCTAGCTCATGAAGAATAGGTTAAAACACGATTCCTCGGTTCTGGTTGAAAATGTAAAGCAAGGATAAGATCACAGTTTTACATTGAACCAAAACCACTGCGTGTTTTAACTAACTTAAACTACGGTTTATTATTTGATCACTTAATGTTCTATACAAACCTGCTTTGGTGATTGGAGTTGCATTAACTTCCTGTAGATACACTATCAATAGCACATTTAATGACTGTCTCTCTGTGGGTCTGTTTCTATGTAGGTCTGTGTTTGTTTTTTTAGAGGTGTGTGTCTGTATTAGTTACCCTGTCTGTTCAGTGTGTGTTTGTGTTAGATCTTATTGTGGTTATTCCAATATTTTGGCATTGGTTAACTTAAATTAATACATATCTTGACACATATTACAGTCATTGGTGTTAGTTTTTATTTGAAAAAGTTTCAAACTGTTCAAGCTTTTGAAAGAAAAACAGAAAAAAAATTTAAAAATTGTGAATTAGAAAACAATTTTTTTCAAAATATTTATTCGAGCAAATTTGAAAAATCAGGGATGTTATAACTCGTAATATACATTTAATGTTATAACATTTATGGTTTCCTGTGTATTTACATGTATCCATTCTTGCAAGTTTCTCTGCTATTTCCATTTGTCATTTAACCAATCTCATTGAAATCAGATCTTAGTTCTTGCTACTGCAAAGATCTGAGGACAAACCATTATGGGTCACGTCAGAACGACCTTTTATCTGACCAATCAGAGCACCACTTACCAGATCGGGAAAGCAACAGTCAGAATGTGTTTTCTAATCATGCAACCTCTAAATTGTTAACATGGAGTATTCAGAACAACAGTTGCGGGATGTACGTCTGATTCCGTCAAAATTGCCGTCAATAGCTCGCATCAGTTGGCTAAACATTCAAAATGGAAGAAATGTTTCAAAGCCGGTGGGAAGTACTGCCATAAAATCTGCCAGAATGTTCTTTTGTTCAGTTTTGAAACTTGAAATTTGTCAAAATATTTTTCAAACCGTAGTCTGAAATGGAAGTTGCCAGTTTGAAACTAGTGCCATAAAGCTCAAGAAAGCTGCTTTCTGCTTGACTAATAATCAAATCATTAGTTGGTCTTGTGAATGGTCGTACTGTCGTGACCCGTAATGGGATGTCCTCCAATCTATATGTAGCAGGAGCAAGAACTGATTTTAACGACATTGTCACGTAACATGCTTACCGTATTCGACGTAATAAGCGCCCCGCTCTAATAAGCGCCCACGGCGATATTTGCTAATACATTGGCAAGTGAACAATCCCAATTAGCACTTTTTCCTATTGATCAATGTACACAAGACTTATTTATTCGTGTATAATGCGCACTCGTGTGTTATATGCACCCTTGATTATGGGCAATTAAATTCTTGAAAAATATATGTCGTATATAAACAGTTAAGGCCATCAGCAAAAACAACGAAATGTATCTTTCAACTCAAAATAATAATTTCACCAAAATAATATTCCAATAAGAGCCTCCTATTTCTAATTTTGAGAGCGCCCTGGGCGCTTATTACGTCGAATACGGTAACTGCTTGCCATCTTCATAGCCTAATGTATTTTCTTGCTTTAATCTTGATTCTTAGTTGCATGTTTTCACATTCTTCTCAAGCCATGATAACGTGAAGATGGGTATATGATAGCATTACAATCAGAGATGCCACCCTAATGGAAGCTTTGGAGTGATCAGTGAGCCATAACCACGTAATTTCATTTAAAAAGGAGTTATCTTAACAGTATCATGATATGGGTTTTCGCTTCGACATTTTCGTTAGGCCTGGACATAAGTGAATTGTGTCATTTCTCCACATTTATAAAATTCATCATGTGACATTAATAACAGCCCTCTCAGTAGCACCCCTTGGTGGCCAAATGTGACTTAAGTCTATGATTGGTGGCCTAAAGTTTTGTACTGTTTGCCACTTGGCGACCTCAAAGTAAACATAACTACTGACAATTTTTTTTGAAGATATGGCTCCTAAAAACTAAGGTTTGGCTCCTAAGATATTCATGTTAGGAGCCGCTTGGCTCCCTCACTCAAAAAAACGAACTTAGAGGGCTGATTAGCTGTTTTTAGAAAGACAATGTGGTGTTTTGAGTTCTGAAGTAATATTGATGTACATGCAATCAGTTTCCTGTTTGCATCCATAAAGATCGATCGATGAAATGACTTGAGTGTGTTTTAACATAACAACCAATCAGAGACCTTGTTTCACTGAGTAATGGACATTTTAACACAATGGGAATTGAAAGCATGGCTCTCAATGGTCAGTTTAGTTGCCCTGTAGAATGTATAGTAACCAATGCAGTAACAATGTGCTCACTTTGATGTTTTATGAAACAATTTATGAAAAATATGACAAAAATCGTAATTTGGGGGAGGTCGACCGGAAACGTAATTATGGCTCAAAATTGTAACTATTACGCCCAAAATGTAATGGTTGGCATCTCTGATTACCGTATTGTTGGTATATTCTGCCCACACCAACTGTAAATCCATGTTATATTGTAACAGACATGGCTGACAGCGGTCGGGTCTCCCTCCACTCAGCGTTGTAACTGAGGTATCTGTATACAAGCACAACACACCCCACACCCTCCGCATGACATGCACCTGCATACGCTAGACCCGAAAACTTTGGACAAATGCACGACCTCAAAAATATACAGCTACACAAGTAATAATCTAAAAAAGAGAGAATGAAGTTGATATGTTCTTAATTTAAAAGGAAACAAATAAACAAAAAAAACAGAACAATTTGTTTGTTCGTTTTGCTATTTGCAAACATAGACTTAAAGCTGCTTAAGAATTAATTGCTAAAGGTCTTTTCCAGCTTTAATCTCTTATATAGATTTCTCATTTTGAAAGCATCAAAATATTTTGTTTGAAATTAGATTTTGAATAAATTTTAAATTTTCAAAAAAATAGTTCACATTTTATTAATGCTTATTTCAATGCGATTGTTTTGAGTTCTTGAAGTATTTGATGCAATAATAAGAGAAATCTATGTACTCTTTTCCAGAGAGGAACTTGTCTTAAAAAAAAAATCACACGATTCTCAATTACTTTCTCACTTTAAATAATTGTAAAAGAACTCATGCACAATTCTTTATACATTTCCCAAAAAATGAGTTCTTGATTAGTTATTCTTCCCTATTTTATATGAAAGATGTCCCTAGCTTTACGCAACGCGTGACAAGTTCCTTACAAAGCATGTCCCTTTCTGCATGATCAACTGCCACTATCACTGAGAGATTTCATTTTAATTTAGAGTTTTCTTGATAAATGGGCTTTGGCATTCCCATCTCAATAAAATTGTGTCTGCGAAGTTAATGCAACTAAATAAATGTTCATCAAATGTGATTTATTACAATATTTGTTTCCAGAGGTAGGATCCATGTGATGCTGTGATATGTTTGAAGGGGAGATGTTTGAATATGTTAGCGCTGAAAGGCCATTTTAAATGTTCTTCAGATTTACAGGAACACAGCACTTGGCTGATTGTTTTTCACAAAAACATCTCCCATCGAGATCTAAATTAACAGACTTCTTTGAAAACATGAAACTTTTTATGGATAACAACTTCTTTATTGTTTGTAATGAGGAGCGGTTGGGTAGCCTAGTGGTCTACGTGTTCACTAGTCATGCCGAAGACATGGGTACAATGTGTGAAGTCTATTTCTGGTGTACCCCGCTATTGCTGGAATATTGCTAAAAGCGGCGTAAAATCAAACTCACTCACTTCCTAACTTTGTAAAGACGTTTCAGGACAACTTTGTGCCGTTTCATCAGTAGAATACTGTATTAGCTTATTGAGAAGATGTTTATTCATGCTGGTATGTTTACACAAGATAGGTCTAAGGTCATGGGTTTGAATCCCAATTCGCTCCGATTATATTTCTAGGTTTGCCAGCATCATACCCATGCTCGTGGGTTTCGCCAAAGTGGTAAACGTCCGAGACCTGCATCACTTCAGGCTTTCCTCCCACATTAAGCTGACACACCGTGATATGACTGGAATACTGTCAAAAGCGGTGTCAAACCAAACTCACTCACTCCTCTTTTATCCATTTATGTGAAGCCCATTTCTGGTGTCCCCCGCCGTGAATGCCAAAGCGGCGTAAAACCATACTCACTCACTCACTCACTCACTCTTTTATCCATTGATTGATGTTGGTATGGAGAATCTTTGTTTGTTTCCAAGAAATACAGTGGTCAGTTGCTGATAGGGTGTTCTGAAAGGGGAGATTCCATGTTAAGAATAAAGAAGTTGTTATCCATAACAAGTTTCATGTTCTACCAACTTCTAAAAGCCAATCAAAGCCTTGAACAAACTTCAAATTTTTAAAACTTTGTTGTCTTGGTAAGGAAATATATACGAGATGTGTTAAGACCTGTGCCAGCCAAGTGTTGTTATTAAATTGTTTCAATTATTAGAATAACCATTAAAAGACATTCTGCATATCTGATTTCTGTAAAGTGCAGCGTTAATGATTTTGTGTCCTGCAGTACGAACGAGTACTGTGACCTGTGACCTGTGACAGGTGTACATGAACACTTGTTTGTGCAGGTGAGTTGCTCAGTGTCAGCCCCGGGGTGGCGCGCTGGGTGCAGGGACTCTTCAACTTCAACGAGCGAGTCGTTTACTCCGGCACCTGGGAGCATGGATTCTTCTCCATGACGGCCGTCGGCGCCACCAACGTTGGTTCCATCAAGATCTACTGTGACGAGGTAAGCATTGTTCTCGGGACTTATTTGATGAGATTTGTGATGAGGTAAGCGTTGATCTTGGGATTTGTTTGATGAGACCTATCGTGATGAGGTAAGCGTTATTCTCGGGATTGATTGAGATCTGTGATGAGGTAAGCGTTGATCTCAGGATTGCTTCTCAGGGTAGGATCCATCTAACAAGGGTAACTTTGGAACATTTTTCTGACAAGACATTCATTGCTGTTTTTGGTCTAGAATTGGAATGAACTCTAGGTTTGGAATGCAGACAGGATATGGAATGGATCAGGTTCTCTGGCATCAGTTGTCATGAAATTGTTTGCGGAATACGTTTAACTTTTTTGGCAAATTTGCAACCTAGTAAAATCAGTCACCACTGTAGTAATATTTCTGTGGGCTGCTGGGTGATATTGCGGGTACAACTAATTATTGTATTGTTGACAATGGAGAGAACTTCTGTTAACAATCTAAAAGTTTAGTTTAGTGTGATTGCAGCCAAAATACATTAATTTGGCAGTGATGTAATAGAGGTAGTATTCTTAGAATTATTAACAATGATAACTATTGTTTGACTTCTTTCATATTTTCTGCAGGAATTGACGACTAACAATTCACGGAAGCAACCACACGGTACCTACTTCGACAAATCGTTCTCCGATCCCATCTCTTTCAACAAGGGTGAGATGTTTGGGGAGTTCAACCTTGGCTCAACCATTGTGCTAATTTTTGAGGCACCGAACGACTTTGACTTTAAGATTGAAAACAGTAAAAAAATCAAGTTTGGTGAAGCCGTTGGGACCTGCAGCCCCGAAGAAGCTGATGCTGGGAAACAGACATAAGGGACACCTCTTGCTCAATATGCTGCAATTGTCGACATTAAATGAGTGTCAGTGGCCTTCATGACATTGCCCCTGTTACAAGGCATGTGGTAAATAGCTATGATGTATGTCTCCCATCTCCTGCCAGGAAATAAGGAGTTATCTCCCTTCCAACAGTATTTGTTCAAGCTCCTTCCCAGCGTGTGATACCTTCGTTACCTTCCTGGTAACATCGCTGGCAAGCGGCCATTACAAGAGTCTTGAAAATGTTCCCCCTAATGTAGTGATATTTTTTGTGTGTATGTCTTTGGGAATGCCATTATAGTGAATTGGAATAATTTACGTCTTACTATTTCCCGGATGAATTTACATTTGTTTGTTAAATGGAATGGTTCGAAATTGCAGACAAACAGAAAACACCCTGTTTCACCATACATTTTCACTGTACTAATGACATGTTAGTTGAAATGAAATTTCAAATTGGCAAACAAATGAAGAGGTTTAGCTGAGGGAAGAGCATTCAGCGTCATGACAGTAAACACTAGTTTCTGAACATAATGGTCGGTTAGATTGTTGCAAGTTCAACTCCATGCATGGTTGCCAAGTGCCTAGCACAGTTGGGAGCTGTGACTGCTGGCTGCGATAGTGTAGAGAGCTCTGCGACAGGGCTATCACTGTGAGGAGTCTGGTAGCAGCAATGGTATAGAGAGCTCGGGTTCCGTCTTAGCGCAGACGGGCATACCTAAAACAATTGTCAACTTATTGGGTAATGGTTCACATTCATCGATAGGGGGACGAGTCTTCTTGCAGGTTACGGAAAGGGGCGAGTGGTGACGAATGGGCAGCAATGGTATAGAGAGCTACGCGACAGGGCTATTGCTGTGAGGAGCTTGAGTATTTCTTATGTCAAAGTATGATGACCCATGTAGAACAGTTTCATACAGCTGACCTGAAGGTATCTTTACCCCAAATGATCAATAAAAGATTAAGGGCTCTATATATTTCACAGAGTCAAATGACCAGGGCTTCTAAATAAGGATAATTAAGTGTTAGCTAGCCCTCCCCCAGAATATAAAATGGTGGTTCCAAAAGTGTCTACAGGTGGTTCAGCATTGTCAGTACACAGTGATTTGTTCAAGGACGATAAATGTGAGGGCTATGGTAGCCTAGAGGTTTAACACCGGAATTTGGTGTTCAGAGTTGTCTCCCTTAGTCATTTGAGGATTCTCTGGTTGTGGGATTGAATCTGATTCACTCTTAATATGTTCCTTGGTGCGTCAGAATCCTACCCATGTTTCCGAGAGTCTCAATATTTGTTGACATGTACGACTTGAACTACCCCTTAGCCATTTCAGGATCTGCTGGACGCGGGATTGAATCTGATTCACCCTCAATATGATCCTAGGTGCGTCAGAATCCTACCCATGCTTCCGAGAGTCTCAATATTTGTGGACATGCACAATGTGCACTACTCCTTAGCCATTTCAGGATCTGCTAGACACTGGATTGAATCTGATTCACCCTCAATATGATCCTAGGTGCGTCAGAATCCTACCCATGCTTCCGAGAGTCTCAATATTTGTAAACGTGTATGACTTGCACTGCTCAGAGCTTTCACCCCCAGTTGCCGTGATATTACTGAAATACTGGAGTGACACCACTCACTCGCTCAGATGGAAATTGTTTTTCTTTCATTCTTCACCAGTATCTATGCTGCTAAATCACTATAGTTTCACATAGTTTCATTTCCGAAATATGTTTTGCTTGTTCAGGGGTACATTATTTTGTCCATATTAGTTAATATGTGAAGAATTACTTGTATTCAAGAGATGTTAGATTGGTTAGACGCACAAACGCATCACATGTGACATCATAGATCCATGACTGGAGATGCACCATTTGTCTCGTGCAGCATTAGGTGTAAAGTTTGGAAATCATGTTCAGTATGTCATGAGAAGAATAACTCTTGACTGATTATTAGTTTTGTCATTAAGTGGTACACACTGGAAACATCTCTTCCTAACGTACAAACAAATTTGTTCCTGGGTCGCGTCAAAATATAATGTCAGTTTAAACAATTGAGTGCCCAGTGGTCTATGCTGGACTTGGCTGTGCAGAGTTGCATCCCTTAGTCATGCAGGATCCACTGGTCATTGGTTTGAATCCAGAATTATATCCATACGGATTCATATCAGTGGTAAACTGTCATTTTCATCCATCCTCCCACGTCATGCTAACAGCATGATGGAACTAAACTACTATTCCACATGGCGTGAAACCCAAATCACTCAGGCATTGACTGTATGCGTGGTACCTCCATCACTGTTTTTATCAATGTGGGAAAAAAGTGTGTTATGATTTTCAGTTTTGTACTTTTTTCAACTTTCTATGGTTGACGAAGATATTTTTTATGATTATTGTAAGGGTTTTGTTGTTTTGTGTATAGATTTTGGATGTACCGATATGATTTAATTTAGGGAATATGTTCTGTCAAGAAGTGTGCCAGTTGAATGAAGTATTTGTTACATCCTATTTGAATAGGTATCGCCATGTTTACGTACAGTTAATTGTGAATAGATTACTCGTGTGTGTCTACTAAAAGCTTGTATTGTGTCCTGAATGAATGATAGTCGTTAGTGTAATGGTGGTTTTATTATTGATGTATTTCCATGGAAACGTGTAATGTATGTTTCTGTTCATGGTGTAGCTTCCTGATATATATTTTGTGATATGTACATAGATATTTACTATATTTCATAAATGTATAAATGTTTTCTTTTCTAAAAAGGATGAGACTGTTGATTTGAAAATAAATAATGAAAGAAGAATTTCATGTTTTTGTGTTTCGTTGGAGATGGATCATATCTGTATGTTGGAAGATTTTGTTTATTTGTTTGTTTGTTTTGTGAATGTGTACAATGTGCGAAAAAAGCCCTTCCCCGCTACCCATGGCTGCTTAATTTTCTTCAGGCTAGTGAAAATCAAATCAAGGTAGCCTGACTATATATATATATTCAGATGTCAAATATGTTATTCAGATGTCAAATATGAACCTTCGAAAAGGGGACTTCCTGCCAAAAAATGCCTGTACAGTAAACTACGGTTATAACGAACTCAAAGGGACCACTAATTTTAGTTTGTTATAACAGTAGTTCGTTAAAAGCATATATACAGCATAACGACAGCAAATAGTCGGGACAAAAAAGTAGGTTCGTTATATCCGTAGTTTTCTGTAGTTAGATTTGTGTCGTGCTGATCGCGTGTCACTAGTTAGGCAAGTGGTAGAAACCTGTTTGATATTGACTGATATTGAAGTCCTAACCTTGTTGAAATATATGTTCTATTTCTCCAACCGATTTCCCCTTGTATTTGGTAGTTTAAAAAGCAACCATTGGCTACTAAATCTAAAAGTCGCTTTTTAAATGTGTATCTAGATAGCGTGACTGACCATGTTTATCGGCACCTTTCCCCTGCTCGTGGGTTTCACCAAAGTGGTAAACGTCTGAGACCTGCATCACTTCAGGCTCTCCTCCCACAGTAAGCTGACACATCGTGATAGAGCTGATATACTGTTACAAGTTAAGTTCACTCACTCACTCACTCACGCACTCTCACCCACCCACCCACCCACTCACTCACTCACTCACTAGATCACTCACTCACTCGATCACTCACTCGATCACTCACTCACTCACTCACTCGATCACTAGATCACTCACTCACTCGATCACCCACCCACTCACTCACTCACTCACTCGATCACTCACTCACTCACTCGCCCCTGCTCGTGGGTTTCACCAAAGTGGTAAACGTCTGAGACCTGCATCACTTCAGGCTCTCCTCCCACAGTAATCTGACACATCGTGATATAGCTGAAATACTGTTACAAGTTAAGTTCACTCACTCACTCACTCACTCACTCACTCACTCACTCACTTACTCGATCACTCACTCACTCGATCACTCACTCACTCGATCACTCACTCCCCCACTCACTCACTCACTCCAAAGGAGTTGTTATAAAACACCCGTTATTCAGGTTATTTTTTTGTAGAAAAGTCGAAAAAGTGAAGAACACGTGCCGCTTGGACAGCCGAAACTACAGGTTCAATGAGTGTATATTAATGATACCGACGGCATGTAAGACACTCACACCGATACAAAACACACACCACAGCCATGACTGACACCTGAACAGTCTAGCGGGGCCTGGTCATGACACAGATGGGAGACACCCACGCCCACATTGCTAGAAGGTTTGGTTGCTCCAGTATTGCTGTAACTAAATTGATGCAACGTTACACACAAGACCAGGCAGATATCAGACAGACCAAGAACGGGCAGACCCACATCTTCCCGCAAGGGAGTTTAATGGGGGAGAGGTCTTGAGAAACAACCGTCCATGGCAGTACAGGAATGTTATGCTGCCTCAAACAGTCTGTTACAGTGAGTGAGTGAGTATGGTTTTACGCCGCTTTTAGCAACATTCCAGCAATATCACGGCGGGGGAAACAAGAAATGGGCTTCACATATTGTACCCATGTCGGGAATCGAACCCGGGCCTACGGCGTGACGAGCGAACGTTTTAACCACTAGGTTACCAGACCGCCCCTTCTAAAAGGCATTGTGTGTTCACTTGCAGCAATGTTTGTCTGAAACTACTGCAATCTCACTAAAATTAGATCTTCGTTCTCTTTATCTGGGGGCACAGGTCGACCAGTCGTCTAAGGCTCTGCGAGTCGCTTTGCAGAGTTACGTCCCTTGGGCACGCCAGAAACCTATGATTGTGGGTTCGCCCCGATTATGTTTTTAGGTTTGTCAGCACCATACCCGTGCTCGTGGGTTTCGTCAAAGTGTTAAACGTCTTAGAACTGCATCACTTCGGGCTTTCCTCCCACATTAAGCTGACACGCCGTGATATAACTAGAATACTGTTAAAAGCGGAGTTAAACCCAACTCACTTACTCACTCTATCTGATTTTAAAGAGATTGAAAATATTGTGAAGGTCAGTCTATAGTGTATCGAGAAAGAAAACATTGCATCGCATGTATTAAGCTTGTTTATCGTATCCCTAACACAAGCCGTTACATGATAATGTATATGCTGAAATGTATAATCTCAAACAGGCAAAATCCAAAATGATGTCAGAATTATATGGAATCCGCGAAGGGACATTGTTGCATTGTCGCTCTTACAAAAACAAACAAAAAGTGCCAAAATTAACCAACGCGACAATGTCCATTCTAGGATCCATAGAACTATGGAATCAGCGAAGGGACATTGTTTCGTTGTCGCTCTTACAAAAACAAACAAAAAGTGCCAAAATTAACCAACGCGACAATGTCCATTCTAGGATCCATAGAACTATATGAATAATATTTTCTTTTTTTCAGAGCCTCTCCGAACATCGCGATGTCGGGTCATGTCTTGACTGAAGGACCCTGGCACGGCTCTCGGCTACTCCGAACAATGATTGGTCATATATGGAATGATTTGAGGGACACATTCATCTTTAGGGACAGCAATGTATCTACCGCTATAATTGAAATAACTTTAACTTTCGACTTATAGGAGGATGTGTTTGAAGCCATCCTTTAATTTCAGGAACGCCTCCGTTGTCTAGTCATAGGGCGTCTGCCCGGAGAGCAGAAGGTCCGAGGTTTGATCCCCGGCCGCATCATACCAAAAGACGTTAAAAGATGGTACTTGTAACCCTGTCTGGCGTTCGGCATTAAGGGGCTAAAACAAGGACTGGTCGGCTCGGATTCAGCATACTGTGTCTGAGTGGGGTATTCATGTTAAACTGCGGCATGGTATCTCAGTGTGCTAGCACTATAAATCGGCATCAGTCCGGACTAGTACAAGCCACCACACACACAAACACACGTGCATGCACGTAGCTATATACGTGTAATAATCCTGAACGCGACGTTAAACCCCATTTCACTTCACCTTACCTATAATTTCAGCCACAACGGTTGTGTGTGAAACACTCATACAATCTCACTCAACCCGCGAACAGCCTAAATACTGTTCAGTTGCCATGGCCTGGATGTCCATGTGTGACTTCACGTCAACAAGACAGCCATATTCGGTTGCTGCATCTACGAAATTGATACGAAACTGACACATTAACATCTCGGACACTACCTGGGTTGAGACTACTTAGTGGCAGAACCGGTTCAAGGAACTCAACGCCCAATTTTGCTTCCACTTCACCGCCAGGCACGCCTAGCTTTACGACAGCATCAACAAGACTGGGGCAGTTTACTGTTCACAGATGAATCCATGTTTCAACAGTATGGGTCTACATGCATCCAGGAAGACGTTTTAGCGACGCTTGCGTTGCCTAATGTCGTCAGTTCAGGGGTGGAGGTGTATTGTTGTTTGTTTGGTGTTTAACGCCGAAGTCAGCAAACTTTCTGATATGGTAAGCATGTCATCGATCCCAGTTGCGTGGATCGATGCTCATGATATCAATCACTGGAATTTTCGATTATTTACAGACTGCCGTCATATAGCTGGAATATTGCTGAGTGCGGCGTAAAACAACAACCAACCCACCAACATCATTCGATATCATGTTCTCAGTACCCTGTGCAAATGCAGGGACATAGTTTCACGTTGCAGCAGGATAACACCTGTCTCACATGTTGCACGTGTTGTAGCAGACTAGGGCGGTCGGGTAGCCTAGTGGTTAAAGCGTTCGCTCGTCACGCCGAAGACCCGGGTTCGATTCCCGACATGGGTACAATGTGTGAAGCCCATTTCTTGCTTCCTCCTCTGTGATTTATCTGGAATATTGCTAAAAGCAGCGTAAAACCATACTCACTCATTCACTGTAACAGACTGTTTGAGGCAGCATAACATTTCTGTACTGCCATGGCCGGCTGTTTCTCAAGACCTCTCCCCCATTAAACAAGTCTGGAATGAGATGAAGTGACATCTACGACAGGACCAGAACCAGCTAGCTCGGATGGGCAATCTTTGGTTGACATCGGGAACAACATACTCCAGCCTGTTGTCTTCAATACATTGTCTAGCCTGTATTAGCGAAAACGGTGGTCACCCCGACACTTGTTAACCACCCCTCTTTTAGGGCGTCGCTCTGTCTCCTGTTATCCGGTATGTGTCTTGTCGATGAGTTGCGTCCCTTGGGCAGGCCAGAAACCTATGATCGTGGATTCGAATCCCGGTTCGCCCCGATTATGTTTTTGTCAGCACAATACCAGGGTTCGTGGGTTTCACCAAAGTGGTAAACGTCTGAGGCCTGCATCACTTCGGGCTTTCCTCCCATATTAAGCTGACACCCGGTAATATAACTAGAATACTGTTAAAAGCGGCGTTAAACCCAACTCACTTACTCACTCTATCTGATTTTAAAGAGATTGAAAATATTGTGACGGTCAGTCTATAGTATATCGAGAAAGAAAACATTGCATCGCATGTATCAAGCTTGTTTATCGTATCCCTTACACAAGCCTTTACATGATAATGTTCATGCTGAAATGTATCATCTCAAACAGCCACCCCTCTTTTAGGGCGTCGCTCTGTTTCCCGTTATCCGGTATGTGTCTTGTCGATGAATTTGTTATGAAAAAACACCGATCATACGAATGACCAAATATTATGTTATTTTTAATAACAGAACATTGACATCACTTTATATGGTAACCACAGTTACTTTTTTATGAAGTATAGTTAGATGTATTAAGTTATGAAATTGTCTGACTGATGGGACATCAGACTAATGGAAAGACACAAGCGGCTACATTAAAAGAAATTGCTTGTTCCTTAACTAGTCAGAGGGGGCACGGGTGGCCCAGTCGTCTAAGGCGCCGCGATTCGCTGTGCAGAGTTGCGTCCCTTGGGCACGCCAGAAACCTATGTTTTTGGGTTCGAATCCCGGTTCGCCCCGATTATGTTTTTAGGTTTGTCAGCACCATACCCACGCTCGTGGGTTTCACCGAAGTGGTAAACGTCTGAGACCTGCATCACTTTGGGCTTTCCTCCCTTATTAAGCTGACACGCCGTGATATAACAGTAATACTATTAAAAGGGGCGTTAAACCCAACTCACTCACTCACTCACTCTCTTAACCAGTCAGAAGCTAGTATTTTAATGTTAGGTAAGATAAGGAGTTGGAGACAACCGGATATAATGGGGTTCGAATTATTACCCTCCCCGCAATGAAATGTTGTATTTTAACTCACTGTCTTGTTCCCAAATGGTTGAATGGTTGAATGGTTGTATTTAAATCACTCACTCAGTCTGTGTTTTGTTGCGATATGGCTGAAACAATGCTGTATTTTATCTCACCCACTTTAACAGATACAGACAGACACACGGTTTATTGTTTACATATATATTTCTACCACTGACCATATATGACTGTACCACTGGGGGACCGCCTCCGTGGTCTAGTGGTAGAGCGTCCGCACTAGAGCGGAAGATCCGGGGTTCGATCCCCAGCTGCGTCATACCAAAAGACGTTAAAAGATGGTTATTTTTGTAACCCTGTCTGGCGCTCGACATTAAGGGGATTAAACAAGGACTGGTCAACTCGGAGCCAGTAAACTGTAACACTGTGGCATGGTATCTCAGTGGACTAGGATTATAAATCGGCATCAGTCCGGACAAGTACAAGCAGCCACACACACACGTGCATGCACGTCGCTATATAAGTCCAATAATCTTGAACGTGACGTTAAACCCCATTTCACCTCACCTCACCTCACCTCACCTCACCTCACCTCACCTCACCTCACCTCACCTACCACTGGGTGAAATCCATACCCCTGCCAGGCTGTTACGGCTTGTCAGTGTACTTTGAATGAGTGAGTTGTAAGAGAGTTACATCCCTTCGAGTGGCAAGCTTTCCTGTGACAATGTCTTCCAAAACAAGGTGAAAATGTATAATTGCACCCACATGCAAATATACTCATTTTACATTTTGATGTTATTATATATGATAAAAAGGTTATTATAGGGCAGTTTTCAAATCAACCCTAGACTCCCATATCAACCTTGATACCTTCAGCCCCTGTTGTCTCATGAACATCCGGATTAGAATGGGTCTTCAGCAACCCATGCTTGGTGTAAGAGGCAACTAACAGGATTGGGTTAGGCTGATATGAGGGTTTCAGGTTGATATGGGGTCTCAGGTTGATATGGGGGTCTCAGGTTGATATGGGGGTGTCAGGCTGATGTAAGGGTCAGGGATTGATATGGGGGTCTCAGGTTCATATGGGGGTCTCAGGTTCATATGTGGGTCTCAGGTTCATATGTGGGTCTCAGGTTCATATGGGGCCTCAGGTTCATATGTGGGTCTCAGGTTCATATGGGGGTCTCAGACTGATATGAGAGTCTCAGGTTAATATGGGGGTCTCAGGTTGATATGGGGTGTCAGGTTGATATGGGGGTGTCAGGTTGATATGGGGGTCTCAGGATGATATGAGGGTCTCAGGTTGATATGGGATCTCAGGTTGATATGGGATCTCAGGTTGATATGGGGGTCTCAGGTTGATATGGGGTGTCAGGTTGATATGGGGGTCTCAGGTTGATATGGGGGTCTTAGGATGATATGAGGGTCTCAGGTTAATATTGGGGTCTCAGGTTGATATGGGATCTCAGGTTGATATGGGGACTCAGGTTGATATGGGGGTCTCAGGTTGATATGGGGGTCTCAGGATGATATGGGGTCTCAGGTTAATATGGGGGTCTCAGGTTGATATGGGGTCTCAGGTTGATATGGGGGTCTCAGGTTGATATGGGGGTCTCAGGATGATATGAGGGTCTCAGGTTCATTTGGGGGTTTCAGGCTGATATGAGGGTGTCAGGCTGATATGGGGTGTCAGGCTGATATGGGGGTCTCAGGTTGATATGAGGGTCTCAGGCTGATATGGGGGTCTTGGGGTTTTATAGGGGTCTCAGGCTGATATGGGGGTCTCAGGCTGATATGGGGGTCTCAGGCTGATATGGGGATCTCAGGTTGATATTGGGATATCATGCTGATATGGGGGTCTCAGGCTAATATGGGGGTCTCAGGATGATATGAGGGTCTCAGGTTCATATTGGGGTCTCAGGATGATATGAGGGTCTCAGGCTGATATGAGGGTCTATGGATGATATGTGGGTCAAGGATTGATATGAGGGTCAAGGATTGACATGGGGTCACAGGCTGATATGTGGGTCAAGTATTGATATGAGGGTCAAGGATTGATAGGGGGGTCAAGGATTGATATAAGGGTCAAGGATTGATAGGGGGGTCAAGGATTGATATTAGGCTTGATATGAAAACTGCCATATAATAACCTCTAAGTATCGACCTCATAAAAAGTCAATATTTGTAGATTTTAAAACATACAATGAGCTAATAAAATCATTCAGGAAAGCTTTATTCCATTGTTAAGTATTATGATCTTTTCATTTGTAACAATTCAATAGTATCTACCCAGCAAGCAGTGCAGTTAAGTCATCATGTACACTGTTGCAATGATGTTTACCAGTATCATGTGAAGGAAACAATTTTGTACAAACTGAATAAAGTGCAAGTGTGACTTTTCCATCATCATTGTAATTAGATCCCTACTTTGTGACACCTTAGATTCCTACTTTGTGACAACTTAGATCCCTACTTTGTGACACCTTAGATCCCTACTTTGTGACACCTTAGATCCCTACTTTGTGACACCTTAGATCCCTACTTTGTTCTCCCTGAAAGATGTTAAACCACCACCACCTAATAATAATAATAATAATAATAATAATAATAATAATAATTTATGTATTTGTATAGCGCAGCATTCACTGTGCATAAAATACTTTTTTTCCCACACACCGTATGTTTGGGCTAGTTTCAGTTATTTAAGAATGGCTTTACATTTGAACGGAACAGTCTCTTGACTTTATCAAGGCCTCTCTCCAGACGTGCCACCTCAGCCTCTCTTTCATCTCCTTCCAACAACCGAGCCTCGTTTTCAACCTGACTTGGCTCTTCTCTCAGCCAACCAGCTTCACGCTTTTCAAGCATTCTCATGTTGTTTGAAGAGTCACCTTCTGCCAATTTCTGCTCCGATGCGACAAAGTCTGTAGATCGTTTCGCTTTCGTCTTCGCTTCTGTGCTCAGCACTGATGCCTTTTTGTGTCGTTGTGACTTGTGGGCGTTCTCTGCCAAGCTGGCATTTCTGTGACGTTGGATCCTCGTTGTTTCCGTGAGACCAAGCATCTGTTTCTTCGTGGCATGCTCCGCTGCAGCGACATAACGCAGCTCCGGAAAGTTGGACTGAAATATAATTGTATAACATAAAATGTCCATGCCAAAAATAATCAGTCTTGACTACTTGCCAAAAAAGATTCCATAACGGTGAAAACTATATGAATGGACCACTGAAAATCAGTTATGACACCAGGTGTTCACAAACAAAGTAACTTGTCCTGCCCTACCGCTAGCACCCGCCATTCACACAATTTGCATAAAAAATGAAGTGTTTGTTGCCTGATACTGCACAGCACAGCAACACGGCCTGTAAACAAACCAGACAAGCCGGTGATGGATCACAAATCCAGTCAATCCAATTTTGTTGAAACTAAAAATATGAAATTTTGAATTATATCTGCTGGGTGCAAGTGCAGAGATTCTGTTGAAAGAAAAAAGTTGAGAAATATGTTTGATTTGCGAAGCTTTATAGATTATTATTACCATATTAACTGTATTGTGATTTATAGGAATACACACTGGCTCTGATAGATATCATTAGATATTGCAAATGTGATTGTGCTTTGTCAGGTTAACAATTGACTTGCCTTTGCATGTGTTTTTGACAGAAGCCACCAGTGAGGACGGTTACGCACACCTGTTATCCTCTCTAATTGATAGTGATTCATAAACACATAACTATGAAGTTGTTGGAATTGGACAACAGGTTTTGCTCTTGGCAGAGTTTCCTTATGATGATGGAAATGTTTTTTCGCATTTATTTCACATTCAAACAAGCAACTGCGGGGGATAACCGAATCCAAACCAAACAACAAGTTGATACAAAACAAGAAACTTAAGGACGAAAAGCAAGCCACGATTAAGAAATTAAAGTTAAGTTTTTTTGTTTGTTTGTTGTTTAATGCCGCACTTAACAATATTCCAGTTATGATGGCGGTTTGTAAATAATCGAGTCGGGACCAGATAATCCAGTGATTGACATCATGAACATCGATCCATGCAATTCGGATACGATGACATACATCAACCAAGTCAGGGAGGCTGACCACCCGATCCCGTTAGTCACCTCTTATGACATGTCACAAGCATAGTCGCCTTTAACAACAAGCATTGCTGAAGACCTAGTCTACCGCGGATCTTCATGGGTGTAGGGGCGTGAAGAGTGATCAGAATGAATACAACATGTTTGTTAATTACAACTTGTCTGTCAGGAGGTTTAAGTTTTCTTTGCCTGTAGTAAGTTTCCTGTTCATACTGGTTGAAGGCATTGCTATGTTCTCATTAGTAGTGAGTGAGTGAGTTGGGTTTTAACGCCGCTTTTAACAATATTCCAGTTACATCAGGGCGTGTCAGCTTAATGTGGGAGGAAAGCCCGAAGCGATGCAGGTCTCAGACGTTTACCACTTCGGTGAAACCCACGAGCACGGGTATGGTGCTGACAAACCTAGAAACATAATCGGGGCGAACCGGGATTTGAACCCACAATCATAGGTTTCTGGCGTGCCCAAGGGACCCAACTCTGCACAGCGAATCGCGGCGCCTTAGACGAATGGGCCACCGGTGCCCCCGTTCTCATTAGTAAAGCTTAGATTTTCCATACAGACACTATAAACTAATGATATGTGTTGAACTCACAGACGGACATATATCCACATCGTCATAGGTAGAGACCAGTTTTGCTGGAACAGTCAGCAGCTTCGAATACTGGCCATCCAACGTGACACTGTTCTCCCTACCATGCAATCCATGTTGCTGTAAATAATAATAATAATAATAATAATAATAGTAATAATAATAATAGTGAGTGAGTTGGGTTTAACGCCGCTTTTAACAGTATTCCAGTTTTATCGCGGCATAATATTATTAATAATAATAATAGGTCATTTATATTGTGCATATTTCCACACTACTCAAAGCGCTAAATCATCCCGGTCACTGGATCAGTGTGCACTCAAGAGTCATTCTCAGCTCCCTGGGGAGTATACAACCCATGCTGCCTGTTAGGCACTAGAAGGTCACTTGCCCAAGGAGTTGCCACATGTGCTGCATGTGCTTCAGTGTGGGGCAGGACAGAAGCCCAAGAAATTCTCAGGAGCCAAACTGCCGAAACCGGTCACCCATCCAAGGACTCTCCTCAAACGACATTACATAGCTTCACCTGATTCGTGATCTGTGTGCTGTGCATGGGACCACGTGCCACAAACAATAACAAAAATGACTTCGGCATGTTTTGCATTTATGGAGGAATTACATAAAACTCTGTGATTGACATCATGAGCATCGATCCACGCAACTGAGATATGATGACATGCATCAACCAAGTCAGCGAGTCTGACCACCCGATCCCGTTAGTCGCCTCTTACGACAAGCACAGTCGCCTTTTACGGCAAGCATGGGTTGCTGGTGTTCACCGTGTACCAGATTTACGTAAAGTGTGCACACTGGTTTATAACTTCATAACGCAAAAACATATTGAAAAGTCAATTCTTATGCATATACATGTTAACGATAATAACTTCACAGATTTCATATCGAATCATCAACACACATCAACACAAACTGTCATCTTCCTGAGGCCAGGGAGTTAACTTACAGGGTCCAGTTTTAAAGTAACGCCCTTGCCTCGGGAAGATGAAAACTGCAGACAACAATACGAAATCAATGCCACTGTTCGGTGCAACACAAGCCCCATTCAATTTTTTGTCAGACAATCAGGAAACTTTAGTCTCATAGTGGGTGTTACCTGATTTTTTTTTGTTATTGGGAACATGTTTAGACCAATAAAAAAGGTTTGGGTAGCCAATGGAAAGCCAAGGAATTACTTGCAATGCATTTATTAACACATGCTACCTTCATTTTAACATTTTCTTCATTTCATCAGGGATACATAATGTATTGAATGCAGTCAAGAGGGTGCACACTAAGGCTGGGACGCGTAACTCGGGTTCTCGGTCAGGTTGGTTGGTTGGTTGGTTGGTTGGTTTGTTTGTTGTTTAACGCCGCACTCAGCAATATTCCAGCTATATGATGGCGGTCAGTAAATAATCAAGTCTGGACCAGACAATCCAGAGATTGATATTATGAGCATTGATCCACGCAATTGGGATCGATGACATGCATCCACCAAGTCAGCGAGCCTGACCACCCGATCCCGTTAGTCGCCTTTTACGACAAGCATGAGTTGCTAAAGACCTATTCTATCCCGGAATCTTCATGGGTCCGGTAGGGTGGGTATTGAGTAGGACCGGGTACCCACAGGACTACCTGGACCAATGGTTACTCAATCTGGAATATGTACTGAATGCAGTCTAGGGCTGGAACGCGTAACTCAGGTTCTAGGGTCGGGTGGGTATTGAGTAGGACCGGGTACCCACAGGACTACCTGGACCAATGGTTACTCAATCTGGAATATGTACTCAATGCAGTCAAGAGGGTGCATAAGTATCTGTCCATTGATGATACAACCAGTTTTCCCAATAACCTTGATGACCTTGACCTTTGTCAAATGTCAAAGAAATGTTAATGGATGAATCTTAGGGTCATGCTCATGAACACTACTGGCATTATACAGTCTTTGATAGACATTTAGAAGTTAAATTCATCAGGGAAATATGGTCAGTCGTAAACCTTTTCAAAATTCACTATGATGGCATAAACAAAAGTATAAACTTGCTTCCTGAAGGAAGTTTTACTCGAGAGTATAGTATCCTACCTTAGTGCCACACTGGTATGGGTTCAAAGTAGGCAGAATCATCCTGACACTAGAGAATTCAATCCCCGGGATAAAAAATAGGGTAGGATAATATTCACTCTTACATCTGTTCCTGTAGTAAATATGTTCCTTATTACTATTTTCTCTCGGGGAATTATTCCTATGGAACAGTGTTTATAATATCAGGAAATGTTTTCAAACATATCTCAAAGTGTTTTAGATCAAGTATAAATTTCCTAGCGTAAAAGTTCCCTAACCTGAACCCTGTTATAAATGAAACTGTCTGGACCTTAAATCTGTAAGTTGATTTCTTCAAATCATGGAAAATGTCTTCCACATGCATGTGCTTAATTTCATTGGCCGAGATACATTTACACTGTGTTTGTCCTGGATGGAACTAATAGCATGTGGAACTGATCATTGACACGTACATGCTATATGTCATCTTTATTGAACCAGCGGTTTCTGGGGAGAACATAACCTATAAATCTTACCCTGATGAATCCGAAGACCTTGGTTTCATCAAAGTGAGTCATTCGGAGAATACAGCCCCAGGATACCAGAGCAAAGGGCTGAAACATACAAAATGTCATTCTTGCTTGAACAAACATATGATTTGAATGTGTTTGTATTTTTCCTATGAATGCTTTTAAAAAATTGTGATCGATGCTAATGATGTCAAACACTGGATTGTCTTGTCCAGACTTGATTATTTACGGACTGATGTCTTATAGCTGGAATATTGCTGAGTGCTGCGTTAAACAACAAACAACCAAACACATCACGTCCACCTCTCAGGGCGATGTGGGAGGGCGACAGGTATTGACGTGTGACTGTGTGTGAAAAACTACGATATCTTGCCGTCAGACCGCCGTCATATAGCTGGAATATTGCTGAGTGCGGCCTTAACAATGAACAAACAAACACTGGCAGGTCCAGACTCGATTATTTACAGACCACCGTCATATAGCTGGCATATTGCTGACTGCGGCGTTAAACAACAAACCAACCAACACTGGCAGGTCCAGACTCGATTAATTACAGACACAAACACTGGCAGGTCCAGACTCGATTATTTACAGACTGCCGTCATATAGCTGGAATATTGCTGAGTGCAGCGTTAAACAACAAACAAACAAACAAACACTGGCAGGTCCAGACTCGATTTTTTACAGACCGCCGTCATATAGCTGGAATATTGCTGAGTGCGGCATTATCCAACAAACAAACAAACACTGGCAGGTCCAGACTCGATTTTTTACAGACCGCCGTTATATAGCTGGAATATTGCTGACTGCGGCGTTAAACAACAAACAAAGAGAGGTGATACAGAGTGACGGGAACCCAGATAGAGTTATGTCCCTTGCACTCAGGGATAGGTGAGATGGGGTGAGGTGAGGTGAGGTGAAATTGAGTTAAACGTTGTGTCCAAGATTACTGCACTTATACAGCGACGTTCATGTGTAAGAGTCTATATCTACCCCATTTTTTATCTCGGGGATGAAATTCTCTAGTGTCAGGATGATTCTCCTAAATGAATTTGAACCCATACCAGTGAGGCACTAAGGTAGGATACTATACTCTAGAGTAAAACTTCCCCCGGGATAATATTTAGGTAGGATATAATCCTTGCTTGCACATGCACATGTGTGGGTGTGTCGCTGTTTGTACTCGTCCGAACTAATGCTGGACTCAGCCCACTGAGATACCATGCAGCAGTTTTAACATGAATACCCCACTCAGACACAGTATACTGACTCCGAGCCGACCAGTCCTTGTTTTTGCCCCTTCATGCCGAACGCCAGACATAACAACAAGTACCATCTTTTAACGTTTTTGGTATAATGCGGCCGGGGATCGAACCCTGGACCCTCGGTCTCCAGGCGGACACTCTCCCACTGGAGCACGGAGGCGGTCCGAGGGATATGTAGTGCTAAGACACCTGGTGTTACCTTCAACTGATCTCATTGAGTGGGTAAAGAGTGATTACCTCTGTTCCGGGAGACACCTACCTTGTCCTCAGGGAGAGCATACGGAGTGATGATATGTTTCCTCAGACAGTTGACCAGCATCTGGCGAGTTTTGTTCACTTCCACGGGGTCAGCACACTTGTGGTACAAGAACGCTATCGCTCCATGCTGTGAACACAAGAGACTGACACGTCTACCTCAACAAAAGAAAATAATGTAAGATATGTATATGTGAAATGACGAGTTTGTTATGTTTGATAAGATGTGGGAAGTTATGGTTACAGCACACGTCCATGGTTTTGTTTGAATTGTAAAACCCACAGCTCGAGGGACATATTGATATAGATGCAAAGTTTTATGAAGAAAAAGAGAACTGATTTGGAGAAACAAAGCAACTTTTACCTATGCAAAATGATTCAAATGATTCATTATTCTTGAATCATGTTAAAAGGCACCAGTTCACTACCTCGCTGAAATAGGAGCACACTTCCGTGCTGGAATAATGAAGGGGTTTTGAATTCTGCTGGACTGGAAATGTTCTGGCAGACAGACATAGGGATGAAAGGATGGACGAAGGAACAGATGGATGGACAAAAGGGAGAGAAGGAAGAACGAATTGACAGATGAAACAGGAGGGAGTGCAGAAAAGTAGATGGAGGAATGTGGAGAGAGGGATGGATGGAGGAATGGGGAGAGAGGGATGGATGGACAGAGGAATGGATGAACAGAGGGAGGGATGGAGGAATGGGTGGACAGAAGGAGGGATGGATGGAGGAATGGGGAGAGAGGGATGGATGGACAGAGGAATGGATGAACAGAGGGAGGGATGGAGGAATGGACAGACAGTGGGAGGGAAGGACAGACAGAAGAAGGAACAGATGGACAGATGTATGGAAGGAGGGATGAATGAATGGATGGATGGGTGGACAGACAGGCTGATACCTATATCCCCCAAGATATAACGGTGTACCTACGTGGCTTGTTGGTCTTTATTACATAAGGTGTACCTAGTGTATGACAACTTATTTGTGTCTTAATGATGGTGTATGACATAGCCTGTTGGTATATATAATGGTGTATGACATAGTGTGTTGGTATATATAATGGTGTATGACATAGCATGTTGGTATATATAATGGTGTATGACATAGCCTGTTGGTATATATAATGGTGTATGACATAGCCTGTTGGTATATATAATGGTGTATGACATAGTGTGTTGGTATATATGATGGTGTATGACATAGCGTGTTGGCATATATAATGGTGTATGACATAGTGTGTTGGTATATATAATGGTGTATGACATAGCGTGTTGGTATATATAATGGTGTATGACATAGCATGTTGGTATATATGATGGTGTATGACATAGCCTGTTGGTATATATAATGGTGTATGACATAGCGTGTTGGTATTATAATGGTGTATGACATAGCATGTTGGTATATATAATGGTGTATGACATAGCTTGTTGGTATATATAATGGTGTATGACATAGCCTTTTGGTATATATAATGGTGTATGACATAGCGTGTTGGTATATATAATGGTGTATGACATAGTGTGTTGGTATATATGATGGTGTATGACATAGCCTGTTGGTATATATAATGGTGTATGACATAGTGTGTTGGTATATATGATGGTGTATGACATAGCGTGTTGGCATATATAATGGTGTATGACATAGTGTGTTGGTATATATAATGGTGTATGATATAGCATGTTGGTATATATAATGGTGTATGACATAGCGTGTTGGTATATGTAATGGTGTATGACATAGCGTGTTGGTATATATAATGGTGTATGACATAACATGTTGGTATGTATAATGGTGTATGACATAGTGTGTTGGTATATATGATAGTGTATGATATAGCGTGTTGGCATATATAATGGTGTATGACATAGTGTGTTGGTATATATGATGGTGTATGACATAGCGTGTTGGTATATATAATGGTGTATGACATAGTGTGTTGGTATATATAATGGTTTATGACATAGCGTGTTGGTATATATGATAGTGTATGACAGAGCGTGTTGGTATATATAATGGTGTATGACATAGTGTGTTGGTATATATAATGGTGTATGACATAGCGTGTTGGTATGTATAATGGTGTATGACATAGCATGTTGATATGTATTATGGTGTATGACATACCGTGTTGGTATGTATAATGTAGTATGACATAGCATGTTGGTATATATAATGGTGTATGACATAGCGTGTTGGTATATGTAATGGTGTATGACATAGCGTGTTGGTATATATAATGGTGTATGACATAACATGTTGGTATGTATAATGGTGTATGACATAGTGTGTTGGTATATATGATAGTGTATGATATAGCGTGTTAGCATATATAATGGTGTATGACATAGTGTGTTGGTATATATGATGGTGTATGACATAGCGTGTTGGTATATATAATGGTGTATGACATAGCGTGTTGGTATATATAATGGCTTATGACATAGCGTGTTGGTATATATGATAGTGTATGACATAGCGTGTTGGTATATATAATGGTGTATGACATAGCATGTTGGTATATATAATGGTGTATGACATAGCGTGTTGGTATATATAATGGTGTATGACATAGCGTGTTGGTATATATAACGGTGTAGGACATACCTCCAGGTTGTGAAGCCACCGTTGCCATGGAAGGAAGGTGTATTCTCCGTACTTGGCCCACAGAGGTCGATGGTCACCGCTGTAAAACATACAGGTGAAGTATTTAATTGAGGAGGTCCATTCTCTATTTCACATTCAGAGTTTTATTGTATTGATTAAAAATCATAAGCAGGGAAAATAATAGAAGGGTAGGAAAGTGACATAGCTTGAAAATAATAATTATGCTTCAGAATGTTGAAGAAAACCGAATTATCAGCCAGAAAATTTGACATTGTAACAAGATGTTTTCGTAAAAACAATACAAGCTCATCGTCTTTAATAAAACAATATCTGGTTTTGTAGACATAACAGATAAACATACTCCCCCACCCCTCCGCCCGAATATCAATCAAATGGTCACTCCCTTTCTTAAACCTAAGGGAATAAGGGAAGCAACTCTTCACAGCAAATCGTGGATGACTGGGCAAAAGAACAAAAGGATCATTTACCTGATTGGTGGATCGGAGTACTTATGGAGGGGTGTATGCATACACCGATGGATTGGCTGGAAGAAAAAATAACTTACAGTCAGCAAGAGTTTGAACAAACCAAAATGTAACAAGCTAGGCCAGATTTGTTTAAAATGGTTTACAAATCCGCTGACTCCACAAAGACCTTTAAAAAAGTGAAAAGCAATTTATGTCTTATTCCGCTGACCAGAAAAAAGTAAAGGGTAAAAAAACACATCAATTACTGTTCCTCTAAATATACATAAGTGATTTATAATAATTAAAACCTGTTGAAAATTTATCTTAAAAATTACAAATTACGACAAATGGAGGCAGACTGGAAGGGAGGTAACTCTAACCTTTTTCTCCTGCCTCCACATTTTATTTCAACCTACTAAACATTTAGAAGAAAAACATATTTGAAATTGGAATTTTTATTTGATTATATTTTCGACCAACTGACCTGACAAAATAAGCTTTGTCTTATACAATTTTCCACCTCTACACTTAAAACTCACACAGCAAATACATATTGTACCTGGTCTAATGATAAAGGTTAATTTCAGCTCATGATGCATTTGATAAGCTCTCAGTTTGGGAGTCGATGGACACATAAATCTAATGCCTTGAACGATTTGGTCATGCATACAATGAAGTTGACTTAAGTTATATCTTTATTCAACCATATGAAAAGTCAGAAGGAATAGGTGCACAGTCAGAAAGAAATGTGAACATCAGTGACTTGTAGTGTTACCATAGAGTTTTGTCATTAAGCAATATATCACGTGACTTGCCAAGGGTCAGGGTAGTCCTGTGGGTACCCAGGTCCTACTCAGGACCCACAGACCCGAGTACCCGAGTTACCCGTCCCAGCCCTATATCACTGACATTTTTACTGTCACCACATTTTATACAGCCATTGTATTGTGTACTGCCACTCTATTGTAAATACTTCGCAGTAATTAGTATAGAATTGTACAAAGTAGTTTTTATAATACAATTGTTAATTTATAATATTTCTTTGTTGTTTGTTGGTTTCATGCTGAATTTTTTCACGTATAGTTTTCTTGGTTAACTTAGGGGGGTGAACCTCACAACATGATATCAATGTCTTGACCACCCCACCCAATTCACTCACCTTGTGTGGGTGCTCACAGTGGACTTTAAACGTTTGATGTTTCTGTAATGAAAGTTTGGTGTGAAGCTTCAAATCAACATTTAGTAACAAACAAACAGCAATGCAAACAATGTCCGTTCAGCATGTTCAGGTGGTTACTTAAATGCCATAAATAGTAAATGAGAAATCTTTTTGAGAAGAGTCAATAAAAAAAGGTAAAGAAATTTCACTTGTTGAAAGTATGACTGATTTGTGCTTTGATCAAAAGCTCATTGGCGCTTACAGATCAAAATTCAAAACTGTGATTGATTCCAGACTTGGTTATAGCGAATGAACCCCTTCTTGGTGAGAACCCCTTTCTGGTGTAAACCCCTTCGTGGTGTCAGCCTCTCCTGGTGTGAGCCCCTTCCTGCTCTTGTGAGCCATTCCTGGTGTGAACCCCTTACTGGTGTGAACCCCTTTATGGTGTGAGCCCCTCCTGGTCCGAACCCTTTTCTGGTGTGAACCTCTTCCTGCTGTGAACCCCTTCCTGCTATGAACCCCTTCCTGGTGTGAACCCCTTCCTGTTGTGAACCTCTTTATGGTGGGAACCACTCCTGGTGTGAACCCCTTTCTGGTATGAACCAATTTCTGGTGTGAGACCCTTCCTGGTGAGAACCCCTTCCTGGTGTGAACCCCTCCTGTTGTCAACACCTTTCTGGTGTGAATTACTTCCTGGTGTGAACCCTTTCCTCGTGTAAAAACCCTCCTAGTGTGAACCCCCTTCTGGTCTGAATCCCCTCCTGGTATGAACCCCCTCCTGGTGTGAACCCCTTCCTGGTGAGAACCCCCTTTTAGTGTGAACCCTCTCCTGTTGTGAATCCCCTCCTGGTATGAACCCCTTCCTAGTGTGAACCCCTCCTGTTGTGAATCCCCTCCTGGTGTGAACCCCTTCCTGGTGTGAACCCTTCCTATTGTGAACCCCTTCCAGGTGTGGCCTCTTCCTATTGTGAACCCCTTCTTGATGTGAACCCCTTCCTGGTGTGAAGGTACCTGGTGTGAACCCTCTTCTGGTGTGAACCCCTTCCTGGTGTGAACTAGTTTCCTGGTGTGAACCCCTTCCTGGTCTGAACCCCTTACTGGTGTGAACCCCCTCCTGGTGTGAACCCCTTCCTGGTGTGAACTAGTTTCCTGGTATGAACCCCTTCCTGGTGTGAGCCCCTTACTGATGTGAACCCTCTTCTGGTGTGAACCCATTCCTGGTGTAAACTAGTTTCCTGGTGTGAACCCCTTCCTGGTCTGAACCCCTTACTGGTGTGAACCCCCTCCTGGTGTGAACCCCCTCCTGGTGTGAACCCCTTCCTGGTGTGAGCCCCTTACTGGTGTGAACCCTCTTCTGGTGTGAACCCCTTCCTGGTGTGAACTAGTTTCCTGGTGTGAGCCCCTTACTGGTGTGAAGCCCCTCCTGGTGTGAACCCCTTCCTGGTGTGAGCCCCTTACTGGTGTGAAGCCCCTCCTGGTGTGAACCCCCTCCTGGTTCGAACCCCTCCTGGTCTGAATCCCCTCCTGGTATGAACCCCTTCCTGGTGTGAACCCCTTTCTGGTGTGAACCCCTTCCTGGTGTGAACCCTTTATTGCCTTAAAGTAATGAGTGATGTTCAGAAAAGAGAGATGACTCACAGGGTCCAGCTGCTGACTGTTACATGTGTAGTTGATGGCATTAGCAGGATCATCCGGGTCCCAGTCATACTTCAGCCCGTGCTGCAACATAGTATACACCAGTCATACTTCAGCCTGTGCTGCAACCTAGTATACACCAGTCATACTTCAGCCTGTGCTGCAACATAGTATACACCTGTCATACTTCAGCCTGTGCTGCAACATAGTATACACCAGTCATACTTCAGCCTGTGCTGCAACATAGTATACACCAGTCATACTTCAGCCTGTGCTGCAACATAGTACACACCAGTCATACTTCAGCCTGTGCTGCAACATAGTATACACCAGTCATACTTCAGCCTGTGCTGCAACATAGTATACACCAGTCATACTTCAGCCTGTGCTGCAACATAGTATACACCAGTCATACTTCAGCCTGTGCTGCAACATAGTATACACCAGTCATACTTCAGCATGTGCTGCAACATAGTATACACCAGTCATACTTCAGCCTGTGCTGCAACATAGTATACACCAGTCATACTTCAGCCTGTGCTGCAACATAGTATACACCAGTCATACTTCAGCATGTGCTGCAACCTAGTATACACCAGTCATACTTCAGCCTGTGCTGCAACATAGTATACACCAGTCATACTTCAGCCCGTGCTGCAACATAGTATACACCAGTCATACTTCAGCCCGTGCTGCAACATAGTATACACCAGTCATACTTCAGCCTGTGCTGCAACATAGTATACACCAGTCATACTTCAGCATACAACACACAGCTATGGGATACACATGTTATATGCTAGTCATACTTCAGCCTGTGCTGCAACATAGTATACACCAGTCATACTTCAGCCTGTGCTGCAACATAGTATACACCTGTCATACTTCAGCCCGTGCTGCAACATAGTATACACCAGTCATACTACAGCCTGTGCTGCAACATAGTATACACCAGTCATACTTCAGCCTGTGCTGCAACATAGTATACACCAGTCATACTTCAGCCTGTGCTGCAACATAGTATACACCAGTCATACTTCAGCATGTGCTGCAACATAGTATACACCAGTCATACTTCAGCCTGTGCTGCAACATAGTATACACCAGTCATACTTCAGCCTGTGCTGCAACATAGTATACACCAGTCATACTTCAGCATGTGCTGCAACCTAGTATACACCAGTCATACTTCAGCCTGTGCTGCAACATAGTATACACCAGTCATACTTCAGCCCGTGCTGCAACATAGTATACACCAGTCATACTTCAGCCCGTGCTGCAACATAGTATACACCAGTCATACTTCAGCCTGTGCGGCAACATAGTATACACCAGTCATACTTCAGCATACAACACACAGCTATGGGATACACATGTTATATGCTAGTCATACTTCAGCCTGTGCTGCAACATAGTATACACCAGTCATACTTCAGCCTGTGCTGCAACATAGTATACACCTGTCATACTTCAGCCCGTGCTGCAACATAGTATACACCAGTCATACTACAGCCTGTGCTGCAACATAGTATACACCAGTCATACTTCAGCATGTGCTGCAACATAGTATACACCAGTCATACTTCAGCATGTGCTGCAACATAGTATACACCAGTCATACTTCAGCCTGTGCTGCAACATAGTATACACCAGTCATACTTCAGCCCGTGCTGCAACATAGTATACACCAGTCATACTTCAGCCCGTGCTGCAACATAGTATACACCAGTCATACTTCAGCCTGTGCTGCAACATAGTATACACCAGTCATACTTCAGCATACAACACACAGCTATGGGATACACATGTTATATGCTAGTCATACTTCAGCCTGTGCTGCAACATAGTATACACCAGTCATACTTCAGCCTGTGCTGCAACATAGTATACACCTGTCATACTTCAGCCCGTGCTGCAACATAGTATACACCAGTCATACTACAGCCTGTGCTGCAACATAGTATACACCAGTCATACTTCAGCCTGTGCTGCAACATAGTATACACCAGTCATACTTCAGCATGTTCTGCAACATAGTATACACCAGTCATACTTCAGCCTGTGCTGCAACATAGTATACACCAGTCATACTTCAGCATGTGCTGCAACATAGTATACACCAGTCATACTTCAGCCTGTGCTGCAACATAGTATACACCAGTCATACTTCAGCCTGTGCTGCAACATAGTATACACCAGTCATACTTCAGCCTGTGCTGCAACATAGTATACACCAGTCATACTTCAGCCTGTGCTGCAACATAGTATACACCAGTCATACTTCAGCATACAACACACAGCTATGGGATACACATGTTATATGCTAGTCATACTTCAGCATGTATACAACACACAGCTATGGGATACACATGTTGTATGCTAGTCATACTTCAGCCTGTATACAACACACAGCTATGAGATACACATGTCATATGTTAGTCATACTTCAGCATGTATACAACACACAGCTATGGGATACACATGTTGTATGCTAGTCATACTTCAGCATGTATACAACACACAGCTATGGGATACACATGTTGTATGCTAGTCATACTTCAGCATGTATACAACATACAGCTATGAGATACACAGGCTACAGAATAAACACTTACTTGGGCGTCATCACAAAACCGATTGCTTTTTCCCATAGGAGCACCTTGACCGGATCTCTTGATCCTTTTATCTGCCGATACATGAGCTGACACACTACTGCTTTCAGCATCAGGGTCCTCAGCATCTTCTTCTCGCTTCATGTTGTATTTGATCCTCTCGTATTCTTCCTCTGCTGCTGCAGCAAGGTTTACTGCTTCTTCCGCCCGACGCTGGATCTCCACCTGGTCAGCCAACCAATGGCGGTATTCATCGGACTGCCTCTCATCCATGGCATCTTGAATGGCTCTACGGGTCAGTTCTGGTGGAACACCTGCCTGGATGTCATCGAGGCTCCAGGTGGAGCTGCAGCAGATGAGCGCCACGGCAACCACGACCCACGTCCCTCTAAACATCCCACCTCAAACTGAAATAGATTTGCATATTGGTCTTTCAGATGTGTGTTTGATACGTCTTGAAGAAGAAATCAACATCCCACCTCAAACTGAAACAAATAATGACAGCTTTATCAAGTTTTGACAAAGAAAACCAACTGAAGTTGAAGTTATGTTAGACATCCCACCTGAAACTGAAACAAAGTCATGTCCAGACTTTCTTATGTAAGTTTTGAATAAGAAATGCATATGTGACATTCCATATTTTATAAAACCCATCTAACAATCCAAGAAGAACATATCTATTAATCAATCCCTTACAGAAACCCATCTATTCAACAGTCCAATCAGAAATCAACCTATCCTCCAATCAGAAACTCATTTATCAATCCATTCAAACAGAATCCATCTATCTGTGCACATGAGAAAACCGTCTGTTAATCAAATCAGAAACCCATCCATCAGTCAATACAATAAGGAACCTATCACTTTATTCCAATCAGAACCCTATCTCTCTATTCCAATCAGAAACCTATCTCTCTTTCTATTCCAATCAGAAACCTATCTCACCTTCTATTCCAATCAGAAACTATCTCTCCATCTATTCCAATCAGAAACCTATCTCTCCTTCTATTCAAACAGACGCGCTCCATTCCGATATCCCCCACCCCATTTCATGGCTGTCCATCCATCCCTCCTGTCCATCCCTCCATCCCTCCTGTCCATCCCTCCATCCCTCCTGTCCATCCATCCATCCCTCCTGTCCATCATCCATCCCTCCTGTCCATCCATCCCTCCTGTCCATCCATCCCTCCTGTCCATCATCCATCCCTCCTGTCCATCCATCCCTCCTGTCTATCCATCCATCCCTCCTGTCCATCATCCATCCCTCCTGTTCATCCATCCCTCCTGTCCATCCATCCATCCCTCCTGTCCATCCATCCATCCCTCCTGTCCATCCATCCATCCCTCCTGTCCATCATCCATCCCTCCTGTCCATCCATCCCTCCTGTCCATCATCCATCCCTCCTGTCCATCCATCCATCCCTCCTGTCCATCCATCCATCCCTCCTATTCATCCATCCATCCCTCCTGTCCATCCCTCCATCCCTCCTGTCCATCCCTCCATCCCTCCTGTCCATCCATCCCCCTGTCCATTCATCCATCCCCCTGTCCATCCCTCCATCCCTCCTGTCCATTCATCTATCCCCCTGTCCATCCATCCATCCCCCTGTCCATTCATCCATCCCCCTGTCCATCCATCCATCCCTCCTGTTCATCCATCCCCCTTTCCATTCATCCATCCCTCCTGTTCATCCATACCCCTGTCCATCCATCCCTCCTGTCCATCATCCATCCCTCCTGTTCATCCATCCCTCCTGTCCATCCATCCATCCCTCCTGTCCATCCATCCATCCCTCCTGTCCATCCATCCATCCCTCCTGTCCATCATCCATCCCTCCTGTCCATCCATCCCTCCTGTCCATCATCCATCCCTCCTGTCCATCCATCCATCCCTCCTGTCCATCCATCCATCCCTCCTATTCATCCATCCATCCCTCCTGTCCATCCCTCCATCCCTCCTGTCCATCCCTCCATCCCTCCTGTCCATCCATCCCCCTGTCCATTCATCCATCCCCCTGTCCATCCCTCCATCCCCCTGTCCATTCATCCATCCCCCTGTCCATCCCTCCATCCCCCTGTCCATTCATCCATCCCCCTGTCCATCCCTCCATCCCTCCTGTCCATCCAACCCCCTGTCCATTCATCCATCCCCCTGTCCATCCCTCCAGTCCATCCATCCCCCTGTCCATCATCCATCCCTCCTGTCCATCCATCCTTCTTGTTCATCCATCCCCCTTTCCATCCCTCCAGTCCATCCATCCCCCTGTCCATTCATCCATCCCCCTGTCCATCCCTCCATCCCTCCTGTCCATCCAACCCCCTGTCCATTCATCCATCCCCCTGTCCATCCCTCCAGTCCATCCATCCCCCTGTCCATTCATCCATCCCCCTGTCCATCCCTCCATCCCTCCTGTCCATCCAACCCCCTGTCCATTCATCCATCCCCCTGTCCATCCCTCCAGTCCATCCATCCCCCTGTCCATTCATCTATCCCCCTGTCCATCCATCCATCCCCCTGTCCATTCATCCATCCCCCTGTCCATCCATCCATCCCTCCTGTCCATCCATCCATCCCTCCTGTCCATCCATCCATCCCTCCTGTCCATCCATCCATCCTTCCTGTCCATCCATCCCCCTGTCCATTCATCCATTCCTCCTGTCCATTCATCCATCCCCCTGTCCATCCATCCCTCCTGTTCATCCCCACCTTGTCGAGGCAAGTCGATTGTTCACCTAAATAAACAGAGTGAAAATAGGGAATTGCATCGGACATAGTTATTGTCACTGATGAGTCAAATTTGCATAAAAAACAACTTCTTGAGCCAGGCTGATCAATATCTGTGGTGAAATAAGACTCATCAAAATTTGTACAACCATCAAACTACAACATATTCTCCCACACCTTTGTTACGACCAAAATATCCTCAAATCAGAGTGATAAACTTATTATAGACTATTGATAGCCTGTTATTTCATCTCAATTATAACAATATAGATAACACTCATTTATGATAGCACATTTCCCGTTTGTAAATGATGTATGTGTTCATCATTGAAAATCAATAGGAATCCTATCCCTAAGGCATATATCTATCTGTGTGGCTCCACCTGTCAAAGCCACCTGTCCCAACAATACTTGTTTGGGTATAGATTACATCTGACAGGTGTGCATTTCAATCAGACTTCGTGTCGCGGTAGTTTTCACATCTGACACACATTTCAATCTGTATACATACAAAATTATTTTTCAAACAACATTTAAAATAACTTACTTCATAGTGGGAGAAATACACACTGTTTGTCAATGTAGAACTATGTGACTTGTAGTAAGTATGGTTTTACGCCGCTTTTAGCAATATTCGAGCAATATCACGGCGGGGGACACCAGAAATGAGCTTCACACATTGTACCCATGTCGGGAATCAAACCAGGTCTTCGGTGTGACGAGTGAACACTTTAACCATTAGACCACCTGAGTGAGTGAGTGAGTGAGTATGGTTTTACGCTGCTTTTAGCAATATTCCAGCAATATCACGGCGGGGGACACCAGAAATGGGCTTCACACATTGTACCCATGTCGGGAATCGAACCCGGGTCTTCGGCGTGACGAGCGAACACTTTAAGCACTAGGCTACCCGACCGCCCCTTAGACCACCTGACCACCACCATCTTCCGTAAACAAGAATGTTGTCCACTGGCCTTTTTATCAAAGTCTTGTTTCCACCCTTGCCACATCAGTCCTACTTTCCTGTGCTAAATATGATTGGACTATCGCACATATCTATAGTCCAAAGACACCAATATCTGTAAACTATTTTATCATGTTTATAGGTGTAAATAAATATTTATGCATGTTACAAATACATTGTGTATACTGCAATGCTGTTTTTGGTATTTTTTTGAATACATGTAATAGGTGATACATGTAATAATAATAATAACAACAACAACAACAACAACAACAACAACAACAACAATAATAATAATAATCCATGGTACCCCGGAATATGTAGAGGGTGACATGGAAAATGATAAATACAAAATCCTTTGGAATAGGCCCGTATACAGCCTCAGACGTATCCAGGCCAACAAACCCAATCGTGTCCTTTTTGATAAATCCAATGAAATCCTTTATATCATTGAATTCTCCATCCCTTTTGACAGTAATGTGATTGACAAGATTGAGGAAAAACATGGCAAATATGTAGACCTTGCTTTCGAAATGTCACGCTTACATCCCAAGTACCAAGTTGTTCAACTCCCCATTGTTCTCGGTGCCTTTGGTTTGGTACCTCCCAATCTGTTGACTGACATTGGGACAGTGAGTGAGTGAATTGGGTTTCACGCCATTTAAAAGTATTTCCGTTACATCATGGCATGTCAGGTTGATGTTGGAAAAACCTGAAATGATGCAGGTCTCAGACGTTTACCACTTTGGTGAAACCCACGAGCACGGCTGACAAACCTAGAAACATAATCGGGGCGAACCGGGATTCGAACCCACAATCATAGTTTTCCGTTTCCAAGGGATGCAACTCTGCACATCAATAAAAGAAGTTTAAGAGCTCCTGATTCTTTAAATTACTACAGTTATCTGTCTGTTCTTGAACTTCTTTCGAGTAGTATATATCCTGTATACAGTTCTGAAATAATCGTATCATATACTGATAAAAGATAGTTTATGGGATCATGAATATTTTGGGGGAGTTTTTTTAGAATGTGTACGGTATATACAAATATTTTGCGATTCCTAACTTTTTTGGTCAGTATATGCCATTAATACATATTACAGGCTTATAACATAACATAACATAACATAACATAACATAACATAACATAACATAACATAACATAACATAACATAACATAACATAATATAATATAATAATGATGCGTGGTGCTGGGAAGAGAGTGGAGTCTGGATATCTTGCTGCCATAAATTCCATTTAAATCAGAATTATTTACAGTATATCATGTTCGAAGTGAGATTGAGTCAAACTAAATTCAAAATCCCCATTAATGTGGTAAAAGCATGGTTAAAATCATAGAACTGTTGAAACAAGGATAATATGAACAACATATGAATGCACTTGTTTCTATTCATGTTTATTCATAATACGAAGGGGGCGGTCGGGTAGCCTAGTGGTTAAAGCATTCTCTCATCACGCCGAAGACCAGGGTTCGATTCCCAACATGGGTACATATGTGAAGCCCATGTCTGTTGTCCGTGATATTGCTGGAATATTACTAAAAGCAGTGTAAAACCAAACTCACCCACCCACTCATAACACTGAGAGGCTGAAGGCCAATGCTACATGCTATATGTAATGGGTGTACACATTCATAACTTAACATATTTGGAACTTCTTAGGTTTTACTGCATGCTGTATGTACTGTGACAGCTTTTTCGCTATATAATTGTTCCTAGACATTAATGAAACAAATTTCTGTAAACTAGGATAAAGGATATACCGTATTCGACGTAATAAGCGCCCCGCTCTAATAAGCGCCCACGGCGATATTTTCTAATATATTGGCTAGTGCAATCCCAATTAGCACCCCTTCCGATTGATCAATGTACAGAAGACTTATTTCTACGCGTATAATACGCACTCGTGTGTTATATGCGCCCTTAATTATTGGGAATTAAATTCTGGAAAAATATATATGTCGTACATTAACATTTCAAGCTGTCAGCATAAACCACGAAATTTATCTTTCAACTCTGTTTTTTTCACCAAAATAATATTCCAATAAGAGCCCCCTATTTCTAATTTGAGAGCGCCCTGGGCGCTTATTACGTCGAATACGGTAATATTTATCAATGAACTGTTTTCTGAGTTCAGCAAACATTAGGGACATATTAGTGAGAAATGGTATTTAGTTTCTACAGTGGTAAAATCACAAAACTGACAAATTCAGTGTTCTCTTAAGATCCCCATATATCTTTCCATCTCGATAAAGTGTTCATTTGAGCTACATCTTCCCGAGGCAAGAGAGATAACTGACTTTAAAAGTCCAGTTTCCACCCTTGCCGAACTAGGCTGGAATTCCTGGGCTTGATCATTGCGCCACCAGTGGTTATTATGAGTTATGTCCCTTCAAAGCCTCTCCTATGGACCAATCCGATTCCATCACTTTCAAACAAAATGGCGGTGCCCAGTCAAGACAATCTGATCGACCATCAAGATCTATATTGTGATAAAACGTGTCTTACATTGCGAAGTGCATCAAATCACGTGTGCACCTTGATTAAAACCATGAAAAGGGTTGGAAAATATGTGTTGACAACGAGTTGGCGATGCACATGCTTTGCAAATCCTGCAATCGACCGAAATCTTCACGACAGTTTATGAACCGGATTTCTGATTTCGTTGCGAGATTTTGATTGGACTATGCACAGACTCGTTAGTCCAGCCAAAATGTAACTCCATAATACCAGCCTAGTTCGGCAAGGGTGGAAACTGGAATTTTATAGTCAGTTAACTCACTTGCCTCGGGAAGATGCATCTGAATCTACACTTAATGAGCACGTTTTTCATTGTAAATGATTCCTAAGGTGGCACACTTAAATTTTCCTGACACACCCAAACATCCTTAGCCCACACTTTTTTAATATTATGTTTCACAGATTTATTCCAGCTTCTCCACACAAGGTCAGACGAAATAATAATAAAAATAAATATCAATTATTTATTTATTTAGAATCTATATGAAAGTCATTCTGCTGTGGAGTTAAAACTACAGATGGCCTCTTGAATCACTGCTAGTGATGTAGACATGGAATTTATATATAACATTTTATATTGCATAAGAGGTCTATATGAGTAGTGTGATTTTTTTGTTTTTATGTTTAATATATTTTTAAGACCAGCTGTTTTTCAGTCAGGGCTATGGGTTCGTGAAATGAAAAATAAAAAATGTGTGGCGTTATCAGCACCTGGTGCACACTTTAACAAAACATACATTAAATCTACTTCTGCTTTGATTAGTATTTCAAATACCGTATTTGAGCGCCCAGGGCGCTCTCAAAATTAGAAATAGGGGGCGCTCATTAGAATATTATTTTGAGTTGAAAGATTGTAAATTTCGTGGTTTATGCTAACAGCCTGAAATGTTTACATACGACAGATATATTTTTCAAGAATTAAATTGCTCATAATTAAGGGTGATGTAACACACGAGTGCGTATTATACATGAATAAATAAGTCTTGTGTACATTGATCAATCGGAAGGGGTACTGATTGGGATTGTTCACTGGCAAAGATATTAGTAAATATCGCTGTGGGCGCTTATTAGAGCAGGGCACTTATTACGTCAAATACGGTATATCGGAGTATGTCAACTGAATATTGGAGGCACATTCATTCAAAGTGATACAGATGGTAGATGTGTTTGTTTGTTTAACGTCGCACTCAGAAATATTCCTACTATATGATGGTAGTCTAAATAATCAAGTCCGGATTAGACAATCCAGTGATTGACATCATAAGCATCAATCTACGCAATTGGGATATGATGGCGTGCATCAACCGAGTCAGTGAGCCTGACCACCCGATCCCGTTAGTCGCCTCTTACGACAAGCATGGGTTGCTGAAGACCTATTCTAACCTGGATCTTGACGGGGGGCACTTTTATGAAACACATGAGCACGCGTATGATGCTCACATCCCAAGGTTCATAATCTTGGAAAAATCTTGGATTTAAACTCATGACCAGTGGCTTTTGTCATGACAAACTCCATGGAGTGATCTACTGGGCCAACTCCCTTTCATGTTTCTATCTTGTTTAGAATTGTGAGTGAGTGAGTGAGTGAGTTGGGTTTAACGCCACTTTTAACAGTATTCCAGTTATATCACCGTGTGTCGGCTTGATGTGGAAGGAAAGCCTTAAGTGATACAGGTCTTAGATGTTTGACTTCAGTGAAATCCATGAGGACAGGTATAGTGCTGACAAACCTAGAAACAATCATAGGTTTCTGGCGTGCCCAAGGGACGCAACTCTGTACAGTGAACTGTGGCACCTCAGACGACTGATCCCCACCCACCCACCCCAGACCCCCGATTAGAAATGTGCCTCATAAAAAACAATACATCATTTAATAAAACAACATTATGTTGTAATGTCTCTGAATCTCCTTGAACATGAGGATGAAACTGAGTCTTGATGTAGACAGTATAGGTTTGGTTTGCTGACCATATATATTCAAATTTTCACAGTATGAAACTATCAAGGTTTCACTGCAATTCAACATACATTACTCAAAGAAAGTATACATAAGACTCTGTTAAATCTATTTATCTATTTGGGAAATAATACTAATGACTAAACTACAAGACATGAGGAGATTCAGAAATAATTGAGAAATGTATGGAAGAATTGCGTAAACTGTTCATAAACATGATACTCATTTGAATATAATAAGTTTTTCAGAGCTAATAAAAATATCCATACCTTTTCAGAATTAAATATCAGTGTAGCATTCAATTAATGATAAAAAAATGATTAAAAAATAATAGATGCCCACATTTCTGGATGAAACATATTTTGATTTCTGATACATTGGACAAAAAGTACTTTTAAAAAGTGAATACAATTTTTTTTTAAATAACAAATCTTCAAATAATGTCAATCTGAATATAATCCAACCAATATTGGCACCATCGTAATTCTATCAATCAATACAGTACCTGATTCTCCACCCCCACAGTGTACGTAATTTTAGACTCAGACCAACGCAGTAAACAATACCTCCTGGCATATTTTCAACACAACACTAAGAACCATGTTTGCAATTTACCTGTACTGAGAACAGGGAGCCTAGTCAAACTGATCCTTGTTAATGAATCCGTCTTCAGTCACGTCTCATCAGTATGTCCTACCAATCCAAGAAAGCATGGGGAAGTGACACTTCCCTGTTTGCAGTCACACAATAATAAAGATCGACGATATTGATTAAAACAAGAGAAGACAAGCCTCATCGGCCCACACACACACGCAGTAGTGTCCATCGAATGCGCACGGGGGTGGGCTATATCTGTTGCAGGCCTGGATGTCACAGATTTCAGCAAGTAATTATGTATAAAATATCACGTTGCACAATTTCCCTGCTTATTTTGAGTTGATAAAACAATCTATTTTGTGTCATATTCAATGCTGTCTGGAGTCCAATGTGTTAGTAATATGGTAGTATAGTTTGTTCATATTTAATCATTGTCATTGGAAGTTTCATTTCAGGTTTTGTCTTTTTTAATTTTCGTGAATCAGTGGTAGGATAGTACTTTTCATATTAGGACAATGTTTCATGTATATGTTTCGATCTATACCATTGCCATTCAATTTAAGACCTTAAAAAGTAAAGTAAGACAATTAGAATTTGAAATCACATCATCAGTGTTTCAGCAAAATAACAGGAAATTATTTTACTAATATATCAAATTAAATACACAATGACATTTAATAACAAAATGAATGATAAAATGTTACCTGGTTACTTGGTATTGTTAATCTTCAGAGTGATAAATCCGTCTCAAATACGATCTCAGTGATGAAGAATGTTTCAAAACTCTTCCTCACTCAAGGTTATCATTTGCTATAATCCAACACTGATGTACTGACAGATAGGCGCTAGGGAAACAGTATTACATACAGCTTTCTGATTGGCTGAAGCTGGTGAGGCACATACTGTCCTCTGGCACAACTACCTACACTAGAGAGGTCAAATAAAGGTCTTGGATTTAATTGTTCTCTTTAACTTAGGAAAGTATAGATTCAATTTAACTCTGATTATTTTGCATGTATATAATATTAACAATCGAAATCTGAACGCATTCTTGAGTTTGAAAAGAGCAGAATTAGGGTATGTATCTTGAGGCAGAACTATTATAAATCTTAGATTATTTGTAACTTGAATAAATATCTGAACAGTAGACATAAATGGTTGAGAATGAGGCAAAAATAACGAAATAGTTGCCTTGCATCAAGTTCTAATGGAGATGATAGATTAATTAATAACTGTTGAGTTATATCTGAAAGTGAAGCAAAAATAATAAAATGGTTGCCTTGCATCAATGTCTGAGAGAGAAGAGGGATTATTTAATGGTTGTTGAATAGATATCTGAGAGCGAGGCAAAAGTTACTAAAATCAATAAATAAGATGAGAAAAAAACATCCCTGATAATTTTAACCACCCTATGGTTGTACATATTATTTTTATTTTAGAAAAAATTGCTATATTAGGATAAACAGTGTCTGAGGATTGCTGAAAACACTTAAAGCAGAGGCTTTCAGTACAATGAAGCCTCGGTCAATATAGAAGGGATGTCAATTATATAAGCTTGTAACCCAGACAAACATATATGTGGGTGTGACAAAATAATGAGAGTGTCCCCAACTTAATCACCAGCATGTTTCCCTGCTTGTCATGTGTGAGGCCTTCAGCAGGGTAATTATATAATTATACATCTCATTTGTATGTCAGGCCAACATCCAACACTGCTAATAGCATGGTGCACAGCAGGACTGTGGACACATGGGTCGTGGACAATACAAATGATGTCATATGTTTTGGGAAATGAGGCCATACTTTTTTACTTTTATGTTTGATGGATTTATTCCAGCTTTTCCACAAAGGGTCAGTTGAAATAAATGCAAATTTTATTTATTTATTTATTTATTTATTTATTTATTTATTTATTTATTTATTTATTTATTTATTTATTTATTTATTTATTTATTTATTTATTTATTTATTTATTTATTTATTTATTCATTCATTCATTCATTCATTTGAAAGTAATTGTGCCGTGGAGTTAAAACTGCAGCTGTCTTCTTGAATCACTTATAGTGATGTAGACACTGATGTGATGTAGATGATAAGAGGGTCTATATTACTAGTGGGAGACATAATAAAAATAAATATTTTATGTTTAATTTATTTCTTAGACCAGCTGCTTTTCAGTAAGTGCCGCGGGCCAATAAAACAAAAAATAAGAAATGTGTGGCCTTAGTTCATAGAACTGAGACACATATGGTTTGCAGCATTTTAACAAACTCAGTCACTAAAATATATATTTGTGGACTATCATCATCATCATCATCATCATCATCGTCGTTGTCATCGTCATCATCATCATCATCATCACTCCCAGATACTGATACCGTCATTGGTGTGTGACCTTGGACCGATAAGGTTGACTTTTTAACTTTGGACAGCAAAATATCAAACTTGGTAAAAATTAATCAACAACCAGCAACAGGCTAAGTTTTAAGTCTTGCCATGTGACCTTTGACCTTCACAATATTGACCAATTTGGTAACAGGATTTCACCTTTTTTCCATGAGTATCTGAACATAAAAAGAATTTGTACATGAACAAAAAGTTATGGATCATGAATACTTCCAGGGATGTTTTTTTTGAATATGTGTGCTCAGATAAAAATATCCCCAAAACTATTACTCCCTACTTTTTTCGTTTAGTATAGGGGCGGTCAGGTAGCCTAGTGGTTAAAGCGTTCGCTCGTCACGCCGAAGACCCGGGTTCGATTCCCTACATGGGTACAATGTGTGAAGCTAATTTCTGGTGTCCCCCGCCGTGATATTGCTGTAATATTGCTAAAAGCAGCCTAAAACCATACTCACTCACTCATTTAGTATAGTTATCTTACAGAACCAGAACTATGACATAAGAATGAGTGACGGAATTGACACATCATTGTGTTAGCTCAATTTGTAGGGCCATATTCCTATAAACTTTAACTAATTAATAAGTGAGTGAGTTGTATTTAATGTAACATTTAACAGTTTTCCAGTTATATCATGGCGTGTCAGCTTAATGTCGGAGGAAAGCCCGAAGTGAAGCAGGTCTCAGACGTTTACCACTTCGGTGAAACCCACGAGTATGGTGCTGACAAACCTAGAAACATAATTGGGGCGAACTGGGATTCAAACCCACAATCATAGGTTTCTGGCATGACCAAGGAAGCACCTCTGCACAGCGAATTGCGGCGCCTTAGACGACTGGGCCACCTGTGCACCAGCTTGGACCCTCGCAATTCACAACCCAACACAGGTATTCCAATATACTTGTAGCTTTACTTCTCAGTAATGGCCAAACAACATGTGAAGAGAAAACGAAACAAGCCAAGGGAGGTAACTCTCCCACTACCTAGGCAGTCTGCCGCTAAACATAAACAACGGTCGCCAACCACACTGGCGTTGCCCCTAATTAATAAGAATTTCTACCTACATGATATCTCTCAGTATCCCTCTCAAACGTTGAGTGGCATAGGTCATTTAAACCCAGTGAAGATAAGCAGTGACTTAGCCAAGTGACTTTGTTTCAAATATATCTCTGTTCACATAGCAGTGAATGGGTACCTAGTAGGATGAGATGGCAGAATGACCTTTACCCATCCAGCAGCACACAGGCAGCTTGGGTTGTATATACTCCCCAGGGAGCTGAGAATGAAAATCAAGTGCACATTGACCAGGGCAATATTGTAGCACTCTTAAGCTGGCACTAGGGTTTGGATTTGGTGCATTACAATCTCATTAAAATCAGATCTGAGTTCTCGCCGCCGCTAAACATAATCTGAGGACATCCCATTACGGGTCACGTCAGAACGACCTTTCGCGAACTTTAACCGACCACTGAAACGACTATCAAGAAGTCGACATCAGCCAATAAGAAAGCAGCTTTCTCGAGCTTTACAGCACTCGTTTCAACCTGACGACTTCCATTTCAGACTACGCTTGAAAAATATGTTGACACAGTTCTCGATTGAAATTTTGAAAACTGAATGAACGAACATTCCAGAATGTCTAATATATGGTTGAGATTGTATGGCAGTGCTTCCCACATACTGTTCAACGCCTCCTCCGTTCAAATGGAGGAAGCGAGAGATAGACGATAATTTTGACGGAATCAGTCGTACGGGTCGTAACTGTTGTTCTGAATACCCCGTGTTGACGTTTTCAAGGTTGCATAATTAGAAAACACATTACGACTGTCACTGTCATGATCTGGTAAGCGACGCTCTGATTGGTCGGTTGAAAGGTGGTTCTGACGTGACCCGTAATGGGATGTCATCAGATCTTTGTTTAGCGTATTGAGAACTCTGATCTGATTTTAATGAGATTTGGTGCATTATTAATATGCACACTATTTTGGGGATGTGACAGTTAAGCAAGCCTCTGTGACTAGACTTGATGTCTTTGAATTGGTAGGATGGTGCTTAAAATCATATCGGGACAGACGTTTCTTTCGTATGCACTTTTTTATAGAGAGTGCACACATAACTCGCCAAGCTCCACTCAGGGACATATTACCCATACTGAGTGTGTAGTGAATGTCCCATGCTGCAGTAGAGCCCTTCTTATATACAGTGAGGGGCGTTCAGGTAGCCAAGTTGGTAAAGCGTTCGCTTGTCATGCCGAAGACCCGGGTTCGATTCCCGACATGGGTACAATGTGTGAAGCCCATTTCTGGTGTCTCCCGACATGATATTTCTGGAATATTGCTAGAAGCGGCGTAAAACCAAACTCACCCACTCACTATATACAGTGATCCCTCATGACATTGATACCTTGGTTCTCGCGCTCCCTATCATGAAAACTTGCTTGACATATAGCAGTCAAAATACGACAAATATGACTTTTAACAAGTCAAAGTATGGCATATATTTTTGTATCCATTCTCTGTCAAGTAAAGTTCATTTCAAGGCATCAATAGTGGTAATCTGACTGTGGTAGCTGTACGTAATGGTGAGTTGTGTGATCCACCGATCTCTTCACACGCAATTTCACCAATAGCGCATGAAATTTTGAATAAAATTAATAATATATGTTACAAGCAGAAGTCCAGATACAAGGAATATGATTTTTAGAACCAGATTGTGTAATAATAGGATTATTGCGGACTTCAATTGATTTGTTTATTAGCATTTCCAGTGTTGCATGCTCACAGTGAGCAGCTGGTAATGTTTTTTTTGCAATGGAAAAAAAACATTGTATCAGTGTAAAACTTGAGTTTATTAAAAATGTACATAAATTGTGGTAGCCATGCATTACGGTGCGCTATAACCGAGTTAGCGCTATATTGAAGGGTGCAATAGCGAGGGAACAGTGTAGCTCACTTCCTGACTGTCAATATGGCAACTTTGTGATTATGTTTATATCTGATGTAGCTACTCCAAATATTATTTTTAGCGAAAGCCCTCTTGTGTTATTGCCTAATATCATTGCATAGTAACAAATGTATTATTTGGGGATTTATTTCCAACATCAAGCAAAATGTAAGAACTCTAACCTGGCACCTCATATGAAGCCCTACAAATGCCCTCCTGCATAAATCACTGTACAGAGTAGCCTCCCTTACTTGCGAGGATCCTAGGTTCGAATCCCAGATTCACATAATTATGATCTTGGTCTGTCAGCACCATGGCTTGTGGGATTTTGAAATGGTTAAAGGTCAGTGGTCAGTGTGCTGTGCGACATGAAGCACATGCCATGATATATGTAAATTATTTTTGAATTCTTCATTAGTTCTCAAATCACCCAATACAAAATTGACAATACATAAAACACACATAAATAAAATATTCACCTACTTTAGATAGTCCTCGCTAACTCAAAATGACCATAACTTCCTCGTAGCAGCTATTGATTTTCTGAATGAAAAATAGATGACTTGACATTCTATGGGACAGCTGTCTGACTGTGCATCCCACATGTGTTAAAGCATCAGATTTGTATCAGGTACACACCATGACAGCTTAGTCTGCAACACATGGTATCTGATCACAGTTTTAGAGAAGTGAGCTTGGTTAAAGCTCATTTGAACAGTATCTCATTTGAACAGTATCTCATTTGAACAGCACCTCATTTGAACAGCACCTCATTTGAACAGTATCTCATTTGAACAGTATCTCATTTGAACAGTTTCTCATTTGAACAGTATCTCATTTGAACAGTATCTCATTTGAACAGTATCTCATTGAACAGTATCTCATTTGAACAGTATCTCATTTGAAAAGTATCTCATTTGAACAGTATCTCATTTGAGCAGTATCTCATTTGAGCAGTATCTCATTTGAACAGCCTCTCATTTGAACAGTATCTCATTTGAACAGTATCTCATTTGAGCAGTATCTCATTTGAACAGCCTCTCATTTGAACAGTATCTCATTTGAACAGCATCTCATTGAACAGTATCTCATTTGAACAGCATCTCATTTGAACAGTATCTCATTTGAACAGCATCTCACTTCAACAGCATCTCATTTGAACAGCATCTAATTTGAACAGTATCTCATTTGAACAGCATCTCATTTGAACAGTACCTCATTTGAACAGTATCTCATTTGAACAGTATCTCATTTGAACAGCACCTCATTTGAACAGTACCTCATTTGAACAGTATCTCATTTGAACAGTATCTCATTTGAACAGCACCTCATTTGAACAGTATCTCATTTGAACAGCCTCTCATTTGAACAGCATCTCATTTGAACAGTATCTCAATTGATCAGCATCTCACTTCAACAGTATCTTATTTGTACTATTTGACTGGGATTACTTAGAAGTTGACAGATGACAAAGTAGAGAATTTGTACTATTTGACTGGGATTACTTAGAAGTTGACAGATGACAAAGTAGAGATAATTTATGGATAACAACTTCTTTATTTACTGTATATTGCATGACAACGGTATAAGTATCTATACCGAAACGTCCCCTTTACAGTTAATAAAGTAGTTGTTATCCATAAATTAGCATCTCATTTACCATATTTCCTCTAATAAACACTAGGAATCTGTTATGAAATATGTTCTTAATTTACCAAGCTCTCTAAGCGTTGTTTTGTCAAAAGGGATACCATGAATGAGTGAGAATTGTTTAATGCTGATTTTGACAGTTATTTCAATTGTATCAGTGTGTTTCAGCTTGACCTGAGAAGAAAACCGGGAATTGATATAGTTCCTAGAGTTTGGGATACAAAAGTATAGCTATGGTGCTGATGAACTAAGAAACATACCGTATTCCATGTAATAAGCGCCCACGGCGATACTTGCTAATATATTGGCTAGTGAACAATCCCAATTAGCACCCTTCCGATTGATCAATGTACACAAGACATATTTGGGGGACACCAGAAATGTGCCTCACACATTGTACCCATGTCGGGAATCGAACTCGGGTCTTCGGCGTGACGAGCGAACGCTTTAACCACTAGGCTACCCGACCGCCCCTGGAACTTTAATAAGTTTGGTTGGAGCAGGCACAACTGTAAGTACCCGTACAAATGTGGTAAGTGTACCAGCAATTCTCACGGTATTAGGACCTGTACGAAGGAATGGGGTCCAACAGGTCAAGGTCACTAAAAGGTCATAGGATAAACTTTATGTGCAGGGATATATCAATGGCAAGGACTTTCAGCTGTAGGCTAATCAACCCGCTTACCATTTCACCACATTAGGATTACCAACAGGGTCAAGGAATACTTACGAATGTGGTTAACATTTCTCACTGGTTTACATTGTTTTCGGATCAACTCTGGGTAGACTGCGATTTTCTTCAGCTGTACGCATTAGCAGCTGGTGAGGTTAGCTTTGGGGCCTACCTGATGGGCAATCTCATTAAAATAAGATCTTAGTTCTCGCTACCGCTAAACAAAGATCTGAGGACATCCCATTAGGGGTCATGTCAGAACGACCTTTCATCCGACCAATCAGAGCGTCTCTTACCAGATCATGAAAGTGACAGTCGGAATGTGATTTCTAATCATGCAGCCTTAAAAACTTTAAAACGGGGTATTCTGAACAATAGTTACGGGCTTAATGACTGAATCTATACAATCTAGACCATATATTAGCCATTAGAGAATGTTCTTTTGTTCAGGTTTCAAATTTTTAAGCGAGAATTTGTCAAAGTATGTTTCGAAGCGTAGTCGCCAATTTGAAATTAGTGCCGTAAAGCACGAGGAAGCTGCCTTCTGATTGGCTAATGTCGACTTCTTGTCAGTAATTCCATTGGTTGGTCAGAGTTTGCGAAAGGTCGGTCTGACGTGACCCGTAATGGGATGTCCTCAGATGTTTAGCGGCAGCAAGAACGAAGATCTGATTTTAATGAGATTGACCTGTTGGGCAAATAGTTAGCGCAAGATTGCCAAACCAGCGGGTTACGGATAGAACTACACACAATAATCAACAAACAATCGACCAAGGCCACCAGAGTGACGAGCCTACCCGCCAAATTACCCTACATTGTCTTAGACAAAGTATGTTTGTACCACTGCGAACACTATTGACAATGTGCTTTCAACTTGTGGTGTGGTTCTTCTGGTCTACCCTGCTAGTAACAAATTAACTTGCTTCCAAATTACTGCTCGCGCTTAAGCCTACCTGCTTTTCAGTGGGAACCTTTCCAGGGTTACCTGCTTCTCAGTGGGAACCTTTCCAGGGTTACCTGCTTTTCAGTGGGAACCTTTTCAGGGTTACCTGCTTCTTAGTGGGAACCTTTTCAGGGTTACCTGCTTCTCAGTGGGAACCTTTTCAGGGTTACCTGCTTCTCAGTGGGAACCTTTTCAGGGTTACCTGCTTCTCAGTGGGAACCTTTTCAGGGTTACCTGCTTCTTAGTGGGAACCTTTTCAGGGTTACCTGCTTCTTAGTGGGAACCTTTCCAGGGTTACCTGCTTCTTAGTGGGAACCTTTCCAGGGTTACCTGCTTCTTAGTGGGAACCTTTTCAGGGTTACCTGCTTCTCAGTGGGAACCTTTTCAGGGTTACCTGCTTCTTAGTGGGAACCTTTCCAGGGTTACCTGCTTCTTAGTGGGAACCTTTTCAGGGTTACCTGCTTCTCAGTGGGAACCTTTTCAGGGTTACCTGCTTCTCAGTGGGAACCTTGTCTTTCCCGACTTTTCAGCCATGGAATCGTAAAAATAGCTTAAGTTAACCAACTGCCATGTGTATTGGCCTAGGAGCGGTAGTCGACATTTAGGTCGATGGCGAAAGCTGCCACAATGGCCTTACTAATTTGGCAAGGCAGAGGTAGATGCTTTTGGTCAGCAATAGTAGTTGCCATCTATGCTATCTATACTATAAATTACATTGATTGATTGATTGACTGATTGACTGACTGATTGATTGATTGATTGATTGATTGATTGATTGATTGATTGATTAACGCCACACCCAGCAATATTCCAGCTATATGATGGCAGTCTGTAAAATAATCGAGTCTGGACCAGACAATCCAGTGATTGATATCATGAGCATTGATCCACGTAATTGGGATCGATGATATGCATCAACCAAGTCAGCGAGCCTGACCACCCGATCCTGTTAGTTGCCTTTTACAACAAGCATAGTCACCTTTTATGGCAAGCATGGGTTGCTGAAGACCTATTCTAGCCTGGAATCTTCACGGGTCCTATAAATTACAAACTATGTAATATATATTATTCATAGAAGAAACGATTAATATTTTTTTCATTTCGAGAAAAACAGCCCATATTGTCATAACCATTTCTGCATATGTGTGGATTAATTCACTCACTAATCTTGTATATAAATAACTCAAAGTGGTGTTAAACATAACCCACTCACTCACTTTAATAAACAACAGATTTCTCAGACGTATGATTTCCCCATCGACCTTGGAGCGCAGCAGTAGATCACTAACCACCATTATCAGACGACCCTGCAACTGTCCCCAGAGACGTAGTGAGCTTATCAGCAGGTGCTTGATACACATCCAAGGTGTTGCGAAACCACTGTGATAACATCAACACTAGGACGGAGGCAGGGGAGGGGGGGATGGGGGGTATTGTTCTCCATCTAGCCGCAGGCTTCTTTGCTTTATTACCTGCTGTGATCTATCCAATGAAGAACCACCAGTGCTTCAATAATCCAGGCAACGTACATTTTCCTCTCCCAGCGTATCCCTGTTGATTAATTATAAGTTTTGAAATGTCTGCATGTTTGTTATATTTTTATCTGCAGTCTTAAAACACACTCAGCCTACTTTGATCAACAGATTCTATAATCTACAGTGACGTCAACTCGACATGTTTTCGACACAAAAATAGACAAATCACATGATTAGGAACTGTCAAGGTGTCAAATTTTCTCTCAAATTTACAAAGGCCAAAAAAAGTATGCTATTTTCACAATGATAAACAGAGTATGAAAATTAAACAAATACCTGACTAACAGACCAACGGACCAATTATAGACAAAGACCCACCTACGATGGTAGGAAATCTATACTGGTCATCATATCCTAGAAATAGTTTTGATCGATACATGAATGAAATAGTTTACTGCTGGATCTAATTTCACATCAGCTTCATATCCCCAAAGGAAACATGGTTGTAGAGGAAATGGACACTTCAGTGACAGTTTTTTTACCACGCTGGGCAAACCCATCATAGGAGATGCAGCAAGTATATTGGTCTTGTTTGTCTCTGTTCTGAATGAAGTGAGATGAGCCAAAATGGAGCTTAACGTTGTGCTGAAGATTAATGTGTGTGTGTGTGTGTGTGTGTGTGTGTGTGTGTGTGTGTGTGTGTGTGTGTGTGTGTGTGTGTGTGGTGTCTCTGTGTGTGTGTGTGGTGTCTCTGTGTGTGTCTCTGTGTGTGTGTGTCTACCATGCTGCAGTTTAACAAGTATACCCCACTCAGACACAGTATACTGACCAGTCCTTGTTTTAGCCCCTTGTCACTGTTCTGACTGAAGTGAGGTGAGTCTAAATGGAGCTTAACATTGTGCTGAAGATGTCTGTCTGTGTCTGTCTGTCTGTCTGTCTGTGTTAGTGTGTGTGTGTGTTAATGTGTGTGTGTCTGTGTGTGTCTGTTTGTGTCTACCATGCCACAGTGTACCCCACTCAGACACAGTATACTGACTCCAAGCTGACCAGTCCTTTTTTAGCCCCTTAATGCTGAAAGCCAGACAGGGTAACAACAAGTACCATCTTTTGATATAATGAGGCTGGGGATTGAACCCACGACCTTCCACTAGCCAGGCACACATTCTATCCATGGACACCATGGAGAGAGCCCTGAATGAAGTATGTGACAGACAGCTCCCTACAGGGTAGGCATGTCACATCAGTGTTCACGCCGGCTTTTGAAACTGCCAGACCTGGTGGACTGGCAATAAAAAATAAAAAAAGACCAGTCCCCCCTAACTTTTGTCAATCCCAATTTTTAACAAATAAAAAAAAAATATGAAAATTACCCGGTTATAATTCTTTCAACATCATGTTCAATAAGGAAGAGAATTTATGGATGTCAACTTCTTTATTATGAGGAACCCAATGTTTCAGAGTATATTCTTACTCCTTCATAAGGTGAATATGCTATAATAATTTAAGTCCTGGCTTCTAGTCCATAACTATCAACTATCTGTGCTAATTACTGAAAAGTGTGGGCTTCCATTGTCTATTGCTAATCAGTGACAATTATCTGTTGGATTTCCTTATTAAGTTTCCACCTTTTGCTATCTTATTACTTTTGTTGTTCTCACATTGACATATATATGCTCTCTGCCTCATAGCATTCATTGACCTGATGAAGGAGTGAGCATATACTCCAAGTTGACATCCATATATTCTCTTCCTTATGTGTATCACTTCTAAATGCCTTTCAAAGACTTGATCATGTCCAGTGCAAAGACGTCATCTCTGAAGTAACTTAGTTAGATCTACACGTCATTCACACAAAGTTCAGTCACAATTATCTCATTTTGTTTTATATTTCGAGACAAAGCTGTACAATTATATATTGAACCTCAAAGCAAAGTGAAATGTTATTTCCTGGCACTTTTACCGCCTATGTACTAGGGCTGGGACGGGTAACTCGGCTACCCGGGTCGGGTGGGTCCTGAGTAGGACCTGGGTACCCACAGTATTACCCCGACCCGTGGTTAGTCACGTGATATATTGTTTAATGATTGAGTGAGTGAGTGAGTATGGTTTTACGCCGCTTTTAGCAATATTCCAGCAATATCACGGCGGGGGTCACCAGAAATGGGCTTCACACATTGTGCCCATGTTGGGAATCGAACCCGGGTCTTCGGCGTGACGAGCGAACACTTTAACCACTAGGCTACCCGACCGCCCCTATTGTTTAATGACAAATACTCTATACAGTACAGCTCAGTGGTTACACTACAGGTCGCTAACTTTTTCTGACAATGTACCCACTTTTCTGACTTTTCATATGGTTGAATAAAGATATAAATAAAGTCAACTTCAGTGTATGCATGATCAGATTGTTTAATACATGTACCTAAATACGTTTTGCCAGGGCTATGGCAAAAAAATTCCAACCGACATTTTGTACCTTTCTCTTGAGACCTATAGCGGGTACCCGGGTAGGGTCGGGTAGTATGGGGGTGGGTACCCGGGTAGTAAGTTTTGACTCGCCCCAGCCCTACTATGTACTAAACATCATACACCATCAGTACCTTCATGAGACTGCAAGTATTGAAGACCTGGAATCGGATCTCTTACCCCCAGGCTTTGCATCAAAGAAACTAATATTCAATTACAGATCTGATTCTACAATCTTTGATACTTAACAGACATCATCGCGGCTAATTCCAATATTGTATTAGAGAAATCAAATAACTACGATACACAAGTTTTTAAATCGAATGAAAGTAATCAGATAAACTGCAAAGTTTCATTAAAACCAAATTAACAGTTTGATGATATTTGAAATGTGTGTGAAGTCTGTTAATATGCAAGGAACAGTCATCAACATCTAAATGGCTTCAAACTATTCTCTCAAGATTTCTTTTATTAGAATCAGTGGGCTTCATCAAAGTGAACGTCACCATGATTGTCATCTGAAGCTGCTTGAATGTCGTCCTCAACGGCATCTGAATAGATGCTTCAAGCATTTATAGTGCATTGAAACAACAGGTTTGTTAATACAATGTTCCTGGCAACTAAATTCATCTCACAGCATATTGAGATATATCAAAATCTAAAGATTTATCTTTACTTTATACTGTTATAAAGATGTCAAAACTCTCAACATATTATAATAAAAAAACGTGTAGGATGCAGGTGAATTTCAAAGGAATCAAACCCTTTTTTGACCTTCTGTTCATTCCAAACTTGTCATTTAACTGCATAGTTAGTGAGACGTTATGTGGAATGTGACAAATACAATAAATGCTTAATTGTGCATTGAGTGACTGAGTTGGTTTAACGCCGCTGTTTAACAGTATTGCAGTTATATCATGGCGTGACATCTAACTGTGGGAGGAAAGCTCCAAGTGATGCAGGTCTCAGACGTTTACCACTTCCGTGAAACCCATGAGCACAGGAATGGTGCTGACAAACCTAGAAACATTATCAGGGTGAACCGGGATTCAAACCCACAATGATAGGTTTCTGGTGTTTATACTGTTTTATATACATTCTGGTCTGAAGTTGTATATGGGCCATTTCCAAAGAGTTTTGTATTTATCATTTTATTTTTGTTATTATGTTGTGTTGTTGTTGTTGTTGTTGGTGGTGGTGGTGGTGGTTGTTGATGATGATGGCATTTGTTGTTTGTTAGTTGTTTTGGTGTTGCTGTTTTTGGTTGAAGTGGTGGTTGTGTGTTGTTTTTGTTTGTTATTTGTGGTGGTTGTTGCGTGTTGTTGGTTGTTGTTGCTTGTTGGTGGTGGTGGTTGTTGCTGTGTGTTGTTCTTGTTTGTTGTTTTTGGTTGTTGCTTGTTGCTGTTGTTGGTTGTTGTTGTGTGTTGTTCTTGGTTGTTGTTGGTGGTGGTTGTTGATGTTGGTGGTGGTGGTGGTTGTTCTTGGTTGTTGTTGGTGGTGGTTGTTGATGTTGGTGGTGGTGGTTGTTCTTGGTTGTTGTTGGTGGTGGTGGTTGCTAATGGTGGTGGTGGTGGTGGTTGTTCTTGGTTGTTGTTGGTGGTGGTGGTTGCTAATGGTGGTGGTGGTGGTGGTTGTTCTTGGTTGTTGTTTTGGTTTTTGGTTGTTTTGGTGTTGTCATTATAGAAATTTAATTGATCTGGCCTTCATAAAATTTTGTTTCTTGAGTCCACTTAAAGTGCTGTAAGTTTGCACCTGCAGGGACAGTACAGTGTAATGCCTTCATCAGGATGTGTGAGACAAGCCGCTCTGACCCGGGACAGATTCACTCATAAATCCCATGTACACTATACAGGCTGTGGCTGTAATAGGGATTGACAAAGGGAAATGAACAAAACTAGCATGTGTAATCCCTCTATACAAAAGCTACTTAAGAGTTTTAGAGGTTCTCACAATATATTGATTTCATGATCCGCCACTATTATCCATCATCTGGTCCCTTATTAAGTTGAGGAACAATGATGACAGCACACTGGTGTCATACAGTGTTTATTTAATACTGAGTGAGTGAGTGAGTGAGTTGTGTTTAACACCGCTTTTAACAGTATTCCAGTTATATCACGGCGTGTCAGCTTAATGTGGGAGGAAAGCCCGAAGTGATGCAGGTCTCAGACGTTTACCCTTTTGGTGAAACCCACGAGCACAGGTATGGTGCTGACAAACCTAGAAACATAATTGGGGCGAACCGGGATTCGAACACACAATCATAGGTTTCTGGCGTGCCCAAGGGATTCAACTCTGCACAGCGACTCGCGGCGCCTTAGACGACTGGGCCACCCGTGCCCCCTATTTAATACTGACTGTCACATGTTGTTCAATATAAATATAGTGTTTATACCATAAGGATGTCATGCAGTGTTTATTCAATACTGATTGTCACATGTTCAATATAAGTATAGTGTTTATACCATAAGGTCATTCAGTGTTTATTCAATACTGATTGTGGCATGTTGTTCAAATTAAGTATAGTGTTTATACCATAAGGATGCAGTGTTTATTCAATACTGATTGTCACATGGTGCTCAATATAAGTATAGTGTTTGTACGATAAGGATGTCATGCAGTGTTTATTCAATACTGATTGTCATATGGTGCTCAATATAAGTATAGTGTTTGTACCATAAGGATGTCATGCAGTGTTTATTCAATACAATCTCATTATAATCAGATCTTAGTTATCGTTGCTGCTAAACAAAGATCAGAGGACATCCCATTACAGGTCATGTCAGACCGACCTATTGCAAACTTCGACCGACCAATGGAATGGCTGATAAGAACTCAACATTAGCCAATCAGAAGGCAGCTTTCTCGTATATTACGTCACTAGTTTCAAACTGGCGACTATGCTTCGAAACATATTTTGACAACTTCTCGAATAAATTTTTTAAAACTGAACAAAAGAACATTCTGGAATGGCTCAAAGATGGCCTAGATTGTATGGATTCAGTCATAAACACGTTACTGTCGTTTGGAATACCCCGTGTTAATCGTTTTTGAGGTTGCATAATTAGAAAACACATCCTGATCCCTTTCATGATCTGGTAAGCAACGCTCTGATTGGTCGGATGACAGGTCGTTCTGATGTGACCCCTAATGGGATGTCTTCAGATCTTTGTTTGGCAGTAATGAGAAGTAAGATCTGAATTTAATGATATTGATTCATTACTGATTGTGGCATGTTGTTCAATACAAGTTTGGGGGCACGGGTGGCCCAGTCGTCTAAGGCGCCGTGATTCGCTGTGCAGAGTTGCGTCCCTTGGGCACGCCAAAAACCTATGATTGTGGGTTCAAAGCCTGGTTTGCCCCAATTATGTTTCTAGGTTTGTCAGCCTCATACCCATGCTATTGGGTTTCACCGAAGTGGTAAACGTCTGAGACACTTCAGGCTTTCCTCCCACATTAAGCTGACACGCCGCGATATAACTGGAATACTCTTAAATGCGGCGTTAAACCCAACTCACTCACTCAATAAAAGTTTAGTGTTCATAGCATTAGGATGTCATACAGGGTTTATTCAATGCTTCCTGTGACTTGTTTAATATCAGTAATGTTTATACAAGCAATTACATATCAGCTACTGATGGATGGCCAGATGCAGGAGAAGTGATTTGAGGAAGAGATGAGAGAGAGGGATGAAGCTGGGAGAGACAGTGAATGTCTTCAGCACCAGCGCTAGCTGCAACAGATAGGATAGGACGGCAACAGGCAATGATGAAATGGAATGAGAGAGGAGATGAAGAAAATAATGACTGACAAACCATACTGAACAGCAAAAGTGAACGAGTGAGTTTGGGTTAAACGCTGCTTTGAACAGTTTTCTTGTTATCTCACAGAGTGTCAGGTTAATTTGGGAGTAAGTGATGCAGGGCTCAGGCATTTACCACTTTGGTGAAACTCATGAGCATGGCTATGGCACTGACAAACCTCAAACCATTATTGGGATCAGGATTTGAACCCACAATCATAATTTCTGGCGTGCCCAAGGGATGCAACTCTGCAGAGAGAATTGCGGTATCTTTAAGACTATTAGGTCACCTGTGTCCCCAGAACAGCAAAAGAGAGAAAAGGGGACGAAAGATTAATGAGGAAGAAAAGTAAGAGGATTTTAATGAATAAACTGCATAAAGAAATATTGTTTCATTTATTCGTTTTCTAACACAGAAAATAACAATAGTCCAGCTATATCCCATCAGTTTGAAGATAATCAAGTCTGAGACAGGCTATATCCAATGCCACTGATCAATGTCCAATACAGGCACAATGACACACGATCAGTCAAGTCATAGAGCCTGACCTGTTGATTCTGTTTAATGGCGATCGGCTCTCACGACAAGCAGGCATTGTGGACCTATTCTGACCCCAAATGCCCTCAGGATTGATTGCTTCAAAGGATTGGGACTTTCTCATTTGTGACAGAATTTTGAACAGTGGGTTGATCTCTATGAAATTGCAAATGTCTTTTAACTTTAAATTCCTAAAAATACATTTTGCACAATTTTAAATTGTACACCTCAGACAATTTTACTTACGCTGAAACACTGTCACTCCTTAAAAGGCATTAATGCTTTGGTTATATCTTTCAACAGTCCAGCATATTCCTAAAATAAACTGATATCACTTCTGTCACTTATTACTTTCATATAACACCATGACATTTTCAACCCAATTACTCTCGGCAATGTAAATAAGTGCAATACTGTCAGAACAAACTTCGTGTTGGAGCACTGGTTCAATGCTGTCACTCCTCAACAGATAGCAAGATGAATTCTTGAGGAAAACTTGATTCAGATCTGACGTGACAACCACTCTTTTCTAACCAGTATCTCCAGATCCTTGGGACCTATTCTAACCTTGGACCTGGGGGTTAACCCCAGCACCCATTCTAGTCCGGATCCCCAGGACCAAGGTGAGAATAGGTCCCCAGGACCTGGTGATGAATAGATCCTGGTGACCCGGGGACCTGGATTAGAATAGGTCTTGGGGACCTGAGTTAAAATATCTGGGGACATTTTCTAACCTAGGTCCTGATCGAGGAACTATCGTATTCGACGTAATAAGTGCCCAGGGTGCTCTCAAAATTAGAAATAGGGGGCTCTTATTAGAATATTATTTTGGTGAAAAAAAAACAGAGTTGAAAGATAAATTTTGAGGTTTATGCTGACAGCCTGAAATGTTTATATACGACAGATATATTTTTCCAGAATTTAATTGCCCATAATTAAGGGTGCATATTACACACGAGTGTGTATTATACACGAATAATAGGTCTTGTGTACATTGATCAATCGGAAGGGGTGCTAATTGGGATTGTTCATTAGCCAATATATTAGAAAATATCGCAGTGGGCGCTTATTTGAGCGGGGCGCTTATTACGTCGAATACTGTAATTTAATCCAGGCCCTGTGACCTATTTGAACCAGGTCCCCAAGACTTTTTGTAATCAGGTCCCCCAGAATCTATTCAAACCTTGGTCTCATGCAATCAACTGAGTCACGAAGTCTGATAACCTTATCCAATTAAGTCATCTTGATATTGACCAAGAATTCAAGGGTCCATAAAAATGATATTGCCTGAATTGTGATCAATAATTGTTGTATTACATAATACAAAAACAAGAATCTTTAAAATTCAACAATAGTTGAATGAGTTGTCACAGGAAGTCACAGGAGATGAAACACAACAAACCTTGCGCTAAAATCTTGCTGAAACTATTTCTCTCCTTCATCCTGCAGGGCAATACCACTTGCAGAGTCTCAAGGCAATACAGTGTTTTAAGGAAGGTCATGTGACCCTTTCTCAACCAATGAAAAATAGAGATATAATTTTAGAGATATAAAATGCAATATTGACCAAGATGTGGGGTGATATTGATCAAGATGTGATGGCGAGATATTGATCAAGATGTGAGAGGGTGATATTGACCAAGATGTGATGGCGAGATATTGACCAAGATGTGAAGGGGTGATATTGACCAAGATGTGATGGCGAGATATTGACCAAGATGTGAAGGGGTGATATTGGCCAAGATGTGATACAGTGATATTGGCCAAGATGTGATATGGTGATATTGACCAAGATGTGATGGGGTAACATGGACTAAGATGTGATGGGTGATATTGACCAAGATGTGATGGAGGGGATATTGATCAAGATGTGATGGGGAGATATTGATCAAGATGCGAAGGGGTGATATTGATCAAGATGTGAAGGGATGATATTGATCAAGATGTGATGTGGTGATATTGACAACATGTGATGGCCGTAATATTGATCAAGATGTGATGGGGGGGGGGGGGGAAATGATATTGATCAAGATGTGATCGGGGGGGGATGATATTGATCAAGATGTGAAGGGGTGATATTGACCAAGATGTGATGTGGTAATATTGACCAAGATGTAAAGGGGTGATATTGACCAAGATGTGAAGGGGTGATATTGACCAAGATGTTAAGGGGTGATATTGATCAAGATGTGATGTGGTAATATTGACCAAGATGTAAAGGGGTGATATTGACCAAGATGTGAAGGGGTGATATTGACCAAGATGTTAAGGGGTGATATTGATCAAGATGTGATGTGGTAATATTGACCAAGATGTAAAGGGGTGATATTGACCAAGATGTGATACGGTGATATGCATGAAAACTGGTCAGATGATATTCACCAGGAAGGAAAATACGGGTTAAGACAGGTGAAGCCAGAAAAGGATGTAGTGATATATTGACAACACTGCAAACTCACAGACTTGTACTCAAGACAAGAAAGACAAGCCAAACACAAACAATAATTTGATCTTTCCTCAAAACCATGTGACAGAAAACATGCCTTGCCACGTGATGCCTGCCTCCGTGACAGCAGGCTTCTTGTGCCCCACATCCACATGGCTTCATCATCGGCAACGACACACACTGTACAACTCATCTCCTCCAACTACCACCCAGGACTCTACAAAATCAATATCATACTATTTTGTGTCTTTTGAAAGATCATGACATAAATGTGTTTTTATGGTCAATATTATGTGGGATTTTCAGCAAAACACAATTCTCCACTTTGTTCGCTGCTCCCATTGAAGTGTTTACTCTCTGTCGTCTTGTTTGATAGCTATGGTAGCCGAGTTGTTCAATTTTTCATCTGCTTGCTATTAAACATTTAAGAAATAGACCAAATAAATTCTATGACATCTGAGGTTGACTTATAATTTGTCCATAAAACATTTTTTTTAATTTTTTTTTTTAATAGTGTTTTTTTTTTTTTTTTTTTTTTTTTTAATAGTTTTTATTGTTCCTGGTAGAAGTACATCATATAGATCTCATTATACATGACCAGGGTTTTTTAAGCATAAAACATTTTAATAATAAATCACAATGATCACATCAAACATTTTGTCTATTGTCGATGATAATATTTCTTCAACAATCAGTAATTAGTTAATTCATTAACATAAAATCTCAAACCAAAAATGTGTTAAATATTAAACATATTTTCATAAATCACAGAATATCAAACAATCTTTTTCAGGCTAGGCTAGTTATCTAAATCATTTTCAACCTACATAATAATAAGTGTACACATTCAGAAATGTTATAAAATCACTGCAATTTTAACAGAGAATCCCACAGGGAGACCAGTAGAGGTTGCTTGAGACCAATTCTAACCCAGAATCCCACAAGGAGACCAGCATAGGTTGCTGGAGACCAATTCTAACCCAGAATCCCACTAGGAGACCAGCATAGGTTGCTGGAGACCAATTCTAACCCAGAATCCCACAGGGAGACCAGCATAGGTTGATGGGGACCAATTCTAACCTGGAATCCCCACATAGAGACCAGCATAGGTTGCTGGGGACCAATTCTAACCCAGAATCCCACAAGGAGACCAGCATAGGTTGCTTGAGACCAATTCTAACCCAGAATCCCACAGGGAGACCAGCATAGGTTGATGGGGACCAATTCTAACCTGGAATCCCCACATAAAGACCAGCATAGGTTGCTGGAGACCAATTCTAATCCAGAATCTCACAGGGACACCAGCATAGGTTGATGGGGACCAATTCTAACCTGGAATCCCACAAGAAGACCAGCATAAGTTGCTGGAGACCAATTCTAATCCAGAATCCCAAAGGGACACCAGCATAGGTTGATGGGGACCAATTCTAACCCAGAATCCCATGGGGAGACCAACATAGGTTGCTGGAGACCAATTCTAACCTAGAATCCCACAGGGAGACCAGCATAGGTTGCTGGGGACCAATTCTAACCCAGAATCCCATGGGGAGACCAGCATAGGTTGCTGGAGACCAATTCTAACATAGAATCCCACAGGGAGACAAGCATAGGTTGCTGGGGACCTATTCTAACCTAGAATCCCATGGGGAGACCAACATAGGTTGCTGGGGACCAATTCTAACCCAGAATCCCATGGGGAGACCAGCAGAGGTTGCTGGAGATCAATTCTAACCTAGAATCCCACAGGGAGACCAGCACAATCTACAGAGGATGCAGGTACCTAAATGTCTGGATTGGATTTAAGGCAATCTTATTAAAATCAGATCTTAGTTCTCGCTACCGCTAAACAAAGATCTGAGGACATCCAATTTGGTGTCATGTCAGAACACCTTACATCCGACCAATCAAGGCATCGCTTACCAGATCATGAAAGTGACAGTCGGAATGTGATTTCTAATCATGCAACATCGAAAACTTTAACACAGGGTATTCCGAATGATAGTTACGGGTTTAACGACTGAATCCATACAATCTAGACCATACATTTGCCATTCCAGAATATTCCTTTTGTTCAGGTTTCAAATTTTTAATTGAAAATTTGTCAAAATATGTTTCGAAACGTTGTCGCTAATTTGAATTTAGTGCTGTAAAGCACGAGAAAGCTGCCTTCTGATTGGCTAATGTCGTCACGGGTCATGAACAGGTCTGCTTGTTGATGAAATATAGTTATAGCTAAACAGACAGATTTTTTATTCATGCACCGATTGTCTTTAAATGTAATATCCAGTTATGTATGACTGTTTAATAATCTCATACCAACTTTGACTGGAGTAGGTCTGATAGTTTTTCAGATATTGTAGTAAACGTCAGTACCTTAAATTACCTTCCAAACTATTGTCATAGCGACTGATTTACGACACCCATTGTCCGAAGAACATTTAATTGCAAAGGCTCATTACCCTGGAGCCATGACATCTTTATGCCTTGAAACACTTAATTGCTGTTATTTATAAGATGCTAATCCTATTTGTTAATCCCCATTTTTGTGTACATCGACCGTCTGCCATCCTGAACGAGATGTGCAAGTATGTCACTGATGATTTACTGTTTACATTTATATTTATTACTTACTAAATGTCAGGTTACCTTGGCTATATAAGCCTTGGTCCAAAAAGGAGAGGAGGAGAAAAGAAAAAAGAAAGGTCTTACCCTTAGCCTAGCTAGGGTTAGGCTGGGTGCTCCGGGGCACCTAGACAACAACCACTACCACTATGTGCTGACCAGGCACATAGTGTCTTTTGCATGTATATATCAACATGTATAAAGTAGAACTGTATAAACCACAAGCCATCGTCTCCAACTTGTCACTTCCTACTGAGAACCATACGTCGCCTCTTGCATATACGAGTATGCAAATTGTTCATTAATCAACGTCGGACTGACACGCGTTGATACTATAATGGTCTATCATCCCTTGAAGGTCAGGTACGGTGGTGTTAGTCAAATGTACAGTTGTTAGTATGTTGTTGTTGTTTGTTTGTTGTTTGTTTGTTGTTTAACGCCGCACTCAGCAACAATCGAGTCTGGACAAGACAATCCAGTGATTGATATCATGAGCATCGATCCACGCAATTGGGATACGATGACATGCATCAACCAACTCAGCGAGCCTGACCACCCCATCCCGTTAGTTACTTCTTACGACAAGCATAGTCACCTTTTACGACAAGCATGGGTTGCTGGAGACCTATTCTACCCTGGATGTTCAGTGTTATATGATGGTACAGTTAGGTCAGTACGATTTTACAGTTGTTGTCTCAGGCCGCAGGAAAAAAGTTTCCCAACATCAAGAACTTGCAGCAAGAAACACATGGACAACACGAATGTACTGGCTAATCACTTAAATGGACATCAGCATTACAGTAAATCCTCTAAGTGGTAGATTGTTGAAACCAAGATCTTGTAACTATAAAGAAGATCCAACATCAAGCTGTAAATCAACATAAGAAGACAGAGACATGGCGCCTACCTCGTCCAACTGGCAAACTGCCTGTTAAGCCTCTCTAGGTGAGGAAGAATTGTTAGCCATCCAGGAGATGGAGATTCTACCGCAATCTTCAGATTAACCAGGACTCGTGGGAATGGCACAACCACATCTAGCTAATCTCACCACAAAATATCGGGTAATAAGGGAAAGCCGCAGCTAATTATAAATCTACTGCAGCTTCCTCCGCCACAGCTGAGGAGATTGTGAAGTAGTGGTATGGACATATAAATTCACAATAACGTTGACACCTCACCTCTGTTTTACAGCATGTCCTAAACTGGTTCATCTTTTCATATTTTCATCATGTTATTGGTAAGAGCTGAATTGCCACATGCTGCTAGAGCCTACTTTCTATGAGTCAGGTTATTTCTGGTTTGATATTTAAGCCATCTTTATTTTTTGTCAAGAGGCTGCAGGAGGTTATGATGCAAAAAGTCAAAAAGTAGGCACTGTAGCTCACCTGGATATGTAGTCAGCATTTTTAAAAGATAAAAAAAAGTCTTGTGTGTGTGCGGTGTGTGCGTGTGTGCGTGCGTGCGTGCGTGCGTGCGTGCGTGCGTGCGTGTGCAAATCCTGAATAATGCCATAGTTGTCGTCCTAGCCCACTGCGATACAATGCAGCAGTTTAACATGAACACAATATTCAGACACAGTATACTGACTCCAAGCAGATAAGTCCTTCTTTTGTTATGCTGCCGCTTGGAATCCAACATTCCGTTCTCTGGACAAACGCTCTATGGACTAAAGTATGGAAGCGGTCTTCGGAATGCAAAATTCATATGTACATATTCATTGAAAAAGAACATTCAGGACTTAATCAAAGTAGTTTTGCACTGTTTGTTTGTTTGTTGTTTAATGCCGCACTCAGCAATATTTCAGCTACATGACGGCGGTCTGTAAATAATCGAGTCTGGGCCAGACAATCAAGTAATTAACATCATGAGCATCGATCCATGCAATTGAGATATTTTGACATGCATCAACCAAGTCAGCGAGCCTGACCACGTTAAGTCACCTCTTACGACAAGTATATGTGCCTGTTACGGCAATGTTCTGCACTGAATTGAACCACATCATGTGACCTTCTTTATAACAGGCCATGAAAACATAACATGATTAATAGTTGTATGTGTGGAGCTTATAATCTGTAAAGGCTGTATTCTATTATGATAACTGGATAAACATGTTATGTAATTAAAAAATTCTGTGGTCGAAATTTTTTTTTTTTTTAAATTACCGTATTTGATGTAATAAGCGCCCTGCTCTAAAAAGCGCCCACGGCGACATTTGCTAATATATTAGCTAGTGAACAATCCCAATTAGCACCCCTTCCGATTGATCAATGTACACAAAACTTATTTATTCGCGTATAATATGCACTCGTGTGTTATATGCACTGTTAATTTTGGGGAATTAAAATCTGGAAAAATTTATCTGTCGTACATAAACATTTCAGACTGTCAGCATAAACCACGAAATTTATCTTTCAACTCTGTTTTTTTCACCAAAATAATATTCTAATAAGAGCCCCCTATTTCTAATTTTGAGAGCGCCTAGGGCGCTTATAACATCGAATACGGTATCTCACACAATTTTGCTTTGATTGAAACATCAATTATCATTCTACCATGAATTTGGAATTTACTCGATTCTGATTGGTCAATCAGAGGCTATTAAATCACAATAAACCCCCTCTGATTGAAACAGCTGATTTGACGGCCGCATCACCGGAAGCTAATATTCATAGAATAGTACTATTTTCAGTCATTGTCGGTAGGCATATTTAAATAATTATATCTACAATTACATGTTACAAAATGCACAGATGCCGTTACTACAATATTCAAAGGATGTGTGGCAATATATTTCGTGCAGAAAAACACGACAGAAATCATCAAAGGAAATGTATTTACATTTTGGAGACAACAGAGGGCTTGAAATTTTGGCGCTTTTCTATATAAGCCTTTGACGTCATATATTTTGCGTCACAATGAGCGATATGACGTCATAATGGTGACATGAGATGCAAAAGCTGAACTCAACCCATGCCGCTTCACTCAGTATATTTTCTAACACCAAAGGGTTCGCGTTTTATTTAGTCATGGTAGAATGGAGATAAACATACTGTTTTTTCAATGTAGAGCTAGGTTAGCTGTAGATTTAACCTCGCTAAATTTAACATTTGAAACCTCGAGCTGCGCGTTCGGTTCCAAATTCAATTTAGCGGGGTTAAATCTACAGGTAACCTAGCTCTACATTGAAAACACAGTATGTTTATCTCCTAATTAGACACACCTAGGATTAAAAGAGTGAGTGGATTGGAGACACAAGAAATGGGCTTCACACATTGTATCCATGTGAGGAATCAAACCCAGGCCTTCAGTGAGACAAGCGACTGCTTGAAACACTAGGCTACCCCACCACCCTTTAAGGGTTGAAGCACTGACTGAAAACAGAATCTGCCTCAAACATGCCTGGCTCATCCTCTTTTACATACCACTCCAATCACCCAATTCTTTCATATTACTCAAAAGAAGTAAAGGACCACACATTTCTGTCATATCACTTTTATATTACTCAAAATAAGTTAAGGACCACCCAATTCTTTCATATCGCTTTCATATTAGTCAAAAGAAGTTAAGGACCATCCAATTCTTTCATATAAGTCAAAAGCAGTAAAGGACCACTCAATCCTGTCATATCACTTTCATATTACTCAAAATAAGTTAAGGACCACCCAATTCTCTCATATCACTTTCATATTAGTCAAAAGCAGTAAAGGACCACCCAATTCTTCATATCACTTTCATATTACTCAAAATAAGTTAAGGACCACCCAATTCTCTCATATCACTTTCATATTAGTCAAATGAAGTAAAGGACCACCCAATTCTGTCATATCACTTTCATATTACTCAAAATAAGTTAAGGACCACCCAATTCTTCCATATCACACTCATATTACTCAAAAGAAGTAAAGGACCACCCAATTCTCTTATACTACTCAAAAGAAGTTAAGGACCACCAAATTCTGTCATATCACTTTCATTATACTCAAAAGAACATAAGGACCACCCAATTCTTTCATATTACTCAAAAGAAGTTAAGGACCACCCAATTCTTTCATACTACTCAAAAGAAGTTAAGGACCACCCAATTCTTTCATACTACTCAAAAGAAGTTAAGGACCACCCAATTCTTTCATATCACTTTCATTATACTCAAAAGAAGTTAAGGACCACCCAATTCTTTCATATTACTCAAAAGAAGTTAAGGACCACCCAATTCTTTCATATCACTTTCATTATACTCAAAAGAAGTTAAGGACCACCCAATTCTTTCATACTACTCAAAAGAAGTTAAGGACCACTCAATCCTGTCATATCACTTTCATATTACTCAAAATAAGTTAAGGACCACCCAATCCCTTATATCACTTTCATATTAGTCAAATGAAGTAAAGGACCACCCAATTCTTCATATCACTTTCATTATACTCAAAAGAAGTTAAGGACCATCCATTTCTGTCATATCACTTTCATATTACTCAAAAGAAGTAAAGGACCACCCAATTCTTCATATCACTTTCATATTACTCAAAAGAAGTAAAGGACCACCCAATCCCTTATATCACTTTCATATTACTCAAAATAAGTTAAGGACCACCCAATCCCTTATATCACTTTCATATTAGTCAAATGAAGTAAAGGACCACCCAATTCTTCATATCACTTTCATTATACTCAAAAGAAGTTAAGGACCATCCATTTCTGTCATATCACTTTCATATTATTCAAAATAAGTTAAGGGCCACTAGATTCTCTCATATCACTTTCATATAACTCAAACGAAATTAAGGACCACCGAATTTTTTCATACTACTCAAAAGAAGTTAAGGACCACCTATTTCTGTCATATCACTTTCATTATACTCAAAAGAAGTTAAGGACCACCCAATTCTGTCATATCACTTTCATATTATTCAAATGAAGTAAAGGACCACCGAATTCTTTCATATCACTTTCATACTACTCAAAAGAAGTAAAAGGAGGGGTGGAGACAGATTCCCTGGTGCTGGACTTGGCTAAAAGAAATGGAGGTAAAACTTGACCTGCGAGATACAGAGAGGAGTCACAGGTCAGGTGATCCAGCCTACTACTCTGACAGCAAACCTAGGCCAATACTTGTCAAGTTCCTGTCTAACCGCAGCAAGAAGGAATTCATCAAGCAACGATCCAAGCTTAATTCTCTCAAAGGGAAAATATACATCTATGGCGATTTGACTGAAAATACAGATCAAGGATCACTGCCACAGCTCAAAAGCTGCAGATGGAGAGTAAAATGATGGGTAAAATAATGTTTCATCAAAACACATGATGAGCAAATATTGAAGATTACCCGACAATCACAGATGGACAAACTCATCAACTCCCTCAAAATCTGAATCCGACTCAAACTGACCCAAGATAGTTAAACACCAAGGGATCAAACAATGATACTATAACTGTTTGACTGGTTGACTTATCAGCCCATGAAAGACTCATGTTCTCTTGATGACCCCAAGTGTTTTCATCTTCATGGCCCAGTCGTCTAAGGCACCGCAATCGCTGTGCAGAGTTGCATCCCTTGGGCACGCCAGAAACCTATGATTGTGGGTTCGAATCCCGGTTCGCTCCGATTATGTTTCTAGGTTTGTCAGCACCATACCCGTGTTGGTGAGTTTCACCGAAGTGGTAAACGTCTGAGACCTGCATCACTTCGGGCTTTCCTCCCACATTAAGCTGACACGCCGTGATATAACTGGAATACTGTTAAACTGCGTTAAACCAAACTCACTCACTCACTCACTCACTCATCTTCATGATTTGTGTGATGTGTACCGCCTTGTGACTGGAGCCCCGAATGGTATGTAATTATTGATTGCCACTCAAGTACAACAGGACTATATTGTTAAACAGTGACTGCAATGATAAGTATTTATTTTGCCATCTTCATTCACCCAAAAGCTGTGGAATTCAATGTATCCAAGATTGTTGATGATAATCAATGACCAATTATTGGTCTAGGTAATAATCTGTGACAGGTTTTCACTATCGCTAATGTTCACAATATTTGGATGATATGAACGATATCCAAATAGAAATAGTGATTATTATTGTTATCCGAGGATCTTTTTCAGACAGTGTTGATTGTCATCTGTTTATTTTTCTTGTGTGTGGGTGTGGGTTGGGACTCGGAGTTGAGTGGTGGGTGGGTGTGCGTTGGGAGTGGATTGCTTGGTTGGTTGGTTGGAGGGGGTGGGAGGGTGGGGGGGAACGCCCAACCAATGGATACTTAAACCTGGTGACAAAGTTAGTAAATACACAATGTAGTGTCATAAAGCCTAAATACACATCATGGTCCTTGAAAGAACGTATACAATAACTAAAGCACATGTTATCTTCATGGTAACTAAGGGGGCACGGGTGGCCCAGTCGTCTAAGGCGCCGCGATTCGCTGTGCAGACTTGCGTCCCTTGGGAATGTCAGAAACCTATGATTGTGGGTTCGAATCCCGTTTCACTCCAATTATGTTTCTAGGTTTGTCAGCACCATACCCGTACTTGTGGGTTTCACCCAAGTGGTAAACGTCTGAGACCTGCATCACTTCCGGCTTTCCTCCCACATTAAGCTGACACGCCGCGATATAACTGGAATACTGTTAAAAGCGGCGTAAAACCCAACTCACTAACTCACTCTTGGTAACTGAGGTGTGTGCTATTCCCTCCATATTCTCTCATGTTCATGTTTTTTAAGGTGTATGCTGTACGAGGTTGTTATTTTCCGGATATTTCTAATTGTTCTTTGTATAAACAAAGTGTTTTTATTTGGAATTGTGTAAAGTCACTCAACATCTGCTAAGTCGGCAGTTATGATTTCAATTTGTTTTGATTTTTGTCAGTTACATGGAATTAAGGACAAATATAATTATTCATCTTACACCATGGGGATTAAGTTATTAATAATCATTGTATCAAACATTTATAAGTTGATACATGTTTGCACGTTTAGATTTTATAAACCAATAACGTTTCAGTTCGCTATTGCACATGAAAAACTTAATGGGCATAAAAGGTGAAGGTTAATATTTAATTTATATTATGTGGGTTATAAATCATTATAAGTACAACGTATTTACATACCTTAATAACCCAGACATAGTGATACTTTTTAAGTATAATTAATAAGTAAGCTACATTACTGTACGACTTATAACTTATGAGTTCAATGCATGATATCGGATGCCCGATCAAGTATGTTATGCAACACAAACCGTTTTACTATTATTTGTGGTAACTGAGTTTAAAAATTTCAGTCCTGCTGTAACACATGGTAATTGTGTGTCTAATCAACGTTTTGATAACAATAACAATTATTCAAAACGTACCTCACATGTGGCAACTGCTCGATATCCTTGGACATGTATCGCATTTGAAAATGTGCTACTTTTCAAGTTTACATAATCTGCTTACAGGGAAAACGGGATCTCGCCGTGTTACATAACGGTCACACAGTGAAACATTATTATGAGAGGGCTACCGGTAGTAGTTTTTCGATGTTTCTGAATCGGGTACTGGGTTACGTTATAAACAAGTTATTGAAGTCACCCTCAGACAAGGGTTCTGTAAATAACTGTTTCCCTGTTCTTTCAGATTTATTTTCTCATCTGAGGTAATGGTAATTACCTCATTCTCAATTTTGCTTTTTATTTGTTTGTTCATTTTGGCTATTTAATGTTCACTTCAACAAAAAGAATTGCCATTTGACTTCATTATGTTCATATGCCAAGCTGGCGCTAATGTGTATTTTATGATACTTGTACGCTTGAATTTGTTGGAGACTACTGCTTTCCTGTGAACTCAGTTTATTCAATGGCAGCTGATATAGCACAATAAAGGCAACGGGGGCTCCTTTGCAATTTCTCTTCATACTAAACACGAATCAAAATTTATAATCTTCATACATTTTTTAACATTTTTTCTCTGCTTATATAATTCATCAGTTTCAATTTTCCTTTCAATACTGCTCCTCTGCTGTGGAGATGTTCATCTTAATCCTGGAGCCTTAATAGGCACAGATTTAAATATTATTCATCTAAATGTTCGTAGTATTAAAGGGGCACTGATCTAACGCATTTCCCCGGACTGGTTGTTGCCTTTGTTATTGTTTTTCCCCCGTGAGTACCCGGATGATACGCAACGCAACTGAGCGTGACCAGAGACTGGGCTACCGTCTGCAAGTACAGCTAAATAAACTTTGGAGGCTGGAGGCAATATTTGTTTTACGCATTTTTGAACACTGATTGGTTAACTGTGATCTATAAAGATTTCTTCAAAGGGCGCATCTTAATTAATTTCTTCAGCCTAAACAAACAGACAAAAAGAACGGTGGAGCTCATCGGATGTCGTCATTTGGAAATACCCCAGGCGGTTATAGTTTAATATAAAAAAAAGTATCCATGCAGTGAAAGCATTTTCGGATTTCGGATTGCGTCGATAATACGATTACTACTCCCTTGATGTCATCCACGTTTTCTGGTATAACCCTACACTTGTGTATTTGTCATCATTCACTTGATGCTCAGTTAATGAATTTATTACAGGTACAATTAGTGGTAGCACCACTTAGATTACCTGACAAAGGTTCCCATTTGGCATTTATTGTGTCTGGGGAAATTATTCAATCTAAATCCAGGTTTGAAGTGAGGTGAAATTTATGTTATGTAATATGCACGTGGCAGCCCAGCAAGAGGTGAATGATCGGTTGATTTACTTATTTTTGTAAATCAACGGATCGTTCCTAGTCATCAAAGGAATAACAGGAAATACGTTGATTGATTAATCACTGTTATCTTGCACAGTGGATATGTCAAAAGTGAGTGTTTACATGTCTAGGTTTACTAAAACAAAGGGAATACACTCATATCATGGCGTGAAGTGCTGATGTAAAAACAACATACTTTGTTCAAAGGGTTAACTGATAATACGTTGATTGATTGCTCATTGTTATCTATCACTCAATGGATTTTTTTAGGAACCGTGGACGTTATGAAAATAGTTGTCACGTGGGCTTTCTCAGCCGACCTTTGAGACTTGACACCTATGTGAAACACCTGAAACAATCTAAGTGATCAGTTGAGAAACGAACACGGGTTTTAATATTCCGAAACGATGTATATCTTGATTGTTACAGAGACACGTGACATCGAATAAATTTCTTTGTACAGCTAAAAAAATCTGTCCAGATTGATTTAGACGATCAAAAGGGCCTACAAACATCACAACAGATTATTATGTAGGATTAGAAGCCAAACAACACAGAAATGTACTTTTCAGTCTCTTGGTGATGACATTAAACATCAAAATGTTTGGAATTCGTTATCAAAATAATACAGATGGAAATGTTTTTCAGTCACTTTGTTAAATAACTGAATATTTAGGCGTTTAATAAATTTTAAAATGTTACACATTTTGATAAAAATATACACACTATCAAAAAGCAATGCTCAGGTGAAACTTTGTGTTGCAAGTCAAAATAGTGTAAACGAAAATCGCAAAATTACCAAGCAAGTGACTTATCAAAACTACGTCACCATTACCGATGCTACCCACAAAGATACTTACATTTCCTTATTATCTCGAAAAATGTATTTCATTTTGTTGATCAACGTGACCATATGCCCTTATTACTACCCATACAAGTGACTAATGCGCTTACGAATGGCGCAGCAGATGTCGTGAACTAGTCTATATTTCTGCTATACATCCGGGTACTCACTGGGAAAAAACAATAACAAAGGCAACAACCAGTCCCGGGGAATTGCGTTAGATCAGTGCCCCTTTAAAGACAAACTAGATGTCCTTGAAGTTGAACTTAGACATTATGATGTAATCTGCATATCTGAAACATGGTAACACATGGGTATACACGACAGCGACATAACTATTTCTGGTTGCCAGGTTCCATTTAGGAAAGACAGGTCAACTCATGGGGGTGGCGTAGCTATTTGAGTTAGAGATAATATGTATGTCAAATATATGGATCAGCTTCTTGTAGTTGGTCTAGGGGCAATATGAATACATGTTAAATGCAAAGCTCGTGATTATTTAATTGGTACTGTTTATCGTGCAGATAAGAGTGAAGCGTATTGGGAACTAATTGATCAATCAATAGGAAACACAGTCGATATGAATATGTACACTCTAATTGCAGAAGATTTTAATATAGATATACTTCGAGAGAATAATCAAAAATCGAATATTTGCAAATGGTTCATGAACTTTCACAAATTATTAGAGAACCTACCGGATGGGACTCAACCCAAAAAGTATGAGTATCTGTACTTTACTAAGAAAGTGTTATCCCAAATATAACATTTGTTACAATTTACCACTGTCTAAATGGCATTGAGTGTTCAGGGCAATTAGTGTCAGGTGGGTATTAGCACTTCCAGTTGTCTGTAACTTAATCAACTGAGTAGTGACGCCTTAGTCAGTAGTGCGCGTACTACCACACTGACTGCTATTCTACTTATCAAGTCAAAGTTTCCTTTTAACATGTCTCTGGTGACCAAGGAAATGTTTCTAGATAACAGGTTTTGTAATTAGGACTCCACTTATCAGATATAAAATAATGATAATCATATAGTACGCTTGCCAGGACCAAAGGAAAGTATCTACATAAGAGGTGAGGTGAAATTGGGTTTAATGTCGCGTCCAAGATTATTGCATCTATATAGTGAAATTCATGCACGTGTGTGTGTGTGTGTGGCTGCTTGTACTAGTCCGGACTGATACCAATTTATAGTGCTAGCACACTGAGATACCATGCCACAGTTTAACATGAATACCCCACTCAGACACAGTATACTGACTCCCAGCCGACCAGTCCTTGTTTTAGCCCCTTAATGCCGAGCGCCAGACAGGGTAACAACAAGTACCATCTTTTAACGTCTTTTGGTATGACGCGGCCGGGAATCAAACCTCGGATCTTCCGCTCTCCGGGCGGACGCTCTACCACTAGATCTACATAAGAGTTTTTTCAGCTTAAAATGTTTCAACTTAGTAAGAATTCACTGTACATTCTAGCTGTTTGATTGGCATTAGATTGGCGAGAAAGTAAGAAAACTCACATAATTGATAACAACTTCTGTTTTATTGCATAAAGCAATGCTTTGATGTAGATTCTTACACCATTATCAAACTGGATAACTACTTTTCACACTGTACTTTCATATTACTCAAAAGAAGTTAAGGACCACCATGACAGATTATCTACAGCAATATAAAAGAATCGGGGTGTCCTTATTGTCTGTTGAGTAATATATAACAGTCTGTCCCTCACCATGTCAGGGACCACCATCACAGATTATCTACAGCAATATGAAAGAATCGCGTAGTCCTTATTGTCTGTTGAGTCATATATAACAGTCTGTCCCTCAGCATGTCAGGGACCACAATAACAGATTATCTACAGCAATATGAAAGAATCGGGTAGTCCTTATCGTCTTTTGAGTAATATATAACAGTCCACAATAACCACAATAACAGATTATCTTTTGAGTAATACCGTATTCGACATAATAAGCGCCCCGCTCTAATAAGCGCCCACGGTGATATTTGCTAATATATTGGCAAGTGAAAAATCCCAATTGGCACCCCCTCCGATTGATCAATGTACACAAGACTTATTTTTTCACGTATAATATGCACTGGTGTGTTATATGCACCCTTAATCATGGGCAATTAAATTCTGGAAAAATATATCTGTCGTACATAAACATTTCAGACTGTCAGCATAAACCACGAAATTTATCTTTCAACTCTGTGTTTTTTTCCACCAAAATAATATTCTAATAAGAGCCACCCATTTCCAATTTTGGAGCGCCCTGAGCGCTTATTACATCGAATATGGTATATAACAGTGTGTCCCTCAGCCTATCAGGGACCACCATCACAGATTATCTACAGCAATATGAAAGAATCGGGTAGTCCTTATCGTCTTTTGAGTAATATATAAGTCTGTCCCTCAGCATGTCAAGGACAACTATCACAGATTATCTACAGCAATATGAAAGAATCGGGTAGTCCTTATCGTCTTTTGAGTAATATATAAGTCTGTCCCTCAGCATGTCAAGGACAACCATGACAGATTATCTACAGCAATATGAAAGAATCGGGTTGTCCTTATCGTCTGTTGAGTAATATATAAGTCTGTCCCTCAGCATGTCAAGGACAACCATGACAGATTATCTACAGCAATATGAAAGAATCGGGTTGTCCTTATCGTCTGTTGAGTAATATATAACAGTCTGTCCCTCAGCCTATCAGGGACCACCATCACAGTTTATCTACAGCAATATGAAAGAATCGGGTTGTCTTTATCGTCTGTTGAGTAATATATAACAGTCTGTCCCTCAGCCTATCAGGGACCACCATCACAGATTATCTACAGCAATATGAAAGAATCGGGTTGTCCTTATCGTCTGTTGAGTAATATATAACAGTCTGTCCCTCAGCGTGTCAGGGACCACCATCACAGATTATCTACAGCAATATGAAAGAATCGGGTTGTCCTTATCGTCTGTTGAGTAATATATAACAGTCTGTCCCTCAGCACATCAGTTCATCTGTCCGATGTTTAAAACATTCTGAACCAGGGCCCCCCATCATCACACTCCATTATATCACCATAAAGATGCATGTCTGAGTTGCTCTCAACAGCTTTTTCAGATTAGCAAGTTTAATGTGATAAATACATGCTCAGACTTGACGCTAATAAACTGAAACACTCTCTCTGTTTGAATATTTCATAACTGTCACTTGTCTTGCATTCACGGCGGAATTTCTTGAAGGTCTTTGTCAAGGTCTCTCAAGCCACTGTGTAGCGATGTGTCCCTCATCCGTGTTAGGATTGGATAATCGTGGGTTTAAATCCCAATTTGACCCTAATGTGATCCACGGCTTGTTGGCGGCGCCTCTGTACTCATGAGTATTAAATGCAAACATCTGTGGCTCCTCGATGTCAGGCATTAGCTCCTTCCCATTAAGTTGTCTTATTACGCCCCCTCCCACACACACACACTCTCAGCTGCAGAAAGGACAATCTGTCACAACTTTGCATCACTTCTATTGACTGAAGCTTTGTTAAAGGGCACCATTTTAAAATCATCAGTTATCTCGAAGATATATGACATTTCAAGCTGAACAGGTAAATGATAATAATGAAAACCAAACTTATTTTTTTAAGTTGTGTAGTGAAAGGTGACAGGTCTTAATAATAATGATGATGATGATGATGTTGATGATGATGATGATGATGATGATGATGATGATGATGATGATATGACATTTCAAGCTGAACAGGTTATTGATAATAATTAAGACCAAACTTATTTTTTTAAGTTGTGTGGTGAAAGGTGACAGGTCTTAATAATAATGATGATGACGATGATGATGACGATGATGATGATGATGATGATGATGATGATGATGACATTTCAAGCTGAACAGGTTATTGATAATAATTAAGACCAAACTTATTTTTTTAAGTTGTGTAGTGAAAGGTGACAGGTCTTAATAATAATAATAATGATGATGATGATGATGATGATGATATATAAAAAAATGATAATAAGAATAGTAATAATAGTATTCTAGTATGTGATCTGCTCCTCACTATGGGAAAGTGGGCAGTCGATGAGGGCGTCCAGCATATTCACCTACAAAGTACCACCGTGAACATCAGGTTTATAATTGGTCTTCGGATATCCATCCTTGTCATAAGAGACGATTCATGGGGTTGGGAGGTCAGGCTTGTGACTTGGATGATGCATACCATTGTATGCCAACTGCGTAGATAGTTGCTCATGATGTCAATCACTCAATCAAGACTTGACTATTGATAGTGGTATAATGATTAAATGATATAGGTGGAATATTGCGGAGTGCGGCATTAAACAACAAACAAAGGACAGCTACTAAGTAGAGGAACTTGGATCAAAACTGACACAATGCAAGTACAGCAAGTCCTGAATTATGCATCCTCTACATCTACATTTCGGTAAACTTGCACCAAACCCTGGATCCATTCCCGTGGTTCTTGTGATCGCAGATTACCTGCCCTTCATTTTCATTATCATTTGATGACCTATCAAAGGTCAACATAAGGAAGGGTAAGGGAGGTAACTCTTATTACCTGGAAACCAAAGCCAGTTTAAAGGGACATGGAGACATCCTTACCATCAAAAAGTCTTTGATCGCTTTCTTTAGCGTGTTTAATTTCTCGCAGACTCGATCATAATCAATAGGACTGGGCAACTTAACATTGAGACTAGTTTGTAACTCGCATTCTGATTGGTACGTTAGACCTAGTAGCGTAGCCAATCAATTGGCAACTGGAAATCAAGGGCGGGTAAATCAAGGGCGGGTAATTCAAGACTGGATCCAGGGGTTAGTGTAAGTTTATCGAAATGTGAACCCTCGAGATTTGGAGGATGTGAATTGTGACACCCATATACTTATTTACACCATGAGAGGGACCCTTCCTGATCGCAACACCCTCGACTGGCTTACAGCAGGAGGACTGCACCTTCCTTCACAATGGAGTTTCCCAGGGGAGTACGGGTCAGGCTGATAGGGTGACAGACTAAAAGCTCTGTGTAAATGTTTTATCCACGTGGGCTAAATGCTAGTTAGGCTGACACTCCTAGTAAGGGCCAGGCAATGTCTGGGTGATTAGTGGTGGAGTGTAGGTTGAAACTGTCAGACTTTCGAGATGCAAGTAATGTAATGATACAGTTGTGCTGTTTTGATAAAAATATAAAAAATGTAAAAGTTCCAAATGACTTGATTATGACTAAATACATAATAAAAGCATCTGTAAGTGCAAAATTATATTTCTTAATTCTTAATGTGATATACTTCCTTCAGTAATACTACTTCAGTAATAGATAGATATTTACCACGTTAGTAAAACCCACAAGCACAGGTATGGTGCTGACAAACATAGAAATATTATCAGAGTCTTCTAACAAGATAAGATATGTAGGGATATGAATTACAGTAAATGATTACCGTATTCGACGTAATAAACACACAGGGTGCTCTCAAAATTAGGAATAGGGGGCTCTTATTAGAATATTATTTTGGTGGAAAAAAACAGTAGAAAGATAAATTTTGTGGTTTATGCTGACAGCCTGAAATGTTTATGTACGACAGATATATTTTTCATGAATTTAATTGCCCATAATTAAGGGTGCATATAATACATGTCGAATAAATAAGTCTTCTGTACATTGATCAATTGGAAGGGGTGCTAATTGCGATTGTTCACTAGCCAATATATTAGCAAATATCACGGTGGGCGCTTATTAGAGTGGGGTGCTTATTACGTTGAATACGGTATACTATGTTCAAGAACTAGAGTTACGATGGTCTCATCCCTGAGACTATTGTACATCTAAGTTAAAGTATGGTGTTAGCGTTAAGGCTATCTCAGCCTATGTTAAAGTATGGGAGTTACGATGGTCTTAGTGCTAAGAGTATTGTATGTCTCTGTTAAAGTATGGGAGTTACGATGGTCTTAGCGTTAAGGCTTGTTCATCTATGTTAAAGTATGGAAGTTACGACGGTCTGAGTGCTACGACTATTGTATGTCTCTGTTAAAGTATGGGAGTTACCATGGTCTTAGTGCTAAGACTATTGTATGTCTCTGTTAAAGTATGGGAGTTACCATGGTCTTAGTGCTAAGACTATTGTATGTCTCTGTTAAAGTATGGGAGTTAAGATGGTCTTAGTGCTAAGACTATTGTATGTCTCTGTTAAAGTATGGGAGTTACGATGGTCTTAGTGCTAAGACTATTGTATGTCTCTGATAAAGTATGGGAGTTACGATGGTCTTAGTGCTAAGACTATTGTATTTCTCTGATAAAGTATGGGAGTTATAATGGTCTTAGTGCTAAGACTATTGCATGTTTCTGTTAAAGTATGGGAGTTACGATGGTCTTAGTGCTAAGACTATTGTATGTCTCTGTTAAAGTATGGGAGTTATAATGGTCTTAGTGCTAAGACTATTGCATGTTTCTGTTAAAGTATGGGAGTTATGATGGTGTTAGTGCTAGCGGGCCCAGGAATATGAAGGATTTGACTATATCATTCGTAAACATGTAACTGGAATGCCCAAAGGAATACCTAATGACATATTTAGTTTGTTTCACCAGATATATCCCCCATTTCAAACAAAGATTTCAATTTCTAATTTCCCCCATGAGAGTAATTTTTTAAGGAGGTATAGCAGAATACTTCACCTTGTTTCTCTGAAATTTTCCTCTAAAACACAAATACACAAAAACATTTCTATAATTTTCCTATTAGAAAAACAACAAAAGCCCAATGCATGTAACTCATATAATAATATTTTTTTTCAAATATTAAAAATGAATACAAAAAATATTTTTTATTAAAACAAATTGTCTGGAAATATTATTATTCTGTGAATCTTTTTTCAATTCCTCAACTGATTAAACACAATATCAAAAATGTTTTTTCAATGATATTCATCCACAGCATGAAAAATCTCTTAAATGACTGTTTAGATTTTTCAGATGTAAAGGTCAAAATACAAGACTGTAAGCAAACATGGCTACACGTTGCCAGTGTCTGAGAGCTGCCCTTTGCTGTGTTGCCTTGGCGCCAACGGTACCATTCTTCAGGTAATGGGTCCCGTTGACATTTCCTGTATATCTGCAGGGTAAATGACAGCATTTAGCTTCAGCCCATAATGGGCCAGCTTCTTGTAGCAGGTCATTTCAAAGGATGTTAATAGACCCATACTTCCCTTTTCGTTCAGCCACAATAGCCCTTAATAGAGTGTGGGATCCATTGGTGCGTCTTTACCTTACCGAATTTGTCAACACCAACATACAACAAAAGAGTGTTCAGCGTTTTGTGTAGTATTGGACTTGTAACGATGCTGATTGTGAAAAGATTTACATTGTGTGTATGTGAAGTTTGTTTCTGTGGAATCACCATCAGTTGGTTTGTCATTATCATACAAAAGCTACACCGATTCACTGATGTGTTCTTATACTAAACATGACACCTTTTAGATATATTTTTGTGACTATCCCATTGTACACAATGTTACTAATTGACCAAAAATAGACACTGTCTTGCTGAAATTGAAACAGACAAGTCCAAGGCCATATGAATAATGAGACATTAAACTTGCTTAATATTGGACAATTGAAAAATCTAAAAAGTGCTGTTTCAAAAGAGGATTACAGTCACACACTGATGTGTCAAACTTATGGCTGACTCCAAGTAAAAGCTTACCCTGCATATGTCTTCTTTAAGCATCATTTTTGGTTGTGTCCAACGTCGGATAAGCCGAAATATTGAAATAAGTATATAAAAATGTTTATACTTCGAACATTTTTGCTTGTATATTTTGGTGTTAATTTTTAGACAGGAGTAAACCACACTTTTCAATCATAATTTAATCACCAAATTGAATAATATATTGAAGGAATGAGTGAAATATCATGATATAACATTTATGCTAAGTTTTCCTATAATAATTAGATCCACATCAAGTGCTTTTATGAGTTATCATGGTGTAATATTTATACATCATTTCATATAATAGTTTAGCAAGTAATACTTATCATCAGGTAAAATGCATATATAAAATATCAGTAGTTTCAGTTATAGCTTTTTAGATAGATGCTAGCCTAAGGTAATGGGAGCGCATATTATCATGATATAACATTTATACTAAGTTTTCCTATAATAATTAGATCCACATCAAGTGCTTTTATGAGTTATCATGGTGTAATATTTATACATCATGATAACTCATAAAAGCACTTGATGTGGATCTAATTATTATAGGAAAACTTGTTATAAATGTTATATCATGATAGCAATATGTGACAAGACAGCAAGGTAAAACTAAACAAACCAATGAGTGAGTGAGTTTGATTTTACGTAGCTTTTAGCAATATTCCAGCAATATCACGGCGGGGGGACACCAGAAATGGGCTTCACACATTGTACCCATGTCGGGAATCGAACCCGGGTCTTCGGCGTGATAAGCGACTAGGCTACCCGACCGCCCCCTAAACAAACCAATAACCCAAGGGAAGGAACATCGGAGAAGTACTTAATGTGATACTGTGATACTTGCCAAAATCCCACTATCTATAGTCTCAAAATCAGCGCCCAGAAAGATCTGAAAGATTTTCTCACGATCACTACTTCTGTGAGCATAATCACACATCATGATGCTCACTCATTGGTCGCCTAGTGGCTAAAGATTCAGCTCAACACGCCAACATTGAGTCACAAAATGGGTACAATATGTGAAACCAGTTCTGGGCATTCCACTCTCTGCTTGGATAGTGCTAGTTTTTCATTTAGTTTTCAAGCCGACAGACACAAAAGACACCTGAAATTAGAAAAAAAATATAAGGACTTTTGACGATTTTCTTTTGGACTGACTGTTTTTCAAACAGGTGAAATAAAAAAAAACTTTCATCACTGTTGTTTATAAGAAATAGTGAATGATACATATCAATTCAATTCTTTATTCATGTACATGTGTAGGCCAGCGGCCCATGGTACAATATTCGGTCCATCATTAACATTTATAGGCTTAGTGTTTGGAGTCTAACATTCATAGCATGGTATATAAAAGTTGCAACATTTCTAATTACAGTTTCATTGTTTACCGCCATAAGCATATTGAATTTAGCAAGAGTAGGATGTACAAAATACTTCTGTGGTAAATACTGAAGACGAAGTTCATCATAAGCGTTACAAATTAATAAAAAATGATATTCATTCTCAACATATCTTTGGTTGCAACTATTGCACAATCTCTGCTCTCGTGGAGTATTAACATATCTACCAGTCTCAATATGGAGAGTGTGGGAGCTACAGTGAAACTGGGCTAGTGCAACACGAAATTTGTTGATAGTGATAGCAGACAAATACAACTCTAGACTAAATGAATTTTTGAAAAGTGTATAATGGAACATTTTAGAACTATTTGCTAAAGACATATAAAAATCTTTAATCTTTAAAAAAACCGATCAAGTATCTTTCAGTACCCTGCCATCTTAAAACTTGTTTGGTTTTCATTCACTAGTAGCAGTATAATCTGGAAATCGATTTTTGAAATATTTTTTTCCGATCACCTATATTGAATTTTAGGCCAACTGTAAACCAACTAGTTAAAAATATAAGGCCTAAAGGAGGTTTAAAGCTGCACTCTCGATTCATAAATACAATTTATTTGTCTTTATACATGTTCAATGACATACAGACAGACAGTACTTTACAGCCTGGAGCCCATTTTCGTACTATTTTTAGACTTTGTAATTTTGTTTATTTGTGAAACTGTGACATTGTGTAATTCAGTAAATCCTTAAAAGTTAATTAATAGAGAAGTTTGAATCAAACTTAAGTACCTGTGAGCATTTAGAGCTGAAATGGGATTTAACATTGTGTTCGAGATTTTGGGCATGTGTGTGTGTGATAGGGCTGGGACGGGTAACTCGGGTACTCGGGAACCCCGGGTCGGGTGGGTACTGAGTAGGACCCGGGTACCCACAGGACTACCCGGACCCGTGGTTAGTTACGTGAAATATTGTTTAATCATAAAATAGAAACGTGCATGCATGTGTGTGTTAGTGTGTGTATGTGCGTGTGTGTTGTGCTTGTACTAGTCCAGACTAATGCTGATTTTATAGTTCACTGAAACCATGCCGCAGTTTTAACATGAATACCCCACCCACATTCAGTGTACTGACGCCAAACCAACCAGTAGTTGTCCCTTTAATGCAAAGCACAGGCAGGGTAACAACAAGTACCATCTTTTAACATCTTTTGGTATGACACGGCCAGGATCAAATCACCAAACATTTAGAAGTTGGAAGAAAACATGCTACTTTCATGGATATTGTATTAAACTTTTCAGACTAACGCAAATAGCAAATGAACATGGCTGTAGCTGAACTATGAACTATGCTCCGATTGGTGATTCACAGCTGGCTCATTTTCAGCACCTAATGAACTCATTTAGAATGTCCAGACTTTCCAATCTGTGGCAGTTTCTAAACTCTCTGTGGCAGGGGTTAATTGTTTCAACTGTAAGTAATCCTGTTTAACTGTGAGGGTAATTACATGGTGACATTCCTTCCTTGTCCCGCACCTGCTGATGGTATTGACGTAAACACACACGGATTTAATAACAGACCTGAGGAACAGGAGGATCAGCAGCAAGTGATCCACGAAAATAAACGGGACTATTTTCGTCTGTTTCAGACCAGACAGATGGTTAATTGCCCAAAGATCTTGTGTGTACTTAAACATGTCTCAACTCAACAGATTCTTGGTCTTGAAAGGGCAAGAGTTTCAATCTTTATTCTTGTCATTTGTTTCATATGTAATGCAAAAGTACTGGCTGTTAAGTAGAGGGGCACTCCCTGCACAGTTAGCAGATAAAATTAGATCCACAAATCTTTGAAGATTAGATCTCTACACATCAAAAAGATGATGTTGACCTCAACAGAGTTTTCAATGTCAGTGTTTGTTTATGTTTTATTTGAGAAGCCAATACGTCATTTTTTACCTTATGTAACAGTGAGGTGAGGTGAAATGGGGTTTGATGTCACATTCAAGATTATTGTACTTATATACAGTCAAGTCCCGTTAATCCGACATTGTTGGTTGCATATGATTATGTCGGATTAACGAGTATGTCTGATAAATGGAATTAGGTAGTATCAACGTTCGTGATCGAAAATTGGACATCCTGTCAGTAATTTCATTGGTCGGTCAAAGTTCGCGAAAGGTCGTTCTGACGTGACCTGTAATGGGATGTCTTAAGCGGTAGCAAGAACTTGTATTCGATTTTAATGAGATTGAGGTAATTTAGGCATGTGATTAATCCTGTTTTGTGTATTTAAAAAATTATTTGTTTATTGTTAAGCAAGTTTATCTCTGCAGCCGTTGAAATATGCAGCTACTCGCCGACTCGTCTTGCATCAAAACACAGGTCTGTGTACTCGCAGGCAGATGACCACGGAGTACGCTGATCACTGTGTCGGATTAACGAGACCAATTAATGAGTGATTTCAGCATTTCGTTGCAAATTAGGTGTGTCGGAGTCGGGAGTGCGAGACTGTCAGATTAACGGGTCTGAATAGCACTGATTAAATCGGTTCCCATCATTTGTGTCGGATAAAGCCGATTGTCGGATAAAGCCGATTGTCGGATAAACGAGTGTCGGATTAATGAGACTTGACTGTAGCTGCATACATGCAATTGTCAGTGTAGCTGTTTGTACTACTCCGACTAATGCGTTTTAATATTGCTAGCCCACTGAGACACCATGCCACAGTTTATCTGCCCATCATGTGAACCGCCAACCTTACACTCTCAATGCTCCATACAGATATACTGGTGGTTAAATAGAGGGGCACTCCCAGCATAGTACCAGATAAAAAATAGATCCACTAATCATTGAAGAATAGATCACGACACATCAGAAGAATGTTGCTGATCAAAGACTTAGCTTAAATCTATGGAGCTTGGTTTACAGTTCAATTTGACCAATTAATAACTGAATCTATTTTGAAGAACATGCAAGGATATGATTTTTAAAATTTTAATTGATTGTTCCCAAAATATGAACCACGACCATCCTCAATATATCTGAAAACCAAGAACTATAAAAATACGGGATCGGTGGTCAGGCTTGGTTGATGTATGTCATCGTATCCAATTTGCGTTGAGTAGGGCCAAACAATCCAGTGATTGATATCATAAGCACTGATCGACGCAACTGGGATCCGATGACATGTATCAACCATGTCAGTGAATCGAAGCACCCATCAAGCATGGGTTGCTGAAGACCAATTCTAACCCGGATCTTGATCACTAGAAAGTTGCATGGTTTGACTCAAAGCGACCTGTGAAGATCCCGGGTAGAATAGGTCTTAAGCAACCCATTCTTGCCGTAAAAGGGGACTATGCTTGTAGTAAGAGACGACCAACAGGATCGGGTGGCTAGGTTCGCTGACTTGGTTGAAGCATGTCATCATATTCCAATTGCATGGATCAATGATTGTCTGGTCCAGACTCGATTATTTACAGACCGCTGTCATATAGCTGGAATATTGCCGATTGCGGCGTTAAACAACAAACAAACATACATGACCTTTAACTGACAAATATTGATGGCAATCAACTTGACCCATGTGTGATGAGCTTCCATCCAACATCCATGTTCTTGAAAACCATCAATCTTTCTTAATTCATCATCCACAAACCAGAATAACATCTGCCATACAAATGCAAAAATTAATCAAAGTAACAATTAGCGTTTCTAAGACAACGATTAGTCTTACAATACTTATTTTTGTGGAAAACATGCCCCAAATGACTTCAGTTATATGTTTTTCTTACTCTGATATAGCTAATTATCAAACATGATACGTATTTATCTTCATCAGTGACTAGCAAAAGAAAAACTATTGATAGCCATTGGTACTAGTAATATAGTCCTTGCCACTGCCCAATAGTTAAGGTATCATAAGGACAATAGTAGAGATTTGCCATTTTAAGGGTTTTTCCATGGTTCATTATAAAGACTAGTGGACTAAACATGTTCGTTAATATGTTCTAAAAATACAACAATTTTTGTTTGGATTTTCATCCTGAAGCAGAGTGAGTGAGTGAGTTGGGTTTAACCCCGCTTTTAACAGTATTCCAGTTATATCGCGGCGTGTCAGCTTAATGTGGGAGGAAATCCCGAAGTGATGCATGTCTGAGACATTTACAACTTCGGTGAAACCCACGAGCACGGGTATAGTGCTGACAAACCTAGAAACATAATTGGGCGAACTGGGATTCGAACCCACAATCAGAGGATTCTGGCGTGCCCAAGGGACGCAACTCTGCATAGCGAATCTAAGCTCCTTTGATGACTGGGCCACCCATGCCCCCCTGAAGCAGAAAGTGGCAGAGCTGAGATTCCATCTTGTAGAAGTTGTACTGGTTACTTTGAAAAAAATGGTAAGGAAAGAAGGATATGCAAATATGCCACAAAGCACTTATACAGAAGCTTGCCTTAATCAGTTCTCTGGGCACATAGACAATTGACAGAGGGGGCACCTATTAAAACCATGAAACAATGTAATATTAAGTTACAAATAGTGACAAACCTTGAATTCTGGTGCATTTGGGGCAGCAATTGTGAAAGTTTTAAAAACTAACCCTTTTGCTACATTTAGAATTCACACAAAGAGTCATGCTGCTAAGACTAGGTTTTATTGAAGAAATTGGATTAAAACAAAAATGATTATTAAAAAAAAATTTTTTACATATTTTGTAGTCATCATTGGTGGGAACACATGCGTGCACACCGTCAGCTTCATCAGCCCATCTGTTTTAAATACGTGGAGGTTGACATTACCATGGATACAGGAAAACAGGTTCAAGAATCATGAAAATAACTAATTCCATATTTTGTATTTACCCTTAAGATTGCGGCATCTAAGGGGATTGTTGGTCAGACTGGCTGACTTGGTTGATGCATGTCATTGCATCCAATTGCCTTGATCGATGCTCATAATGTCAATCTCTAGATTTTCTTGTCCAGACTAGATTATTTACAGACCACTGTCATATGGCTGGAATATTGCTGAGTGTGGTGTTAAAAAACAAACAAACAAACAATAAGACAAGATGAGATTTTGTCTTAAATTGGGCATTACATAGCTTATATAAACGAATATCTTTAGTCTAAGACAAAATTTGATCTTAAAACTTTAAACTGACCCTAAAAAAACTAAAGATAAAACTTGAAGCCAAAAACATGGCAGAGGTTGTTCTTCACATTGATCTGTTCTAAACAGCCTTGATTGTAAACAAGGGAATTCATATATTCAGAGAAGACATTCAGAGATCATCTCAAGATCTGTATAATGATGAACAACTTTTTGAGAGAAACAGATTCATTACATTTTCTCACTTGGGTTCTCTTCCATGAAAACAAGAAGTCAGGGTTGGCACCCTAAACTTTAAATCTGATTTTAATACTACATTCATGATATTTGCAACAGCTTACGGATATACTTTAAGATTATTTGGGGGGGGCACGTGTGGCCCAGTCATCTAAGGCGCAGCGATTCGCTGTGCAGAGTTGCGTCCCTTGGGCACGCCAGAAACCTATGATTGTGGGTTCGAATCCGGTTCGCCCCGATTATGTTTCTAGGTTTGTCAGCACCATACCCTTGCTCGTGGGTTTCACCGAAGTGGTAAATGTCTGAGACCTGCGTCAGGCTTTCCTCCCACATTAAGGTGACACGCCGCGATATAACTGGAATACTGTTAAAAGCGGCGTTAAACCCAACTCACTCACTCACTAAGATTATTTTTGAAAAACAGATTTATTTTGAGTTACATGGTTGTCGTGTATAACTGACTGAGGACAATAAAGTACCCTTTATCAAATCATTATCTGAAATGAATAAATCTAACAACAGTTCCAACATCACTATGTGTATGAAGACTTGATTTATTATTTTATTTTATTTTTATGAGACTTACTGCACACAGGGGCTTGTAAGGCAAACATTAGCAGCAAGATACAGCCGAGAGCCGCGTTGATGTGATATAGGGTCGTCTTAACTGTAGGACCCCATCGCGGCGCTCGGCTACAAGATATGGGGTCACTAGGGGTGTCATATTTCTTTCAGTACTTTGACACCGGTAGTTGAAATATATCTTGCTGCTGATTTTTGCGTTACAAGCTTTTCTTGGACTATGACGTACGCTGGTAGCGACAGTATATCTTGCCGCTAATCTTTGCGTTACAAGCCCCTAAGGTGCATGTATGTATTCAGGTGGGACAATTTATGTATTCAAGGAGTTATCTTTCAGTTGATACAAAATAGCCAAGAGCGAGTACGTTTTGCGCTGCTTTTGGCAATATTCCAGTAACATCTAACGCCTTTAACAATTCACCAGAGTGGGAGAAGAGCGATCATACTTCTCATTTGGCGCATCGTCTAGATATTTTCAAGCCGCTTCATACAGTATCTTGCCAGGCAAGCGGCTAGGAATGTGTCACGGCCCTTGTGGGTGTCGAGCACGTGAGCGTCTCGTGAACGGGAGAAAGATAAAATAAAACTTACCATAACAAAAAGCTGCGCGCCTCAGTCTCCGGTGGCCGGTGCGTAACGACATAAACATCCTTCCATCAGACGTATTTGGCGGTGTCGCCTCAAAATGAACCCTGTGTCGGGAAGAAGTATTTCGGAATACCGACGGCGTTTGGAAAGAACTTAATTCACTGGGTTTCGTATAAATAAACAAATAAAAATATATCTTTTTATAACCCATGTTGCCAAAGGATACATGTGTAATAAATTGTATGCTTTTACCCCTACATATCAATTCCTTCGGTGAAAATTTTATTGTTGATATAGCAAAAATATAACACAGTCCTAAGTCATGTTTATAAGGATTCGTTAAGATAAGTTAAACACAGTTCGTTTATCAATTGTACCACAAAACTGGGAAATACTCCTTTCTAAGTGGTCAATCAGAAGTATCAAATCACAATAACAACTGAATGAAATAGTCGAATTGACGGGGGAGGACTGCCAATAAATATGTACGACACAATTTCCATTTGCGGTTAATTGTTTGGGAATCATGCATAGTATTGCGTAAACTTTAGAGTCGAGGGATCAAGACATTTCATCACTTGCCTTGGCCGACCAAGACTTGCCCAAGTCTCTAAGGCAATAATTATTAGTTTAAATCATAATTTCTAAATTATATAAATAATAAGAACAAGTTGCCTCTATAAGAGACCGGAGTCCTTAGATGTAGACTTGCCTGTTAGAAGGATAGAATTTATACACATCCATGGACTTTTCCTTCAGTAAAGCCTTGGAGCAAGGCTATGGTTCAACCCAGCCTCAACCGAAAGTGGAAGGGGGTTTCTTTAAATCAGATATTTAAGCGTGTATTACCGAAGCCTTTTAGGGCCATTATTTTTATAATAAGTTGAAATTTCAAGATACATACTTAGAATCTTGAAATTTCAAGATACTAAGTTTAAAATTCAAGTTACATACTAGGTTGAATTTCAAGATAATCGTCTTGAAATTTCAAGAAAATAACTTGAAATTTCAACTTAGTATCTTGAAATTTCAAGATTCTAAGTATATATCTTGAAATTTCAAGATATTAAGTTAAAATTTCAAGATACTAAATTGAAATTTCAAGATAGTATCGAAAAGAATTAAAAAAACAAATGGCCCTAAAAGGCTTCCGTAGTGTTTTGACACCTCCGATAGTGCTATAGTTCCTGTGATGTCCCGACACATGCCGCAAAGCCCCAATTGGGATTCAGGGTGAGTCTGGTCCAGACTCGATTATTTACAAGTCAATGTCATTCAGCTGAAATATTGATGAGTGTGGCGTTAAACAACAAACAAACATAATACAAACAGATCTCAACAGACGCCTCTTTCCGTTTACCTATTGGTTAATACGTTCTCTCGTCACTTCGAATTGAGTGAGTGAGTGAGTTTGGTTTTACGCCGCTTTAAGCCATAATCTATATTTCACGGCGGCATTGCTGAGTGCGGCGTTAAACGTGCAAAAATTTACACAGCAAACCGGTTGCATGTAATATGCATATTTTTAAAAGACATTTGAAAAATCATGTCCGATTATGCTCAGTTCAGACACAAAAAGTCTGTATGCTTCTCGGTCTGGACCCACTTGCACAAAGCGATCTTAGCGCTAAGATGATCTTAACTCCAATACTTTAACATAGGCTTACAATAGTCTTAGTGCTAAGATCGCTTTGTGCAAGTGTGCCCTGGTGTCTAGTTTCAGTCTAGAGGCGGTGAGGTAGCTTAGTGGTTAAAGCGCTCGGTCGTCACGCCGAAAGCCCGGTTCGATTACCCCCACAGGTACAATGTGTGAAACCATTTCTGGTGTCCACCGCGTGATATTACTGGAATATTGCTAAAAGCGGCGTAAAACCATACTCACTCACTCAGTCAGTTTCAGTCTAGGACTAGATGATGTTAACCGCGCCATGTTTATAATGGATGCATTGTCAACGTAATTTGGGTAATTATCTCATAGATGCATATACATAATATAAATGTCTGTTGCAGACAAGAATAATAATATTTTATTAGTCTCACGTGCTGTAACTTATTATCACAGGAGGTATAGGTAGGAGATGTGCAACTCCCGGCAGCACAGTCCACTAGTTACATAATAATGCAGCCATTAATATATATTGCCAAGTTTGAAATTAATATATACAAGCCACCAGATGTGACATCGCCATAATAATAGCATAATAATTGCTGAAGACAAACTCTAACTCGGATCTTCACGGATCCCAGATCTCATAGAAAAAAAATGGGAAGGAAATAAGACTGACTTGCATCAAACAAAAACTTGCTAGAACTTCCTTTTAGCCACAGGAACTCGATGATAGCGTGTATTGCATAATATATTCGTCTAGAAAAAAATTCACACCCCTCTATATACATATAGACTATATATATAGAGGGATGTGAATTTTTTTTCTATACGAATATATTATACTATGAACGCTATCATCGAGTTCCTGTGCTTTTAGCCTGTGCCTGGTACCCCTTTAAACAAGAAGTCATTCCCTTTTATTTTATCGTTATCGGATGACTCCTTGAAATTATCGTAGAAGGAGGTTGTCACCACTTCAGATAGACGAGGTGACGTGGCTGGTCGGCGTTCTCATCCTATGGTTATATATATTAATGTGTGGCGCGGTCCAACTTTTGCCTGGCTGTACGTGTGCCGCGATATATTTATAAATTAGTCAGCACGAGAATGGATCAATACCGCTATCAGCGTTCTGTGCACGTGAGCAATGACAGTGGCATGACACCGTGTGTACCGTGCCAGTCCTCGCGTGAGAATGACTGGACACTTGATACAGTATCTACATCGCAACATCATCTAGTCCTGATGTGTGTCCTTGGGGCACGTGTATTCTCATGTCATTTTCTTATCACTGATATATATATTATTACATGGCAGTATTAACATGGTGAAATCACTGCTTTAGCTTCACTTCTTTACAGTTGTTTGTTTTCTGTCTGTCTGTCTGTCTGAGAGAGAGAGTGCACACACGCTGGCTTATGAGAGAGAGAGAGAGAGAGAGAGAGAGAGAGAGAGAGAGAGAGAGAGAGAGAGAACAAACTCTATATTACACACACGCAGGAACACGACAGTTCATGAGAGAGAGAGAGGGTGGGGTGGGAACCAAACTCTATAGTGCACACTTGCATGATTATGAGAGAGAGAGAGAGAGAGAGAGAGAGAGAGAGAGAGAGAGAGAGACCAAACTCTATATTACACACACGCAGGATCACGACAGTTCATGAGAGAGAGGGTGGGGTGGGAACCAAACTCTATAGTGCACACATGCAGGCTTATGAGAGAGAGAGAGAGAGAGAGAGAGAGAGAGAGAGAGAGAGAGAGAGAGAGAGAGAGAGAGAGAGAGAGAGAGAGAGAACAAACTCTATATTACACACACGCAGGAACACGACAGTTCATGAGAGAGAGAGAGGGTGGGGTGGGAACCAAACTCTATAGTGCACACTTGCATGATTATGAGAGAGAGAGAGAGAGAGAGAGAGAGACCAAACTCTTTATTACACACACGCAGGAACACGACAGTTCATGAGAGAGAGGGTGGGGTGGGAACCAAACTCTATAGTGCACACATGCAGGCTTATGAGAGAGAGAGAGAGAGAGAGAGAGAGAGAGAGAGAGAGAGAGAGAGAGAGAGAGAGAGAGAGAGAGAGAGAGAGAGACCAAACTCTATATTACACACACGCAGGAACACGAAAGCTTATCAAATCCGTTCGACCCAGAGTTCAACGACATGCAGAGGGTCCAGAGTCGACCTGGTGCCTGGTTACGGGTACTCACAGCTTACGGGGGAACACGCGAGCAGGCCGTGTGAGAGGCGAACGAGGGCACGAGAGGTGTGGGGGTGTATTGGGACCTGCACTCACGTTATGGGCGGGGCTATACTCGGCGCAAAGCCACAAACTATTCATGACCTGAACTATAATACTAATCGATAAATGTAACAAATGGGATGGCTGGATCTCATGAATTGACATGGATTATGCTGCAAAGAGACAAATGTGTTGCCGAAGTTTGATAATCTAACGTAGATCCTGTATTCAACGTATAGGACGTCGACCGTGAAAACCGGTGCGTTTGTGGGCATGAACCCTGTGAAAATTATGTACGCAGACCAAGGATTAATATTAAAGAGAGCAAAGCGGTTGTTGTTTCAATCTGAGACCATAAAATAAATCTATTTTATGGTCTCTGGTTCAATTACGTTGTGTTGTGTTAAAAAAAGGTCTAACCTGGGTGTTCCCGAAAAAAAATTCGTGAAATTTAATAAAGCATTTACGGTATATTTTGACACACGGTTGGATAAACCGCATGCTCATTGAGACAATGCTGTTGGCGGCACCAGCCGACACACCTATATCTGTCTCACATTACAGCGTCTATATAGACTGGATCGAGTAGAGACACCCGCAAACAATTTTACGAATGGAGAACCTCGCTATAACGCGATATGTGTTCCTGGCCGTATCGTTGGAAGAAAACAGTGGGGTATTAATCCTCTTTTTATGATGTTTACGGTTGGTTTAGCAGCAGAGCCGAGTTATTGGGCATGTCATAGGTTATTGCAAATACCACACCCCTTTTGGGGTGCTTTCAAGACCATGCCCCAGCCCTGGCTCGGTTAAAACAAGACTTGCAGCCAGATCCGCTATCTGCCGTAGATTTCTAGACTAACATAGTCTCTGAAAGGAACATATCGTACAGAAAAAACAGTTGCTCAGCTATCTTAATAAAAATATAATAAAAAGGGAGCCCAGTGATTCTCTCCATTTTCAGATACTGCCAAACATTATAGACTTGCATGGGCTGTAGTTGATATATTTGTATCAGGGTCTGTAAGACAGACTAGTAGATCTCCTAAAGCCAAATAGATGTAATAGCGAAGGCCAAATTAACCCTATTTCTGAGAGATGGTTAGCTACTCGAACGTATATAAACAGAGCATTCAAAGAAATTCTATCAATTTCTAAAAATCCAAAATAATATATGAATACTAAACCAAGAAATCTTATCAATACAAAAACAGAAAATTGATCAATACTAAAACTCACAATATATATGTGTACCCTCCTCACACACGTGAGTCCCAAAGAGGGACAGGTCAGCCGAAATTGCTGAGGCAGAAGGCGACCTATGAAACACCTAAAGCAGCAGCAGCAGCAGCAGCAGCAACAACAACAACAACAACAACAACAACAACAACAACAACAACAACAACAGATCCTGGCTAAGCATTGCTCCCCCAATATTCCGGTTATATGACGGCGACCTAAAACAACTGAGCCAGGACCAATCAGGCTAGTGAACAATATTATGAGCAACGTCTCCCGCCGTCGGGGTGCGATGACACGCCATGAAACAAGTCAACAAGCATGACATAAAATCGTCCATTATACGACAAGCGTTTGTATAGGAAGAAGAAGAAGGGAGGAAAAACGTCTTTGAAAGGCATTTAGAAGTGATACACATAAGGAAGAGAATATATGGATGTCAACTTCTTTATTATGAGGAACACAACGTTTCGGAGTATATGCTTACTCCTTCATCGGGTGAATGAATGCCATGAGACAGAGAGCATATGTACATGTAAGGTTACATCTTGTGTCACGTGTTGTGTGAACAGTAACGTACGATACAAATAACTATAAGATATACCACATCAGGCCCTTATGCCGAAAAGTCACATTGGACAATAAAACACTTTAAATAAAATATAAGTAAAAGTTGTTAAGTCAACTGTAACATTGATGACAACGCCAATGGAGGCACGACCTAGTCTAGCCCGGAAACCCTATGGGTCCTTCACTGAACCTACTCACGTGATTTAGAGTTGTTTTTCGACTGAGGCATTAATATTCAAGCTTTTAAGGTGAGGTGAATTGGGGTTTATCGTCGCGACCAAGATTATTGCACTTATATAGCGACGTGTACACGTGTGTGTGTGTGTGTGTGTGTGCTTGTACCTGCCTAGACTAATGCCATATTGATAGCGCTAGCCCTCTGAGATACCATGCCGCAGTTTAACATTGATACCCCACTCAGACACAGAATACTGACTCCGAGACAACCAGTCCTTGTTTTAGCCCCTTGATGCTGAGCGCCAGGCAGGGTAACAGCAAGTACTATTACTTAACGTTTTTTGGTGTGACGCGGCCGGGGATCGAACCCCGGACCTTCCGCTTTCCAGGCGGACGCTCTACCACTAGACCACGGATCGAGTGAGTGAGTGAGTATGGTTTTACGCCGCTTTTAGCACTATTCCAGCAATATCATGGCGGGGGACACCAGAAATGGGCTTCACACATTATACCCATGTCGGGAATCGAACCCGGGTCTTCGGCGTGACGTGCGAACGCTTTAACCACTAGGCTACCCGACCACGGATCGAAGCTCTCTAAAGGCCACATGATGTCTTTTAGGTGTCTGATCGTGATTCCAGGCTTCCACATGTTGAGTGAGTAGTCGGTCTGTAACCCTGTTCATTTATTCAAATCAATCAGATAATTTATATCTCATGAATACTCTGAATATGGAAACCCGAGTGGAGCCAAGAGCTGTTGAATTATTTACCTGGGAGTGGGCAACCTCGTTTATCCAGTATTATATCTCCGTTCTTTCTTGAAAAGAGATTTCCTTTTTTCATAGATTGAAGATTTCTAAATTTCGAAAGTTAAACTTACCCCGCGGTATTTTACGCAAATACGCAGCTCATATAGCTCTGTAATCTGATGTTAAGGACGTTTTGTACATGGTTGTTTAAACATTGCCCAACCCTTCTAACATTAACTGAAAATATGAAAACCACAACAAACAGATTAACCTCTATGATTTTTGTCATTATATATATAATGCATACAAATTAATAACTTGTTGGAATTGAAACATATATACATCTCAGCCCAATGCTGCAAGCCACCGGTATTAGCAGCTGGTACATGGCTACATAAACACAGTACTTATAACATGAATATTTACATACCGTATTCGACGTAATAAGCGCCCAGGGCGCTCTCAAAATTATAAATAGGGGGCTTTTATTAGAATATTATTTTGGTGGGGAAAAACAGAGTTGGAAGATCGTAGGTTTCGTGGTTTATGCTGACAGCCTGAAATGTTTACATACGACAGATATATTTTTTCTAGAATGTAATTGCCCATCATTAAGGGTGCATATAACACACGAGTGCATATTATACACGAATAAATAAGTCCTGGGTACATTAATCAATCGGAAAGGGGTGCTGATTGGGATTGTTCACTAGCCAATATATTTGCAAATATCGCCATGGGCGCTTATTACGTCGAATACGGTAATGGTTATTCAATCGGTATTTGACTAGGCCTCCAATAGACTTTACATGCTAACCAAATCAAACATTCTAGGTATGTCGTTCTCTGTGTGTGTGTGTGTGTGTGTGTGTGTGTGTGTGTGTGTGTAGTTCGAAGACTTGGTTGGTTGCATGTCATTGTATCTCAGTTGCATGAATCAATGCTCATTATGTTAATCACTGGATTGTCTGGTCCAGCTCGAGTATTTTCAGACTAACGTCTTATAGCTGGAATAGTGATGACTGCGGCATTAAACAACAAACAAAACATAACACTGCAATTGTATCCATTAGTTCTGATTATATTACATCAGCGGCATAATTCGGATTCATAAGTCTAGGCAGTATTTCAAAGGTGAATTAATAATAAATTTCGTGGGAAACGTGTTTATAACTTCATTGAATGACAAAGTATTTGAACAAATGTGTGTGTTTATAATTTATTAACGGAATCTAGCATCCATACAAAGAGCACGTTTGTGATTACGCTCCCACGGGAATTCAGGATCGGTAAAGGGGCGGTCGGATAGCCTAGTGGTTAAAGCGTTCGCTCGTCACGCCGAAGACCCGGGTTCGATTCCCGACATGGGTACAATGTGTGAAGCCCATTTCTGGTGTCCCCCGCCGTGATATTGCTGGAATATTGATAAAAGCGGCGTAAAACCATACTCACTCACGCACTCAGGATCGGTAAAGGTCCCTACCGTATTTCCTCAAATAAAATGCCGGTTTCGAATAAATGCCGGGGTCTCGATTTAACTCCGGGCCATGATTAAACGCCGGGTAGTTTATATGCACATAATTCTCCCCATTATTAAACGCAGGGAATAAAGAGTGTCTGAAAGATATATACTCCCGGGCGTTTAATCAAGGAAATACGATATGCTTGTCGTAGGGGCAACTAAATGGATCACGTGATAAGTCTTGGTGACTCGCTTTGCAGATTTGCGTCCCTTGGGCACGCCAGAAACCTATATGATCGTGGGTTTGAATCCCGGTTCGCCCCGATTATGTTTCTAGGTTTGTCAGCACCATACCCGTGCTCATGGGTTTCACCGAAGTGGTAATAGTTTGAGATCTGCATCACTTCGGGCTTTCCTCCCACATTAATCTGACACGCCGTGATATAACTGGAATATTGTTAAAAGTGGCATTAAACCCAACTCACTCACTCACTCACTCACTCTCTCTCTCTCTCTCTCAAGGACTCTGTTAAGTAGTTGAGCGAAAGAAGTGATTTTTACCATGTTGATACTGCCATGTAATGATGTCTACATTAGTGATAAGAAAATTAAAAAATGAGAATACACATCTCATAAGCCCTACTGTCTCTCTTTTTCTCTCTCATAGGCCGTGGTGTTTCTGTGTGGGTGTGTGCAATATAAAGTTTGGTCTCTCTCAATTTGAGTCGACCCTTGAAGATCCGGGGTAGAATAGGTCTTCAGCAACCCATGCTTGCCGTAAACGGCGGCTATGTTTGTCGTAAGAGGCAACTAACGGGATCGGGTGGTCAGGCTCACTGACTTAGTTGATGCATGTCATTGTATCCCAGTTGCGTGGATCGATGCTCATGATGTCAATCACTGGATTGTCTGGTCCCGATGCGATTATTGCGTCCCTTGGGCACGCCAGAAACCTATATGATTGTGGGTTCGAATCCCGGTTCGCCCCGATCATGTTTCTAGGTTTGTCAGCACCATACCCGTGCTCGTGGATTTCACCAAAGTGGTAAACATCTGAGACCTGCATCACTTCGGGTTTTCCTCCCTTATCAAGCTGACTGGCCTTGATATAACTGAAATGTTGTTCAAAGGGCGTTAAACCCAACTCACTCATTGTATCACGACTGCATGTAACCTTGCACGTATCAGTCATCGGTTTGTCTGGTCCGGACTCGATACTGTATACAGGCTGCCGTCATATAGCTTGAATATTGTGTGGCGTTAACAATTAACACCAGTACATCCATACAAAGATTGTACTATAGAGCCAAGTTGCTCCATAAGTTAAACTGGAATGAATTTCACGGGTAGTATTTTCCGCCAACACCGGTATCAAGTGGTAGTATCAATCAATGCTTGAGTGATGTCACGTGATATGCTTCCGAATACCACTGATACTCAAGTCATATATCCATTCATAAGACTAGCGTAGCTGGCCGAGCAGGTGGATATTTATAGACAGCGTGGTTTTTCGCGCAGGATATCCCCTAAAAACTGTTCACGTTTGAAACCTGACGCACTTTCATAATTCATTTCCATTTCGGCACCAGACACATAGGCACTGATGGCGATGTTGCCGGTACGGTTTCTTTCAAGATGCAGGAGCGTAAATCTCTTTCACGAACAAGGTAAGACTATGAGATGGTTTATATTCACGCTTATGCACTTGTCGTAAAGACTGTTAGCAGTCAACCATGGCACAAACTCTCTCCTTCGTAGGGCTGCTCGTCCGACCCGGCGGCCATACTATTTATTATAACGCGGTTCTCCGACAGCGACCATTTGACGGCATGCTTTGGATGCCGGGTAGACTTGCTTTGGATCTTTCATATCGTTTTCCGTGTTTGCGTTGTAATTATAGATGTGTCGCTCCATGATATAATCGCAAATACATACATTCACAAATTCAACTCTTTCACAAATACATGGTTATTTTTTCCAGCTCGTTGCTCCGCCGTCACTTTTCTCCAGGGAAGGCGTTATAGCGGGGTTGGCCAGGTGAGTGCTGGAAGCCCATCTCGTATTTCGGACAGTAATGGTATATTTGATACCATATTTCGTTTTTCAATATGCATATGATATTAACAACATAAACGACTCCAGGGTATCTTATGAAAGAGGTGTGACACGTGGAACAGCTTGAATTCACAGGGTTTGAAAGTAGGTGGACCATGCCGGGGTGGTTTATTTTGGAGTGACATGTGAGAAGTTTTCCTTCTTGATTCCTACTTCCTGGTAGGAACAGCTATCAGGTTGTTACATGTCAGCACGGTTAGTTACAGGCAAAGTCGTGTGTATATAGTAGCCTGTTTTGCATATTGGGTATGTGGACCAAAGACGTGCATACATCTATATACCTCTTTGTGTAGACTATGTGAAAGAATGAGAGTGAATATTGTTTTACGCAACTCACTGGAATGTTTGTTTGTTGTTTAACGCTGCACTCAGCAATATGCTGGCGGTCTGGATATAATCGCGTCTTGACCAGACAATTCAGTTGATTGACATCATGAGCATCGATCCACGTAATTGGGATACAATGACATGCATCAACCAAGTCAGTGAGCCTGACCACCCGATCCCGTTAGTTGCCTCTTACGACAAGCATAGTCGCCGTTTACGGCAAGCATGGGTTGCTGAAGACCTATTCTACCTCGGATCTTCATGGGTCGACACAAATTGAGAGAGACCAAACTTTATATTGCACCCACCCACACAGAAACACCACGGCCTATGAGAGAGAATAAGAGAGAGAGTACAGCATATGAGATGTGTATTCTCATTTTTTAATTTTCTTATCACTAATGTAGACATCATTACATGGCAGTATCAACATGGTAAAAATCACTTCTTTCGCTTAACTACTTTACAGATTCCTTGAGAGAGTGAGTGAGTGAGTGAGTTGGGTTTAACGCCACTTTAAACAATATTCCGGTTATATCACGGCGTGTCAGATTAATGTGGGAGGAAAGCCCGAAGTGATGCAGGTCTCAAAGAGAGAAAGAGATACGGCTTACGAGATGTGTATACTTCTATAGACATCATTACTTGCCAATATGAATTTGATCAAAATCACTTTTTATCTTTACTACTATACAGTTTTCTTGTTTTTTCATTCAGATTTTGTAAAACATTAATACAGGTTTCTACTGAAACAACAGGTCTGATAAAGCTGCCACATTAATACAAGTTTGTATCCCTGCCAGCAGAGACCATATCTATTATATGGTCTCTGCTGCCAGTGGTTGTGTCATTGACACCTAAAATTGTTTAAGGAGTCCTGAATCCACTATCAAAACAGCTGATCATGACATAGCCATATTTAAAACATATTTTATGTCAATTACAAAGTTTTGGTTGTTGTAAGTAGGCTAAACATAATCATGTATTATTTTGGAATTACAAATTTTGACCTCAATTTGGACTTTGCACATTGACCCAGCCCTTAAATCCTCCTATGTTGCATTATTGACTGTATAAGCATCTGTGAAACCGAGGGTTAGACCTTTTATACATGTCCGATGTCGACGAGTGTTATCAAAAGCCACATTGATTTTGAAAGCTGAATTTGGTGAAATATTCAATTTAGAAGTATAAATTCAAATATAAATATGTAAGTTGGAATTACTTGAACATGTTCAAGGCATCTTGATTGACATTTAGTTTCAGCCATCGTAGAAGGTTTTGTCAAGGTTTTCCTATTTAGAGTGAGGAGAAAATATTTTTTATTCAGATCTTAAACATTTTAAAAGAGAAACCTTAGTTATGCCAAGGGTTGAATGAGTGAGTGAGTATGGTTTTATGCCGCTTTTAGCAATATTCCAGCAATATCACGGCGGGGGACACCAGAAATGGGCTTCACACATTGTACCCATGTCGAGAATCGAACCCGGGTCTTCGGCGTGATGAGCGAACGCTTTAACCACTAGGCTGTCATATAGCTGGAATATTGCTGTGTTAAACAGCAAACAAACAACCTTGATTCAAGCTTGTCAAGCACCTTGACAAAGTGGATTGTTGTTCACAATATCAATCACTGGATTATCTGGTCTTTACTCAATTTTTTACAGGCCGGCATAGCTGAAATATGGCTGAGTGAGGCGTTAAACAACAAACAAACAAATCAAACAGCACAGTAATATGTTATTTGTTTCTGTTACAGAGATCCAAAGAACTGAAGCAGATGCTCACATCCAACAATTTAGAATACTTAATGGAAGCCCATAATGGATTGAGCGCAAAGATTGTCCAAGAAGCAGGTAATCTTGAGTGAGTGAGTGAGTTCAGTGCCGTTTTGAACAGTATTTCAGCTATATCACGGCATGTCAGTTTGATGTGGGAGGAAAGCCTGAAGTGATTTTTAAACCCTTAAGTACGGGTATGGTGATGACATTATCATTGCAAAATTTGGATTCAATCTCACAATCAGTGGATCCTGGCATAGCTAAGGGACATAATTCTGCAAAGACCCTCCATGTCTCATGGACGTTAAGACAAATGCCAATAGTTTACTTGAAGCTGAATTGCTGCAGACATCCTAGCAATGATGTCATCAAAAATGGCTCACAGAACTCACATCTTGTTCTGAACATGTCGAAAAGTCATATTGACAGTTACTCAGCCAGCACACATCATGGTGTAATTTGATATGTATAGATGTATTGTTAATAGTGTTCTCTATTGATCACTATTTTTGTAGTCCATCTGTCACCTATTTGCCTGTTACTTATGCGGAGTGTGAGACTGTTTCCATGATCACAGCAATGGTGAGGTGAAGGGAGGTGAACATGGTGAAACGAAACAGTTAAAGTGGCATAAAGTTTAATTTGGAAAAAATCTTAAGAACCAATTTTTGATTTGGTGCGTCCTTATTTCAAAATTTCTATTAATATATGTAACAATCTTAGCCAAATTCGAAAAGTAAGATTTAATATTGTGGGGCCTTATTTAAAAATTTGTATTCTGACATTTAATGTTCTAAGCCAAATCTAAAGAACATGTAATTAATTTTGTGGAACCTTATTTCCGAATTTCTAATCACGGCTGTAATAACCTTAACAAAATCTAAAGAAGAGTTAATGAATTTTGTAGGGCTTTGTTTAAAACTTTATTCACTTCTTAAGCCTAAGGGTAGCCTAGTGGTTAAAGCGTTCGCTCGTCACGCCGAAGACCCGGGTTCGATTCCCGACATGGATACAATGTGTGAAGCCCATTTCTGGTGTCCCCCGCCGTGATTTTGCTGTAATATTGCTAAGAGCGGCGTAAAACCATACTGACTCTGAAGAATGTATACCGTATATGTCTGCAGATAAGCCTACTTTTGAGGACTAGAAAAAAGATTCCGTAGGAAGGGGTCGACTTATCCACGGGATACACTTGCATGATAGTATTTTTCAGACGTGATCTGTCGGAAACATCGCTTGAATGATGGTCTGATAGATTACAACGTCCAGAAAGTTTGGCAGTTGCCACGTCTTCAGCCGTTATTGTTATAATGATCAATAAAGTTATTATTATACACCCATGTTGTCATTATTAAATAATTTTTTGCATGTTACTATTTCCGATCATAAGTTTTCAAATGTTCAAGGTTTATCGTTCTTAATAAACATGTGACATCAAAGATCCGTGACTCGAGATGTACCATTTGTTTCGTGCAGGATTAGCGTGTAAAGTTTGGAAATCACGTGCAGCATGTCGTGATAAGAATAATGACACTGTGGTAACACTTGACTGATTGTTAGTTTGTCATTAATTGTACACATTGGAAACATCTCTTCTTAATGTACATACTTCTCTATATGTTTCTATGGTTTGCATTTCTTTTGGCAATGAGTATATATTGGTATTTTGTCAACGTCAGGTTTCAAGGGTGTTTGGGCGAGCGGCCTGGCAATGTCAGCTCAGATGGGGGTGCGAGACAGCAATGAGGCATCCTGGACCCAAGTCCTGGATATTCTGGAGTTCATGACGGACGCGTGCGATATTCCGGTATTGGTGGACGCTGACACCGGCTACGGCAACTTCAACAACGCGCGTAGGCTTGTGAGGAAGCTAGAAGAGAGAGGCGTAGCTGGTACGATCAGTTTGTCGGTTTTCTTGAAAATTGTTTTAATATAAACATGAATACATTTTTTTCACAAAAAATGTGGCATATGCTTTGTTTAAAAACATTGATTAAACTACTTTGAAATATTATCTTTAACTGATGATAATTAATTAATGCGTTATTCATGCGCAGAGAAAATATTTTTTCTCATGTCAGCCATAAAATTATTTATGGCCATTTTGGTTCAAAATGTCATGAAGTTTGGTACATGTGTACCGTGTGCGAAATACGCAAAGTGTCGGAAAGTGCACGTTAAATACCCAATAGCAAGTAAGTAAGTAACGGGGATCAACATGTATGTTCCAATTTGGGTGGGGGGGGGGGGGGGGGATAATTTAAATTTTGACCTTGACTTAACCTACGCAGTTGACCAAATAGGCACAAATCAAACTGGACACCATATTAATTTTTTTTATTGACAAGGAAAATTTATGAGATGAGAAATAAAATTAATCTCAAAATATTAAGTCACTGTAAATGCTTCCACTTATACTTGTTTACAGGTGCATGTTTAGAAGACAAGCTGTTTCCAAAGACCAACTCATTACACGATGGCCGTAGCCAGCCTTTAGCTGACGTAGAAGAGTTTGCACTCAAGATCAAGGTCAGTCAATACGAGTCAGTCAAATTCCATGCTTTTGTAGTTCTAAATCCAGTAGGGGTAGCTGATTGTAGCTGAAAATGAAACAAACAAGAAATGGCCATTCAGTGGTGATGTATTTTATATGGGTATCATAGTTGTGTTTTGGACCGTAAGTTTGCAGTGTTTTAGTGACTGTTTTTTGGTCATCTTGTATATTTTTGCCTGACAGTTTATATATATATATATTATGTTAGTGAGGTCACAATGATACATTTCATGATAGTGGGGTCACTATATGATAAATTTCATAATAGTCACAATATCATACATTTCATGATTGAGAGGTCACAATGTGATATGTTTCATGATTGTGAGGTCACAATGTGATGCATTTCATGATTGTGAGGTCACAATGTGATATGTTTCATGATTGTGAGGTCACAATGTGATATTTTTCATGATTGTGAGGTCGCAATGTGATATTTTTCATGATTGAGAGGTTGCAATGTGGTGCATTTCATGATTGTTAGGTCGCAATGTGATATGTTTCATGATTGTGAGGTCACAATGAGACACATGTCATGATTGTGAGGTCACAATGTGATGCATGTCATGATTGTGAGGTCACAATGAGATGCATGTCATGATTGTGAGGTCACAATGAGATGCATGTCATGATTGTGAGGTCGCAATGAGATGCATGTCATGATTGTGAGGTCGCAATGTGATGCATGTCATGATTGTGATGTCGCAATGTGATGCATGTCATGATTGTGAGGTCACAATGTGATGCATGTCATGATTGTGAGGTCACAATGTGATGCATGTCATGATTGTGAGGTCACAATGAGATGCATGTGATGATTGTGAGGTCACAATGTGATGCATGTCATGATTGTGAGGTCACATTGAGATGCATGTGATGATTCTGAGGTCACAATGTGATGCATGTCATGATTGTGAGGTCACAATGCGAATGTATCATGGCTCATGTTACTAGCCACTCATTGGTCTGGCTGAGACTCAAATGTATATGGCGATGGGTTAGCCTCTGGGTTATAGGTTTCCCTCATCTTACCAAAGACCGGGGTTCGATTCTCCACCCTGATACAATGTGTGAAGCCCATTTCTGGTGTCCCCCGCCATGATATTGCTGGAATATTGCTAAAAGCAGCGTAAAACCATACTCACTCGAATACATATAGATGTCTGTGATATGGCTTCAGTATTGCTGACTACGACGTAAATTGACATTCACTCACTGATGAATGAGTCATGGGTCATGTACCTCCATCCAGGGTGGTAGACTGAACGGAGCCGATGGGGAGGTTGCGTGACCCGAGGTTCGTATGACATGTTGACAGCTGACAGACATGTATCAACAAACATCCACTTCCCAGGACCTGCAAATGTAAGCTTCTACCTAGCCTTGCTCCAAGGCTGTACTGAATGATAAGTCTATGGGTGTATAGTACTCTATCCTTATAATATGCAAGACTAGATATGAGGACAGTACACCAGTCTCTTATAGGGACAGGGGGCACGGGTGGCCTAGTCGTCTAAGGCGCCGCGATTCGCTGTGCAGATTTGCGTCCCCTGGACATGCCACAAACCTATGATTGTGGGTTCGAATCCCGGTTTACCCCGATTATGTTTCTAGGTTTGTCAGCACCATACCCGTGCTCATGGGTTTCACCGAAGTGGTAAACGTCTGAGACCTGCATCACCACGGGCTTTCCTTCCCACATTAAACTAACACGCCATGATATAACTGGAATAATGTTAAAAGCGGCGTTAAACCCAACTCACTCACTCACTCTTATAGGGACAACTTGTTGACAACTAATAATGATTGCCTTAGACACTTGTGCAAGTCTAGCTTCTAGCTTATAGTTACTTACACTACAGCCTAGTTTATATTGGTGCAATATTGTTGTGGTTGTCATGTGCCAAACTCACCATATGTCTAAATATAAGCTAAAATATAATACTGTATTTCCTCTATTAGATGCGAGACTCTTAATTGACGCCGGTCATATACTCTATCAAGAAAATATAACCCTGGCCTCTTTTAGACACTGGGTCTCAAATACTGTGATATGTTGGTCATCAATAATGACTTTTTTGGGAAATACATCCTTTCACTGTAGAATGTGAGATTCAGTATGGTACTGAGTTGTCATTGTCGTCAGGTCAACAACTTGTGAAAAATTCATAGACGCCGTGGCGTCTAATAGAGGAAATACAGTAATTCTGTTCTATTTAATCAATGCTATTTTATGGACACAGTTGAAATGTGTTCAGAAGGCTACTGAACAAGGGGTGTCACAATATTTTTCACTGGTGAAAAAATTGCTGCTTTAGGCTCAAAAGAAAGTATGATGTTTCTGGTCCCTGTCCTGTACCAAATTGATTAAATTGATCGTTCATTGATCTCTCAACAGCTGCTACAATCACGTCTCTGTTATAATGAAATACAGGAGTTCAGTATATCTTCAACACAGCTAAGCAACTGGTATTTAGGGGAATAAATATAGCTGTCAGCTTTTACAAGACTAAATATAACTTGTGATAACTTAGGGGGTACACTTGGGCTGTTTAATTTACCGTATTCGACATAATAAGGGCTCAGGGCGCTCTCAAAATTAGAAATGGGGGGCTCTTATATTAGAATATTAATTTGGTGAAAAACAACAGAGTTTGAAAGATCTTACATTTCGTGGTTTATGCTGACAGCCTGAAATGTTTATATACGACAGATATATTTTTCCAGAATTTAATTTCCCGTAATTAAGGGTGCATATAACATGCATATTATACAAGAATGAATATGTCGTGTGTACGTTCATCAATCGGAAGGGGTGCTAATTGGGATTGTTCGCTAGCCAATATATTAGCAAATATCGCCATGGGCGCTTATTAGAGCGGGGCGCTTATTATGTCGAATACGGTATGCCAAAAGCTGATGAGTCTTTTACTAAGTTGTATATTGAATGGGACCCTTCCAAGTTCTCCATATACTAAAACATTTAGGGTCAATGTCCTCAGACCAGTGGCAATATTAATTTTTTATAAATGATTCTTTTTAGCAGCTTCAGCTTTTACATATCCCCAGACTTCAGCTCCATACAGTAGGAGTTACCATAACGCCAAATGCTTTTAATTAACAGTCTAAGGCTGGAGGTTTCTTGCCATTTTGAGTAAACAAAACACTGTTTAGGATGCGGTCTCTATCTCTCTACTTTTAATATGTAAATCGTTAAAAGAAAAAAGAACAGCATTCTATATTTGTTTGTGTGGGAATTTAAAACATCTGTTTAGAATAAGGAAACATACAAAGCAAGGTCTATGGAATGTAAATGTAAAGGCGTAAGTTATTTGTCCATTGTCACCTTGGTATTGTGACGTCATAGTTTCCTAAATGTTATGACGTCACGTAACTATATGTTACTACTTCATGTCTGTTACCCAGTTATGGCCTGATGAAACTTGTATGTGGTACGAGTTGAAAGCGCTAGCCAATTAAAACTGTGTTCAATCTTACTCCACTTATTTAATTATTACCACCACACACACACACACACACACACACACACACACACACACACACACACACACACACACACACACCGAATACTGTACTGTGTCTGAAAACAATATAATTTTCTAATGTTTAAAATTTGTTAAAAATAACCCTTACAAATTGCAAGATGGACTTCAGTGATTTCCATTTTTTATTTTATTTTGAACTTTGTATTATGATATCTAGTTGATGACATCGCTTTTCAGTCCATGTTTCCTTTCCAAATTCTTGAAATATTTTGTTCACCTCTCTTATAAATACTTGTGTTGCTGTCAAATTTCACAACATTTCCTGACAAACTTTACATTGCATAAGACCTTCACATTCCACCAGGGGTCCGGAAAATTTAAGATCCCAATTGGACATTTGCATTTAGGCCACGCCCCCTTCAAATAGCGTATTTTAGTGCGACTTTTCACACACATTACAAGTTGTTACGTTCAGTGTTCCCTCGTTATTGCGAGCTTCAATATAGCGCTAACTCGGTTATAGTATGCGGTAAAGCATGGCTCACAAAATTTACTAACATTTTTGATAAATTCAAGTTTTCCAATGACACGATGTTTTCCCCCATCATTATCAGCTGATCACCGCGATCACGTAACACCGGAATAATGATTTCACTCATCGCATCACTAAGCCACTGTACTGCAATGCATGCATACAGCCTCATGGGTGATAATACCATGTAGATATGGGTGTTTATACATTGAAAATATACATCATACAAGGTCAACGCTTTACATACTGATTGTAAAATGTCAACAAATTTAACCGACCTGGAATGACCGATTAGCTGATCGCAGAGCCTCGCTTCGAATCGCTGCCAAGTGGTTTACCGTTTTAATGTAAGCAGTTGTGGTCATCCCTGATGTGTCATCGAATCACGGAATGTGTATTTCAGGACATCACCACAAATAGATCATTGTTAAGGCGAAAAGGTATATTGACCATACCCCAGCGTGAACGTTGCCGATTGAGGTGAAGGCTACGCTGGTTAACTGTCTATAGATGTGTTAGTAACAAGTACCGCTTGTATCATGCACACCACATGCGCCATCAGTTTAAGGTTTGACCTGCCGAATTCTGCACCGGTACATTGAGAAATATAGAAATATAGCTCCCGTGTAATACCAATTTTATGAAACGAGTGAATAGTTCTGGTATAGCATACGGACAGACAGATTAGAGAGAAATACTCTCATCAAGTTAGACTTAAAGTGAAAGTCAGATGATTTGTGCTTTCGAGTATGTGGGGTTTGGGGCGACTGTCATCTTCTGATTAGGGCGGGGACAAGTCCAAATTTACTACCCGGGTACCTACCTCCCTATTACCTGACCCTACCCGGGTACCTGCTGTAGGTCTCAAGAGATAGGTACAAAATGTCCGATTTGGAAACGTGTGACCATACTCCTGTCAAAATGTATTTAGATACAGGTATAAAATGATCTGATCATGCATACACTGAAGTTGATTGAAGTTTTATCTTTATGCAAACATATAAAGTCAGAAGGAATGCGTGCATAGTCAGAAAGAAATGTGAACATTTGTCACTTATAGTGTAACCATAGAGTTCTAGATAATTTTTGCTATTAAACAATATAATCACGTGACTAACCACGGGTCCGGGTAGTCCTATTGGTACCCGGGTCCTACTCATGACCCACCGACCCGAATACCCGAGTTACCCGTCCCAGCCCTACTTCTGATGACTCTTGTTTTAAATTGATTTGTTTTTTGTTTTGTGTCCAGGCATGTAAGGATCATATGCGAGACCCCAACTTCTGTATCGTGGCCCGAGTGGAAGCATTCATAGCCGGCTGGGAACTCGATGAAGCAATGAGACGTGCCGAAGCATACTTAGAAGCAGGTACGAAGTGTTGAGTATACAAACCTGTCAAACAGAAGAATTTACAACACAAAAAGAAGTTAAAGACCTAATTATTTCATATTACTACAGTATGTATTTCCATATCCTGTAACTTCTTTCGAGAAGTATATATTCACTATAATGTCTTACCACCAGCAAGGGCTCCAGATACTTTTTTGCCCGTAAAGATCCGGGGTAGAATAGATCTTCAGCAACCCATGCTTGCAGCAAAAGGTGACTATGCTTGTCGTTAAAGGCGACTAACAGGATCGGGTGGTCGGGCTTGCTGACTTGGTTGATGCATGTCATCGCATCCAAATTGCATGGATCAATGCTCATGATATTGATCACTGGATTGTCTGGTCCAGATTCGATTATTTACAGACCGCTGTCATATAGCTGGAATATTGCTGAGTGCGGCGTTAGACAACAAACCAACCAACCAATCCAGAAACTTTTTGTTTTGAGCCATTGAGTACTCACGTGTCTTTCACACTGGGTATTGATAGTTTTCTTTGGGTATGCAATATATTTTTACTCCCTTGGGTCCAGTCAGTTGGGTATTTCTACATCAATGAGAGAACACTTTTATTAATAATTCTGCTTAAATGCTATTTTAGTTGACTTCTAATTTGTATCTGGTCGTGTGCTGGCCCAAGTGTGTGAAAGGTTGAACAAACTTGCTACCAAGAGATACATGTCTATGGTAATTAACAATAACCAAGATCCGGCCCTTTTTATGCCATGTTCACTACAGTAGAGTTCATGTGATTGTAATGTCTGAATCATGGCACTAAGGTTCTTTCGTACAACAGGCGCTTGGAGCTCTGACCTGGCCATGTTTTGTTTGAGATCTGTTTTCACAGTCAGCTCTACTGCATCTTCCCGAAGCAAGGGAGTTAACTGACTTTAAAAGACTGGTTTCCACCCTTGCTGAACTAGGCTGTAATTCCTGGGCTCAATCGTAGCGCCACCAGTGGTTATTACGAGTCATGAACCTTCTGAGCCTCTCCTATGGACCAATCAGATTCCACCTCTCGTATCACTTGCATTTGTATCAAACAAAATGGTGGCGCCCAGTCAAGACGATCTGATCGATAATCAAGTTCTATAGTGTGATATAACGGGTCTTACATCGCAAAGTGCATCAAAAATGGGTGAGCACCTTGATTAAATACATGAAAAGATTTGGAAAATATTTGTTGACAACAAGTTGACGGTGTACATGCTTTGTAAATCCTGCAATCGACCGAAATCTACACGACAGTTTACCTACCGGATTTCGATTTCGTTGGATGATTTTGATTGGACTATGCGTGGACTTGTTAGTCCAGCCAAAAAGTAACTCCATAATACCAGCCTAGTTCAGCAAGGGTTGAGACTTTTATAGTCAGTTAACTCCCTTGCCATCCTTGAAGATGTGTGTAGTTATGCCATGTCTGTTCTTGGAAACAAATAGGTCATCTGTCGCAAAATTTCAACGAGACCATCCCCTTTGTATCTAGTGTTTAATAATCATCAGTCACTGAATAATTAGAAAAATTCAATGAAAGTATTTATCAGGTCTGGGTCAATACACCAACTGCGCGATACGATACGTATCAAGATACCTTGATCACAATCCGTATCACGATACTTGATCACAATCCGTATCACGATACTTGTGCTCTCATCTGTGGTGCGTAAACCATCTTTTTAATACCTGGCACACTTGGCAGTGTCAAGTATGAATAGATGAAAATATTTGTTTTCACAACTCATTTTCACTGGTAATTAGTGTTTGGTGTTACGTTTATCGAAGAATACATTTTAAGTAAGAATCGATACTTTCTACTTTGGGTGCGATTGTAATCAATGCTTGTATCAAGAAGTAAAAAATCTTGATCCACTTATGCATCATCCCATTAATAGAATTATAGCCCTGATGGTTTTCTTGCTGTTAGTTTGGATCACACATTCTGTCCTATCAGTAATGCCACACTTTCTATCATAGCATGATGAGATAAATTCGAGGCTTTTTGTCAAATGTTGATTTAGAATCTTGTGGTCCTCAGGTTAAACAAGTTTGTCTGCAGTTTACTTGAGGCCTGTCATGGTCGTGTCATTCTTGTGATGTCTTCTGTTCCAGGAGCAGACGCCATCTTGATGCACAGCAAGCGGAAAGATCCGTCACAGATTGAGAGCTTCATGAAGGCATGGAATAATAAGGTGGGGATAAAGAAATTAGGCACAGACCATTAAAAGAAGAAAAATTATTTGTTCTCAAAAACTAGAAAGAAAGAAAAAAGAAACACAGTCCACTTAACATGCTGAAAATCCCCAAAAAATTGGGCTCTCCCTTTTAGAGAAAAATATAATACACCTTGAAGGGCTATCTCAAACAAGCAGGGAGAATTGGTCAACCCATGCTTGTCGTAAGAGGTGACTAACAGGATCGCGTGGTTAGGCCTGCTGACTTGGCTGATGCATGTCATCATATCCTGATTGTGTGGATTGATGCTCATGACATCTGACTTGATTACCGTATTCGACGTAATAAGCACCCACAGGGATATTTGCTAATATATTGGCTGGTGATTAATATCAATTAGCACTCCTTCCGATTGATCAATGTACACAAGACTTATTTATTCGTGTATACTACGCACTCGTGTGTTATATGCACCCTTAATTATGGGCAATCAAATTCTTGAAAATATATCTGTTGTGTATAATATGCACAAAATCTTCTTTTATATCATTTCAGGCTGTCAGCATAAACCACAAAAATAACAATCTTTCAACTCTGTTTTTTATCTCACCAAAATTATATTCTTATAAGAGCCCCCTATTTCTAATTTCGTGAGCGCCCTGGGCGCTTATTATGTCGAATACGGTATTTACAGACTGCCGTCATGTAGCCGGAATATTAAGGAGTGCGGCGTTCAACAACAAAAACAAACAAATCAAACAAACAGAAAAATCCCAGATCTCCCACTCTTTCGTTATGAATCAACGGCCAAGGATCGAACCACGGACCTTCCACTTTCAATTGTGAAAGAATGTGTTGTGCAATAAACTGAGGCTGATCTGAAAGTTGTGGCTGTTTTCAGGGGCCGGTCGTCTTAGTGCCGACGACGTACTACACCACGCCTACCGAGCAGTTCCGAAACATGGGCGTGTCCACAATCATCTGGGCCAATCACAATATCCGGGCATCGGTGAAGGCCATGCAAGAGTTGAGTAAGCAGATTCATCAAGAACAGAGCCTTGTTGGCATCGAGAAGGACGGGAAGGTGAGGGAAGATGCAGGGAAGTCATGCATACTCTGCTGCAGTAAGGGGCGGTGGGGTAGCCTAGTGGTTAAAGCGTTCACTCGTCAAGCTGAAGACCCAGGTTTGATTCCTGGAAATGTGTGACGCCATTTCTGATGTCTCCCTCTGTAATATTGCAGGAATATCGCTAAAAGCGAAGTAATACCATACTGACTCACTCCGGTGCAAACCCGTGAAGATCCGGGGTAGAATAGGTCTTCAGAAACCCATGCTTGACGTAAAAGGCGACTATGCTTGTTGTAAAAGGCAACTAACGGGATTGGGTGGTCAGACTCACTGACTTGGTTGATGCATGTCATCGCATCCAAATTGCGTGGATCGATGCTCACGGTGTCAGTCACTGAATTGTCTGATCCAGACTCGATACAGACCACCGTCATGTAGCTGGAATATTGCTGAGTGCGGCGTTAAACAACAAATATACAAATTAACAAACACTCCGGTGCAGTGATGAGTTATACCACTGCCACAAGCTAATTTGCTGTATCACATGATCAGACTTTTCTCTTGTTTGTAAACAAATGCTCTAATCCTGAAATCTGAGCAAGTCGGCCTAGAAGAGGCCTATCTGAGAGATTTACAGATTGTTTTGCATAATTAAATTAAGATATACTACTATTATTACCAGTGAGAAGTTTGCCAGTACATACAAACACATCAAAGTGTTTGTCTCGCTGGCAATCGGTAGGGCTTTGGTGTCTGTACGTGGACCACTAATACCTGTAGGTATTCGCTTCCCTGTCTTTAAGCTCGTGAAAAGCATTTCAAGCGAAAAATCATTTATAAGGCTCCTGTTTCGATTAAATATATTGAGAGCAATTTTGAAAATAGACCCATGACAAACTCACATTCAGAAAAAAATTGACCTGGTGTCATTGTAATGCCCACACCTTGTGTTGTAACACCATCACCCAGAGTCACTTTAATGCCAATGTCTAGTGTCACTATAATGCCAATGTCTTGTGTCACTATAATGCCAATGTCTAGTGTCACTATAATGCCAATGTCTTGTGTCACTATAATGCCAATGTCTAGTGTCACTATAATGCCAATGTCTAGTGTCACTATAATGCCAATGTCTAGTGTCACTATAATGCCAATGTCTAGTGTTACTATAATGCCAATGTCTAGTGTTACTTTAATGCCAATGTCTAGTGTCACTATAATGCCAGCACCAAGTGTCACCATAACATTTTAGTGTCTTCAGGTTTCGAATTATTGCTTCCATTTTTTACAAAAATAATGGATAGTGTCAAAGGCTTGCTCAGTTAACAATATCTAGTTCTAGCCACTTTCTTAGCAAGATAGGGCTGGTCGGGTAGCCTAGTGGTTAAAGTGTTTGCTCGTCACGCCGAAGACCCGGGTTCGATTCCCAACATGGGTACAATGTGTGAAGCCCATTTCTGGTGTCCCCCGCCGTCATATTGCTGTAATATTGCCAAAAGCGGTGTAAAACCATACTCACTCACTCACTCACTCTTAGCAAGATGCGAGTATGAATATCACCAACATATATACTGTGTAAATATAGGGACTAATCTCCATGATTTGTTTACTGTCTAGATTTTGACGTACATCATTATCTGCCTGAAACGGAGACACGGTCTGTGTGTAAATTAAGTCAGAATTACTGTTTGATTGATATATTATCAGGCAAACAAAGAAGGACTTGAATATCAATATGGCTATGAATATGACTGCTGATTTGCTGGAACCGTGAGTGACCTAGCATTGCCTGTTACAGGTTGTGCCGGTGAAGGAGATTTTCCGTCTCCAGAACGACCAGGAGCTGGTGCAGGCTGAGGACAAGTACCTCCCCGAGAGATAATGATAGTGCTTGTATAGAGTCAACCCTGGATTAAACAACTCATCATCTACAGTGAAACCTGGTCATACCAAATCCCACATAACCATCTATAGTAAAACCTGGTTATAACAAACTCCACCATCTATAGTGAAACCTGGTCATAACAAACTCTGTCTATAGTGAAACCTGGTCATACCAAATCCCACATCACCATCTATAGTAAAACCTGGTTATAACAAACTCCACCATCTATAGTGGAACCTGGTTATAACAAACTCTGTCTATAGTGAAACCTGGTTATAACAAACTGGTTATAACAAACTCCACCATCTATAGTGAAACCTGGTTATAACAAACTCTGTCTATAGTAAAACCTGGTTATAACAAACTGGTTATAACAAACTCCACCATCTATAGTGAAACCTGGTTATAACAAACTCCACCATCTATAGTGAAACCTGGTTATAACAAACTTTATCTATAGTGAAACCTGGTTATAACAAACTCAACCATCTATAGTAAAACCTGGTTATAACAAACTCTGTCTATAGTGAAACCTGGTTATAACAAATCCCACATCACCATCTATAGTAAAACCTGGTTATAACAAACTCCACCATCTATAGTGAAACCTGGTAATAACAAACTCCACCATCTGCAGTGAACCTCTTGTTGAGTGAAACCATTATTGTTAATAATAGACAATTAACATATGACTGGTTGATATAACCATATCCATCGCAGAGCTCTAGAAGCTCTTGGTTATTTGAGTTTTTCTCAGGGGTTTGATTTTAATTGGGTATCCACAATGTTCAGAGAGTATTCAATTTTTTTTTCCCACCTGTTTCTCTGACAAATGGGTATTTTAACTTGAAAATCGGTTTCGTAACAATCCCTGAAAATCATTAAAAACTAAATGAATAGTAAAAGTCAAAATCTTGAATTGTTAGAAACGTGTTATTTTTTTAATCACCAATCAGAAACTGTTTAAGATACAACATGTACATTGACTAGGCACCATGTGCTTTTCAATTGGCATCTATCAGTATGTTTGTGGCAGTAGCTTCTTCGAATGTAACTCGGTAAGTGAGTTTCACAATCGGCTGATACACAATCATTTTATCTATCAGCTGAAATATATGCAATCGTTTTATCTAATAGTTATAATATAATTAATTTCATTCAGAAAGCATATTTACAGTTTTTGTTGCTTAGGATTTGATTTGTCTGCATATTTCAGTTTATTTAATGCATATTTTATGTAAATATGCAGCTTGTCTTGAGCTCTGTTATCTGTCATACTCATTCAACAGCCCAACCTTCTGGAAATGAGGCTTCAGTTCAACATTGTTATACAAATATTCATTTTACTGCTTGGGACCAGACCCCGTTCCACAAAGTGATCTTAGTGCTATGATTAACATAAGCCTATGTTAAAGCATGGGAGTTAAGATCAACTTAGCGCTAAGACACATTGTGAAGCGGGGCCAGAGGAAAGAGGCCGTCTTATCTGATATAAGGACTCCATTGACTTCTATTTGTGGGGAGGGTTGGAGGTGGTCAATGCACCAATAGGTGAAAAGATGTAAGAAAGAATTGTTGTAAAAATGAAGTTAATTCTTAAGGCTTAAAAAAATAAAAGAATTGGTTCTCTGGCACTGACTTTTGGAAATATAGTGTGGATGAGTGGTGTTTTTTTTTTTTGACTGTTCAAACTAGTATTAATCAAATCAACAGCTGTCTACCATCAACCTGGGATAGGGCCTCCCTACATAAACAAGAATAGAAACTCCTATTGCCGCCATTACCATATTAGGAGATGCGCAGTAAAGGGAAGTAACTGCATGCTTTAATGAGTGAGTGAGTGAGTATGGTTTTACGCCGCTTTTAGCAATATTCCAGCAATATGACGGCGGGGGACACCAGAAATGGGCTTCACACATTGTACCCAAGTCGGGAATCGAACCTGGGTTTTCGGCGTGACGAGTGAACGCTTTAACCACTAGGCTACCCAACCACCCCTCATGCTTTAATGGATTGCATTGTTTGTAAGTATTAGGATTTTTTTTGGGGGGGGGAAATGGAGATGAAAAACGAAACGTTTGGCTGACTTTATGATGTAGAGGGCGGTGCCTGAGAACCAAGACTATTATTTTTTTTAGCCTAAATGTACTCATAGAAAAAGTTAAAACAAAGGATGTTAAAAATATGCATATATTTTATGAAACAGCATTTTTATTTTGTGTTTATTTGTTTTACTTTTATGCTCTTTTGAGTAGCTCATTAAAAGAATAAATTGGTGTGTCCAGACATGAAATGTCTGAAGGTGAGTTACAGTGGACCTTCACATGTTTCACATTGCTGAACATGACATCTGATGTTGACTGATCCTTGTAGAGTTAATGTTCCTGTGTTGATTACCTGTGGTTGTTTGCCTGTATTTGTTTACCAGTGGTTGTTTACCTGTTGGAGTGGTGTTAATAAGTGAGAGATAAACTGTGGGTGTTTACATGTGGGAGTTAAGCTGTGTTGTTTTTACCTGTGGTTGTTTACCTGTGGAAGTTAACCTGTGGGTGTTTTCCTGTGGAAGTTAACCTGTGGGTGTTTTCCTGTGGAAGTTAACCTGTGGGTGTTTTTACCTGTGGAAGTTTGCCTGTGGTGTTTTCCTGTTGGTGTTCACATGTAGGTCTTTATCAGTTGGAGTTTGACTGTGGATGTTCCGGTCATGTGCCCTTAACGACCCCTGGGATTGCTGTTTTGTCTAATGTCAATGTCCTGACCCCTTTAACCTCACACATGTTTGCCTTCCTGTATGCCAAAGATGCAAGAGATTTGTTTTCATGTTGAATGAATGTGGATCTACGTATATTTTTCTGCTTCATTTTATGGTTCATACCTTGCCAAATATTCTTCAGTTCACTTACTGACAATCAAGGTTTGACTTGGGTTTGACAATCTGCTTTAGTTTTTAAACTTCAACTATTAATTGACTGATTAACCGTACCATTTCACCTCTTGTTGGTTAACAGTTTTAGCATGATGTCAGACATACACTTTGTTTATTTTGTGATGGATTTTTGGTCTTGTAGTATGCAGTGTAATAAAATCAGTTTAAAATGAAGTGTTTTCCAGAGTGAAGGGAGGCAACTCTTATTTAAAGTGTTTTCCAGATTGAAGGGAGGCAACTCTTATTAAAAGTGTTTTCCAGATTGAAGGGAGGCAACTCTTATTTAAAGTGTTTTCCAGATTGAAGGGAGGCAACTCTAATGTAAAGTGTTTTCCATATTGTAGGGAGGCAACTCTGATATAAAGTGTTTCTTCATATTGAAGGGAGGCAACTCTTACATAAAGTGTTTTTCAGATTGAAGGGAGGCAACTCTGATATAGTGTTTTCCAGATTGAAGGGCGACAACTCTGAAATAAAGTGTTTTTCCAGATTGAAGGGAGGCAACTCTGATATGAAGTATTTTCCACAAGCTTGTTGACAGCGCATGACACCTTTTTTGCCGTCCCGGTATCATCACTGCCAGCAGTGTGAATGCGTTTTCCCTCAAACTCCAAATGTAGTGACATGTATAATGGGTGTATGTCTCTGGGAATGCTATTATAGTGAATTGGGATAAGGTTTTACAACTAGCTTACTATTTCCCAAATAAAGTTACAATCGTCTGTTTAACCAGGTTGGTTTGAGATTGCAGATTAACAGAAAAGCAGCTCACTTCCCCCTGACATTCTCACTACGCTACAATCATAATGGTTGAATTGAAATAGAATTTGAAATTGACAACAACAAAAAAGCAATTTAGATGGGGGAAGAGTTTTCAATCATCACTTATTTGTAAACATGACAGTCATTCAGTTTCGAGTTCAACTCCCTACATAGTTGTAGGTTGTCTTGCACTGTGAGGAGCTTTGACTGGTGGCAGTGAGAGTATGGCGAGCTTCACGATTGGGAAGTGGCTGTTAGGAGGTTGTGTTTTCTGGAGTTAAGGATATTGATTCTGATACAAACATGTTCAGAATTTATACCCTCATGCCTCTTCCAGGAAGGAGAAAAGACTTTTTGAATTTCTGAAAATGAAAATGTTATTGTTCAACTTTATACTTTCAATTAAAAACATGATAAATAATAAACATAGTTGTGATTGTCAAATGTTTGGGACAAATCTCAAAATTTGTTAAAAACATTAAAATTAATATCTAGATCTAATAGATCTCCTTTTCAGTTAGACTGTGAAGCTAATTTCAAATGATTTATATTTTTTAGTATTATATGTATCCAAGGAATATATGGCATTTTAGTATATGGCAGATAGTAAACAGATCATATTTCTGATGTGTGCATGTGTTGTTTTTAGTATTTCTCTGTTTTTCGAATGTTGAACATTAGACATCCCTCACTGTATGTATTTTTGCTTGTATTCATAATAACATATATATTTCTTTTTTTATATGCTTTTCTTATACAGAAAACCAAGTGCTATTTCGCTTGTATATCTCCGGGACTTATGACACTTTGTTGTATTGAGAAATTATTATATTGGTATGAACACCTTTCTTACTTTTTCAAGTATATTTTCTCCACCTAAAAATGGAAAATATTACGGCTGGGACGAGTCCAAATTTACTACCCGGGTACCCACCCCTCTATTACCCTACCCTACCTGGGTACCCACTGTAGGTCTCTAGAGATACAAAATGTCCGATTGGGAACTTCTTTACCATAGCCCTGGCGAAACGTATTTAGATACATGTATCAAACAATCTGGTCATGCACACACTGAAGTTGACTTAAGTTATATCTTTATTCAACCATATGGAAAGTCAACGGGAATGGGTGCATCGTCAGAAAGAAATACAAACATTAGTGACTTGTAGTGTAATCATAGAGTTCTAGATACTTTTTGTCATTAAACAATATATCACATTGCTGACCACGGGCCTGGGAAGTCCTGTGGGTACCTGGGTCCTACTCTGTACCCACCCGAACCGGGTACCCGAGTTACCTGTCCCAGCCCTAGAAAATATGTTGTCTTAAATTGTTTAGTGAAGAAAACAAGTTTCTCGGGACTTTGAGCTACATTTGGGAATCTGTGGTTGGTTTTATTTGTTCTCAAAAGCAATTTATCTGAAAGTGTGTGTCTGTTTTCATAAGTGCTTAACAATGCTGATAATGTTGATAGGATGACAAATTTTGAAATTTATGGTCTCCCTTTATTATTTGTATCCATTAAAAATAGGAAAGGCAAGAAAAACAAAATCTAAATTATTTCTATTTCATGGTTTTTGGCCGAGGGTCCATTCCACAAAGCGATCTTAAAAGGGGAAGTGTACACGCAAAAATCACTTTCTTTCTTTTTCTAAACAAAAAGCTATTTTAGAATTAGTTAGTATCTGTGTTTAAAAATATAAACTCATTTTTTTCACAGTGAAAGTAGGAAGCTCACAATACTGGGAAAATGCTATGCCGTTATGAGGCCTTTGTTTTTCGAGCTAAACAGGCCTGAGTTATCCCCCTTAGATTATGACGTAATTGGTGCCAATTCAACTGGGTCTCTGTCTATTCTCAACGCAAAAGATATCAAGTACCAGTTTGGGGTAAAACAACATGGCCTACGACACACTCCGGCGCAGTGGTGACTCAACATAACACTATGCTGGCTGGCATCTGAGACGCTAGAATCACACACCTGTACCTACACCACGTGAAGCGGCTCTAACAAAGCATGATGACGTCATAATGTTTATCAATTGGCACCAATGACGTCATATTGCAAGGGGCATAAGCCATGGTGTTTTTGTTCTGGAAATAGAACACTTGGTAAATGTGAAAAATATAAATCGTTTTAATGCAAAAAATATGTTAATTAATTGTGATATTTTTATATTTTTGTCTATGACACTACTAGGTTAACACTTTTAATGTGGAAAAAGAACAAGAAAAATAGGTTATTTTCCGTGTGAACTTGCCCTTTAACGCTAAGACGATCGTAATACCCATACTATAGGGTTAAGCGTATATAAGAGTGAAGATAGTTTAGTAGAACTGTTAGAACTGTTCTGCCTTAGTATATTAATTTATATTTCTCATGGAAGTATTTTTGTACAAAGAAAATCTTGCTTGTCTTTGCTACGGACTGTAGCTCTTATGTTATCCCATCACGTGGAGATTGATACTGCTCTTTTATGCATGAGTGCAAGAACAAATTTATTTTAATAAACAGTATGAGAAAAGATATGTCGTTTGTTATGATAATGATGTTACAACATTCAGATTGGGCACCAGCAGTAGAGTGAGTGAGTGAGTGAGTGAGTATGGTTTTATGCTACTTTTATCAATATACCAGCGGCAGGGGACACCAGAAATGGGTTTCATACATTGTACCCATGTCAGGAATTAAACCCGGGTCTTCGGCGTGACGAACAAATGCTTTAACCATTAGGCTACCGGACCACCCCACCAACGGTAGAGAAGAGTAAGTGAATAGACGACATGGTTTATTCTTAATGTGTCCAAGAGCGTTCATTTTGCCCTCAGATGGTAGCTCAGGGTGATGATGGATGACAAAACTCAGGGGTGAAGTTAAAGACGACAGCACCCATGTTTAGCAATGATGGGTTGGAATAAGCCAAAAGGGTACAGGTTGATAATAATGTGATGTTACGTACACCAGGACCAAATGGCCAATGTTCCCGGTGCGGAGACCCGCTTCTGTCGATGATCTGGGCCCATTTCTTTGATTGACCATGTCGGTCAAGTTTTGTAGATAGAGGAATTACGTATCGGGGTGGGGCGGTCGGGTAGCCTAGAGGTTAAAGCGTTCGCTCGTCACGCCGAAGACCCGGGTTCGATTCCCGACATGGGTACAATGTGTGAAGCCTATTTCTGGTGTCCTCCGTCGTGATATTGCTGGAATATTGCTAAAAGCAGTGTAAAACCATACTCACTCACTCACTCGCTCACTGGCTCGCTCACTCACTCACTCACTCACAAACTCACTCACTCACTCACTGGCTCGCTCGCTCACTCACTCACTCACTCACAAACTCACTCACTCACTCACTCACACACACACACTCACACAATCACTCACTCACTCACAAACTCACTCACTCACACTCACTCACTCACTCACTCACAAACTCACTCACACACTCACACTCACTCACTCACACACTCACTCACACAATCACTCACTCACTCAATCACTCACAATCACTCACTCACTCACTCACTCCGGGGTAACATGGTGCAATGTCAGTGACCCACGTACATTCGTAACATCTGGCGACGTAAGGAGGTGTTACTTGACATTTACAGATAGCGCTGGGGACTAAAGGTCCTGCCTGGAAGGGGCTTATAATGAGAGGATATACGCAGAATGTTTGCTGTAGGTATTTTGGATCAATTCAGGTTTTTTTAAAAAGTGTCAAAAATGGTTTGCACTATAACAAATGTCTACAGCTAAAACCAAGCATGGGCTTCACACAATGCCCCATCTGGGAAATCAAACCTGGGTGTTCTGTATCTTGTTTTTCTTTCCATCAGAACTTCATGACCCTTGATCAGTACTTCATGCAGACATATTTTCATCAGTTTTACACCCATTACATCAGAGCTTCACAACCCTTTCCATCGGAGTTTCACATCCCTTTCATTGGAGCTTCACTACCTTTCCATCAGAGCTTCACACCCTTTCCATCAGAGCTTCACATCCCTTTCCATCAGAGCCTAACGCCCCTTTCCATCAGCGCTTCACATCCCTTTCCATCTGAGCTTCACACCCATTTCCATCAGAGCTTCACACCCCTTTCCATCAGAGCTTCACACCCCTTTCCATCAGAGCTTCACGCCCTGTTCCATTGGAGCTTCATGCCCCGTTCCATTGGAGCTTCACGCCCCTTTCCATCAGCGCTTCACATCCCTTTCCATCAGAGCTTCACACCCATTTCCATCAGAGCTTCACATCCCTTTCCATCAAAGCTTCACACCCCTTTCCATTGGAGCCTAATCCCCCTTTCCATCACAGCTTCACACCCATTTCCATCTGAGCTTCACACCCATTTCCATCAGAGCTTCACATCCCTTTCCATCAGAGCTTCACACCCCTTTCCATCAGAGCTTCAGACCCCTTTCCATCAGAGCTTCACACCCCTTTCCATCAGCGCTTCACGCCCCTTTCCATCAAAGCTTCACACCCCTTTCCATTGGAGCCTAATCCCCCTTTCCATCACAGCTTCACACCCATTTCCATCTGAGCTTCACACCCATTTCCATCAGAGCTTCACATCCCTTTCCATCAGAGCTTCACACCCCTTTCCATCAGAGCTTCACACCCCTTTCCATCAGAGCTTCACACCCCGTTCCATCAAAGCTTCACGCCCCTTTCCATCAAAGCTTCACTACCTTTCCATCAGAGCTTCACGCCCCTTTCCATCAAAGCTTCATGCCCCGTTCCATTGGAGCTTCACACCCCTTTCCATCAGAGCCTAACGCCCCTTTCCATCAGAGCTTCACTAGCTTTCCATCAGAGCTTCACGCTCCTTTCATCACAGCTTCACTAGCTTTCCATCAGAGCCTAACGCCCCTTTCCATCCGAGCTTCACGCCCCTTTCCATCAGAGCCTAACGCCGCCCCTTTCATCAGAGCTTCACTACCTTTCCATCAGAGCTTCACGCTCCTTCCCATCAGAGCTTCACACCCCTTTCATCACAGCTTCACATCCCTTTCCATCAGAGCCTAACGCTCCTTTCCATCAGAGCTTCACACCCCTTTCCATCAGAGCTTCACTACCTTTCCATCAGAGCTTCACGCCCCTTTCCATCAGAGCTTCACGCACCTTTCCATCAGAGCTTCAGTATCTTTCCATCAGAGCTTCACGCTCCTTTCCATCAGAGCCTAACGCCCCTTTCCATCAGAGCCTCACACCCTTTTCCATCAGAGCTTCACGCCCCTTTCCATTGGAGCTTCACACGCCTTTCCATCAGAGCTTCACATCCCTTTCCATCAGAGCTTCACACCCCTTTCCATCAGAGCTTCACACCCATTTCCATCAGGGCTTCACACCCCTTTCCATCAGTGCTTCACATCACTTTCCATCAGAGCTTCACATCCCTTTCCATCAGAGCTTCACTACCTTTCCATCAGAGCTTCACGCTCCTTCCCATCAGAGCTTCACACCCCTTTCATCACAGCTTCACATCCCTTTCCATCGGAGCCTAACGCCCCTTTCATCAGAGCTTCACGCCCCTTTCCATCAGAGCTTCAAGCTCCTTTCCATCAGAGCTTCACGCTCCTTTCCATCAGAGCTTCACACCCCTTTCCATCAGAGCTTCACTACCTTTCCATCAGAGCTTCACGCCCCTTTCCATCAGAGCTTCACGCCCCTTTCCATCAGAGCTTCAGTATCTTTCCATCAGAGCTTCACGCTCCTTTCCATCAGAGCCTAACGCCCCTTTCCATCAGAGCCTCACACCCTTTTCCATCAGAGCTTCACGCCCCTTTCCATTGGAGCTTCACACGCCTTTCCATCAGAGCTTCACATCCCTTTCCATCAGAGCTTCACACCCCTTTCCATCAGAGCTTCACACCCCTTTCCATCAGGGCTTCACACCCCTTTCCATCAGTGCTTCACATCACTTTCCATCAGAGCTTCACATCCCTTTCCATCAGAGCTTCACTACCTTTCCATCAGAGCTTTACTACCTTTCCATCAGAGCTTCACACCCCTTTCCATCAGAGCCTAACGCCCCTTTCCATCAGAGCCTCACACCCTTTTCCATCAGAGCTTCACTACCTTTCCATTGGAGCTTCACACGCCTTTCCATCGGAGCCTCATGCCCCTTTCCATCGGAGCCTCATGCCCCTTTCCATCGGAGCTTCACGCCCCTTTCCATCGGAGCCTAACGCCCCTTTCCATCGGAGCCTAACGCCCCTTTCCATCAGAGCTTCACACCTCTTTCCATCAGAGCTTCACACCCCTTTCCATCAGAGTTTCACTTCCCTTTCCATCAGAGCCTCACACCCCTTTCCATCAGAGCTTCACTACCTTTCCATCAGAGCTTCACGCTCCTTCCCATCAGAGCTTCACACCCCTTTCATCACAGCTTCACATCCCTTTCCATCAGAGCCTAACGCTCCTTTCCATCAGAGCTTCACACCCCTTTCCATCAGAGCTTCACTACCTTTCCATCAGAGCTTCACGCCCCTTTCCATCAGAGCTTCACGCACCTTTCCATCAGAGCTTCAGTATCTTTCCATCAGAGCTTCACGCTCCTTTCCATCAGAGCCTAACGCCCCTTTCCATCAGAGCCTCACACCCTTTTCCATCAGAGCTTCACGCCCCTTTCCATTGGAGCTTCACACGCCTTTCCATCAGAGCTTCACATCCCTTTCCATCAGAGCTTCACACCCCTTTCCATCAGAGCTTCACACCCATTTCCATCAGGGCTTCACACCCCTTTCCATCAGTGCTTCACATCACTTTCCATCAGAGCTTCACATCCCTTTCCATCAGAGCTTCACTACCTTTCCATCAGAGCTTCACGCTCCTTCCCATCAGAGCTTCACACCCCTTTCATCACAGCTTCACATCCCTTTCCATCGGAGCCTAACGCCCCTTTCATCAGAGCTTCACGCCCCTTTCCATCAGAGCTTCAAGCTCCTTTCCATCAGAGCTTCACGCTCCTTTCCATCAGAGCTTCACACCCCTTTCCATCAGAGCTTCACTACCTTTCCATCAGAGCTTCACGCCCCTTTCCATCAGAGCTTCACGCCCCTTTCCATCAGAGCTTCAGTATCTTTCCATCAGAGCTTCACGCTCCTTTCCATCAGAGCCTAACGCCCCTTTCCATCAGAGCCTCACACCCTTTTCCATCAGAGCTTCACGCCCCTTTCCATTGGAGCTTCACACGCCTTTCCATCAGAGCTTCACATCCCTTTCCATCAGAGCTTCACACCCCTTTCCATCAGAGCTTCACACCCCTTTCCATCAGGGCTTCACACCCCTTTCCATCAGTGCTTCACATCACTTTCCATCAGAGCTTCACATCCCTTTCCATCAGAGCTTCACTACCTTTCCATCAGAGCTTTACTACCTTTCCATCAGAGCTTCACACCCCTTTCCATCAGAGCCTAACGCCCCTTTCCATCAGAGCCTCACACCCTTTTCCATCAGAGCTTCACTACCTTTCCATTGGAGCTTCACACGCCTTTCCATCGGAGCCTCATGCCCCTTTCCATCGGAGCCTCATGCCCCTTTCCATCGGAGCTTCACGCCCCTTTCCATCGGAGCCTAACGCCCCTTTCCATCGGAGCCTAACGCCCCTTTCCATCAGAGCTTCACACCTCTTTCCATCAGAGCTTCACACCCCTTTCCATCAGAGTTTCACTTCCCTTTCCATCAGAGCCTCACACCCCTTTCCATCAGAGCTTCACTACCTTTCCATCAGAGCTTCACACCCCTTTCCATCAGAGCTTCACATCACTTTCCATCAGAGCTTCACACCCCTTTCCATCAGAGTTTCACTTCCCTTTCCATCAGAGCCTCACACCCCTTTCCATCGGAGCTTCACGCCCCTTTCCATCGGAGCCTAACGCCCCTTTCCATCGGAGCCTAACGCCCCTTTCCATCAGAGCTTCACACCTCTTTCCATAAGAGCTTCACACCCCTTTCCATCAGAGTTTCACTTCCCTTTCCATCAGAGCCTCACACCCCTTTCCATCAGAGCTTCACGCCCCTTTCCATCGGAGCCTAACGCCCCTTTCCATCAGAGCTTCACACCTCTTTCCATAAGAGCTTCACACCCCTTTCCATCAGAGTTTCACTTCCCTTTCCATCAGAGCTTCACGCCCCTTTCCATTGAGCCTAACGCCCCTTTCAATCAGAGCTTCACACCCAAAAAAGAGTGTGGCTGCTCTCCAGTAAGTGAATAAACAAAACAGTGTGGGTGCCCTCCAGTAAGTGGGGCACAATACTGTATATTTTGCACTGTTGGTTATTGAAATTCACTGTCGGGATGCGGAAACCAGATTTCAGGATAAATGAAGCATTTCATGTCGTTTATACTTCGTTTTAAGTAAATATCGGCTGGGGGCCGGATAAGCGAGGTTCACTCTCCATATATAACAGTAACACAACTTTCAAATAATAAACAAGGTTTTATTCTGCTCCTTATCAATACAAGGTGTTCAGATCGTTCCCCGAGTAGGGCAGATATAGTATACAGGGTAGACTTCACACCTGGGATACAACTTGCCATGGCTTTGTACACATCACGGTGCAGACATGATTGTCTAAAAAATCAATGCACCACTTTGTCCCATTGTCATGTGAACTTTAAATACGTGCGTCCCTCAAGGTGAATGAAAATGTTTTCATCTTTGAGCAGATGAGGGAAGGGACTTATTGCTGCACCAAGGCTATCTTGACTATACTCAACTGACAGCAAAGCTGACCGACACTTGTGACATCTTGCTTTGAGCTGGTAAACCAGTGGTCAATAGTATGAGCACGTTAACATGACCCTAGTGGGGTGCCACTGTCAGACATCCAACATGAAAAATATTGAATCAGTGAGTTGGGTTAACATCACTTTCAATGGAGGGTGGAGTCAACAATTGACTGGAACCATGGATCATAGGATTCAAACCCATGACCGGCAGCACATCCTGGCAGCCAAGGGAAGTAACTCAGCCGACCAAAATTGGGGTCTTGATGTTAGTTCCGAACTGATGTGTACAGGTATAGCGTCGTTAACAATTTATATCCCAAGTAAAGTTGATTAGGGTAATTAACAGCAACAGAAATAAATAGGCTTCAAGCATCATCTGCAACATTCTTGTTCCCGTGAAATGACAATGTGTAAGTACTTCGATTCACAAACACAACAGTTTGTACATATCAAACATACAATCGTAAACAATAGTAATATGCATCACTAACAACAGAGTGGAGAAGGATATTAAATATCTGGTCCCATTTTTATTGTCAACTGAAATATAAAAGATAACGTATAGGAAAAATAACTCATATCACAAGAGTGTGTGATCTCTGGATGATCTGTAAATGTCAATGGTTGACAGTAAGAAATCCACATTGTATATGTCACTCTGACTAGCTTGAAATAGTCCTCCTACATTAGCTATGCCATTTTGCTGAACACGGCTTAGTTCACGCTAGATATCCTAGGGGTGTCATTATTCATCATTATTATGAAAATACTTGGGCCAAAAAAATTGCAATATTCTTTTTCTGTTCCATACACGCTATGATCGCCAACATCTTCAGGGATTTCACATTTCGGTAAACTCACACTCACCCCTGGACCCACTCCCGTGGTTCTCGCGATCTCAAATTACCTGCCCTTGATTTTCATTGAGATTAAAAAAGGAAATTTGTGAGGGAGGTACCTTATTCGACGTAATAAGCAGCCACGGTGATATTTGCTAATATATTGGCTAGTGATTAATACCAATTAGCACTCCTTATGATTGATCAATGTACACAAGACTTATTTATTCGTGTATAATACGCTCTCATGTGTTATATGCACCCTTAATTATGAGCAATTAAATTTTGGAAAAATATATTTGAAATATAAAAACATTTCAGGCTGTCAGCATAAACCACGAAATTTACAATTTTTCAACTCACCGAAATAATATTCTGATAAGAGCCTCCTAGTTCTAATTTTGAGAGCGCTCTGGGCGCTTATTACGTCAAATATGGTAATTCATATTGCCTAGAAACCAAAGCCACCACCATTCTGAATGGATATGAAGACATCCTTTCCATCAAAGAGATTTCCTAGGGCTTTTTTTTGCATGTCCATCAGTTTTTAAATGTTGAATTTCTCACAAACTCTATCATAATCAATGGCACTGGCCGCCATGTTTTTGACATCGCCAATCCAACATTGAGGCTGGTTCATAGCTTGCATTCTGATTGGTCAGTTAGACTGAGTAGAGTAGCAAATCAAATTGGCTAATGAAAATCAAGGGCAGATAATTGGAGATCGTGAGAAGCATCGGAATAGATGCAGGGGTTCGTGCAGGTTCATCGAAATGCGAGCCCTGGAGATATAGAGGATGACAAGAAATATTTGATATCAGAAACTAAAGAAGTGAGTTGGGTGTGTCCGTTTGGAGTGGGAGGTAAGACTGAAGTGATGCAGGTCTCAGACGTTTACCACTTTGGTGAAACCCACGAGCACGGGTATGGTGCTGACGAACCAAGAAACATGATCAGGGTGAAGCGGGATTCGAACCAATGATCAAAGGTTTCAACACTGCACAACAAATTACATCACCTTAGACTACTGGGCCACCAATACCCCGAGGTCGGCATAAAAATAATAACACCAGTAAAATTGCTTCAAATATAAAAAATAATTCAATTTTCGTCAAGTTTTCAGATATCCGTTTTTTCTTCCACTTACATGTATCATTGTAGATCTGGCATGAAAAAAATGGTTCTATAATATTCCAAATGTACTCAATCTTGGCATGGCATTATTCAATGGTACAGTATTAGTGTAATGACACCCCTATTTTGTCTATCATATTGAACCTTTCATTCAAATAAGCCCAAATATTTTTCATAGAAAATGTATTACGGGCACTGAGCCAAACACTGCATAGACGTAAATAAGTGCAAAATATGCGCACCAAACTCAAGGCACATACTCCATCATAAAATAGCTCATCGCAAAATTGAGCACAGTCGTTCAAAAAGATCCAAACGATGAAAATAGTATTAAATGTGCATACATTATTAAACCTGAAGGTTGAACATCTTAGCACTAAAGCATTTTCCAGTTCATATTAAGCCCCCAAAATAAAAGTCTTGGTTCTCAGGCACTGCCCACAACATCATAAAAGTCTGCCGCATGTTTCATTTTTTTCTAAATTTAATTTAAAAAAAGAATCCTAATACTTAAGAACAATGTGATCCAAAATAGCACACAGTTACCTCCCTTTACATGTACACTGGTTTACAGCGCATCTCATGTTATGGTCATGGCGGCAATAGAAGTTTGTGTGCTTGTTTCTCTTTCCCAGGTTGATGGTACACAACTGCTTATTTGGTTACATAGTTTGAACAAGCCCCCCCAAAAAAACCTCCCCAAAAGTCATTGCCTGAGAACTAATTCTTTTATCTTTTTAAGCCTAATATATCAGTGCATAATAGTAGCTTCCATAACTGACTCATTACAAAATGTATTTTACAAATAAGCATGTATTGTTCTTCATGACATTGCCAACATATCAACAAAGGGTGCAGTTTTATGACTCACAGTGAGGTATTTAAACCTCAAGATGTGTAGCATGATATTTTACATGCCAATTGTATTAAAAATATTCAACATAATGTATATACAAAAAACAAGGTTGGATAGGGGTCGTTTTCAGCCCACAAGAAATATCAAATTTAAAAGTTGCCTAAAAATCTGAAATATTGGTATGAAAATGATCAGATATGTTCAAATGGCAGACAACTAGCTTTAAGTGAGTGAGCTTGGTTTAACAACGATTTTAACAGTATTCCAGTTATATCATGGCATGTCAGGATAATGGGGAGGAAAGCCCGAAGAGATGCAGGTCTTAGTACAGATCAGGTGCTGACTTAGAAACTTAGAAACTTAATTGGGGTGAACTGGGATTCAAACCCATGAAAATATTTTTTGGCGTGCCCAAGGGACGCAACAGGGAATTGTGGTTAGACGACTGGGCCTTCCATACCCCCAAACTAGCTTTTAATTCTTTCTTACACTTTGGACTTAATCAAATAAACAAATATTGCTAAAAGGAGTGAGAAAGGCATATTTGTCGAAATTCAAAAGAAAAGTATTACCAAGTCCATGACTCGACAAAAATGTTTTAAATGTCTTACTGTTCATCCACATCCATGAAAAGATCAGCTCGGGCCAAAGACTTACTCATTTTCAAATATTAGAAAAACATTAATGAAAACTCTAAAATCAGCCTTTTTGCCCAAATTTAACCCTTACCTATATTGTCATAAGTCCCAAACATGCAACTGTTGTAATGAACCAAGTTGATTTCTCATTCATATGAACACATCTAGTAAATTTCATAACACTTTCAACAAATGTTGCTTCTTTCTTGAAAAAATGTAGATCCCGTCTGCCAAAAAAGGCCCTTAATCCACCTTGTCTTTTCTGTCACTTTCGAAAATGAAATTGTGAAAGTTTCAAAAGTTTGTATATGGTTTAATAAACTGGAATGTTATGTATATTTATATAAAAATCAAGCTAAAGAAACTGCATAACAAGTAGATGATTACTAACATACAATACCTAAATGGACTAAAGGGGAGATAATCGTAGATATATCTCAAATTACCTCCCCTGATGACTAAGTTTGGTTCTAGGTTTTCAGACCGGGAAGCCACAAACCGCTGCACACAAATGTCATGTACTGTACATCATGTTTGCTGTACACACTATCTGTTTTCAAAACAGAAACAGTTTCATGTCACGTTTGAACTAATAAAGCTTGAACATATGTTGGTGTATACAAATATGTATCATGCTAACAAAACTAACAGTCTTGGTTCTCAGGCACCGCCCACATCATCATAAAGTTTGCAACACGTTTCATTTTTATTTCCATTTTTAAAAAAACAAACCCAAAACCTTAAATATTCCAAGTCCATCGGTAGTCAAATACTGTATTCCTATATTTACTTATAAAGGAATACAATTCATGTAGTGAAGGTTGTACCCTTGAAGATCCGGGGTAGAATAGATCTTCAGCAACCCATGCTTGCCGTAAAAGGCGACTATGCTTGTCGTAAAAGGCGACTAACGGGATCGGGTGGTCTGACTCGCTGACTTGGTTGATGCATGTCATCGATCCCAATTGCGTGGTGCGATGCTCATGATATTAATCACTGGATTGTCTTGTCCAGACTCGATAATTTACAGACCGCCGTCATATAGCTGGAATATTGCTGAGTGTGGCGTTAAACAACCAACCAACCAACCAACCATCTTTCCCAGGTTGATTGTACACTACATTGTTAACTGGTTACACAACTGTTTATTTGGTTACATACTAGTTTGAACAACCGACACAGCCCGCTCTCACTATATTTTCAAAAGCCATTGCCTGAGAACCAATTCTTAAATGTTTTTAAGTCTCAAGGATTAAGACTAGATCAAGCATCTAGTTACAAATAATGGAGGCAATATTTATGTTCATGTCCATTGTTATACAACAACAATCAAACTCATAAATATTACTTATTAGACTTAAATAAGTACAAATTGAATTTGCCATCGCTGAAGATTTTTGATTGGAAGGACTAGCTTAGCTAATGAAGACAGACAGTTTGGCTGCGATTGGAACAAGATTATTAAGCAAACAAGCTCAATATTATTTCTGGAAGAATACATTTCAAATATTTCAATATTTCCAAAACATCTCTCAAGGAGTTGGACTAACTTCTCCATAGAAGAAGCATAGATATTCCATCCCAACCTTACAAAAAAACATACATGTACTAATCGGTGGTAACAAATTAATTAAAGAAACCATCAAAATGTTTCTCTGTCAATAATGGAGACTACATATATACTCACTGACAAAAGAAACGCAAATACCATATATGCTGGTTATTATGTAAAGAATTACTGATATTCAAGAGATATTAGATTGGTTCGATGCACAAAAAACATACTGTTATGTTGTGTCAACCGACGCTCATGAACGCATCAAGTGACGTTATAGATCCAGGACTCGAGACGCAACATTTGTCTCGTGCAGGATTAGCGTGTAAAGTTTGGAAATCACGTGCAGCATATTGTAATAAGAATAAGGACACTCTGTGGTAACACATGACTGATTGTTAGTTTTGTCATTAAGTGGTACACATTGGAAACATCTCTTCTTAATGTATATACTTCTCTATATGTTTCTATGGTTGCGTTTCTTTTGAGAGTGAGTATACTTCTAACATTATTCCTTGTCTTCAGGGAGCTACCCCATGTCAAACTCAGGTTGGGAAGAGCTGCCCTAGTCTAATAGACATAGCACCAGCATTGACAAACAACCTTCCAATACATCTTGATTAATGATCCTATGACTACATCGGAACACTAAACTGCTGGCATATCAGCCCAGCCACTGAAGCCGCTGCCTAAACTCTGCTGATCCAGTGTTTTACATCTCCATCCTAGTCTGATACAGACCCTGGACCCATTCGCGTCAATACCTTCGTTTCGAGCCAGATGCAATTAACCTGATGCTAATAATATCCATCCAATCAACACTCTGGGATTGTGTGAGTTTAGTGAGTGATTATTGCTTAACACTGCATCAACAATTGAGGTCCTAGGTAAGAGATAGGAGATGGAGGTTGTGATGCAACTTCAGAAACGAAGCTATGGCGATTGGGTCGAGGGTGTTAATAGAATGGATCCATAATACCCTGGATCAATGAGGATGCACCTATATATACGGCACTGGTCGTACATCAGAACCCTGTATGCAAGATACGCTATAGTTTAATTATTACACGCGGAAAGCGCATGTTAAATCTCCGATGTCAATACAATACATCGGAACTGTACATTCACACTTGGACAGTCATATTTTATGCATTAAGTACAAAGTTTACCATTCGAACATGGTGGAACATACAGTAAAAGGACAACATGGACGTACACAGGCTGGAGGGTTTACCGTTGGATGGTTCATCGAGATACTTTGTAAGTGTCTCATCCTATTTATAAACATGACATCATGAAACATTTGAACTTATCATTGCACATGGAAATCAATTCTAAATAGCCTTTTCCTCATAGCGAAAAATATAACACTTATTAGGGACTCTATTTATTTAAATATTTATTTCCTTGCAGATTGAGTGTTATTACTGTCTATTGCCTAAGGGACGCTGCTCTGAACAGACGACTGGGCCACCCGTACCCCCACCTATTATCTGAGATACATCTAAGATCTCTGCACATTCTCTATTTTCTTGAATGCTCCTCGTGTAAAAGTTGAATTTCCCTTCATTAAAAAATATATTTTCCCCATTTCAGCTGTTTTTATTCCCTGTTATAATGTTTAACAAAAACAGCATAAATATTGTTACAAAGTTTCAACCTTATAAAATGGAATATTTCCGCAAAACATGAATGCCCAGTGATAAGACAGGGGACTGTTTACTCCAGGGGACTGTTTACTCCTTGTAAATAATTCCATCTGTAACACCTAGTATCTGTCATCCTGTAAACAAACCGCTCATTACATGTGTAATTTAGTTACCATGGCGACACCTGCTATAAACAATGCCCATGTTAACACATCCATCTACCTGTATGTAAATACATATGAAATGAAGATGAAGTATTATTGCTTATGACCAATATTGTATAACGACAAAATACTCTTAAAATACAGCAAAGTTTATGTTTAAGAATCTACTTCTGAAACAGCATATGCAAACATTTGGAATGATTATTATGAATGTAAAATATTTTCATATCAAAGAAAGTCTTAACTTCAAAACTATATTTCATTCTTATGATTTGTGGCAATGAACACTTACTTTATAATAATTACTGTCCATGGCTAAGATTCTTGAATACCCTTACAGACGACATAGTTCAATAACAAATCACAGCCTGGCAAAGCAAGAAAGCATCTTTGTTCTTAACAGCTTGAGATCAAGTCTTCCCACACCTTTTCGGGTGGTACACCCAGCTTGCACTGGGGTAGCTTCCTGTGGCCTCCCAGCATGCACTAGTGCAGCTTCCTGTGACCTTCAAGCATACAATGGTGTCCTCCCAGCATGCACTGGGTGGTAGCTTCCTGTTGCCTCCCAGCATGCACTGGGTGCAACTTCCTCTCTGAATGCCTTGAAGTACACCTGCACTCTGACAGGAAATGATCACCTCCAACCGATCCAGTAACAGATATACACAATGAATAACAGTCATGACTTATATACACACTGAAGACAATGCCAGACTGGTGTCCTTCTTGAAACACTCTGTTGTCAAGGCTACCCATAATTCAATTTGTCAACATCAACTGTACAGCTATATACACAATGACATCCGGTCTGGGTGTGAGTACACAAACGATCTGAGCTCTCCAAGCCTCCAAGCTGCTGTCACCAGTGTCTGGAACACACACAGAAGTTGGGAAAGAGGCCAACCCCTCCACTTTCGAATTTCAACCTTCATGTCCTTATGCCTACAGAACTTAAAACGACAGGAAAATGATTTTTGGAAACGCTATAAGCACCTGCTTTTCCAAAAAGGTACACTTGCTGTTCTCTGGTCTGGTTACATTCAAGGACAAGTTTGTAAGACGATAGTCTTGATATGACATTTGAAGTGCTGAGATCGCTTTGTGCAATACAGCCCCAATGACAGTCAGTTCATCCCCGGAGTCAGGCTATTGTGGGCTTTGTTCTGGTGATGTTGTGTGGCCATTGGCCCGCTTCAGTTCTGTAATGGTTTCAAGACTAGAATTGCGATTGTTGGGAGTGTCCGTGTTATTGCTGGTGGGAGTGAATGGATTAATCTTGTATTTTTTGTAATATGCCACAGGGTCCCCGAAAAGCTCGTGTGGAAGCGGCACGCTGTGGCTAATGTACAAATGTAGGGCCTCGCACAACTGGTTGATCTTCTCGAACGTTGGCCTGTTGTCCGGTGACATCAGGCAGCACATGACGGCAAGCATAAAGAACGGTCTTGGACAATCCTCACAGAAACGTTTCTCGAACATCTCGACGTTTAGTCCGAAATCCATGGTTCTTGGAAGAAACTCTGGGTCTGCAAATACTCTGGAGATGACCTGTGAACAGAAGAGTGAGTGAGTGAGTGAGTGAGTGAGTGTGTGAGTGAGTGAGTGAGTGAGTGAGTGTGTGAGTGAGTGAGTGTGTGAGTGAGTGAGTGAGTGAGAGAGTGTGTGAGTGAGTGAGTGAGTGAGTGAGTGAGTGAGTGAGTGTGTGAGTGAGTGTGTGAGTGAGTGAGTGAGTGAGTGAGTGTGTGAGTGAGTGAGTGAGTGTGTGAGTGAGTGTGTGAGTGAGTGAGTGAGTGAATGTGTGAGTGAGTGTGTGAGTGAGTGTGTGAGTGAGTGAGTGAGTGAGTGAGTGTGTGAGTGAGTGAGTGAGTGAGTGTGTGAGTGAGTGAGTGAGTGAGTGAGTGAGTGAGTGAGTGAGTGAGTGAGTGAACAGGGTTTAAGCACCTCTTTGTAAAGTACATCAGCAATATCACAGAGTTATGAGTGACAAGTCGTAGGTTTAACCCTCTGAGAAAAATAAGGTGTGAACTTATATTGCGCCACACTCCAAAAACAAGTTGCATTCCATAGGGGAAGATGTGCACAGCACAGGGGATTACTCACAGACAATGATGCCGTAGGAGAAGACGTGTGCTACACTGGGGATTACTCACCTCACAGACAACGATGCCGTAGGAGAAGACGTCGACCTTCTCATCATACACGCCTGTCGTCATCATCTCGGGAGCCATCCAATAGGGACTGCCGACTACAGTGTAACGTTTGCGGCGGGAGAAACGTTTCTTGGATGAGCGGTTAGATTTGTCTCTGTCCTTTGTCTCCTTCTCCTTCTCTCGCCCCCAGAAAAACATGTCTCTCTGTCTGGGGATGATCTTTGCCAGACCGAAGTCTGCTACCACCACTCTCTTGTCCTGCAGAAACAACAGCGTAGTGAGAGATGGTATGGTGGTAACACCTCTTTGGTAACAGCAATTCAGTGAAACCCCACTGATCAAATTAAAACCAAAACACTGATGTACTTGGGCTGGGAGATAAAGATTGAAATCTGATATTGTTTTAAGATAATAAGGAATGTGATACATAAGGTATAATATCTTTATTAAATGAGTCTTCTGAAAAATATAGCATGGGTTCTCTTCAAACACTTTTTACACCAGTTGTAAGGGAACTAGTTTATGACACTTTAAAACCAGTTGTGAGGGAACTAGTTTATGACACTTTAAAACCAGTTGTGAGGGAACTAGTTTATAACAATCTTACACCAGTTGTGGGGTAACTAGTTTATAACAATCTTACACCAGTTGTGAGGGAACTAGTTTATGACACTCTTATACCAGTTGTGAGGGAACTAATTATTGACACTTTAATACCAGTTGTGAGGGAACTAGTTTATGACTCTTACCTCTCGGACCAGGCAGTTGTTGGAGTTGAGGTCTCGATGGATAATGTCCATGGAGTGGAGGTACGCCTACAACGACCAACATCATTGTCACAACATCATCAAGGAGCAACATACAGTGCATGATGTTATCATCAAAAAAATAAATACATAGTTCAAAAACATTTTGAAAAGGAATTGCTAGCTTTCGACCTCAATGAGACACAAAACATGGCTGTCATTCCTGGCCACTTTAACAAGTATTCAATTGGAACCAGTTATTCAAATGATGCCTAATGAAATATTTGGTAAAGACGACCTGCAAGACTACTAGATGTTACAAATCATTCATTATCCATTCAGAAAGTTACAACTGGCTTCTGTCAGAACTAACAGGAAGCAAACTGATCAAACAAAATAAACAGACACATCCACATCCTCTTACGACCAGGACAGGCTGCAGGAAATCCATAAAAGTATCAGCCCTATCTACAGGTGATCAGTGAAGGCAGGGTGGAATCACTGGTCAAATAGAACCAGGAAGTAGTAGTGGAGTTATCCCCCTTTGTCTCACCATCCCGGATGAGATGTCCCTGGCTATCTTGATCCTGTCCTCCCATGTGATGTCTTGCTCCATGTCCCGGAGCATGTCCGTCAGTGTCCCGCCAGCTACGAACTCTGTAGGACCCAATAAAACATCAATGACCAAGAAAAAGTCTTTTTCTCTCTCATTACTTTCCAAAATATGTCTGCCCTGTATGTCAGGTCTTATTAATCCTGACTGAAGAACATGACAAGGGCAGGTAACTCTACAATATTCACATCCTGGTTTTAATTTATTCAATAAAATAGTCTAAAATATCCTGATTTTACTACCACTAAAGGGAGTGGTCATTTATTACAGGGAAAGGGTAGTCGGTGAAATTATTATGGAACTGTACCAATTTTTCATTGTATGAGTAAGTGAGTGAGTAAGTAGTTTTTTTTACGCCGCTTTTAGCAATATTCCAGCAATATCATGGCAGGGGACACCAGAAATGGGCTTCACATATTGTACCCATCTTGGGAATCGAACCTGGGTCTTCGGCATGACGAGCAAACGGTTATCCACTAGGCTACCCCACCGCCCAAAATGGCCATGAATATGTTTTTCAAAATGGCTGCTGTGGCAACTGATAATTAAACTAATAAATTCTTCTCATGCTATAGTCTGTAAAACTTCTAGCACCTCATATGACAGCTTGGGTTGTATACTCCCCATTCAAGTTCACACTACAGCTACTTTTGATCACATCTAATACCGTCTGGTACTGTAGTTAGTAAATGTTCCAGAGGAGCTCATCGTTACCTGTGACTAGGTTGAGCTTCTTGTCCCGGTAAAGGACTCCCATAAACTTGAGCACACATGGATGGTCCAGATTCCGCAGCAGGGACACCTGGAACAGAGTGAGTGAGTGAGTGAGTGAGTGAGTGAGCGAGCGAGCGAGTGGCTTCCCATTGTCATTAGCCATACAACTGCACCAAAGGGTGTTTCAGTAATCTGAACCTGACTACCACTAGTACCAGTGGTTGATAGCATCAGTCTGCATCGAGGAAGGTAGTAGCTGATCAGCTTGATAGCATATTATATATAACCACCTTATGATTATCCCAATTGCAGCCTTAGACTGCCATGGTGTGCTGGGACACACCTAGCCCTCTCCCCAAATTTTGGACAAGCACCTGATCCCACATCTTACAGTACAACTGTTGCGATATAGCTCTATACTGTATTCGACGTAATAAGTGCCCAAGGCGCTCTCAAAATTAGAAATAGGGGGTGCTTATAAGAATATAATTTTGGTGAAAAAACAAAACAGAATTTGTGATTTGTCAAACGCAGAAAACGACTGCTCTCAGTATTTTACCCCCTTAGATATATATGTCTCTTACAAATAATTCTACCTGCATACTTGCACATATTACCTTACATATCTATGTATTTGTGATAACGCAACGTAAAAATGATCGTTGACGCCCATTGTTCCACACAGGAAGTACCGGTAATCAGCAGGTAATGTTGAAAAATAAAATATAAACATCCGTTTTGAGTTTGTGATTTTCAAATATTCCCTTATATTACTTAACTTTATTTTTCAGTGATAATGATGATATATTTAATGTTTATTACCACTTCTTTGTTTCAGCTACTCATTTGTAAAATTATGAATATTTTTTTTTCAAAATGTGTTTGTTGTTATTATGTCGGCTATGGTGCTGGTCATGATGGGTCACTAGTTCAACAATCGATATATCCAGCTTTGGAATGAAAATACTACAACTACCTATCTGAGATTAATTTATAAACATTTCTGAAGAAAATGTATGCAAATATCCTAAAAATCTAGTCTTTAATTAATCATCGTTTTCAGAAGTAACGTAACTTTGCAAAACAGCACTGCCACAAGCTAATTTGCATATCATGTGACTTTTTTCTCGGTTTTTAAACAAACGCTGAAATCAGAACAGACTGAAGCTTAACATATTGTTTTGAATAATTATTTGCTTAAACTGCGACTGTGAGGTGCACGACTATATATATTAAAGCATCAACGTGATCGTATCGCTACCTCTCCGTATGGCTTCGATGACATCACATGATGTAAACAAACGAAAACTACTCAAATGGAAATAGTTTTTCACGTTTTGAGATATTTCCTTATTGAAAGTTAACGATGACATATGTTTGTCTTGATGTGTAGACTTGTTAAAAAATGAAACAGAAAAAAATAAGATCATTCTTGCATTGATAAATATGAGTTGGCGTTGTCGCGGTCTGGGTAAAGCGGGTTCTATGGAACAGGATGAACGGAAGTTGTAAATATCGTAGGGACATGATTTCGCCAAAATTAAGTAAACATTATTGAATGAAATTGAATAACATTAATAAACTAGATTACAAACATAAGTCCAGTTATCATGGTTATACAGTGGACACTTAAATAGTGTAAGAAAAGGGTTACACTTGCGTAATTCAACAGATTTTTTAATTTTCGATGACGGATCATGACAGTCACATATATACGACCGCCTGAAATGGAAAGTCTGTGCGTATTATACACGAAAGATATATTTTCCCAGAATTTAATAGCCCATATGTAAGGGTGCACATAACAAACATGTGCATTTAAACTCAAATAAATAAGTCTTGTGTACACTGATCAATCGGAAGGGGTGCTTAATGGGATTGTTCACTTGCCAAATTATTAGCAAATATCACCATGGATATTAGGGCTGGGATGAGTCCAAATTTACTACCCGGGTACCCGACCCTCTATTACCCGACTACCCACTGCAAGTCTCAAGAGTAGGGAACAAAATGTCTGATTGGTAATTGTTTTACCGCAGCCCTGGCTAAAACTATTCACATACATGTATCAAACAATAGATCATGCGTTCACTGAAGTTGACTGAAACTTTATCTTTACTCACACATATACAAGTCCAAGGAATGTGTGCATCATCAGAAAGAAATGCGATCATTAGCTCCTTGTAGTGTAACCACTGAGCTACAATAAGTTTTTGTCATTAAACAATTATCACGTGACTAACCACGGGTCCTGGTAGTCCTGTAGGTACCCGGGTCCTACTCAGGACCCACCCGACCCGAGTACCTGAGTTACCCGTCCCAGCCCAAATGGATATCATGTCGAATATGGTAGTGCCTTTTCGAGATACAAGCTTTAATAAATCTCAGGACCAATTGAATTTTAAGTACAAGTAAGTTTAGAATAATTTATTACAAGTATTCCAGATCGACAGATTTATCACCATTATCAACAACAACGTTTACATATTTAACTGAGAACTATCTAAAACACATGCACTACGTAGCATCCACCATTAGTGGGTGTTCCGACAAGAGTACTCTCCCTTACCTCATGCAGGAAGCTCTTTTGACCCTCTTCATCAAACTTGAAGAGTTCCTTGAGCACCATGACTTCCCCTGTGACTCGGTGGGTAACCTGATGGAGACGAAAATACAAACACTCATTTTCATCTCTTATTTTCTGCACCCATTTCACATTCAAGAACAGATTTATGCTCACTGTCAAGTTCCTTATCATCCAACAAAAGTGAACATGAGTAACGGTTGGTAGAAACTGGGTCATAATACTGTTATCTCACCCATCCTGTCTAGAGCAGACAAACAAGTGGTTGATAACATGAGCATCAACCACCACACACATCAATCAGTCTGGGTCATAATACTGTTATCTCGCCCATCCTGTCTAGAGCAGACAAACCAGTGGTTGATAACATGAGCATCAACCACCACACACATCAATCAGTCTGGGACATAATACTGCTATCTCATCCATCCTGCCTAGAGCAGACAAACCAGTGGTTGATAACATGAGCATCAACCACCACACACATCAATCAGTCTGGGTCATAATACTGTTATCTCGCCCATCCTGCCTAGAGCAGACAAACCAGTGGTTGATAACATGAGCATCAACCACCACACACATCAATCAGTCTGGGTCATAATACTGTTATCTCGCCCATGCTGCCTAGAGCAGACAAACCAGTGGTTGATAACATGAGCATCAACCACCACACACATCAATCAGTCTAGGACATAATACTGTTATCTCACCCATCCTGCCTGGAGCAGACAAACCAGTGGTTGATAACATGAGCATCAACCACCACACACATCAATCAGTCTGGGACATAATACTGTTATCTCACCCATCCTGCCTAGAGCAGACAAACCAGTGGTTGATAACATGAGCATCAACCACCACACACATCAATCAGTCTGGGACATAATACTGTTATCTCACCCATCCTGCCTAGAGCAGACAAACCAGCGGTTGATAACATGAGCATCAACCACCACACACATCAATCAGTGACACACACTCAGGGAGGTTATTTACAAGTAGTTATCATTGTCAAAGCCACACAAATATTGCCAATAATCTGTCAGCCTAGGACTGTCCATTTCTTCCAGGATCCTCAAGTAAACTGAAGATATTGGGCATCACCTTCCCTTGACAATGACTGTCATTTCTTTGGTGACCCTCTTGGCATCTCTCCCCTCTAACTGATGACTGGCCCCTTACTATCCATCATTACAATTAATGAAAGGCCCCTGAGTATCCATCATTACAATTAATGAAAGGCTCATGCACTATCCATCATTACAATTAATGAAAGGTCCCTTACTATCCATCATTACAATAAATGACTGGTCCCTGACTATCCATCATTACAATTAATGAAAGGCCCCTGACTATCCATCATTACAATTAATGAAAGACCCCCAACTATCCATCATTACAATAAATGACTGGCCCCTGACTATCCATCATTACAATAAATGAAAGGCCCCTGGCTATCCATCATTACAACAAAGTGACTGGCCCCTGACTATCCATAATTACAATAAAATGACTGGCCCCTGACTATCCATCATTACAATAAATGACTGGCCCCTGACTATCCATCATTACAATAAAATGACTGTCCCCTGACTATCCATCATTACAATGAAATGACTGGCCCCTGACTATACATCATCACAATCAATGAAGGGCCCCTGACTATCCATCATTACAATAAATGAAAGCCCCTCACTATCCATCAGTACAATTTATGAAAGGCCCCAGTCCATTAGGGGCTCTTCATTAATTAGTACTTGATCCTTACAAGACAACCAATACACATTTTTTATATTGACCACCTAATCGTTATTGTAATCATCCCTTCAAACTCGCATGCAACTGACACAGAGTAAAGATATGATAAGCAGTCATCTATTGTTGGTCTTTGGGTGTGTGTTTGCTGTGTAAAGCCGAACTCAGCAATATTACAGCTATATGATGGCAGTCTGTTAATAATTGAGTCTGGACCAGACAATCCAGTGATTCATATTGTGAACAATCCTATCAGTTCGGGTACGATGACACGCCAGCAACCAAGTCACCATCAGACCATCAGATTCATGATGTCTCCCCTGGGGGCCATCTAAGCCGGAATCCCCATGGGGTTGTCCACAGTTTATCCCTGACAGGCTTCAGGCAACATCCCAGACACATACCTTGATGGCTTGGCCAAAGAACCCCTGCCCCAGCACATCCCCGATGATGAGGTCGCTGGCCCGGAAGACACGGTGGGACTGTGACTGCACCCGGAGGGAGTGAGACCTCCCCAGGTCGACGCTCTTCTGTCTGCAGGCGGGGACGGGGGAGGGGGACTTGCTGCGTCGTCGGGTCGGACTGTAGCTGAAATCATTCACACACATTAGCAGGACTCCTTTAAAGCCTTCACCGACCAGTAGGCATACTGTATCATTAAAAGATTTCCTGGCTACAGCATCTATCAGAGACTTATCTAGGACTCCAAAACTTAGAGCCTTTGACAAGCAAATTGGGGGAAATTTTGTTATTTTGTTCAACTATTTTTTAAAACCTGTTTTCTTAAATTCAGAGGTCTTTTAACATTGTATATTAACATTGCATTCAAGAATGTCAAACTAAGCATTTAAGCCTCTCAATATTGGTCCTGCCACCACTGATTTACAAGTGGACCCGACCAAGCCATCACATTACATGTGACAGGGGGGCACGGGTGGCCCAGGCGTCTAAGGCGCCGCGATTCGCTGTGCAGAGTTGCGTCCCTTGAGCACGCCAGGAACCTATGATTGTGGGTTCGAATCCCGGTTCACCCCGATTATGTTTCTAGGTTTGTCAGCACCATAACCGTGCTCATGGGTTTCACCGAAGTGGTAAACGTCTGAGACTTGCATGACTTCGGGCTTTCCTCCCACATTAAGCTGACTCGCCATGATATAACTGGAATGCTGTTAAAAGCGGCATTGAACCCAACTCACTCACATGTAACTGTATTACATTTTAATTCCAATTTTGGAATCTTTACTGATATTTGCTGCAGATTTATGGCTGCTTTCCAGCCTCTGAGCAGGTCTAGATATATCCCTGTCTATTGTTGTTTTATTGCAATGGACAGAAACTCACAGTTCAGGGCATTCTTATGGTAAGAGACTAACACACATCTAGTCTCTGAAATGAACAAGTCTTAGAGAATAGAGCCAGTTGTTGAATCATCTTTATAAAAATATAATAAAAAGGAGCCCAGAGATTCTTTTCATTGATACTGCAGTAACCTAGACTTGCAAAACATAATAGACCTGCTGTATTGGATATATTTGTATCAGGTCTCAGTATGACAGACTAAGTGATTAAGTGACAGTCTGACAAGGCAGAACTGCAGCAGCTACAGAACACCAAGAATGACTCCTCCAACCCAAGCTTTGTGAGGAATCGACCTGGGACTTGGTGTGACAAGCAAACGACTACACCGCCTGGTTACCATAAAATTCATGACTGTTCTACTTCAGTCAGTCAGTGAGTGAGGCGAGGTGAAATAGGGTTTAAAGTCACGTCCAAGATTATTGCACTTATATAGCGACGTGCATGCATGTGTGTGTGTGTGTGTGTGTGTGGCTGCTTGTACTAGTCCGGACTGATGCCGATTTATAGTGCTAGCTCACTGAAATACCTGCCGCAGTTTAACATGAATACCCCACCCAGACACAGTATACTGACTCAAAGCCGACCAGTCCTTGTTTTAGTCCCTTAATGCCGAGCGCCAGACAGGGTAACAACAAGTACCATCTTTTAACGTCTTTTGGTATGACGCAGCCGGGGATCAAACCCCGGACCTTCCACTCTCCGGGCAGACGCTCTACCACTAGACCACAGAGGCGGTCTAGATAGTGACTGAGTTGAAATTTGATGTCACATCTTTCTAGCCAAGATATCTTTTGCTCAACTAAGTCAGCAAGCCTGACTGCCTGATCCTGTTAAGCATGGGTTGCGGAAGATCAGACCTAATCAGGATCTTCAAGGGGGTTAAGATATCTGTAAGTTCATGTCTGTCTACTTGGTTACAACTATAAGCCGACATCTACAGCGCAAGAAAACAACCTGTGAGACGGCAATCCAGCTTACTTTCTGGCCCTGAGGGAAGTCTTGGAGCGGAGTCTCACTGGGACCTTGTCGATGAGGACCTCTTCTGGTGATGATGGTGTTGTGCTGCTGTCGCTGGTGGGGGACAGGGTGTCACAGATGCGGATGGGGGACTGATCCCTCTCCACGGTGATCTGTATCACGTCCGATGTGTTCTTCAGCAGGGAGTCAACCTGGAACACCAGAGTGAGTGAGTGAGTGAGTGAGTGAGTGAGTGAGTGAGAGTGAGTGAGATTTTACATCACTTGTAGCAGTATTGTTGATAACATGGAATGTCAGATGTGAGTGAGTGAGATTTTACATCACTTGTAGCAGTATTTTTTTACAACATAGCATGGCAGTTGTGAGTGAGTGAAGTTTTATATCACTTGTAGCAGTATTGTTGACAACATAGCATGGCAGTTGTGAGTGAGTGAGATTTTACATCACTTGTAGCAGTATTGTTGACAACATAGCATGGCAGTTGTGATTGAGTGAGTGAGATTTTAAATCACATGGCAGTTGTGATTGAGTGAGTGAGTGAGATTTTAAATCACTTGTAGCAGTATTGTTGATAACATGGCATGACAGTTGTGAGTGAGTGAGATTTTACATCACTTGTAGCAGTATTGTTGACAACATAGCATGGCAGTTGTGAGTGAGTGAGATTTTACATCACTTGTAGCAGTATTGTTGACAACATAGCACGGCAGTTGTGATTGAGTGAGTGAGTGAGATTTTAAATCACTTGTAGCAGTATTATTGATAACATGGCATGGCAGATGTGAGTGAATGAGATTTTAAATCACTTGTAGCAGTATTGTTGATAACATGGCATGACAGTTGTGAGTGAGTGATTTTAAATAAACAATTCAACACTATGTCTGTACATCTACTTTACACACAGATTTGTTCAATAGGCCTGTGGCCTTTCAGTATTGTTGCAATAAAGACTTGACAGTGGCCTTATATAATGTAGTCTAGAATGACGGAATGAGTTGAGGGGTTCCCAGCATATTCCAGAATACATGGGGTCTACGTAGACGGTGATGTAAGTTACGTTGTGTGTACTGACCTCCCGCACCGTCTTGTCCCTCACCGTGGTGCCGTTCACCTCCAGGATGCGGTCGCCGATGTTGAGAGCCTCCAACTCTGGACTCAGGTCGAGTCTGAAACACACAGAGACAGATCTATATACCCACTGCATACTTCATGCTACAACGGTTCTGTGTACACTGGAGAATCAAACTGGACTAACTCTTCCAGAATCTACTTCCACTTAACTTTATACAGTCTCCATATTCTCAGAGGAATCAAATTGAACCTCCAGTCTATCCCAATCATAGAGGTACCACTTTTGCCAGAATTGTTAAAAAAACGCAAGCACGTGTGTGTGACTGTGTATTGTTTCATGTCGCGCTCAGCAATATAACAGCTTTTTGCAGCAGCCTGCAGACAAGACAATCCAGTGATCAATATTGTGAGCCAGCAGCCATGCCATGCATACTATAACACCCATTAAACCATTAAAAGTCACCAAGCCTGACCACCCAATCTATTTAATCGCGTCGTATGACCAGCATAGGTTGCTTAGGACCAATTCTAACCTAGAATCCCCATGGGAGACCAGCATAGGTTGATGGGGACCAATTCTAACCTGGAATCCCCATGGGTAGACCAGCATAGGTTGATAGGGACCAATTCTAACCCTGAATCCCCATGGGAGACCAGCATAGGTTGCAGGGGACCAATTCTAACACGGAATCACACGGGGAGACCAGCATAGGTTGCTGGGGACCAATTCTAACCTGGAATCCCCATGGGTAGACCAGCATAGGTTGATAGGGACCAATTCTAACCCTGAATCCCCATGGGAGACCAGCATAGGTTGCAGGGTACCAATTTTAACCCGGAATCCCCACGGGGAGACTAGCATAGGTTGCTGGGGACCAATTCTAACCCGGAATCCCACAGGGAGACCAGCATAGGTTGCTGGGGACCAATTCTAACACGGAATCACACGGGGAGACCAGCATAGGTTGCTGGGGACCAATTCTAACATGGAATCACACGGGGAGACCAGCATAGGTTGCTGGGGACCAATTCTAACATGGAATCACACGGGGAGACCAGCATAGGTTGCTGGGGACCACTTCTAACCCAGAATCCCCGTTGTGCATCTTGTAAAGACCTACTCTGATATCTTGATGAGCGGCTTCATCTTGACGCTGTCGATGCTGGTGGGTCGGATGTAGTGCATGTCCCTCTCCATCTGTAGCTGCAGCCCCCGTGTGCCGTCGGGGGTGGGGGGGATCTCCACCAGCTGGATGGAGTGGGGCTTGCGGCGGCGGGGGGTTGCCGCCAGCAGGGGCTTCATCACCTTCTGGTAGCATGTTCGGCTGAAAAAAAGATACACATTTGTTATATCAGATGAAGCTCTTCGAACAGTAAAAGAAAATCAGTTTGTATCTTGGGTCAAGGATTTCACAACATTGCAATGTGTGCGTCCCCTTACCTGTATACTGGGTACCCGGTAGTATGAAAGTATTGTCACATGGTGTGCATCTCCTTGTTTGTGCCAAGTAGGAGAAAGATATTGTTGCAGTGAGCATCCCCTTGCCTGTATACTGGGTACCCAGAAGTATGAAGATATTGTTGCAGTGAGCATCCCCTTGCCTGTATACTGGGTACCCAGAAGTATGAAGATATTGTTGCAGTGAGCATCCCCTTGCCTGTATACTGGGTACCCAGAAGTATGAAGATATTGTTGCAGTGAGCATCCCCTTGCCTGTATACTGGGTAACCGGAAGTATGAAGATATTGTCGCAGTGAGCATCCCCTAGCCTGTATACTGGGTAACCGGAAGTATGAAGATATTGTCGCAGTGAGCATCCCCTAGCCTGTATACTGGGTACCCGGAAGTATGAACACATTGTTGCAGTGAGCATCCCCTTGCCTGTATACTGGGTACCCGGAAGTATGAAGATATTGTTGCAGTGAGCATCCCCTTGCCTGTATACTGGGTACCCGGAAGTATGAAGATATTGTTGCAGTGAGCATCCCCTTGCCTGTATACTGGGTACCCGGAAGTATGAAGATATTGTTGCAGTGAGCATCCCCTTGCCTGTATACTGGGCACAGCGTGCCATTTCTGTTGTCCCCCACAGTAACTTTGTGGGAATATTAATAAAAGTGTCGTAAAACGATACACAGTGTAATATGTGGACAGTGCTCACTGAATCTAGTTGAATGTATATACTTCAGAGTAGTTGTATGTATAATTATTAGGGGGCACAGGCAGCCCAGTTGTCAAAGGCGCTGCAAATCGCTGTGCAGAGTTGCATCCCTTGGGCATGCCAAAGACCTATGAATGTGGTTCAAATAATGTTTTGCCCGATTATGTTTCTGGGTTTGTCAGCACCATACCCGTGCTTGTGGGTTTCACCAAAGTAGTAAACGTCTAAGAGCTCCATCACTTTGGGCCTTCGTTCCACATTAAGCTGACACGCCATGATATAACTGGAACACTCACTCACTCACTCACTATGACAAATATTACTACAGAATAGGGATGTCATGATACAACCTCCTGATATGTTCACGTTCATGTTTACTTTGTTCACGATTGTTAATTCACAGCAATTCTGCATGAATTGTTATATTTCATACAGCATAAACACTATTACTATTCAACATTTTTTAAACTTTCTGAATATCTGGTTTCACATTTGAAAACAAATAGGTCTCCTTTCAATCAATACTATATTTCAGATATACCGTATTCGACGTAATAAGCGCCCACAGCGATATTTGCTAATATATTGGCTAGTGAAAATCCCAATTAGCACCCCTTCCAATTGATCAATGTACACAAGACTTATTTCTTTGCGTATAATACGCACTCGTGTGTTATATGCACCCTTAATCATAGGCAATTAAATTCTGGAAAAATATATCTTTCGTACATAAACATTTCAGGCTGTCAGCATAAACCATGAAATTTATCTTTCAACTATTTAATAATGACAATATACTCCTGATAAATGTGTGAAACAATACTCGATTAAAATCAAGTGATACAGGTAAGTGTCTTGCGTATGGTATCATCTGAGAATATTATTGACACGCCAATGTACAAGTGAATCATGGCTTCCCTGGAATCAGACAAAGGGAGAGACAGTAGGGTGGGAGAGTGGCTGAGAAACTCTCATCTCAAACATATAGAAGCTTCAGATTGTTAGACTCTTATCTATTTAAGGACCTGACCCGTGAAGATTCCGGGGTAGAATAGGCCTCCAGCAACCGATGCTTGCTGTAAAAGGCGTCTATGCTTGTCATAAAAGGCGACTAACAGGAATCGGGTGGTCAGGCTCACTGACTTGGTTGATGCATGTCATCGATCCCAATTGCGTGGATCGATGCTCATGATATCAATCACTGGATTGTCTGGTCCAGCCTTGATTATTTACAGACTGTCGTCATATAGCTGTAATATTGCTGAGTGCGGCGTTAAACAACAAACCAACCAACGAATTTCAGGAAGAGAATATATGGATGTCAACTTCTTTATTATGAGGAACACAACGTTTCGGAGCATATGCTTACTCCTTCATCAGGTGAATGAATGCCATGAGGCAGAGAGCATATATATGTACATGTAGGACAACAAAATTAATTAATAATATGCTCCATGCCTCATGGCATTCATTCAATTGATGAAGGAGTAAGCATATACTCCAAAAGGTTGTGTTCCTCATAATACAGAAGTTGACATCCATATATTCTCTTCCTTATGTGTATCACTTCTAAATGCCTTTCAAAGACCTCTTACTGATTTGTACTGAAATATTTGATACCAAAAGACTTGTTTGGGATTCAATTATCAACAACTCTTCCAACTTTTTTAGTTTGTAAACAGCAATAACCAGTGTCTTGAGAGTACAATTTACACCAAACCAGCTCCATTGACAAAAAAGACAAGCTTTGTTATTTGATTGTGACATCACAGAAATTGATGATGTACTATGGTTCTCAAAGCATTGTGATACAATTTCTTCTTAGGATATTTAGAGCACTTGACCCCACCCAGGTGATATATCCTGTGGAAGTCAGTTATGGTTCATAATTATGACAGCCAATATGACTTCCAATAAGGAAGATAAAAGTTACGAAAGTGATATCGGGTTTAACAGCACTATTAAAGAATCACAATTCTCACAAAACACCAAGCAAATGTTTGTGACGAGGACTATTTAGTATTCCGATGTTTGTAAGATAATGAAATGTAAGACCTACTTATACGACGCTGTCGGCCAGGAGTAGCGCATGATGGCTGAACAGGACCTGCTCAGTCAACATTGAGGAAGTGATTGCTCACTTCAGAAATAATTTCACTTTGTCATATAACCTTATTTCCTGTAAAAAGACACATGCCGATCTGGTCTTAATTTTCAGTGAGTCGGGCAGTTCGTCGGGTGCTCTGTCTGATCGGCTGACATGTTATTCCACCCTCAATGAGACCCTCATCCCACCTTTAATCGTTAATGACCTTATTCCATCCTGATGGACAAACTGATCCCCAACCTCAATGACCTCGTCCATTCTTTAATGACCTTATACAACTCCAAATGACCTCATCCCACCCTTAATTACCTCATACAACCCCAGATGACAACCTCATCCCACTATTAATGACCTTATACAACTCCAAATGACCTCATCCGACCATTAATGACCTTATACAACTCCAAATGACAACCTCCTTTAATGGCCATATACCACTCCAAATGACCTCATCCCACCCTTAATGACCTCATTCTACCCCAGGTGACCTCATACCACCCTTAATGACCTCATTCCACCCCAGGTGAGCTCATCCCACCTTTAATGACCTCATTCCACCCCAGGTGACCTCATCCCACCCTTAATGACCTCATTCCACCCAAGATGACCTCATCCTACCTTAATGACACGCTCATTCTATAATTAATGCCACCCTCATTTCACCCTCAATGCCATCTATTACACAATGGATCTATTCCAACAGATACTGATTCTTATAATGTTCAGGGTTATTCAATAAAGAATAGGTACTACTGAATGGTCAGAATTGGTACTACACTTAGTATTATACCCTTAAACTGACCTACCATAGGATCACTTTTTGGTATAGTCTCAATTCAGTTGTCTCAAGTATTAATTTGTCTCAAGTATTAATTTATCTTATTAAAATATTTCAACACTATAAATTTCATACAGTTAGTCCTAATATAAATCTGTTATGGAGAAATCATTTCTCCCTCTTAAACCATGTTATGGTTGACATAATTTCTCCATAATTTTGCATAATGACTTATAGTTGCGCCAGTTTACGATTTCAAATGCACATTCAGAATTGGCAGTAATTATCCCTAAACTGTTATCTCCCTCCATCCTGGGGCGATGGGTAGCCTAATGGTTAAAGCGTTTGCTCATCAAGCTTAAAAAGTGGGTTCGATTCATCACATGGGTACAATGTGTGAAGCCCATTTCTGGTGTCCCCTGCCGTGATATTGCTGGAATATTGGTAAAAGCAGTGTAAAACCTTACTCACTCTCTCCATCCTTGAACCTAGTCTTAAGCATAAATTACTCACAACCAAGAGTTGTCCATACCCACTAGGTTATTCCTTTTTCAGGATAGTTAAGAGTGTCACAAGGGAAACAGAATCAGTATTGACAGTTCCATAAATAGGGTAAAGTTGGTATTGATATTGATTGTAGTACAACAAGGAAATAACCATCCTCTGCATGTTTCACTTTCAAGGAGGAAGCAGTTGCCCTCATGAAATATCACTGTCTGATAACACGCCTTCAAGTCACTAAGCCTGAACACCCAATCCAAGAAGTGGACTCCCAATCCAAGAGTGAGTGAGTGAGTGAGTGAGTGAGAGACTTTCATCGGATTATTGTTTGGAGCTACAGTCCTCTATGGTTGAGACATAAGTGAGTGAGTTAGTGAGTGAGAGAGTTTCATCGGATTATTGTTTGGAGCTACAGTCCTCTATGGTTGAGACATAAGTGAGTGAGTGAGTGAGTGAGTGAGTGAGTGAGTGAGTGAGTGAGAGAGAGAGAGAGCTTCATCGGATTATTGTTTGGAGCTACAGTCCTCTATGGTTGAGACATAAGTGAGTGAGTGAGTGAGTGAGTGAGTGAGTGAGTGAGAGAGAGAGAGCTTCATCGGATTATTGTTTGGAGCTACACAGTCCTCTATGGATCTCGACACACAGGTCCAACCAACCAACAAGGTGTGTGTGTGTGTGTGTGTGTGTGTGTGTGTGTGTGTGTGTGTGTGTGTGTGTGTGTGTGTGTGTGTGTGTGTGTGTGTGTGTGTGTGTGTGCATACATAAATGCGTGTGTGCATGCAGGCATGCAAGTACTAGTCCTTACCCAAATGACGAATGACATACTCATAATTACAGATTATCACTTATCTTGAAAATAATTCTTACCAGAAAAGTTTGGACCTTTCGACGAGTGCGTAGGTCTCTCCATCTCCGATGAATTCATGGCAGTGGCAGCAGATGAAACACTCCGGGTGGTAGCGGTGATCACCTGCAACCTGAATTGTTAGAGAGTGCAGTCATCAGCACTTCAATAAATAAGGGGATCCAAATAAAGGGTCATATTTGTTTTAAAGGTCAATGATAAGTGAGTATTTGTTTGCTCCACTTTTAGCAATATTCCAGTATTATCATGGTGGGTACACAAGAAATGTGCTTCACACATCGTATCCACGTTAGGAATCGAAACTTCAACGTGGGGAGCTAACGCTTTAACCACGAGGCTACGCCACAATGATGAGGACGACCTTTCATTAAGAAACACTGACATGTATGTTACATCTTTTTCATACTGAAGGTCAACATTAAAAGAGGTGAGTTCCACAGTATTAACAAACCAAGGAAAATCAGAGCAAATCTTTGTGGAAAAACATCTACATCCAAGATGAGAGTTATCTCCCCAATAGGGGGAGCATCAGCACCAGTATGATGGCAGCCTTTCATGGGACCCGTGAAGATCTGGGGTAGAATAGGTCTTCGGCATCCCATGTTTACTGTAAAAGGCGACCATGCTTGTCGTAAGAGGCGACTAATGGGATCGGGTGGTCAAGCTCGCTGACTTGGTTGATACATGTCATCAATCCCAATTGCGTAGATCGATGCTCAAGATGTCAATCACTGGATTGTCTGGCCCAGACTCATTTTTTTACAGACCACAGCATATAGCTGTAATATTGCTGAGTGCGGTGTTAAACAACAAACAAAGAAAGAAACAAACAAACAAACACTGACCATGGCATTAAACTTTAAGACTAAAAATAATATTGTATTATCTTTTGTTGATGCTGCACGTTGAATGAGAGAACACAACATTTAGTCGCAGGAATAATCGGATTATGGGTGAGCTTTGGCCATGAGGAGGCCATTTGCTTGACATGAGTGACACAGTTATCTCCCTTACCATGACCGGGCCTGTGATGATCTGGGCACATCCATTGCAGGCTTCACCGAACTTGCTCCAGTAGTCATTGCGGCAGTACAGGCGGCCATCTTTCTCAAAATACCAGTTGGAAAGACATCTATTGCACTTGGTACATCTGAAATGACATAAGATGAGTAAGATGATATTTCATATCGTACTGACTGAAAGCTGCTTTAATCAGGTAAAAAACAAGTCTTTATTTCAAACTAATCCAAGGAAACCTTAAAGACCTTTTCCTCGCCTCGAATAGCTGCAAGACTGCAGATGTGGTGTAAAACAATATTCACTCCTAACTCCAACATTTTTTCTGTCATTAGGTGACCGCCTCCGTGGTCTAGTGGTAGAGCGTCCGCCCGGAGAGCGAAAGGTCTGCAGTTTGACCTCTGGCCGTGTCATACCAAAATACGTTAAAAGATGGTACTTGTTGTTAACCTGTCTGGCGCTTGGCATTAAGGGGCTAAAACAAGGACTGGTCGGCTCGAAGTCAGTATACTGTGTCTGAGTGGGGTATACTTGTTAAACTGTGGCATGGTATCTCAGTGTGCTAGCACTATAAAATTGGCATCAGTCCGGTCTGGTATAAGCAGCCACACCCACCCACATGAATGCACGTCGCTATGTAAGTGCAATAACCTTGGACGTAAAGTTAAAACCCCATTTCACCTCACCCTACTTCACCTGTCATAAGGTGAACACGTTATTTTTAACAGTTATTATTGCCTTTCATGTACACTAAAAGAGATGCTTTCATCTTTTGTTAACGATTTTACATATTTGTCTGTTTATAGTGAGTGAGTTGGGTTTAACGCCGCTTTTAACAGTATTCCAGTCATATCGCGGCGTGTCAGCTTAATGTGGGAGGAAAGCCCGAAGGGATGCAGGTCTCAGACGTTTACCACTTCGGTAAAACCCACGAGCACGGGTATGGTGCTAACAAACATAGAAATATAATTGGGGCGAACCGGGATTCGAACCCACAATCATAGGTTTCTGGTGTGCCTAAGGGACGCAACTCTGCACAGCAAATCGCAGCGCCTTAGACGACTGGGCCACCTGTGCCCCGTCTGTTTGTAAATTCAGGACAAAGATGTTGGTTATTATGAACAACTAACCTAAAACTACATATAAATCTGGTACAGTATAAGGGAGGCAACTCTGATTCAACTATTGCAAAAACCTTATGAAGCCGACAACTAGGAGCCGACACTGACACAGCCTCACTGTCAACAAATAACATCTAGAATTCATTAATGATCATGTTGATCAGAATTCAATGAATTCATGAAAACTGTACACAACTACCATTCCATCATAAAATGTCTAAGATTCCTATGAGACCACCACAAACAAAATATATCATACTCAACAGGTGTCATGACATGCAGGTATTCCAACTAAAACACCTTGAAAAAAATTGTGTTGTATCTTTAAAACAATACCAGTATAAAAAATAGCAACAAAAATAATTCAAAATGGGAGACAAATTGTCAGTGGCAGCATAAATGAAACAGTGTTTTCCTGAACGCAAATCATTACTAAGAGTCAAAAATACATATTCAATATGTCTGACCTGGTGATATAAGATTTAGTTGGGTCATGGTAACATTCGTTTTCAAAATGGAAAAACTCCGGGACAGAAATGTCAAGCCCCAGCCCAGGACGAAATAGCTTTGGATGTTTGAGTGAATATATGACAGCTATGTCTATGTGTACCTATTGATCAAGCTTAACACATCAGACTTCAGTCTCAGGGGCCATTGCACAAATATTTCACTCAATTCCATGAGAAATATTTTTTAATTTGTTAATACCGGTACACAAAAATAAGTTTGACTGGCACAGCTCCAAAACTTTTATACTTTATCATTTTCAGAACTATAAAGAAGAAGAAAGAGCAAAGTGAAACATTATGATTTAAAAATATACATCTAAACGTATCAGATGATCCCTTCAAAACATTGAATGAGAACCTTCCTATCTGTTCCAGACTGTAATAGCTATAACGATTTAGTTCTTCCCTTTGATCATGCCACGACTCAAAAAAACATTTAAGGAAACATTTACTTCATCATATTGATGGAGTGGCAATTTAATACTTCTAAAATACCAGGTTTACTTCTAAAGCTCCAAATTAGTATTTCAAGTAGTTCAACATAAATTGGTGAAAAAAGGCAATGGAAAAAGAGTATTAAAACATGTAAAAGATTTATCAGATAGTAAAAGTTTCAAAGCACATATATAAAGACATAAATTACATGGATAATAACATTTAAGCAATGTCTCATTTACAATTGATTCAATAAAACCACAAATGTCCTTAAAATCAGATGTAAAAGTAACAAAACTTTTCTGCATGATGCATCAATGAAATCCACATCCCATGAATATCACCCAAGGCATAAAACTCATATACAACTGCCCCTGAACACAGAGCTGTCATTCCCTTGGATGTAATACAACACACCTGTCAATCATCCTGTGACTGGGACAGTATGAAATGTATCACACACCAAAGTGCATGACTTTATACACATAAAGAACTGGGTGTGGCTACTCGAATATCACCTTGGCAACTTACAAATGTTACAAGGAAGATGTGAAAATTTTCATTCTGTTTTCACTGTCTCTTTCATTTCCACCTTAACCTCAAGTATATAAAATATGTATTATTTGTTTTGTTTTTTAAATATGGGCTGAGCAGGTAGTGTGTTAATGTTCTTGGAAGTAACTGTCATCATGAAAGTCCTGCTACCTGTCTGTGCACTTACGTAATATAAAATACCACAACAGTAGGATATTAACGAGAATTACTTCTGTCTTACGTAACATCTTCACATGTGGCGTCAAACATGAAGAAGACTTACAACAATTATTTTTTAACCATCTAATCTGATTTACCTGTTCATTGAGGAAGACAGGAGCATTATTCAAGAAGTAAATTGCTCATATACCATTTACACAATTATTGCACAGAACAATAAGAAGTAATTTATCAAATAATTGGTTAAAACGTGATGAATCAATTTAAAAAAAAAAAAATATATCAAGCTAAGATATATGAAGTTCTTATCAACTATTCAAACCTACTACTTTGTTAATGAATTAAGTTTTGCTGTCCAACATATCAAGATAAGAGCATCTAAATATAAAATGAGATATAGTTTTTTTGTACAAATGGACTGACAACGCAATGCATTATTAATTATCTTCAGTATATCTTCTCTTGACATTTGTGTTTATGGGAAAGCCTTACATTTAACTCAATAGATAGAACAATAATATTGCTTATTTATCAAATATTAAAAGGAGTTGTGTTTCCAGCCCTCCCATGGTTTATTAATATGATCGACCATGACTGTCGTCATGGTGATATTTACAGATAGATTGAAACGTTTATATGAGTCAAGACATTTTAATAAAATTCAATCAAACCATCATCCACACTCACACGATCTTATCACAAGTGGGACATTTGCCACAAACATTTACACCTAATTATTTTCATAGATTCAAGTCTGTATGACTCAGAAATTCAAAATAAACGTCTTTTAAATGACTTTGAAAAGTCACAGAAACAAAACCATAAACTTAGGCTGTCATAAACTTTCCTCACATACTGACAAAAACAAACTGCTGTAAATTATCAACCTAATCTATCATAATTATCATTAAAGCATTATTTTTTACCTGGCTGACTCAAGCTTCATTCCCTGAGATCCGCTTTGGAATAAATACGATAGAAGTACTTGATATGGCCTAGATACAAGCACTGTACAGATGGGCCGAGCTAGGTGATATATGGTTTGCTATACTTAATGGTGGCGGTGATCAAGGGCTGACGTGTGTTATGGCATCGTATCCCCTGGGGGAAGAGGCCACAAGGTTAACACACATTCCTGTCTGACGATGATACGAAAGGGCTGGTCACATTCTGACGTCATAAACATGTATTGAAAGGTTTTCGCGACAATGTGAGCACCCTGGCTGTGTACATTCTACTCTCATGAACCACCTTCTCATATCAACAGTGGTGGGTGGGTGTTATAAAGGACACTCTGTTCTTAACAGTTCTCGGGGCTGTAGCATCAATACAGAAAGATGCTTGTATTACCGTAACAACAGCATCATGACATAATCATGTTATATTTGAAAATAATACTGGTATTTTTAGAATAACCACAGACTTATATTTACACATTTTAATGATCACAAAGGTAACATTTTTTAAATTTAATTTTATATCAATTTACAACTCCTCCCAAATCATATTTCCATATATTTCATTGACATAACAATTTCAGATTTCACAGATTTGAAACACTACATTCATATTAATTTGTGACAATAACACATTTATTAAATAAATAGATCTTATTGATGAAAGTTGAGTCGTTAATACCACACATTGAGATCACCTGTTCTTATTTAAGTCTAGCAGCCCCTCCCTGCAGCCCCGATATCAAATCCTTAGGCGGAGACTTAGCTGGTTATTACTGGAACACCCTCTTTTTAAGGTGTAAATATATTCTTGTTTTCAATGTTGAAGGTGAAGATCTATTCTTGACACAAGGCCAAAGTCAAGATGTTAACTTCAGCTGAAAACCTTTACAAAAATAAACACCCACAGCAAACACAACAATGTTACATTTTCATCAACATTTGATATTTTTATCACTGTATTTTGAAAGGAATTTTATCAAGGATCAATGTTACATTATACATTCTGAACCAGACACAGAAAGGGATTAAGGAATTTTGAAGGAAGTTGGATCAGACCAAATAATAGTGCTTTGTTATATTTGATGCATGTGTTTAAAGCATGACTCATGTGATGTAACATTAACTTATCATCATCATCATCATCATCATCATCATCATTCTGAATTGGGGCGGTCAGGTAGCCAAGTGGTTTAAGTGTTAGCTCGTCACGCCGAAGACCCGGGTTCGATTCCCGACATGGGCACAATGTGTGAAGCCCATTTCTGGTGTCCCCTGCCGTGATATTGCTGGAATATTGCTAAAAGCGGCGTAAAACCATACTCACTCACTCGTGAATTGGTCATAACTTGACTCAATCCTGTAAAGCAACATTTTAACAAGTTTAATAATTGATTTATTCTTATGAATTATTCATGAACATCCACCAAAGAAAACGGTAATTAATTATAAAAGCTGACATACCGACGCGATGTTTAACCCAACTTATTTCCCTACCTCCTCTGTCCCTGAGGCAATATCTGCCCCACCTCACAGGATCTTGTGACCATGTTTTTGAAAGGGTACTCCACATGTATTGGAATATTTCCTGAAGTGCTCCCACAATTCTACATTATATGTGCTCAAATTCTTTATTTAATTACATATTACACTTAGAAATCTGCAGTGATAGGGCAGAACAGATGGAGACCTATTCTAACCCAGGTCCACACAGGTCACTACAGCAATAACCAACTTGAAAACACCATGAATGCACTTCACACATCTAAACAAGATACAGAACCAAACCAAACCAGGGCATAGTTCACTGTGAGCAAACTCATCATCCACTGAGCCACCTATCACCCTGAGCATCATCATAATGATCATTCAAGTTCTCAGTTCTAAGTTCTAAATTTTGTACTTGCTCTACCTCCATTTGATGAAATTCCAAGACATTTCTCCATCAAAAGTATCAGTGTCATTTCATAAAAACAAAAGTTACAGAAAAGAATCTCAATTTGAAAAATGTTCCCGAGCTGCGAGGACTGGGTATTGACCTCGACACTTGTGTAATTCAATAAATCTGTGAAATAAATTTCTCCAATACAGCTCCACGATATTGAGCCCAGTACAGTGATTTCGATTACTATCATTTCAATCTCGGGAAGGCGTTTAGAGTAATATCGATGTCTTAAGAACAAGACGAGCAGTGATTTGTCTGGCTAAAGCTTGAAACCCTGATTCCACATGGGATCAGACCTTATTCCAATTCCATGTCTGACACAATGAAAACAGCACCCCAAGATTAGCTTTGCGCTGTCATCTGGCCTAATCAATAGAAGACGTTTACCGAGGGTTTGGTGAATATGGAGATTGTGCAAGAGAAGGGCTGACTGACTGCAGGAGAACCACAGTCATACCTCATGGGACAACCTCCATCTGTACTTGGGATGTGATGATTAGTTTTACACCGCTTTTAGCAGAAACATCACAATGGGGGGCACCAGAGTGAGTGAGTGAGTGAGTGAGTGAGAGTGAGTGAGAGAGAGGTTTTACGCTGCTTTTAGCAATATTCCAGTAATATCACGTCGGGGGACACCAGAAATAGGCTTCATGCATTGTACTTATGTGGAGAATCAAACCCATGCCTTAGGCATGACAAGTGAATGGTTTACCCGCTAGGCTAATCCATCGCCCCTTAATGTTATGACCAAAGGATCAGGATATCGTCATGAAAAATAGATTCAGTGTTTTCACATAAGCAAGAGTAAGAGCTTAACACCATTACACAAAAGATTATTTAAAAAAAATTGTTTGGTTGTTTTTACCGACACACTCAGCTATATTCCTGGTTTATTACAGCAGTCTGTAAATAATCAAGTCTGGAGCAGACAATCCAGGGATTGATATTGTGAACAAAGATCCACGCCAATCAAAAGACTCTGATGAGCGAGAGGAGTTCGATGCCCAGTCAGTGACGACAGAGGCAGAGGAAGTGACGTCACTTCCGAAACGAAGCTTTGGTCAGTAAATGGATCCTGGGTATTTATCGCCACACACAGCAGTATTCCAGCTATATGATGGCGGTCTGTAAATAATCGAGTCGGGACCAGGCCGTCTAGTGATTGATATTATGAGCATTGATCCACACAATTGGAGCCACACAGCCTGTCCACCCGATCCTGTAAGTTGCCTCTTACGACAAGCATATTGGCCTTTTACGGCAAGCATGGGTTGCTGAAGACCTATTTACATTCCATATTGTGGATATTGTAGAGTTGTAAACACTGCTGGTAAATTGTTTAAGTCAGTAAACTGATGCCAGTACAAAATCACTTTCCTACCTTTACTCCTTATCACAATGGCTAAGATTGCATATAATCGCCAGCAGCTGAAGGGATGATGTAAATTCTGCTGGGGAACCTTGCTGGTAGAAGAAAAACGTCCCCACGGTCCCTAGTATGGTGGCCTAACTTGGGTTGCTGGCAATCTGTAGCCCTTTTTAATATTGTGCTGTTTAATGATACTTTATTCTTTTACATGTTCTCAAACTAGTTTTACCTCAAATCTGAGATAGTCTAGTTATTGTACTCTCCCTCAGAGACAGGTTTTATGCAATTGAAATATATTAGTTGTCAATGTTTAACTTTATCTCGTCACGATATGGCTGATGAACTTGCTAACCTGAACAAACTAAAGGTTTTTTTAAAATTCAATATATGTGTCCATCTGTCAATAAATTGAAATTTCTGTCACTTGTTTTCTAATATTTCTGAATCAAATTCCTGTGACCCTAGATTGATTGACTGACTGAGTATGGTTTTACGCCGCTTTTAGCAATATTCCAGCAATATCACGGCGGGGGACACCAGAAATGGGCTTCACACATTGTACCCATGTCGGGAATCGAACCCGGGTCTTCGGCGTGACGAGCGAAAGCTTTAACCACTAGGCTACCCGACCGCCCTGCAACCCTAGAAGCCCTTACAAAGCCTCCCTGATTACCGGGACAATCACTTAAACAGAAAGCATGTATCTGGTGGCCAGACACGTTACATTTATTTGTTTTAACTTAGTGAGCAAGTGCTCATTTCATTACCTGACACCCAAGTGAGCTCTTATCTAACGTGCATTCACATGTCTTGAATTAGCACTTGTGAGATCCGTGTACGTGCCTGAGGACTGTGTTACTACACACGAATCTCAACACAAGCCACACAGGAGGCCGAATATTGGAATGAATGTAAGTGAAATTTTATACAATAACAGTCAACTGAATGAGTGAGTGAGTGAGCGAGTTGGGTTTTAATGCCGCTTTTAACAGTATTCCAGTTATATCACAGCGTGTCAGCTTAATGTGGGAGGAAAGCCCCAGGTGATGCAGGTCTAAGACGTTTACCACTTCGGTGAAACCTACGAGCATGGGTATGGTGCTGACAAACCAAGAAACATAACTGGGGCAAACTGGGAAACGAACCCACCATCATAGGTTTCTGGGGTGCCAAAGGGACGCAACTCTGCACAGTGAATCATGGCACCTTAGACGAGTGGGCCCCCCCGTGCCCCCCCCCCCCCGTGAGTGAGTGAAGTTTAAAACCTCTTAAATAATTATTATTCCTATATGAAGATTGGGGTCAGCAAGTGAGTAAGTTTTCTTGTCTGTTATCAAATGAAAAATAATGTCCATTGTCAGAATTACTTTGTTTTTAGCAATCATATCTGACAGGTGAGCGGACGCTTTATAACCCTCTACTGTCCCATCTCTCACAAGTGAGTATGACTAGACTTGCACTAAGTCTCTAAGGCAATAATTGATATAAGAACAAGTTGTCCCTATAAGAGACTGGAGTCCTCAGATGTCCACATACCTAGACTTGCCTATTAGGAGAATAGAATTACTACACATACATTGACTTATCTTTCAATATAGCCTTGAAGCAAGGCTAGAATATGACGGTGGTTTTTAGTAATATTCCAGCTATATCACAGCAGCAGACACCAATAAAGGTCATGTGAGGAATCAAACCCAGGACTTGAAGTGACAAACGAACACTTCTACCATTAGGCTACACCATCTCTGTGGCCAGCTGACAAGAGATACCACAGCAGGCTCTTAAACAGTCTTCCGCAGCACTGAGTGAGATAATTAGGGGAAGCTAAAAACGACTGTGTAAACATCCTGAAGAAACTAACACTCAGAGTGATTGTGTAAGGAGTGGTTGTCGAACATCTCTGTTGATTGTGTTCCTGTATGATCACTGAGGTCCGGTTTTATATGCAGATTAAATTGAAGATTAAATTGAAGATTAAACTGAAGATTAAATTGAAGATTAAATTGAAGATTAAACTGAAGATTAAATTGAAGATTAAATTGAAGATTAAACTGAAGATTAAACTGAAGATTAAATTGAAGATTAAATTGAAGATTAAACTGAAGATTAAACTGAAGATTAAACTGAAGATTAAATTGAAGATTAAACTGAAGATTAAACTGAAGATTAAATTGAAGATTAAATTGAAGATTAAACCACTGGCGTTTACCACTTTCGTTGGACTAACCCTTAGTTTCTGAAAATAATTTTGATAGTAACAAACAACTGAAAAGGAGCCCCAGTGAGATGGGAGATTTAGACTGTGAATCTAGACTTGATTCATATAGCGCTATAGCATTACAGCAAGAGCTTGTGGGAAAGACATCATGGTTCAGGGACTGTGATACAGACATGGTGAAACCCAAGACATGGTTGCTGACAAACCTAGGATGATACTTGGGGCAAATCTGAGATTCAAACTCATGATCAGGATGTTGGGCAGCCAAGGGAGACAACTCTGCACAGCAATCTGTGGCGTCGCAGAACAGCTGGCCACTCACAAAGAACACCAAGTAATGGCTTCATCAGAGCATCAATTAGGATCGCGGTCGACGATGTTGCAACTGTGTGTCAATCTGGGTGTAGTCCTGACACACATTACATGATTAATCATCAGTAACAATATCTGCAGTACACCAGGTATTATCTGTGGTCAGTAACACGATATCAGCTAAGTTTAGGCATATACTTGTAGTCAACACGATTATGACACATAAACATACGGCCTTGAACTCTGTACGACTTGTGTCACGCCATTACCTTCATCCAAGGCTCGCAATGCCATCACAACCTGACCTGGAGATGCAATATCAATATTTCTAGTAAGGAGCTACTACTACCTACACTAGTTAATGAAGTATGATTTTGTTTTAGGAGCATCTCAGCTGATCAAAACTATCGGTTAAAACTGGATCAAGCCGTGAGTGAGTGAGTGAGTGAGTGAGTGAGTGAGTGAGTGAGTGAGTGAGTGAGTGAGTTTGGAATATCATGGCGGGTACACCAGGAATGGGCTTCACACATTGTATCCATTCGCGGAATCAAACCCGGAATCAAACCCAGGATGATGAGAGAATGCTTCCACCACAAGGCTACCCAACCGCCCCACCATTAGTTGGAAGTGACAATGTGTCCACAATATCAGTGTATAATGACATCATATTGTACTGCCATTTTAAACATGATGTAAATGAGATTTCCCTTTATTCACTTACTATATTTACAAAGTTCAGTTCAGAATTTTATGAGTGCTTCCAGTAATTGCTAATGTTGTACACCACATAGTGTCAGCTCCTACATTACAGTACTGAGTGAAATCTTGGTTGGTTTGTTGTTTAACGCTGCACTCAGCAATATTACAGCTATATGACGGCGGTCTGTAATTAATCGAGTCTGGACCAGACAATGCAGTGATTGACATCATGAGCATCAATCCACGCATTTGGGATCGATGACATACATCAACCAAGTCAGCGAGCCTGACCACCCGATCCCGTTAGTTGCCTCTTACGACAAGCATTGTCGCCTTTTACGGCAGGCATGGGTTGCTGAAGACCTATTCTACCCAGAATCTTCACGGGTCTGAGTGAAGTCAAAACAGGGGCACAACATGAACTGGGTCATGGACACTTAAAACCATAGGGAAAAAATGATAAATTTCTTCTTCTTTTTTTATTAACCATGTTTACTGATTACTTCAACTCTTGTGAAGATCCAGGTTAGAATTGGTCTTTAGCAATTGGCCTTTACGTGTTTGTCGTAAGAGGCGACTAACAGGACTGGGTGGTCAACGGACCTACATAACATATAATACTAGTCAGTGGGTGGTCAGACTCAGTGTCTTGGTTGATGCATGTCATCGTATTCCAACTGTGAAGATCGGTGCTGATTATGTCAATCAATGGATTGTCTGGTAAAGATTAAATTATGTAGAGTCCGCCGTCATATAGCTGGAATATTGGTGAGTGCAGCATTAAACAATAAACAAAAGTTACTTGAAGAGATTGAATTAGAGTGAGTGAGTATGGTTTTACGCCGCTTTTAGCAATATTCCAGCAATATCACGGCGGGGGACACCAGAAATGGGCTTCACACATTGTACCTATGTCAGGAATGGAACCCGGGTCTTCGGGTGAACGCTTTAACAACTAGGCTACCCGACCGTAGGCTACCCGAATTAGAATAAAGGCAAGTGATCAAATATTTAGACAATCTTACATAATGATGGAAAATGAAAAATCAATTTGGTTACTATTTGGGCTATTTTGTCAAATATATTATTTCTTCCCATCAAATGCTGACTCCTGGAGTGCAGCTGAGACTGGTGTACAGGTGACATAACGAGCTTAAGGCCTGTCACAGTGTGAACAGGTAGACAGGTACGTAACGAGTCCAGGTGTGACAGGTGTCAGACACTCAGGTGATACATGTCCCACGTTGCAGAAAGACTTACCTGGCTTGTCCAACACTTACCACACTGAACACATACATGTATGCTACATGTTACACAATTCTAACACCTTCACACAAGGTTAAGGCCAACCCTACTTAATGGTTTCCAGATAGGTTACTATAGAATGGGCTCTTGTAAGTTGAAGTAAAAATATTTATACAGTGTCAATGATCGCAAAATCAGCACATCTGGGGATGCGCGATCATCATCATCATCATCATCATCATCATCATATATACAGGTTGAAGTAAAAATATATGTGGGGGCCTACTTTTTATCTCAATCTACACCCTGGCGATGAAAATAATAATAATTCCCACTCAAAGTAGGACATTTCCCCTACAGACAATTTCCCACTCAAAGCAGGACAATTCCCCGATGGACAATTCCCCACTCATAAGTCATTCACCACATGGACAATTCCCCACTCAAAGCAGGACATTTCCCAAACACCACTTTTTTTCTGGATATCTTTTCAGATGTGTTTTTCAAACACACACCACTAATCAACAGAGGATATTGGAAATGAACACAGAACGCCATGACCTCTCCAGCCCATGTGTACACTTTGCATGTACAGAATTGCGCAAGGGCTCCAAGGGCTGGGTGTAACCTGTCTGTTATTCTGTGTTTTGACCATGGAGGAAGGCATCTGCGACTTTCATCCAAATGTCAACACAATTATCTAAGCAGTGCAGTGAATTACAGCTAGGGGGCACTGTGTTAGTACCTTCATTACGCCAGTCAGCCAGTACAGGCAGCCCTGCCACCTTTGCCTAGATCTTAGTCAAGAGGCTGGTGAAACATCACTAATGCTTATCGTCACAAGAGCACATTTTGTTTAAACGGCCTCAGAAAACTATCATCGGGGTTTGAATCCCAGATTTCCCCCCCGATTATATGTCTAGATTTATCAGGGTGGGATGGGTAGGGAGGACTGAGATTTTGGATTGAGCAAGATTACTTCAAACCCTTAGCATCGTGGTTTGTTTGTTTGTTTGTTGATTAACGGTCAGCAATATTCCAGCTATATGACGGCCCTCTGTAAAAATTAAATCTGGACCAGACAATGCAGTGATTGATATCATGAGCATCGATCCACGCAATTGGGATACGATGATATAAATCAACCAAGTCAGCATGCCTGACCACCCGGTCCTGTCAGTCACCTTTCCAACAAGCACTGGTTGCTAAAGACCTATTCTAACCCGGATCTTCACGGGTCCTCAGCATCGGGGAAGCATGTTTGGAAATGAGAGTTATGTGCCCCTGAACCTCATGTTGATGTGGCTGTCAGATGAGGCAGGACTATCAATGTCGATACATAACCTACACTGAACAGTGACATTTCATCCCTGGCCACAGTGCTGCGTCTATCACTCAGCCCCAGCACTGCACAGTTCAAATCAAAGCCCATTCAGTTACAAACACTTCAAGCCTTTTCTTGAATACACTTTTGGACCCGATAATGAACAAAAAGTCACTGTCTGCACTTGCTGTCCCTTTGAAATGAAGTTTTTTCTGGAACAAGCCTGTCGAACATGAGTGTGTCATACCACAGGGTGTACACCATTGGTGATATCCAACTAGTCTGCACCTCATTTTGGACTTGGGGTTTCAGCAAAATAACTAATATTGGGAGAAAACAACTAGATGATATGGTAATGTGACAGTTAACCTCCAAGCACCTCACAGGCAGCGTGGGCTGTATACTCCCCAGGGAGCTGAGAACGATAAACAAGTGCACACTCATCCATTGAGCGGGGTATGTGTATGGAGTATGCAACATGATTACACAACAACAACAACGACAACAATAAAATATAAAAACAACAATAAAATTAACTAGAAATATATATATTATTTAGTCCCTCTAGATTTTCGCTAGTCTTAGACTAACAGAATAATGGTACGAATCCCTGGTACGAGGTGATGCCCCGCCCACTCTCCCTAGTTCAGTGTCAGCCTGGAGGTATATATCATGCATCAGTGAGTTCACCTGACACCACAACTGCAGTCAGGTCAGTCAGCTACAGCCATACATCACAGCAGGACAGTGGGGACCTTTGTCTTTTTCTTATTCAACACCCACTCACAATACTCAAGCCCTATCACATCGCCTGTAAGCAATCAAGTCTGGACCAGACTATCCAATGATTGATACTATGAGGAACTATCAACGCTGTAGGGTACAATGATACTCAATCAACCAAGTCACAGAGTCTGACCACCGAATTCATCTGGTCACATTTTCTGCAAGAATAATGAAACAAAAACTCAGCCAAAGAAAGTCAACCGTGATTTTGACAAAAGCAAATTGGTCGAAGTCCATGAAATATAAAGCTGAAAATGAAGAAACATCCCAAACAGAAACACAATTACCTTATTCCACGTAATAAGCGCCCCGCTCTAATAAGCACCCACGGTGATATTTGCTAGTATATTGGCTTTTGAACAATACCAATTAGCACCTCTTCCGATTGATCAATGTACACAAGACTTATTTAATCGTGTATAATACGCACTCATGTGTTATATGCACCCTTAATTATGGGAAATTAAATTCTGGAAAAATATATCGTGTATAATATGCACAGACTTTTCTTTTGTATCATTTCATGTACATAAATCTAGAAATATACGATCTTTCAACTCCGTTTTTTTCTTACAAAAATTATATTCTAATAAGAGCCCCCTATTTCTAATTTTGAGGGCGCCTGGGGCACTTATCACGTCGAATACGGTACTATTTGTCCTCCTTTCAGCAGGATCGGCCTGTTCAGTGAGAGATGTGACAGATGATAAACAGAGCACATCGGTCAGGCCCTCAGCCCTGGAAGGTCGAGGGCTATCAATGTGATGATGTCTATCATCATAACAATGTTGTGGCTGTCCACCTGACACTGACTGATGTCACCTCCAGGCATAACTTGTCCTGTGGACAGCCTCGTCAACTGTAGGGCCTACCTACTACTGGCCAACTGCTGCTGTTGTGATAGACACGTACATGTACCATAACAGAGGCTGTAACGTAGTGTTTGTCACCTGTGCCAAAGGGCACATGCAAAGATGTTCAGGGTGCCTTTGTATAAAGCAATCTTAGCGCTAAGGTGATCATAAGTCCCATATCTTAACATAGACTTACGACAGACATAGCGCTAAAGTTGTTTTGTAGAACAGCACCCAGGGCATAACAGGTTTCTGGTACAGCGATGCTTCTTCCCAGTACTGTATGTCTGTTTCCTGACGGATTCCAGGGTGCCGTTGTACAAAGTGATCTTAGCGCTAAGGTGATCAGAACTCCCATATCTTAACATAGACTTATGACAGTCGTAGTGCTAAGGTTGTTTTGTACAATGGGACCCAGGTGTGCCCGTGGGAACTTAACTCTGCCTTTTTCCTTTCACAAAGATACAATTATCTGACATGATTTCTCACTCCCAACATTTATTTCATAAATCAAACCTTGCACTAAGCGTGTTGGTACATTAATAATATACTACTCAAAAGAAGTTAAAGAACACCTGATGCCAACACCCGACAGATTAAGTGAGTGAGTGAGTGAGTATGGTCTTACACCGATTTTAGCAATATTCCAGCAATATCACGGAAGGGGACACCAGAAATGGGCTTCACACATTGTACCCATGTCGGGAATTGAACCCGGGTCTTCGGCGTGACGAGCGAACGCTTTAACCACTAGGTTATTGGACCACCCCCATGACAGATTAACCTTATTAATATAAAAGAATCTTTAATTTCTTTTGAGTTGTGTACATATTTTCACCAATTATATTTGCTACATAACATTTATCACTTACTCTATAGAATATATATCCTAATGAAGTCCCTTCAGTAATCAACATTGTCGTTATTTAACTGTACATCTGAATTTAACTGCATTGGCCCCAAAATGAAAACATTTCACACACAAATAACACCTAGAAACAGAAACATTCAAATAAACATTATATATTTCATGTCATAACCTTTATTTCCGATAGGATCTGATCGATATAGAACTGGCATGTGTCATGATGCTCTACCCAAAACAGAACTTGACAATGCTTGTCGTCAGAGGCGACTAACGGGATCGGGTGGTTGGGCTTGCTGATTTGGTTGATGTATGTCACCATATCCCAACTCCATGGATTGATGCTCATGATGTCAATCACTGGATTGTCTGGTCCAGAATCGATTATCTACAGACCACTGTCATGTAACTGGAATATTGCTGAGTGCAGTGTTTAACAACAAATAATACAGAATTTGGGTTGGAGACTGGATATTTTTCAATCACTGCTTGAAAACACACTTTTTTTTTGCTGTGATGGAGTGATGGGAGGTGCCTAAGAATTTAATATTTTTTACACAACCCATTTTTTATACAGACATCCAGCATGTCCAGTGAACTATTAGTTTTGCTGAAACCTGAGGACAAATGAATTTTTCATTTTATTCCACAGCAAATGATTTTTTTCAACAAATCCCAAGTGACCCCTCTCCTGAATATCAAATTGTCAACACCTTACACAGATAACATGTTGCAATCACTGCTTGTTCCTGAAGAGCGATGGTACGACCAAGATCTGCACCTGATGACCTCACACTGCCAGTGACATTTCACAACACCCAGGATATATATCTCATATCAACACGTGTGACGCCCTCCTTACGGCTAAAGTGGGAACACTCCTCCTATCTTGATATGATCACAGTTTCGGGTCACCACTCTTGTGAAGACGGAAACCAATATCTCTCCTAGACAGTCCAAACATACTGGAAATTCCATTTCAATCAAGAATCTGATGGCCTGATGCATTCGGAAATATGTTACTCAGACCAAGATCTTACACAATGTCTCTATTGAGAGTTAGGATATACATTTGTAAACTTTAATTATAGTAGTGATCTGAATTGATTTTTCACAGATGTTACTGTTATTACTGTTACAAACTTGCCTGTAAAGTGATTCTGGGCCAATAATGTCATGGTGCCATCAATAACATGTATAATGGCATGTAGCCATCAATAACATGTATAATGGCATGTAGCCATCAATAACATGTATAATGTCATGGTGCCATCAATAACATGTATAATGTCATGGTGCCATCAATTACATGTATAATGTCATGGTGCCATCAATAACATGTGTAATGTCATGTGCTATCAATAACATGTATAATGTCTGACGGAGCCATGAATAACATGTATAATGTCATAGTGACATCAATAACATGTGTAATGTGATAGTGCCATCAATAACATGTGTAATGTCATGTGCCATCAATAACATATATAATGTCTGACGGAGCCATGAATAACATGTATAATGTCATGGTGACATCAATAACATGTGTAATGTCATGTGCCATCAATAACATATATAATGTCTGACGGAGCCATGAATAACATGTATAATGTCATAGTGCCTTCAATAACATGTGTAACATCATGTGCCATCAATAACATATATAATGTCTGACGGAGCCATGAATAACATGTATAATGTCATAGTGCCTTCAATAACATGTGTAACGTCATGTGCCATCAATAACATATATAATGTCTGACGGAGCCATGAATAACATGTATAATGTCATGGTGCCATCAATCACATGTGTAACGTCATGTGCCATCAATAACATATATAATGTCTGACAGAGCCATGAATAACATGTATAATGTCATGTGCCTATGTCCTATGAACATTTTATCATCTAAATGAAAGGAACAGGTTAGATATTTTTAGTTGTTTTCCATTTTGGGCATGACATTACTTAGCAAGCTCTCAACAACTCAGCAACCTCACAACTCCAAGTGTTGACTGTCCAATAAGCATAACTTGATGATGGCGACATTCCTTACAAAAACTGTTCCGTTAGTGTGTTCGATGTAATGATGTGTGTTGAACACCACATATTGACAAACATATCAAGACGGTTGGCAAAAGTTACAAGACGACATGGAGCACACAAACCAATGGTCAGTTATCTCATCATCCAAGCATCAGCAAGAGTGAGAGAGTGAGTATGGCTTTATGCTGCTTTTAGCAATATTCACGCAATATCACATGGGGGACACCAGAAATCGGCTTCACACATTGTACCTATGTGGGGAATCGAACCCGGGTTTCGGTGTGACGAGCGAAAGCTTAGACCACTAGGCTACCCCACCACCCCTTTCAGAAGATGAACAGATGTGAGTTGACCATCACACATGAACTCTCAGGGAACCTGGCGAGGATGTGTAAGGACAACATGGAGAGTTAATGTGCTTTGTGATGTGTCGAGATAGTGTTCACCAAACAACTTGTTTGTGAATGGTTTGACGTTGTTGAAAACAATGACACTTGATTAACAAACCTCAAAACAAATCTTTCACTTTCAAAGAATGAAAAAACATCATGAGCTACATGTGTTTACACGCATTTAAATAAAATGCAAAGTGACTCATGTAACATTTTATTTTATTTTTTTTTCCTTTCAGTTTTATTGCATGTAGACTCATAAAACATGGTATCTCCGTCCAAACCGAATACAAAGTTCGTCAAATGGAGAAAAAAACAAAGACGTTATTCTGAGTTATTTGCACTAAACTAATGAAAACCCTCATTCCCTTTACATCAGTAATCTTCAGGTATTCAACCCAACACCACTCACATCTTCAGCTATGTTAAAATCGTCATGGGTCATTCAGAGATTAAAAGAAACAGGAGCAAATAACTGAGTTTTTATATGTACAGTGAGTGCAAACTCTTCAAGTTCTTAACATGGGAGGGAACAAAAGATCACGATTATGTATTTTTTAACATTTTTTAAAAGCAGCACCCAAACTGCAAAGGTGAAGTCTGAGATCTATCAGGCTAAACTATTTGATACGGAAGATGTTTCAAATATTTTACAAACAATCGTTAACTAAAAAAACTTCCTAAAACATCATAGTTTCAAACTGCATCGCATGATGGGAATTCTGTGGCTAAATCGGTGCACACAACACAACAACAACAATAAAGACAGGTCTTAAACCACAGTATAACCGGAAAAATCAACATTTACAATCAAACAAGACACTTCCCCACTCCTGGCGAGAGTCGATAGTGCAGAGCCCGTCTCCAACTTTCTCTAATGTTTTTCCGTATAGCGAATCCCACACTGAATGCCTCTGTAGGCGGGCTTTAGTTCGTATGACCAAGACTTGTAACATTTGAACTTACCACAACTATGGCACAAATCAATACAGCAGCAATGATAAATGTTAGACATTTAATAAACCCAAACAGGCTGGTTGGCGGTCAGAGATAACATTCTTTAGATTTCACATCACACGTTTCATAATGAGTGAAAATTATTCGTTCCTAAACAGCATTAATCAATCATTGATGTTGTTTGGAGAAGTTGAAGTGAAATTGAAATGGGATATCTGGAGATTGCTGTCTTAACATGTATTAAATATTATTTTGTTTTGTTTGTTTGTTGTTTAACGCCGCACTCAGCAATACTCCAGCTATATGATGGCGGTCTGTAAATTAATAGAGTCTGGACCAGACAATCCAGTGATTGACATCATGAGCATCGATCCACGCAATTGGGATACGATGACATGCATCAACCAAGTCAGCGAGCCTGACTACCTGATCCCGTTAGTCGCCTCTTATGACAAGCATAGTAGCCTTTTACGGCAAGCATGGGTTGCTGAAGACCTATTCTATCCCGGATCTTCACGGGTCTATTAAATATTAACTGTGGGTACTGTGAAAAAGTGTGTGTGTTCTCACATTTCCTGACTGAGTACATTACATTCCAACAAAAACTCCCCCGTTAATATCAAGCTACTCTCGATAAACCATCACTATGATAAACAGTATCGAACTTATTTATCTCACGGTTGAGCAAGGTGTCTATAACACTACTTTTACCAGTATTTCCGTGATATCAAAGGGAGTGTTTGTTTGTTTGTTTGTTTGTTGTTTAACGCTGCACTCAGCAATATTCCAGCTACGACAGCAGTCTGTAAATAATCGTGTCTGGACCAGACAATCCAGTGATTGACATCATGAACATCAATCCATACAATTGGGATACGATGACATGCATTCAAAGGGAGTGAGTGTTAACTCTTCCAAACAGTAGAGAAGTGTGAGTGAGTGAGTGAGTGAGAGAGTGAGTGAGTGAAAGAGAAAGTGTTGCAGCTTCATAAAGAAATGAAAAAAAACCAAGAGTGAGTGAGTTAATTTTTAAGCCACTTCAAACAGTACTTCAGCTATATCAAGGCATTTCAGCTTAATGTTGGAGGAGAGCTCAAAGTGATACAGGTCTCGGACATTTAACATATCCGTGTAACCCACAAGCACAGGTATGGTGTTGATAAAACTGGGAAAATAGTCCGGGCCACACAGATTTGACCCGACCATGTTAGGCTCTGGCATGCCCAGTGTACCTCACTCTTCACAGTGACATGTGGCATGGTAGATGATTAGGGCACAAGTGTCCCTGAAGAATGGAGAAGAATCTTTATCAAGGCCTCTAACACAAATAATCACCAAGGGATTTACCCAGACCTTTCTATTAGTGTCTGTCTGTCTGTGTGTTTGTTTGTTTGTTGTTTAATGCGGCACTCTGCTATGTTCCAGGCATATGACAAATCTCTTAGATTTAAGTACGCTCCAATTACAGAAAATAATAAAGTTTAATGCGGCACTCTGCTATGTTCCAGGCATATGACGAATCCCTTAGATTTAAGTACGCTCCAATTACAGAAAATAATAAAGTTTAATGCGGCACTCTGCTATGTTCCAGGCATATGACAAATCCCTTAGTTTTAAGTACGCTCCAATTTCAGAAAATAATAAAGTCTAGAGGCCAGTGATTGATACTGAGAACAATGTTCACCACGATCTGGGTACAATAACATGGAATCAACAAGCCACCAAGACTGACCACCTATCCATCTGGTCGCCTCTTACGACCAGCATGTTTCAGGGCACCAATTCTAATCCCAACAATGAATATTAATTTGTATTTGTTGAGTATCATCAAAACTATCGATATCACTGTCCTTGTTTGAAACAAACCTAGTGATTGAGTGAAGACAATCGAACACTTGAATTTATGACATACAAGGTGCAAACTGTCAATGAGGAAGTGAGTGAGTTTGGTTTTACGCCGCTTTTAGCAATATTCCAGCAATATCACGGCGGAGGACACCAGAAATGGGCTTCACACATTGTACCCATGTCAGGATTCGAACCCGCGTCTTCGGCCTGACGCAAACTGTCAATGGTCTTTATGATTCAACACTTTTTTTCATCCCTTGGCAGCGTTCAAAATACCTGCCTGCTGACCGCCCGAGACGGGTTGATTTCAACTCAGGCTGTCAGATTTTCAAATCCCCCTGCCCGACGGTCGGGTTATATTTCATAGGTGAAAATATTCTAAATATTTCCCGATGATAAGCATTAATTCACATGTAAAGATGAATGATAAAATGTAACCAAACAGAAACCCCGTTAGCTTTTAGACAACCTAACATTTAGCGATGCGCTTATGCTACAAGCAATCAGTTTTCATATTTTTAATTAAATTATCTTGAGAAACATATGATTGTTGTGGGCAGGCAGGTTTTGGTCAGGGCTGGCAAGTATTTCAGCTAGCCAGTCCTGTGGTCTGGCTGAAAGTTTTGGGAGTTTCATACCCTGCCCTTGGAACTTGGAGTGCAAACAATTTGTATCTATTCTCATTTTAATTCCGAAAAACTGATCACTATTAATACATATTTTTGATTATCTTCAAGGAAACAAACATTAAATATCTCCAACCTCACATTCTTATATTTGGAGCAATAATCAGATAATGTCTTTCTCCATGGTGGTCAATAAGTCAAGCCATTAAATCACTTTGGGTTAATGCAAACCTCAGTCTCCCCGTCCCCATCATATATACAACCACACACCACAACCTGTCACACACAATGTCATCCAGAAATTGTCCGGACTCACTTACAAACTTCCCGATTATCCCAAAACTGTTGTGAATGACCCGTGGAAGACGGTGACATCACAGAGCAGCCTGTCCCCGCCTCTGCAAACAGGAGGTCGTGTCAACGCTGGGAAGGGACGAGGTTGTTTCAGATGATGCTGCGAGGCCAGCCAGGCAGGATACAGTCAGGGAAGGAGGTATTCAGACAGGCTCTTTATCATGTTTATTGCAAGCAGACACACTCCTCTTAATAAACATTATGATAAGTTGACTGGGGAACAGTTTATGTAAATACTCGGTATATGGTGTGTTTCATCTCGTAACAAGATGCCAGAGTTACACTTAGATGACTGAAGTCCTTCGTCCCATGGACTCCATTGAGTTAAATAATATAATTATTACATTGACAACATATACGCTACTTAGAGGACAGGCAAATAATTTCATCCAATTTTGATCACTATTTTGGTCAGGTGGAGTATATTCATATGCTGTAAAGTATACATTATTTTGAGGCGTGAAACTTTTACATTTCAGCATGTCAGACCTTGAACAACACTTGACCGCACGAAATATACAGTTTAAATGAAATCGTACAATCTGCTTCGATTGTGAATGGTGAATTTGTGCGAACTGCAGTGTAAAGGTTGTGGAACTCGAGTATTAGCCTGAGGCCAAAGATAGAGGACGCGTGTCAGTACTGTATCGGGATACAAATGCACTGACGTGGGAAAAAAGCTTGCCTTGCCCTTTGGCCTTGCAAAGTATGTTTATATGCCATTAAAATACTGTCACATGTCCTGTCTATTACATAAACATGACAGACCCTGTTATATCCTTCACTGTTTAGAAGTTCTGATGAATTACTCTGAGTGTAAATAATATCGTTATTTCTCTTTGTCCTATGAGTACACTGAGCCCTGACACTTTACATAAAAAAGTTAATCAAGAACAGATAATATTTGTTTTAGATTGCATTTTGATGTTCTTAATGACCTGGACTTGTTGTGTCAGTGACATTTCAACCACCAACACTACGATACATTGAGACTTTCACCACATTATTCCAGCAATAGCACAGTGGAGGACACCCAAAATAGGCTTCACACATTGTTCCTATGTGGGAAATCTAACTTTGGCCTTTGACATGACGAGTAAACGCTTTAACCACCGGGCTGGCTACCCCACTCCCCTAAATTACTCACAAGGCAAGCAAAACCCAGCACGTACCCAGGAGAATACCATGTTGAAGATGGTCTTAGTTCAGGTCACAGCAGGAGGAGTGAGTGAGTATGGGTTTACGTCGCTTTTAGAAATCTTCCAGCAATATCACGGCGAGGGACACCAGAAATGGGCTTCACACATTGTACCCATGTCGGGAATCGAACCCGGGTCTTTGCCATGATGTGCGAACGCTTTAACCACTAGGCTACCTGAGGCTGTCTACACTGTAGATATCGCTGCAATGAAATTGCATCCCAATGAGTTGAAGACCACTGTGACGTCATTGGTTACCATGACATCACAATCAAATGACATCACTAATGGCTCTGCTACTGTTCTTACAATTAAGACACTGCTTGTTACTGTCTACAAACTGAAAAAGTTGGATGAATGATGTTGGATGATAAAGAGAATCTCACCCTCGTGTCTCTTCATATCAGATATATAATAACATTCGTCGATAAATTTCATATCAAAAGACACTCGGGTGAGATTCTCTATCATGTATGTATCATATTACGACCTTTCTATCAAGATATGTATCGTATCTTATTATGACACAGTGTTACAGTCCCAGTCTTTTGTAATACTACAGCTTCTAAACGCCACTCAAAGTTACCACATCCCCACCAATGATACAGAGGCAAGCGTAGACACCAAGATGATGTTTTAATGGAACATAATATCGTTATTTCTCTTTGTCCTATGAGTACACTGAGCTCTGACACTTTACATAAAAAAGTTAATCAAGAACAGATAATATTTGTTTTAGATTGCATTGACGTGGGAAAAAAGCTTGCCTTGCCCTTTGGCCTTGCAAAGTATGTTTATATGCCATTAAAATACTGTCACATGTCCTGTCTATTACATAAACATGACAGACCCTGTTATATCCTTCACTGTTTAGAAGTTCTGATGAATTACTCTGAGTGTAAATAATATCGTTATTTCTCTTTGTCCTATGAGTACACTGAGCTCTGACACTTTACATAAAAAAGTTAATCAAGAACAGATAATATTTGTTTTAGATTGCATTTTGATGTTCTTAATGACCTGGATTTGTTGTGTCAGTGACATTTCAACCACCAAAACTACGATACATTGAGACTTTCACCACATTATTCACAGGAGTATTTAAAAGTACAAGAAAACAGGATAATCAGTTCATAGCATTTCATAAAATCATAACCAACATTCATGTCAATGTTTTCACTTCACCTGACGCCAACACAATCATAACATAATTGAATCAAGCTCATATTTGTTCAGATATTGGAGACAACAAAATTATGTGAACAACTCTCTTTCAATATTTTACAGCTTCTGTGTAAATGATACTGCAAACTCAACCCGTTGACTCGAACTTGCCGCAGATGAAGGAGCGATGAGGATGATCCCAAACCAAAGGGTTACGCGAACCCTTATTCCGCTCTGGACAACAAGCACATGCATGAGAAGACACACTGGCATTGCCAGGACATCATTACGTGGACACAGTGTTTAGTTTTGCCAATAAAATCAGTGCATGCGAAGACAAGAGGGCATCATCCCTGCGCCAAGGACTCAGCACAAACACTCTGTCTGCTGGTGCGGTGTGTTGTCATGGCGGTGGTAAATCTCGAGGCCCTAATAACCATTTCCGGGATACCAGGCTTGAGTTCTTCCAACCGGGAGTGTTTGTGTGGCACCAGGATGGGAAGGCAACGATCTAACGTGTTGACCAAATACCGCTATGGTGCTTGTAGAGGGCAGACACCATTGGATGATTAGTACAGATTGTGAACTATCTCCAACTCTATTCGGGGGCACGGGTGGCCCAGTCGTCTAAGGCGCTGCGATTTGCTGAGCAGAGTTGCATCCCTTGGGCACGCCAGAAACCCATGATTGTGGGTTCGAGTGAGTGAGTGAGTGAGTGAGTGAGTGAGTGAGTGAGTGAGTGAGTGAGTTTATGCTTTACGTCACATCGTCAATATTTCAGCCATATCGTGACGATTGTGGGTTCGAATCCCGGTTCACCCCGATTATGCTTCTAGGTTTGTCAGCACCATACCTGTGCTCGTGGGTTTGACCGAAGTGGTAAACGTCTGAGACCTGCATCACTTCAGGCTTTCCTCCCACATTAAGCTGACACGCCGTGATATAACTCGAATACTGTTAAAAGCGGAATTAAACCCAACTCACTCACTCACTCCAAATCTATTCAAATAAAACTTGTTTTTGAAAAACAGATGAATCACATGTATGATTGTTATTTTTTTAGTGTAAATTATACAATGTCCTGTGTGTGTGTATTTATCTTGCATTCTCACCGAGTAGCAAATCCACATTTAACCATGATTACTATATCTGTTGTTTGTTTGTTTGTTTGTTGTTTAACTCCGCACTCCGCAATATTCAACATATATGACGGCGGTCTGTATATGATCAAATCTGGACCAGACAATCCAGTGATTGACATCATGAGCATCAATCAATGCATTTGGGATACTTTGACATGCATCAAGTCAGCAAACCTGAACACCCTATACCTGTTCGTCGCTTCTTGCGACAAGCATAACAAGGGTTGCTGAAGGCCTTTCTACCCTCATATCTTCACATCTGAATAAACTGAGTCTGGACCAGACACCCCAATGGTGGTGAGGTGAAATGGGTTAATGTTGCGTCCAAGACTGTGCAGTAGCGACATGCATGCACATGTGTTTGTGGCTGCTTGTACTAGTCTGCACTCATGTCGGTATAATAGTGCCAGCCTACTGAGATACCATGCGACAGATAAAAACTGATACCCTACCAGGCAGGGTAACAAGAAGGAACCATATTTTAACGTCCTTTGGTATGACGTAGGAATTGAACCAACAATCCACTTTCCAGGTTGTTGTTTTGTTGTTTAACGCTGCACTCAGCAATATTTCAGCTATATGACGGCGGTCTGTAAATAATCGAGTCTGGACTAGACAATCAATCCAGTGATTGATATCATGAGCATCAATCCACGCAATTGGGATACGATAACATGCATCAACCAAGTCAGTGAGCCTGACTACCCGATCCCGTTAGTCGCCTTTTACGACAAGCATAGTCGCCTTTTACAGCAAGCATGGGTTGCTGAAGACCTATTCTATCCCTTTACGGCAAGCATGGGTTGCTGAAGACCTATTCTATCCCAGATTCTTCACGGGTCCCCACTTTCCAGGAGGACCATGGAAACAGTTGACCGATACTGAAATAACACCTACAAAGGTTTAGGTTTAACAGAAAATGAGTATGGAGTCATCTCACTTTGAACGTAGATGTTCCCAACAGCGTCGTCTGTGAGGTGGAGCTTCTGTATTCAGCTTGACGGTACATAGCAACTTAGTTTTCTTAAAGTACAATTACCCAATAGATAACCTATTGGGTCATCAATGTTATTTCAAGCGTTTCCATAGAATACAACTGATATATACTTCTGAAAAGAGGTAAGGTGAAATGGGGTTTAATGTCGCGTCCAAGATTATTCCACTTATACAGCGACGTGCATGCATGTGGGTGTGTGTGGCTGCTTGTACTAGTCTGGACTGATGCCGATTTATAGTGCTAGCACACTGAGATACCATGCCGCAGTTTAACATGAATACCCCACTCAGACACAGTATACTGACTCCGAGCCGACCAGTCCTTGTTTTAGCCCCTTAATGCCGAGCACCAGACAGGGTAACGACAAGTACCATCTTTTAACGTCTTTTGGTATGACGCGGCCGGGGATCGAACCCCGGACCTTCCGCTCTCCGGGCGGACGCTTTACCACTAGACCACGGAGGCAGTCACTACTGCAAAGAAGGAAGAGAATATATGGATGTCAACTGCTTTATTATGAGGAACACAAGATGAAGGAGTAAGCATATACTCCGAAACGTTGTGTTCTTCATAATAAAGAAGTTGACATCCATATAGTCTTCCTTATGCGTATCAATTCTAAATGCCTTTCAAAGACCCATATGACTTTAAATAATCTGTCATTGTCATAACAGATCAACTATGTACATATGAAAACAATGGCTGTTCTTTAACTGGTGACCGAGTTAGGAATTTTGTACATTTTCCAAAAATATTTGAATTGGGATTTAAATAAGAGGTTGTCTTACTACTGTATGTACATATTAAAGGTTCTTTCCTCAGAAACAAATATGTCTAGCAAAAATGCAAAGAATGACAACTGACGATATTCGACATTCCATGACACTGTTTGTACTCAAACTGTACCCCAACACAAGTTGCTGAACAATAATCACAAGATACAATCAACAACCCAGAATAGGGCGGCTCCTCAAATTAGAAGTCAATATGCACAAGAAGAAGGTGAAAATAACATGTAGAACGTCCTTGTATAGACCCTGGCAACAATGAAGCATCTGTGAGCTGAAAGCCACTTATTTGTGAATCGGCTAGAGTGTTAACTTCTTAATCTTGCCCATACATCGGTCACAGTTTCCTAAATCAGGGTACGGAAGGACTTCCGTCATTGTCTTCGCCCTGTGGTGTTGACACAGCGTAGCTGCTCCTCATTGACATGGATTACACTCTCTCACAGGCATTGTCACCCACACATACCTAGCTGACACTTGTATGGGGTGGAAATACTATGAGAAGGGCAAAGGAACACATTGGTTATTGTCATGTGAGCTACGATCAGACTGACTGCTTTCACATATTGTCTGGTTGTAATATTGATCAAAGTATCGTCTGGTTGTAATATTGATCAAAGTATTGTCTGGTTGTAATATTGATCAAAGTATTGTGTGGTTGTAATATTGATCACAGTATTGTCTGGTTGTAATATTGATCAAAGTATTGTCTGGTTGTAGTATTGATCGAAGTATTGTCTCGTTGTAATATTGATCAAAGTAGTGTCTGGTTGTAGTACTGATCAAAGTATTGTCTGGTTGAAGTATAATCATAGTATTGTCTGGTTGTAGTACTGATCAAAGTATTGTCTGGTTGAAGTATAATCACAGTATTGTCTGGTTGAAGTATAATCATAGTATTGTCTGGTTGTAGTACTGATCAAAGTATTGTATGGTTGAAGTATAATCACAGTATTGTCTGGTTGTAGTATTGATCAAAGTAGTGTCTGGTTGTAGTATTGATCAAAGTAGTGTCTGGTTGTAGTACTGATTAAAGAATTGTATGATTGAAGTATAATAACAGTATTGTCTGATTGTAGTATAGATCAAAGTAGTGTCTGGTTGTAGTATTGATCAAAGTAGTGTCTGGTTGTAGTACTGATCAAAGTACTGACTGGTTGTAGTATTGATCAAAGTATTGTCTGGTTCAAGTAATGTCTCACGGTTCTCACCACACATCAATCATCTATGAATTACCATGCTTTCAAGGCAATACAACATAACAATGGCAAGTTCATAATAAAAGTACATGTGAAGATCCAGGCTAGAATAGGTCTTCAGCAACCCATGCTTGTTGTAGAAAGGTGACAATGCTTGTCGTAAGAAGCGACAAATGGGATCAGGTGGTCAGACTCGCTGACTTGATTGATGCATGTCATTGTTTCCCAATTGTGTAGATTGATGCTCATGACATAATAACTGGATTGTCTGGTCCAGACTCGATTATTTACAGACTGTCGCTGGAATATTGCAGCGTTTAACAACAAACAAACAAACAATAAATCATACCAAAGTAAACACATGGATGTTGTGTGCAGAAGGAATTCTATTGTGACATATAGGTCACATGTTACTTTGGGTCTTACAGCCTTTGAGAATTGCTTGCTGACTTCCTCTAGTGCTGCATTAATCACCAACAAAAGGATCATTATTACATTTCTCTGAAATTACACAGAATGGACAATGCCAGTAGATATGGTAGATTTTCCTGTGGATTTTATATGATCACATTATACTTTTTCCTCAGGAAGAATATATATGACAAAACAACAATAGTTTACAATATCAATCAGTGACAATCACCATTTCAGAAACATAATTTCATGCACTGTTGCTTAATGAGATTTGTTGCAATCTCAATGAAACTTTTAGCAATGTTATCACAAAAATAGATAATATCACCTTGATTCAACGTATGTCCTCATTGTCATGTCTGACATTAAAACATGTCTTCCTGGTCGATGGAACAGCTTGAAGACCGATCAAATGACAATAGTTAATGAGGAACTTAACAACAATTAATCAAATCGATGGCATAAAATAAATTATGTAACAGCTCTCTCAGGTAAAACTGTTCTCACTTCATTGCTTAGAAATTGTTGGAGGAGCTATTATCTGACAGCTTGGACGTGGCAGATACCCACGGCCATCATTATGATCTAACACACACAGCACCTGTCAGAACACATCAATCACGGCGATGTTGCACGTTGTTAACACTACATACTACATACGACTCAAATCAACAATTCCTTATTGAGGAGGCCACAGACTAATATACAGTCACAGAAATAAACTTATCTCATTCAAAAATATATATCCACAAAATATAAAATAAAATTCAAATGGAGCCCCAAACAATCCTCAATTTCAGACAGAGGCATTCTGGACCCGGCAAATCATTCTAGACTTGAGTTGGACTGCTTTTAAAAAAAAATTCTCTTGGGTCAGAGAGACAGGTGCCACAGGCCTATGTTACATAATACAAAGCATTATGATGGGTAGTAGAGTTTTGTTATGAAATAAGATTTCTCCTGTATATCATTGCTATTTAACAAATCCATGAATTTAAAGAAGCTGAGATGCTAAGCAAAGAATAAACTGGACCTACAAGAAGACCTCGTCTTCAATAGTAATTAAGTTACATAGATGGCAAATTTTGTCTTCTCTTAAAATACAGGTATACCAACCAGTTCCCTTAGAAAGATTTACGATAAACATCGGAACCTTGCTAACGCAATTTCTTTAAATCTAAACCAGACAAATCACAAATCAAACAAATGGGGAAACGTTTATCTTAATGTATTCAAACTAAATCCTCTAAGGAGACAGATTATATATTTGTTTCTATTAACATATCAAAGTCAGAGATCTCTGAAAATATTAGCTATTGTGTACAAGTTTGGTTTCATGCTGCTTTCAATGGTTCAGTAATTGTGCTGGGGACACCAGGGCCCACATTCACAAAGCGATCTTAGCGCTACGACTATTGTAAGCCTATGTTAAAGTATGGAAGTTACGATCATCTTAGTATAGTGAATAAAATTCCCCTACATTTCAGTCAGACAACTGGACTGGAAACTTGGCAAAGTTACAAGGCCAGATAAAATGTTGCCAGACCAGAATTTCGGGACTTACGAACAAAAGTAACAAAAGGGTAAACATAAGAATAGTACTGCTTAATGTGAGTTCTCAGAAAATAACAATAAACTGGCGGATTGTTGTCAACTTAGTAACTTTAACTCCCATCAGGCATGCAACTTCTCAAAACTGTCCGTCAGAAAAATAGACCGTCTCGGTAGGCAGGTACTTAAAAGACTGCTTTTTATCCCTGAGAGGAATCAAACCCGGCCTTGGCTATGATGGGCGAATGATCTAACCACTGATACTAACATCCAACCACTTCCCACAGTTAAGTTGTAGTTTTTTTCCCCAAAACCAATCCATGTATCTGTTTGAAGCAGAAATGATGCAGAGACTTTGAATCAGAACACTGAGACTTCTTTACATGGGATAACTAGGGCACAGCTCTGTTGGATACGGATGACGTACACACAACACTACTTATACAGTCACTGTAACCACTACCATATAGTGTCTGTCTGTGTTGGGTCTTAGAACAATGATGGCAGTGTCTCACATCCTTCAGTGAATTCTAACCCATTAATGTTGTTTAACAATATACATATCTGTCTGTCTGGCAAATCTACAACCCAAGATGGGCAACAATCACATTCATTGTGCTATGGTTATGTACAATACAGTTATTACAATCATGTTACAAAAACACTATTTTGTATGAAAAACTTCAAGATAGTTTTGCTCCAATAAACACCCCGGACCAACTTCTAGATTATCTAAGATTCCAAACTATGTACCCTTGCAAACAAAATGGGAAAAAATGTTATTTTGTTTATTTCTAAAATTCAGAGGTATTTTAACATTACTTTCTATACAAATCTAATCTATATTAAACTAATCAATAAACCCTCTTTCTCTTTGCAGGTCCTGTTGTTGGGTAAAAGACACCTCTACAAGCCACTTAATATAACTGCATAAACATGAACTGAGAAATTTGTATTTCCAGTTTGGGAATTTTTACTGACATTTGCTGCAGACAAGCCACCATTCTGTCTCTGAGCAAGTCTAGATTAATCCCTGTGTACATGTTATAGTGCATGAAGCATTCACTGAAGTAATATGAATATTCCTTTCAAAATGTTAATGGCCAAGTAATACTATTGCATAAAAACTGATTCCTACAAAATGTAAGCAATGACCTCATAAGTAATATACTGCTCAAAAGAAGTTAAAGAACACTGTTTTTTTCATGACGAAAGTGAATTTGTCACGGCCGGTGGGTATAGCAACACACAGCCATCCAAATCCTTAACTTGTTTTGAGTAATGAATAAGTACATGTCTACAAACGTTGCTAACCAATTGAACAGTGTTCCAATGTTCATACCGATCCAGGGATAATTCTAGGGAAGGGGCTGTGTGCTTTTAGGCCCTAAATTTAAAAAAAAGGCCCACATTTTCAAATACAATCAGGCATTTTAACATTGTGCTGTATTGGCAAGGTGGGTGTACCTCTGTAATAATTCAGAAAATTCCTAGAGTGAACACACAGATCCAATATTGTACATGCTACGTGTTCATGGTTACGAACAACAACCAATATTCAAATCAAAACCATGATCACTGGCATCAATCCTAAAGGTGGCCTCTGATATCAGCGACAGGGCCACATTAATCACAACTCACGCAGGTGCATCAATATCCATGATCCGGGTGTTTCCTTGTGTCCAATCTGTGGGAGGAGGTTCAATCACACACTGATTGTAGCACATATCAATAAGCTTAGCTGGGTGTTGTGATATTTCCATAATCCCCTCGTACAGAATGAGTATTATCCAATCAAAGGCAAGCCCTGTCTACCTACATCTAATCATAATCCAGAGGCATACGGGTCAAGACTTGATGTGGCTTCTACTCTAACTTGGACATGACATAACAATATTATGTCTAGGAACCTTTATTATAACACAACATCTGGGGCCTCCGTTATACAAAAATATTAATCTTGGTGTTCTTATTTTAATATCATATTTTGATCTCCTCTGACATAAACATCTTATATCTTTGTACTCTTATATTATCACATTAAGGTCCTATGTGATATTAACATATTATATTTGAAAACCTTATTTTAATCTCATGTTTAGGACCTCTGTTACATAAACATCTAATATCTTTAAACTCTTATATTAATATCATATTTTGGTTCTATGTGACATAACGTCATATCTTGGAACTTATATTTTAATATAATATTTTTGGACTCTTCTATGATATAAAAATATCATATATTAGGCCTTTATCATATTCATGAAAAAAATATCTTGGTTTTCTAATTTTGATATTATATGAAGGTGCTCTATGATGTATCATGTCATATCATGGTCCTCCTAGTGATATATAAATGTTATATCACAGTTCTGTATGATATATATATGCATCACAACTCATCAAAGTTAAACAGCAGGATGAGTGAGTGAGTGAATATGGTTTTACGCCGCTTTTAGCAATATTCCAGCAATATCACGGCTGGACACCAGAAATGGGCTTAACTCATTGTACCCAAGTCGGGAATCGAACCCGGGTCTTCGGCGTGATGAGCAAACGCTTAAACCACTAGGCTACCCGACCGCCCTACAGCAGGATGAACAATGTATGATTGTCAATAATGGTGCTGATCTATATCATGATACATATTTCTCAGATCATCTTTGAAAGTACCTGTGTAATGAATCAAATGCCCTGTGTACCAAATACACATAAATATCGTCAATTACATGTTAATTTCATCCCTCTGAAGCACCATCAAGAAGTTTACTGTTGTTTATCACACCAGCTGTCATCAAGATGGCAGGTACCAGTACACACTGTAATGGCATGTGATACGTAACTGCTACACCATGTCTCACATCATCGTGCATGTCTACACAGTCGTTGTGAAAGCAACCACATCAGGATGCTAACATACCTAGAAGCACTGTTCAACGTTTTTGTTTGTATGTTTAACACCGCACTCAGCAATATTTCAGCTATATGACGGCGCTCTGTAAATAATCAAGCCTGGGCCAGACAATCCAGTGATTCATATCATGAGCATCAATCTACGCTATTGGGACACGATGACATGCATCAACCAAGTCAGCGAGCATGACCGCCCAATCCCGTTAGTCGCCTCTTACGACAAGCACAGTCGCCTTTTACGGCAAGCATGGATGGGTTGCTGAAGACCTATTCTACCATGGACCTTCTCGGGGCATTGATCTTAGGTATATGGTCATGGGGACATGCATGTAAAAAACATATCAAGTTACTCCCTAAGCATAATTTAACCTTCCAAAACAGGATTCATATATCACACATGAATAATATTTTCTGTGCAACTATACTACTCAAAAGAAGTTAAGGACCACCCAATTCCTTTATATAACCATAGTTATAAAAGGCATAAATGATTACCGTATTCGACGTAATAAGTGCTCTCAAAATTAGAAATAGGAGGCTCTTATGAGAATATAATTTAGTGAGAAAAAAACAGAGTTGAAAGATCGTAAATTTCATGGTTAATGCTGACAGCCTGAAATGATACAATAGAAAAATCTGTGCGTATTATACACGACAGATATATTTTCCAGAATTTAATTGCCTATAATTAAGGGTGCATACAACGCACGAGTGCGTATTATACACGAATAAATAAGTCTTGTGTACATTGATCAGTCAGAAGGGGTGCTAATTGGGATTGTTCACTTGCCAACATATTAACAAATATCTCCGTGGGCGCTTATTAGACAGATGACAGAATCATGGCATGACAGATTGACTACAGTAGTACGCAGCAAGGATCAACTTGGGTATGTGGTCATGAGGACAAGCATGTTTACATGTATCAAGTTACTGCTTAGCATCCTATAACCTTCAGGGGTGGTCGGGTCGCTTGTCACGCAGAAGACCCAGGTTCAATTCCCGACATTGGGTACAATGTGTGAAGCCCATTTCTGGTGTCCCCCGCTGTGATATTGCTGGGATATTGCTAACAGTGGCGTAAAACCACACTCACTCACAACTTAGTTAGAACCCTTATATACATCTAAAACATAATTTTATTTTTTTGGAAATCTCAAAATGTTAGCTCATTTTGGGAAAAAAGCAATAGAGTGATGGATAGATGAGTGAAAAATATTGGTTACCCACTGAAAAATGTAATAACCCACTTAAAATAGAAACCTTCAAGTAAAACCTCAATTGTTCAAAACATTATCTGGAGCTCTGATGACATTGATACAGCAAGCAACAAAGTATCTATGAATGAAACATATAACATTATCAACATCAGAGAAGCCTACAGAATAATCAGTGGACCAAATACCCATAGTAAGTCAGCTTCACAGTGCTTCAAACAGTGTCCTTGTCAACGCATGTCAACGAAGCACAATGACATCACATTTACAGCTGATGACATAAATACAGAAAACTATGAAAAACCTTTGAAATTAAATAAGGTACATATAATATTAATCCTCATACGACAATGATGTAAAAGCAAGATATGTTGTGACATACCTTTTTGTTGTCTGAAACGTGAGAACTCCGAATGTGAACATGATGAACCGTCCATCTGATTCTGAACACTTTCTGAATCTCCGGTGTTAAATTCTCAAAGTCTTCGGTATCATTGATACAGACCCAACGCTTCAAATCAACCAATCACAGCCCAGAAGCGGCATCGTCCCGAACTCGGCTAATATAGAGACCACGATGGCTGTTGTATTTGGTCTTGTCTTGTTTATATGGCCTTCGCTCAAGCCCCTTGGTTTGTTGTGAAAGAGTCGCGGTGTAGAGAATGCGTCAATCACGTTTGATGGGTCAACAGTGGATGGCCAAGGTTGATAAAAGTCTGACCACGTTGGGGTAATCTGATTGACATTACGCAACCTTTGTTAAAAGTGATTGACGGACAAGTTGTTCATCCCATGCAACAGTTTCACCTCGTCACAGAAAAGGTTGTTGACACAAAAGCCACAACATGGGGAGAGTAAGACAATGTATTCTCTTGCCAAATAACAAATGAATACCTCAGGCTTAAATTCTGTGATTTACTTGATACATAGTTATTGCATACTGGTATTAACATTACTAATCAATCGATGGGTGAAATTGTTCCTCTTGTACACAATACAAATATACTTCAAGCATAATAATGTTGTTTTCCGGGTTGATATTTATTCTTGAAAGTATTAACATTACCAATAAATAATGTACCGTATTCGACGTAATAAGCGCCCCGCTCTAATAAGCGCCAACGGTGACATTTGCTGATATATTGGCTGGTGAACAATCCCAATTAGCACCCCTTCTGATTGATCAATGTACACAAGACTAATTTATTTGCTTTAAATATGCACCCTTAATTATTGGCAATAAAATTCAGGAAAAATATATGTCGAACATAAACATTTCAGGCTGTCAGCATAACCGTGAAATTTATCTTTCAACTGTTTTTTTCACCAAAATAATATTCTAATAAGAGCTCCGTATTTCTAAATTTGAGAGCGCCCTGGGTGCTTATTACGTCGAATATGGTAGTATCAAATAGGTTCAGATGAATTTTGTCATTTTTAAATGAAGGAATTTGTTACGGAGCACATAAAACAATCTTTTTGCATGAATGTGCACTGCAAGGCTAAACAAGCATCTCCCTATATCCAAATACCTACTAAAGCACATATACATGACATAAACATGTAAACTCATCCCTATTTTCCTAAAACAACTTTATCATTTTTTAAAGGATTTATTAAAACTAACATTATATGGATGTAGGTTTCTTCTATCAGTTGTTGACAGCTTCTTCCATGTTTACACAGAAAACAATTGGACGCATTTGCAAAATTAAAATCAGTCACTACCAGGCCCTATTACCATGATTACAAGAGAAATAAGATGTATACATTTTCGTATAAATATTCCTTCCTATCCTGACTTTTATTCAATAGAAAATACTGCTGTTTAGTCACATGACATCAAAGACATTTCCCCAATAATGGAAAAGGTGAAATTAGTCCAAAAAGTTCAAATTAGTCATTTTTTATCGGTCATATGTCAAAATTAGTCATCCAATTATTGCAGCTCTGAAATATCACAAAAAATCTTGAAGATTCTTCAGCAGGATTCACATGCCTCCCAGCGAAGAGATTGAGGTGAAATGGCATTTAAAGTCGTGTTCCAGATTTTTGCACTTTAATAGCAACATGCATGCAAGTGTGCTGCTGCTGGCACTTGTCCGGACTTTACAGTGCTAACCAACTGAGATACCATGCCATAGTTTGACATGGATACCTCACCTAGCCACAGTTTACCAGCCTCGATCTGACCAGACCACGTTATATCTCCTTAATGCCAAGCGCCAGGCAGGGCAAAAACAAGTACAATCTTTTTGCGGGTTTTTTTGATGATAAAATGTACAAGCTAAAACTATTTACCCATATTTAAAAAATGATGTCCCCCTCAATGGAATCTGACTGCGGCAATGTCGGACAAGTCCATTTTATGCACAGGTGGGTATTTGCCACATACTCTCACAATCTTCAAGTCAGTTACCTGAACCATTTTTCCCAATACTGATTGTCATATCTCTCCCACTTTTGGATGCGATCTTTCGGCCGTTGCGTTTACCTGGGTTCATTTTTAGGGAACAACTCACCAGACACTCCCCTCTAAAAATAACGTCACCCAAAATACGATGTCATCGCATGTTCGAATCTCCAGAAATGACGTTATGATAGAACAATGTCTTATCGCGAATTAAACCACACTTCATTGTTCTTCATTTATCGTGTAGCTCTCTTATATTTAATCATAACATCATACGCATGGCATGAATCACGTGCTGACCTTCATTTGGTATGTATGGCTGTGTACCATTGACGAGTTGGCTGTTATATGACACTACATTCGTCCACCTGGGGAATTCTTCCTCACCTTGACAATAACAATGACAGGCTCAGACAAAATGAAACATGAAAACCCTTAACAGTGCTTAAAAAACTTCAAGGATACAAATCTGAAATTGCATTCAGCATGAATGGTCTGTTTGTGTGATGGGACTGCAGTGACTCACCCTCACTGACATCCTCTACTAGTTATGAAATTTTCAAAGGCAAATAAAATATCATCAGAATCCTTTCAGCTGGAAAGATTAATCCAGTTTTAAAATTGATATCTTTTGACACTTTTTATCCAAACTACATATTACATATATAACTATCTGATAAAGTTCAGGTGCAAACATCTTACTAACAGCCATAGTCTTCTATCTACACAGCAATGCATTTGGATCTTATTCTACAACACTGACTTTTCAAATTTAATTGTATAAATTGTCTGGTTGAGACTAAATAGAACAGAACATTTATTAATCACTGCTGTTTGATTGAAAATATGCTTTGACATTTTGAACATTATTTGTGTTTGTACTTTTGTTTCAAGTTTAAGAAAAAAAACTCATATCAATCATGTTAACCCAGACAGCAATTTTGAAATACATTCATTATTCCAGCTCAATTAGAAATGCAAAGAAATTCAGCGATAAGATGGCGGTCTGTAAATAAGTAAGTCTGCACCAGACAATCCAGTGTTTGACATCATGAGTATTGATCTCTGCAACTTCATAATTCATTGGGGGCGGTCGGTTAGCCTAGTTGTTAAAGCGTTCGCTCGTCATGCTGAAAACCCGGGTTGGATTCCCGACAAGGGTACAATGTGTGAAGCCCATTTCTGGTGTCCCCCACCGTGATATTGCTGGTATATTGCTAAAAGCGGCGTAAAACCATACTCACTCACTCACTCATAATTCATTAGGTAATGGTGACTTATTTTGCATATGCTACACAAATCTCAACTTATCTGGAGCTCTGATCACTTCAGAATAGGAATCAAACTTTAACCAAGAACTATGCAAGAATTGTGAAGAGGGGTGAAGGAACAACAAAACTGCAAGGACAGTTGACCTTTCTGTATGTGGCCAAGATCAATCCGTTTACAAGAACAGCTTCCTAACAAACTTTGTAACACTTCTCAAGGGATGAGTCAAACGTAAGACTCTTGTACAGATGCCATGATAAGCTTCCAACGCTTTGCAAAGGAACACAGAGTTGTTAGGAAAATACTCTTCACCCTATAGACAGTCTTCCTACATACAAACATACAGGCTGCATGAGAAGATACTGAAATCCTTGTGTCGATGATCTACTGCATCATTGTTCATATCAAACTGATCTCCAAGAACATGAGTCAGAGAGTTAGCTACCTTGGTGCACCCTAAGATGCTGAAGTGATGGTCAAATACAATCGTTCAAAGGAACAACAGTGTTTCTGGGTCAGAAGGAAAGTGAGAACATTAGGAAAAGAAGAAACAGTGTACATGCACTTCATCTACTGAGGTTGAGCTATCTGCAAATCCATCCAGACATTTATCCTATTCAGAGCTGAGGAGCAGATGTCATCCTTACAAAATGCTGCAAAACTATTTTATCAATATATACATATACTACACAAAACAAGTTAAGGAACGCCCACAAATGCACATGGAAGGCTGTGTGTAGAAATACCCACCAGCAATGACAGTGAGTGAGTGAGTTGCATTTAACGTTGCTTTTAACAGTATTACAGTTATATCACGGCGTGTCAGCTTAATGTGGGAGGAAAGCCCGAAGTGATGCAGATCTAAGACATTTACCACTTCGGTGAAACCCACGAGCACGGGTATGGTACTGACAAACCTAGAAACATAATCGGGGCGAACCGGGATTCGAACCTACAATCATAGATTTCTGGCGTGTCCAAGGGACGCAACTCTGCACAGCGAATAGCGGCGCCTTAGACGACTGGGCCACCCGTGTCCCCTCAGCAATGACATCAACTATAGTCATATGAGAAAAATCAGGCGTTCTTTCACTTCTTTTGAGTAGTATATATGATATTGTTTGGGAGTGAATGAGTATGGTTTTACACCGCTTTTAGCAATGTTCCTGCAAATTCATGGCTGGGGACACCAAAAATGGGCTATTGTTTGGGTAGACAAGTTTAAGATGCATATATCTCCTTGAAGTACTTTTGACCTTTTGATACCACTTGTTTCAGGAATTTGTTGTCATCTGAGAAATAGAACAAAGACTTATCTAACAACTCATTTTGTGACCAAAGCGTCAAGCAGTCAATTTGTTTGAATCTAAATAATATCATTTGTCACTGGTTCTGGGAAAAGAAGCAGCTTTAATCATATTGCTTATGTTATACATTTAAAAAATATATGCCGTGACTCCATATAAAATATCCTTCAAAAAAGGTTAATGTCCCCAAATCAAACCTACAATTCCAGGTTGCAGACTGCCATTATTTTCACATAACTGAGGGGGCATGGGTTGCCCACAATAAGCTGACACGCCGCGATATAACTGTAATACTGTTAAAAGCAGTGTTAAACCCAACTCACTCACTTATCACTCGCTCACATAACTGAAAACAGCATTTTCCATGCACATAAATAGAATCATATGACACATACCCCGGTAGTTCAAACACAATCTAAACAGGGTACTAAGCTTGAAGCTGAACAAAAATAATCACAAACTGATTTAATATGATTCACTTCAATTGTTTGTGGAGGTCATACGACAAAGAAGCCATTCTTAAATTTGAACCTCAACATTAATGTTTCATGTTGGAACTTTGATGGATGAACTGATTAATCTGCCAGGGACAGTAGTGAATCAATCATAAGTAGGAGATGTTTGCTTCTAAACCAGAATTAGTCCGTCTCCCAGCTCCTAGAGAATATATTTCAAAAAGTCTAGAATAATTTGACAAGAGTAGACTGCCACAACTCTAAGCATTGTTCTTGGCTCCATATGAATTTTACTTTTTGAATTGTGGATATATATTTCTGAATGAGATTTATTTCTGGGATTAAATGTTTGTCTAAACCAGAATCAAAAACTGAATTAGTCAACGAAGAAAAAAACAACTCCACTATGACCAGCTTTCCTCAGTATGTCCGCTCTGTGATGACTAATCCCTCGCCAAGCATTTGAACGAAGGAGCAAAAACAAACAACTTAACATTCTAGCTTGCACTTCTAATCTCAGAACAGACAATAGTGTAAGAAAAACTTTGTCTTAATTCTACTCAATCAATTTGTCACAGCTGAATGGCACAATCATTAACACCTACATGACATTGTCACCAACCAGTGGGCACTCGTCCCGAACTAGCTCTACCTACAACACCATATATCAACCAGCATGGAGCAGGTTGTGGGGGAGGTTGAGGGGGGACCTTCAGGTGGTGTGTTGTCGTTCCTCCCCGGAAGCTGTGTTTAATCAGTGGCTGGCTCCCAGTGACACCTTTAACCCTCTCAGGTTTAACATGTTACAGACAAACCCTCCAGATATCCTTTCCGACTTGTTTCCAAGTGACGATCAAGTGCATGATGAACTAGGAGAAAATTGTGACACTTTTATTTATCCTTTCGTTTTTCGTAAAGATCATGTTCTTTGTATTAGTTTTGAAGCACAATTTCACAATCATCTGATTATCATTAAAATGTAAATAAAGTTCGTAGATCGCTTGTTTCACCTTTGTGAAAAGGTTCAGTGGTAGGTATTACAAGACAGTATTACTTACATCAATCAATCTGTATTCGTTTGTTTGTTTGTTGTCTATCGCCACACTCTGCAAATAATTGAGTCTGGACCAGACAATCCAGTGATTGACATCATAAGCATCGATCTACACAATTGGGATACAATGGCATGCATCAACCAAGTCAGTGAGCCTGAGAGCCCGATCCCATTAGTCACCTCTTAGGACAAGCATTGTCGCAAATTACAGCAAGCATGAGTTGCTGAAGACCTATTCCACCCCAGATCTTCATGGGTCGGGATATATTCATACTCAGCAATATTCCAGTTATATGAAGGCAGCCTATGAATGATCAAGTCTGGACCAGACAATCCAGTGATTGACATCATAAACATCTGGTCCAGATTTGATTATTTACAGACCGCTGTCACATAGCTGGTATATTGCTGACTACGGAGCAAAACACATTTTCCTCCACTACACATTTAGTGTCACATCTTGAGACTTATTTTGTTGCTCTGATCATACCAAACTGTCATTTTTCTACACTTGTGTAAATATCACAAAATATCTGTTTTAAAGTTTTCAAACCAAACCCATCCTTAATCCTTGACATATGAAGATCAACATTTTGGCAAAAATCCCCAAATTTGGACATCTCTTCCTTTGTTCAAATTCCCATGAAAAGAAGAACTTCAGAATGTTCCTGTTTTCCAAGTGAAGAGTTAACTAAATCTCAGCACCAAGGTCATACAATGCTAATACGTCCCCTGACATTCAAACCTGTTGGGTATTGATCTGTAATTAAAACACCACCAAAGTCACGAATGTATTCCCAAATTCGTAGGCTTAAAGTTTTTACCTGCTTCTCATAATATTTACCTGTGTAATCATAAACGATTTGACATAATTCCTTCAGGAAGCTGCTTGTATCCAGCTATGTCTTGGTTGATCAAGGCGTTAATTATATTTGCTTGTGATATTTTGCCTGCCTCTTGTGTTTAAATCTGTTAATTGTCAATCCTTTACGATGTGGAAAAGAATGTCCAATAATTGACACATTAACATGTCCTTGAAATAATGGCAAGATTCTATTGATTCAGTTAAATACTTAATTGCTTTCAAACAATTCTTCACAATTGCTAAGAGTTTGATTGATTCCAAAAGATAGAGTATTGCGAAACATTCTTGAAACATTGATCGTTCTGTATAAGACAACATGCATGTTGAAGCCAGCATGTAAAAACTTTACAACACGTGTCAATTTCATACCATATGCAAGAAAGAATATTATTTACTTATTCATTTGACCTGTGAAGATCCGGGGTAGAATAGTTCTTCAGCAACCCATGCTTGCCGTAAAAGGCGACTATGCTTGTCGTAGGAGGCGACTAACGGGATCGGGTGGTCAGACTCGCTGACTTGGTTGATGCATGTCATCGATCCCAATTGCGTGGATCGATGCTCATGATATTGATCACTGGCTTGTCTGGTCCAGACTTGATTACTTGCAGACCGCCGTCATATAGCTGGAGTATTGCTGAGTGCGGCGTTAAACAAGAAACCAACCTTAGAACTTATTTATTTATCACACAGTATCATATCATTACACATCACAATGTGGTCTGGTAAAATTGTGTTGTCTGTTCGCATGCGCTCAGAAACATTGGGAAAAGCTTGGTTGTTTAATGCAACTCTCAACAATATTCCAGCTATATGACGGAAGCTGTAAAAAATCAAGTTTGGACCAGATAATCTAGTGATTGATATTAAGAACAACGATCCACATCATGAGGGTATGATGACACACCATTAACCAGGTCTATGAGCCAGACCACGGAACCGTTTGGTCTACCCTACGACCAGCATAGGTTGTTAAGGACCTATTCTAACCAGGAAGCCCCACAGGGTGGGAGGTAACACTGCAGAACAGAATCGCTATGACAACACATAACGAAGAATGAGGGTCTTTATTGGCATTTTGAAGTTGGTTATGAGTGAATGAGTTTGGTTTAACGCCTCTTCTAACAGTATTGCACTTATATCATAGTATGTCAGCTTAATGTGGCAGGAAAGCCCGAAGTGGAGCAGGTCTCAGATGTTTACCATTTTGGCGAAACCAACGAGGACAAAAGCACGAGTATGGTGAGACAGACCAAGAAACAAAATTGGGGATATATGGCAAAATCCTTAAAGAGAGCAAATTTCTACTTGTCCTCATGACACCTTGACTATTGGCCAGTTTGGCAAGGACTACAGGACCAGAGCCAATTTCTAGCGCTGAGATGGTTACTTCACGTCCTGAATTAGTGATTGAATGAGTATGGTTTTACGCTGCTTTTAGCAATATTCCAGCAATATCACGGCGGGGGACACCAGAAATGGGCTCCACACACTGTACCCATGTCGGGAATCGAACCCGGGTCATCAGCATGACATCAGCGTGAAGGTTTCTATTTTAAATGGGTTATTACATTTTTCAGTGGGTAACCAATATTTTTTCACTCATCTATTCATCACCCTATTGTTTTTTTCCCAAAATGAGCTAACATTATGAGATTTCAAAAAAATAATAATTATGTTTTAGATGTATACAAGGATTCTAACTAAATTGTGAGTGAGTGTGGTTTTATGCCGCTTTTAGCAATATTCCAGCAATATCATGGCAGGGGACACCAGAAATGGGCTCCACACATTGTACCCATGTCGGGAATCGAACCCGGGTCTTCGGCGTGACGAACTCAAGCTTTAACCACTAGGCTACCCGACCGCCCCACATCCTGAATTAGGCACTGGTGGCATTTACCAGTTTAGGTCCAGGGTCTTTACCATAACAGAATGGAGATAGGGATTTACACAGGATTCCACACTAAGTGCCCTTAGCAGGCAATGTGAGACAAATATTGGTCAGTGATATACAGGGCCCACTTGCACAAAGCGGTCTTAGCGCTAAGATGATCATAACTCCCATACTTTAACATAGGCTTACGATAGTCTTAGCGCTAAAATCGCTTTGTGCAAGTGGGCCCAGGTCACTTCTATAAAGCTATACCATTAGCTATTACTGCATAACATGAACAGGGAAATTTGTATTCAATTTGGGAATATTTCCTGACATTTCCTACAGACATGGGGCCAAATACCAGCCTCTGAAGAGGCCTAGATAAATTCCTGGGCTATATGATACACCAGGTAATCAAGGATGGACTACATAACATCAGCCGCTAGTAGAAAGACACAACCCAGTCATGTCAGTGATGAAGATTACCATGATTACAGTTCAACCGTTTGTTGAATGTAACAGCCCAGACAAATGTGTTCCCATAAATGAGTATCTGGTATTTATTGAGCCAATACAGGAGTGAGTGTCCACACGCTAGGTAGGGGAAATCTATTTGCAAAGTTAATACATGGCACGTGTCACCTGAAGGAATGGATGTTGACAGAGCAGACACAGGATAGCTGGACGGTTGTTGGTCACAGTGCCCAGGTGAGGGGGATTGTGGCCCAATTATCATCTAAACCAAGAAATGTTCTGTACGAGTGAGTGGGTTTGGTTTAACGCCACTTTGAACTGTATACTAGTTATAACATGGCGTGTCAGCTTAATGTGGGAGGAAAGCCTGTGATGTAGGTTGTGGATGTTTACAGCTATGGCATGGGTCGGGTGCTGACAAACCTAGAAACATAATCGTGGCAAACTGGGTTTGAACCAACAATCGCAGGTTTCTGGCGTGCCCAGGGGAATCCTTTAAGTGATGAAAGCTACGGAGCATGGTGTTTGCAGCAATATTCCGGCCTTATGATGAGGGACAACAAGAATGGGTGTCGCATGTTGTACCTATGTGGGAATCAAACTCGGGTCTTGCATGACAGGCTAACGCTTACCCTACTAGTGAGTTGGGTTACACCGCTTTTAGCAATATTCCAGCAACATCACAAAGAGGGACACCAGAAATTGGCTTTACACATTGTACCTATGTGGGAATCAAACTCGGGTCTTGCATGACAAGCGAATGCTTGCCCTACTAGTGAGTTGGGTTTTACACCGCTTTTAGCAATATTCCAGCAACATCACAAAGAGGGACACCAGAAATCAGCTTCACACATTGTACCCATGTGGGAATCGAACCCGGACCTTCAAAGTGATGAATGAACGCTTTAACCACAAGGCCATCCCATAACCCTCTTTCACCACTAATCTACACCAGCACTCGTGTGTTACATACACCCTTTATTATTGGCAATTAAATTCTGGAAACATTCTAATAAGAGCCCCCTATTTCTAATTTTGAGAGCGCCTTGGGCGCTTATTACATTGAATACGGTAACCCAGTTAAAAACAACAATTTCCGATACTACGAAAAAACAAACAAATTGTATCAAGAAATCTGGATGTTTCTCTTGGGTACTCTGTCACATTGATACGGTACATATTTTCTTATCACATCACATCTGTGTACATGTCATCAGTGTTTCAGTGAGGCTATCAACAGTTGTTTACACCACTCTTGTCAATATTCCAGCTGTACGAGAGGTTATTAATACAGATAAACACTTAATGGTACATAGTTATCACCCAATGAATCGACTTCAACACTGTATGAAAAGTAGGTCGCATTTCTGTGTGTGTGTGTGTGTGTGTGTGTGTGTGTGTGTGTGTGTGTGTGTGTATATAAATATACGACATCTTTCTTTCCCTGCTTTGAACAATACTTGATATATCTTTGACACAGACCTCTTAAAAATTACAATATATACAATGGTCATTGAATACCATTGAATGGTCACGAATATTTACATACATGCACTTGTCAGTTAATTATTTCACCAATAATAACATACATACCCCTGTCATTAAATTATTGTTTCACCAGTAATTACATACATACACTTTTCAATGCAATGATTTACAAATAATTATATACATACACTTGTCATAGAATAGTTTCACCACTAATTTCATATATACACTTGTCAATGAATCTATTTACCAATAATTACATATGTACACTTGTCATTGAATGGTTTCACCAATATTAACACACACACACACACACACACACACACACACACACACACACACACTTGCCACTGAAATGTTTCACAAGTAATCACCTATATAGATAAATATATACATTGCCTCCCCTACATCACCCCTTCCATACTGGATCAATATTTGACGAGTCCCTCCAGAAACGAATGTTTCCATCCCAGAAAGTACACACATTCGGGTTCTTACTGGACATCACATATCTTGTCCGATCTCACAGAAACTAAGAATGCATGGATGCAAATCATATGCACTACATCTCTTATGGACACAAGAGAGTATGGCCAATTGAATCCTTGAAGACATTTTGGTTTTAGCATTCACACCTGATTATTCTATTCTTATAAGAAATACAATCAAAATTGGGTCCATGTCAGTGGAGCATATGCTATCACAAATACTTTACATTGTATCTGTTGTCAGTCCTCATCCTGAGACCCCAGGACTCACAAATAGATAGACCAGTCCCTGCAGAATTCCACAGCAGAATATCTTGCAGAAATACCCACTTGGTGCAGAAATATACCTTTTTTGCAGAAAATGATATTTTGAGCAGAACTTAAGCAGAATTTTCCATTTATCTGCCGCAAGAATTCATCAAATTCACTACATGTGTGTTGAAAGCTGGATTTCAATGTGTAAATGGATAAAACTAACTTAAACATTTGCAGAATTTTGTGCAGATTTATCAAAATTTGGTTGCAGAATTTACAAAAATTGTCCCTGCTTTGAGACAGGACATCTCATCTCCTGATTATAACGAGTCCAGTTCAATGTCAATTAGGCCCTTTTACAATAATTTCACATATTTGTTTAAAATGTGTTATTATCCTAATAACGACTTCATTTCATTATCCCACTTCCAACAGTGCGTACTGTCCTTCATAACATGGTCACACCTCATGGGGATAACAGCTTATCGCCACCTCCCCACAGGCTTCATTGTGCTTGACACTGCTTGAAGGTGCCAGGGAATGCCTACATATACATGGGTTATACAACATACTAATTATCCTTCTGACAATTGAGAGGTGATACAACCTCATTAACACCCAACAATATACACTACAGTGGTGTATTATGCATTAGAAACATGCTGTAACATTGCGCAACAAGCTTGGTCATTGATGTGCTGTGTCACTAGACAATTAGTAGCACATCTGGAAACAATGATCCTTGTTAATTTTTGTGTTACAATATCATGCATTCTACTATGTATTTGGAATTTACTCAATTCTGATTGGTCAATTAGAGGCTATTAAATCACAATAAACCCCCTCTGATTGGAACAGCTGGTTTGACAGCTGCATCACCGTGGAAGCTGATATTCATAGAATAGTACTATTTTCAGTCAGTGTCGGTAGGCATGTTTAAATAATTATATCTACAATTACAGGTTACAAAATACAAAGATGCGGTTACTTCAATATTCAAAGGATGTGTGGCAATACATTTCGTGCAGAAAACACGATAGAAATCTACGAAGAGAATGTATTAACATTTTGGAGACAACAGAGTTTTGAAATTTTGGCGCTTTTCTATATACGACTGTGACGTCATATCTTTTGCCTCACAATGAGCGATATGACGTCATAATGGTGACGTGCGATGTAGAACGAAAGTCTTGCAAAGCTTGCTTAGTTTTCTTTACGAATGCCCACCTCATGTTAGTCTACCAAGTTGCCGTGCTTATGTGCTTTCAATGCCTGTCATATGTTCGAGTGAAATATTAGGGCGTAAACAAACTGCTTGAGTTCCAAATTCAATTTAGCGCGGTTAAATCTACAGGTAACCTGGCTTTACATTGAAAACACAGTATGTTTATCTCCTAAATCATTTATTTGATAATAACACTCAAATCCTTAGTTTACAATCTAATAAACTACACAATGAACAAAAATAATCACTGAGATGATGATGATGATGATGATGATGATGATGTTGGGAGATTTAACAAGCACTTCCTGAGGTGCCAATTTCGCATCAATGAGCATATTCTATAGAGCATTTCTAATTAATTATATCATGGGTAGGTTTCTCGGCAGGATAAAGCCAACGGACAACAATGGTACCTGTCTGTCGTGAGCCTAGACAAGTACTGGGATACTTGATATGATTATCAAAATAATAGACTGAGACACTGAACAGCAGCATCTACATGGGGAATAGATGAGCAGAGAAGAGATAATGAAACAATTTAGCAAGGACGATTGTCATACCAGTTTCCAATCTGGCAGTTGAGCCACCGTTAGTGAAACAAGTTTCCTATTAGGGGTGTCACGATAAATAGAAATATCGATAGATTGCTATTGGTAAGCACTTAAAGTCAATAAATCGATTGTGAAATCAGTTTCCGATCAATAGTATCAATTTCAGTTGGGAATATCGATAGTTTCGATTGTATTTACCATATCAATAAAATACATGCAATGCTTTGCAAATTTGTTTTTCTTTTGATCATGAGTGGTAGTAATTTACACATGGTAATGTGGAAGTTTCTTTTTCTTAAATTATTAAGGTAAAGAAAAATCAATTCAGTCATATCTCAAACTTTACTTTTTATTTGTTGTTGTGGTTATCACATTCAAAGGAAACTTCAGTTCCAAGTTTTAATTCAACTCTAAAAATCCATCCAAAATGATACACTGAAAACTATCAATATTTATCTCAATAGTTGCTTGCAATAAAAATAGTTATCACAGTAGTTTCTTTCAATATCAATAGTTATCGCAGTAGTGATTTCCAGACCAATAGTCATCCCTATTTCCTATGTAGTTAACTATATATATATATATATCTGTTGTCACTGTCTGACTAATCACTGAGCTTGTGGTGGAATATATTAATGCTCACATACCAGGAAAGCTTGCAGTAGCTAGGTACCACTTGTGAGACATATCAATGATAGAATTTAAGAAAGACCTTATGGAAAGATGTTATCACACTTGTGTGTTTATTCCCAATACAGGATATGCACCATCCCAAAACAGACTGGCGTGATAAACAGTATACATCCTGGGTCAGAAATAAGGCAGGGTAAGGCAGGAAAAAAAAGGTCGGTTCTGACATTTAATTTCAAAGGAGGTTAAGTATGTTATTTTAGTTTTTTGTTGATAACCCTGCAACATTGCAGAACAACTGAAACATAACATGACATGTAGAGATTCAAGGAATAAGAAGACTTTTTTATAAAATCTGTGATGAACCTCTACAGGATTTGATGAATGAATACCAAGATTATTTCAACGATTGATGACAAAGGTGTGAATTGGATCACAGGAGGAAGGCAATGCTGGATGTAACATGAGTTATACACAGGTTCAGCTGAGATACCATGAAGTGCTTTCCCAACAACAAACAAGGCTGAGATTAACTTCATAGAGCAGAGCACATCAAAGGCAAACCACGGACTTCAGGAAGTGTCCGCAAATTAACCACAAACTTGGTTTTACGTTCGTAAAGGAAGACGTGTCATTCTGGTATAAAGAGTTATTCATGAAACACGCAATACCTGGAAGTTCGAAGGAAAAATATGAAAAATAGTTTAAAGTAAATACTGTGGTCGAGACATTTACAACTTCTAGCCGGATCTGTTGCTTTGGCAGTTTTCCACCAACTGTCAAATTATGTCATTTCGATTGACAGTTTTCATTGAACTCGAGTTTAATCACTGTCATTTAGTATCGAGTGTTAATATCCCACCTGTGCGACAAGGTGTTAGATGAGTCATATTGTGTTTGCGACAAGCTTCGTCAGTTTGTTTATCAAACTCACCTAAAACAAGCTGGATGCCAGTCCCAGTCTAGCGCTTGGACGTATGGCTCGTCCCGTATTGCTAGTCCACAACCACGGCAGTTTTGCTCCTTCGCTGAAATAAACAAAACATCTCTGAGGTATTTTACGTCGAATCAATTTAAAACGCGAGAGGTTTCACCTGTTTGAACAACTTACTTGAGCAGTCTAAGTCGGCCATATCACCACCATAATTCACCATTAGTCACTTTCCTTCCTTTCTCGTTAGAGAGTGATCAAGAGTTATGTCCCTTATGCGCAAATTTCGGTTATTACGTCCAATAAATCATACATGACATGCTATAGGCAAATGTCAATAGCTGTATTGATTTTTTGGTTCTACATAGAAGTCAATAAACTATTCGTATGCACAGGGGACATAATTCATGATATAGCATGGTTCTCTCACCATGAGGGTCAATGGTGGTAAACAATGTTGCTTTCCACTGGTTCTGTCAACAGTTGACAATCAGTGTTGAACTATATGCATATTTGATCATGGCGATAATGTGGTATCGAAGCTAGTATAAAACCTGACATTAGCACATTTAGAGATTACGCTTGTTAAAAAATAATTTAGTATTATGTTTCTCAAGATTAAATCGACAAATATGCATATCAAATTCTTGTGATTAATTTGATACTACAATTTTCGAATATTTACTTTGGCAAAATCCTGGAACTGAAATACTTTTTTTCATTTCGCCAATGTTTAAAAAAATCTGAACTATAAATTTCATATCTAAATGTTTTCTAACCCACCATACCAACATATTGCCAAAGTCTGGTTAGCTTCATCGATGTTCCAACATCACATTCAACGAAATCTGCAGCAACTATTTTACGCACCTATTGAAAGCATTTTGTCTATTGTCGTTTACCCGGGTACTCGGTGCGTAGTCGATGCGGATAGATTCCTGTCCATACATTATTCCGCGAAAACTTCAATGAGAAAATTCGATTCGACAGGTTTCCTAGTATGAGAATGTAATGCATGTTTATTTGCACCAATCGAACATTGCATGTTGAAATATTGATCAACATTTTATTTCAGAGGTGCCAATGGAGGCATAATATTATCAAAATTAACTTATTATTTCGATTTTGAGGGAGAAATAAAACAAAATTTCCAGACTGTTTTCTTTCCTTTGACCTATTTAATTTTTCTATTTATTATTTACAATTTTTTAAATTTAAAATTTATTATTTTCAAATATAGATGACTCTTTATTGTTTCACTCATGTTCCGAAACATATGTAGTGTAATAAACTCAATATCACCGCCAAGGAAATAAAGGCGGAAATCATCAACAACAAATGACATCTCTTCTAAAAAAATATTTAAGCATAATTTATTTTTTTCAGTCGTATCATATTTAAGCTGAAGTTTAGTAGCATTTTACCGGCAACATTTTCCTTAAATTATCATTCATTACACACAAAACACATTCTAAAACACCCTTTGCTTGCAGGATTATTTTTAAAAAAACCAAAGGAATTAATTGATTTCGTTAAACTTTATTGCGTCATATTAGTTAGCTAACATTTACTTTTTAAAATAATGTCGTATACGCCACATGAACAAATATAAGAAGGCAGAGTTTATACATAATTGGACTTTTTGTATATTTACGTTCTCATTTGTCTACAATATGGGAAATATGAATAATGTTTTTTCCTAACTGATATTTTGCTTGAATATACTACCGTTGCACTGTCCTCATAACCTGTTTGTGAACCTTTTGTTTCAATATTTGTGATCAGGATCTTTGCATTCATGTCACGTGATACCACCCATCCCTTGTGGCAGATCGCACCTGTTTTATTTACTTAAACCGGCAAGAATGATAACGACCTTTCTGTTGGGCTCTGTAAAGTGGTTGTTGCTTTTATAGTTAATTATTGAATAAATGCAAACTTGAAAATTTCATACAAATAAAATGGGTTGAAAATTACCCAGCGACTCATTCGTCTTGCCAAACATTTGGAGTTGATGGTAATTGTATGTGCGCTTCATATAATTTGCTGCTTAAAGACATGGTCGACACTGCTGCACAAAACACCATTCTGAGCACTACAAGTGGCAATCGTAAGAGTTAAAAAAACCATAAGGGTTTTGCATGATGAAGTCGAAGATATCAACATATTTGTAATCATATAAAATTCGTTCACAACAGATCCTGAAAGACTGAGTTGAGAATCCGTTTTCACCTCCACACAGTATGAAATATATGTTTTAGATAAACTGAGGGGTAAAAGAAAGTATACCGAGTTTGCTTTTTTATTTAATTGAAAATTAAAAGGACTGTTGTCAAATTTGATTACCGTATTCGATGTAATAAGCACCCGGGGCGCTTTCTACGTGGGGCGTAGATGAGAAGAGAAGAGATAATGAAACAATTTAGCAAGGACGATTATCATACCAGTTTCCAATCTGGCAGTTGAGCCACCGTTAGTGAAACAAGTTTCCTATATAGTCAACTACCGTATTCGACGTAATAAGCGCCAAGGGCGCTCTCAAAATAAGAAATAAGGGACTCTTATTAGAATATTATTTTGGTGGGGAAAAAAGAGAGTTGAAAGGTAAATTTCGTGGTTTATGCAGACAGCCTGAAATGTATATATACGACAGATATATTTTTCCAGAATTTAATTGCCAATTATTAAGGGAGCATATAATACATGAGTGCGTATTATACGCGAACAAATAATTCTTGTGTACATTGATCAATAGGAAGGGGTGCTAATTGGGATTGTTCACTGGCCAATATATTAGCAAATATCGCCGCGGGCGCATATTAGAGCGGAGCGCTTATTATGTCGAATACGGTATGTCTGTTTAACCATCACTAACTCCTTCTACAGCTTGTATTAAAGTAATCTGTCGCTGGGTGATTTTGTGAAGATTGTTCAATGGAGGCTGGGATTAGAAATGAATTTGCTACCACATGACCCCCACCATGTTTGAAATGTTGTAAATTTGTACACAAAAAGCATATTTATGATTTTCAAAGATAAAATGTTTAAGATACCCACCAGCATTTGTGAATTAGCGACATATTTCTTTTATTTTTTAAGTTTTAAATCCAATTATATTCTTGAAAATAAATTATTCTCTGAATGCTGACTAAGCGCAAGTACAGTTCATTTTTTGGATAAAATGTCGCTAATTTAAGATATTTTCAATTGAAAATTAAACTTATGGTAAAATTTGCCGAGAGGTACAGTTCCCTTTGCCCACAGTTTATCATTCTCTGAATATAGTTAGTGGGAAGAACGAGAATTCCTCTGGAAGTTATATAAATTGTGGATGGAGTGGGTCTATCTCTGCATGTATGATGGGTAATTGATATAGTGGGGTTATTATCCAACTAGGGTCGCAACGTCACAAGACAATATCACTGTCTGAATAACGATACGCACGATTATAATATCACACATGGAGATGAAAGCATCATCTAAGTAGACGATAAAACTATTTTAGACTGCACTAATACGCTTCCATACTCCTCTACAAGTAGACAGACAGACAGACAGACATTCTTTATTTCCTCCACTAATTGAAGAGTACATATGAAAGTAAATAAGGTCAAATCATAAATGGCTTTTAATTAACCATTAGCAGATACCAAAAAATATAGACATACAATGCCCTTCTATGCAGATGCTAGTGAACAGTAACGGTTATAAAATGCTTGTTTGATGAATAACCTGCAAATATGTACAAACTTTGAGACAACCAACACAAATTGTATCCAAGTGCTAAAATCAACACGACATAAGGTGTTGTGATCTCCTCCAAGCAAACACTTCAACATTGCAGTGTCATCCAGGTCACACAAATTAAAATTGTTTGTGTGCAGCACTGAAGAATGTTTATCGTACATCTGATTTCTCTGTTGTATGAGTCCTTCACAGTCAATGATGCCATGTTTTGTACAGTCCGGTACTATGGTGTGACATAGTGTACATGTAACATCTCCAGGTTTTACTGATGCCAGATATATCATGGATGATATGTACGGTTTGTGTGTTAGATCAACGTATGCTATTTTCCACAAATGATGCATACGCACTGTCGGGTGAATTTCGTAAAAAGTTCATATTGATTAAGAATCTCAATTGATCACAGAGCACCGTCTGTTTGTCCTTAAACGTGCCACATTTGAGATAAGCAAGGCGTATTTATATTATATTATATTTTCTAAACAGTAAAACTGTTTCTTGTATCAAACTGCTGATAATATTGAAACCTTCTAAACAGTTGCCTAATTGCTATAAGAAACGTTGCTTAACTAAAAACAAAATCGTTCCTTTGACATCCTGGGTGTCATGAAAATCATAAACATAAAAACTGATTTATTGATTTATAAACACTTTCGGAAACCTTGTCACATGATATGTTTCGAAGTCAACAGAAACTGGTGGCATAGCCCCGGACATCAAAGTAGGACTGATAGCGTTCCATGTTTTCTAAATTGGCTTCAATTCGCCATGCTGATATTTTACATTAAATCAAATTGGAGTGTTTAGGTGTATTATAGACCTCTGCCAAGTGAGTGAGTATGGTTTTACGCCGCTTTTAGCAATATTCCAGCATTATCACGGCGGGGGACACCAGAAATGGGCTTAACATATTGTACCCATGTCGGGAATCGCACCCGGGTCTTCGGCGTGACGAGCGTACGCTTTAACCACTAGGCTACCCCACCGGCCCCCCTCTGCTAAGAGATCTCGATCGATCTGTATCTGAACATGACAAATGGATATAGCTAATGTTAAATGGAAGTGTGTGATCTGATGGTTTGGTGTAATAAAGTGTAAACCTCAGCATGACAATTCAATGCTGACTTCAGCGAGCTCGAGGTCACGGTGAGGTGGGGGTAAAATGTGTGTGTGTGGCTGCTCGTACTAGTCAACTAATGCCGGTTTTTGGTGCTATCCAACGGAGATACCATACCTCAATTTAACATGAATGCCCCACTCAGACACAGTATATGCTGACTCCGACCGACCAGTACTTGTTCGGTCTTGTTTTCGTCCCCTTTTTGTCGAGCACCAGGCAGGGTAACAAGGAGTACCATCACATGACATTGGTGCAGGCGCTGAACTTTTCCAAGACGATGTGTGATTTTTTCTCAAAACAACGTCTAAGTAGTACTAGATTTTTTCTACATTTGAGAAAACGGCCTTAGTCTTAAATTGTTATTGCAGCATTTTGAAGTCTTTTTGCGATTTACGGTTTATCGCATTGAAGTCTATACAGATCACAGTTTACTTTTCTCAACGAAATGAAGAACAAAGCGTTTGACTTTGCATGAATCAATTCCTGAGACCAAACACATCAGGGACAAAGAAAAATTAATGTAACTGAAGATGCACGTTCTAAGGTCAGTTGATTGGATCAGTATACACATGCAGCTTTGCAAATTATTGCACGTATAATGAAAACAACGTTTTCTATGTTCAGTTAACATATCTAATAAAACATGTTCTGCAAACTCTTTCCTCCTTGAAATTGTCCATTTCAAAGAAAGTGTTCACTATGTTCAAACTTTCTTTTCTTGAAGAGGGAGGGTGATGTGTGGCAATGCATATTGTAACTATCGTCTGGAAGGTAATTTAAGGTACCGACGTTTACTACAATATCTGAAAAACTCTCGGACATACTCCAGTCAAAGTTGGTATGAGATTATTAAACAGTCATACATAACTGGATATTACATTTAAAGACAATCGGTGCATGAATAAAAAATCTGTCTATTTAGCTATCACTATATTTCATCAACAACCAGACCTGTTCGTCACTGGTGGAACGAGCATTCATTGAAACAGCCATCTGCATAATGCTACACCTGCGTCACAGGACCATATGACACAGTTGAACGGGAATCAGGCACGTTGAGACGCCCAACGCTAACACCGTATTCGTGCGTGCGTGATTCCCGTGCACCCTTTCGAGTTGAGTTGATTGGTGATATTGTAGTAAACGTCGGTACCTTAAATTACCTTCCAGACTATATATGTCTAATGAATGTAACTGGCAGCAAATTATTGAGGCGCTCGTATAACGTAGCGTTGTGGTAGTGACCCTGATTTAAAGTGACCTCTCTTGGTTGTGTACAGTCCAAACTCCGTCAGAGCGCTTGGCACATTAGTTACCTTTCGGTAATGAGCGGTTCGCTGTGAGGAGCTTGCCTTCTTTCGACACACGTCGAGTCGTGTCGGGGCATGTACGGGAAGGCTGGCTTTAGCTGTATAAGTACAGGACGAAGGCGATTCGAGGACTTTGTTCCACAAACTAGCCCTGTGTCCATCTACTTGCCCAGTCCGGACGGGATACCTATCGAACACAGAGACTATTTGTTACACTAATTCCTGGATTCAGCAATCTCATTAAAATCAGAACTTTCTCGCTACCGCTAAACAAAGATCTGAGGACATCCCATTACGGGTCACGTCAGACCGAACTTGCGCGAACTTTGACCGACCAATGGAATGACCAATCAGAAGGTAGCTTTCTCGTGCTTTACGGCACTAATTTCAAATTGGCGACTACGCTTCGAAATATATTTTGACAAATTCTCGATTACAAATTTGAAACCTGAACAAAAGAACATTCTGGAATGGCTAATAGATGGTCTAGATTGTATGGGTTCAGTCGTTAAACCCGTAACTATCGTTCGGAATATCCCGTGCTTATGTTTTTGAGGTTGTGTGATTAGAAATTACATTCCGACTGTCGCTTTCATGATCTGGTAAGTAACGCTCCGACTGGTCGGATGAAAGGTCGTTCTGACGTGACCCTTAATGGGATGTCTTCAGATTTTTGTTTAGCGGTAGCGAGAACTAAGGTCTGATTTTAATGAGATTGTGGATTCAGGAACTCATGCCTCATTGAAGATATTCAACTGTGACAAATACTGTACTTGTGTGCACTGACTTTTGTGATAGGGACTGATATTTCTTTTGTGCTGCTGCCACAAACTTTGACCCGTTGTAATGTCTTTTATGAAAGTAAACCCTATCCTGTGTTTTTCAATATAATATGTTAATCGTTCATTGATCTTAGGAGTTTTCGAAACGTTACTGGGCAGTATGGCGTTTTTTTCGTGATAGCCCGCTGATATACCATGCCCCATCAGAACTGACAAGTCCTTGTTTCATCTGAGCACCAGGCAGGTAAACAACAAGTTCCATCTGTAAAAATATTTTGGTATGACGCGGCCAGAGCAGCGAACCACGACCCCTCTCACTCTCCGAGCAGACGCTGTATCCACTACACAATGTATGTGCGTGAGTGCGTGCGTGCGTGCGTGCGTGCGTGCGTTATATTCCTGAGTGATGAGAAAAGTGAGTGAGCGGGTGACTCTAATTCTGTAGTCAGCATTATTACAGCGGTAGTGTTGGTTGGTTGGTTGGTTGGTTTGTTGTTTAACGCCGCACCCAGCAATATTCCAGCTATATGACGGCGGTCTGTAAATAATCCAGTGACTAATATCATGAGCAGCGATCCACGCAGTTGGGATCGATGACATGCATCAACCAAGCCAGCGAGCCTGACCACCCGATCCCGCTAGTCGCCTTTTACGACAAGCAAAGTCGCCTTTTACGGCAAGCATGGGTTGCTGAAGACCTTTTCTACCCCGGAATCTTCACGGGTCACAGCTGTAGTGACGGCAGGTTGTAGGTAACCGAACAATGTCCAGATTAACATGCGGTGGTGGAAAGTTTACACCGATGGACCCATGGCAGTTAAGCTGTAAATTATCCGCCTCTATCAAGAACAGTTTGAACATACGTATAATAAATTGATAATATTGTTGTACGTGAGAGACATTTTATCCAGAAACAAATTATGAGCTGGTACGAATTGATGAACAAAAAACAAACTGTGTACAAAGAATTGTCGAATTTTGATCCGTGTTATCAGTTATTTGGGCGCAGTGGGTCTCGTACGAACATGTTGCGCGGTGAAAAGTTGTTTATTCAAGGGAAGCAACTCAGGACGAACGCATAGCTTTTCTTTCACAATTTTATGAACGCTTCTTTGGGATTTTGCACTTTTATGGTTATCAGCAGGTGATGGTTGCATGTTTTACGTCAGGACATTCTGTAAATTATTGAGTTTTGGCAGGCAATCCGGGGGGTGATACTGTGAGTATAACACTGATGGCTGCAAACGGGTTGACCATTGCGGTGAGCATGTTTCCCACGACAGCGGGCTAAATATCCCCCCATTTGTCTATTGCTAATCACACGTCGCTATATAAGTGCAATAATCTTGGACGCGACGTTAAACCCAATTTCACCTCACCTCACCTATTGCTTATCACCTATCAGCGCTAATTAACTGTTGGCTTCCCTTGTTAAGTTTACACCTTTTGTTATCTTTTTACTTTTGTTGTCCTTACATGTACATATAAATGCTCTCTGCCTCATAGCATCCATTCACCTGATGAAGGAGTAAGTATATACTCCGAAACGTTGCGTTCCTCATAATGTAGAAGTTGACATCCATAAATTCTCTCACTTATACATTGTATGTCCGTCATAGAAATTACACAGCGTATATTTCTTAACTTAACTCTCTCTCTCTCTCTACCACTCCCCTCCCCCAAAACAACAACAAACTCCACCCCACCCCCCAAAAAAAAAAAAACACACACAAAAAAACAAAAAACAAAAAACAAACCCAAAACAACCCTACCCCCCAAAAACACAAACAAACAATAAAAAAACAAAAAAACAAAAAAACAAACCCCAGCAATACAACAACAAAAAACAACAAAACACAGGTTACTCTCAATTAACGTAATCATCTACCAATGCCCCGTGCCACCTCTGTCTGCCACCTCTTGGCCCTGTGACGGATGACGACGAAATGCAATAAAGAAAGCTCCCGCTTCAGGTGGAAGGAAACGCGAGACCATGTGGTGCAGAGGAGTCCTGCATCTACCCACAATAACATTTTAAAGGTCCCTCATACTCAAATACGGATGCCACTATATCCTCAAACCACATGTCCAGATACGTTACTGGCCAGTAATTCTTTGAGCACAAGCATCCTCATTTACCAATGAAGTCAAATAAGGGGTGATTAATAGAAGCGGCAGTAAAATATTCATACCGGGCGCGATTATGTCCGTGTGATCTGTCTTGAGTTGTGTTTAACGTCCCCCTCAACTGTGTTTCAGATAGAGTGAGTGCGTGAGTATGGTTTTACGCCGCTTTTAGCAATATTCCAGCAATATCACGGCGGGATACACCGGAAATGGGCTTCACACATTGTACCCATGTCGGGAATCGAACCCGGGTCTTCGGCGTGATGAGCGAACGCTTTAACCACCAGGCTACCTGACGGCCCTGTTTCAGATAGATGACGGCAAGGTAGCTTAATGTGGGAGGAATGTCCAAAGTGGTAAAAAGAAATCGTTACACAGGTTTCAGACGCATTCCTCTGTGATATAGAAACCCAGCAGTCTTGGCAGTGTCGTGGACTAAGGATCGGGATCATGTCCTGTATCTCTGTTATGGCAAATCTGTGATTCGAATCAATGATAAACTGATTCTGGTGACGAAGGCAAGCGCGGATATAGTCTGTCTCCAAGACCCTAGAGAATAAATTAAGAAATTAACCAGGCTCAAGACTAGATTTCCCTAGCATTTAGCATTGTTCTGGGCTCCATTAGGTTTTGAAGTAAGATAACTTTATTTCTGGGACTAAGGTTACACTAGCGCAGATACAGCTCTTTGGAAAAAACGTGTACGTGCCTCTGTGTGTGTGTGTGTGTGTGTGCGTGCGTGTGTATGTGTGTGTGTGTATCCCCCTTCTCTGGATAAGCGTATGAAAGGGTCGCAAAATCGAGGTGCACCACCATTGCACCATGAAGTGCCTCCCACCACCATATTAAAATAACACATTTAATTCAAATCGTCCACAGTGAGTGTGTTTGGCTCAGCGTCACTATGGCCAGCTAAAGAATCACAGTCGAACACGACAAAGGTGGTGGACGTTTACCCCTTTCGTAAATAAACACAACTCAAGCATGATAACGACATACAGTTTGGTCGAATCTCGAAAGGGGTGCATAGCAAGTTAATGCGGCAAGTGGGATACACAAACGAGGAATTTTAGCATGTGCTCCATTCAGACGAAATCACCTGACATTAAGCCACTTGAAATGAGATGGTGCAAATAATGTTGTGAAGTATTCAAGGAATTATTTTTGGGTTGTGGTTTGTTGATTAACGCCGCACTCAGCAATATTCCAGTTATATGACGGCGGTCTGTAAAAAATCGAGTCTGGACCTGACAATCCAGTGATTAATATCATGAGCATCAATCCACGCAATTTGGATCAATGACATGCATCAACCAAGTCATCGAGCCTGAACCCCCGATGATGATGGTCTCAAACTGAGAGCAATCTCACCGTCCCTCACCCCCGCTTAAATAAATTACCCCGTTCCCCCTGTCAGATAATACGGTGTTTTTTACACGTAGTCCACATCTGTGATCGTATGTTTCCCAGACGCAAGGTTGTTTTTAGTTGCTGACTTGTCGACCGCAGCAGACACATCGATCTTCCAGACAGTGGAATGTGCGTAACAATGTGCGCAGTTGGGCGTGACGCGAGAGCACGCGCTCTGACGTCACGCCTTCGGCTGAGTGCACCACGTCCACATTGGAGCGTTTCGTGCAATGTGCCTTTGTTTGTTTTGCACAGTGGCAACAAGATCGAATGTCACCAGTGTTAAATCATCAGACTGTTGGTCGGGGTTCGATTCCCCGGTCGCCATGTGCATGTCACATTATAGTCTTGCATGCCATCACGCCGTCACGAGCCGTGAAGATCCGTGATAGAATAGGTCTTCAACAACCCATGCTGGTCGTAAGAGGCGACTGACGGGATCGGATGGTCAGGCTCGCTGACTTGGTTAATGTATGTCATTGTATCCCAACTGCGTGGATCGATGCTCATGATGTCAATCACTGGATTGTCTCATACAGACTGGGATATTTACAGACCGCCGTCATATAGCTGGAATATTGCTGAGTGCGGCGTAAAACAACCAAACAAACACACGCCTGATCACATTTTAAAGACTTGCTGCATACAGTGTCAAAGCGTTTTTCTCATTCGCTCAGAGAAGCAGCGTTTAATCATGTAGAGTCTGAGTGAGTGAGATTGGTTGAACGTCCCTTTGGATACCCGAGATGGCTTAAAACCAACATGGGTAACAAGGTTACAAGCATGGGTCAAGGGCACACATTCTGTCCCTGTAATGCCCACGGGGGAACTAACGTGGATTACTGGGGTCAACCCAACTGCAACCAACGTGGGTTACTGGGGTCCGATTCTGTTCCAGAATCCCAACTGCGACCAACGTGGGTTACTGGAGTCCTTTGTTCCGAAATCCCAACTGCGACCAACAAAGGTGACTTGGGATCTATTCGGTCCCTCAAACCCCACGGGGTACAAACATCGTGCCAAAGGGATCCGTTCTCTCCCCGAAAGGGGGAGACAATCCTCTGTGGAATCCGGCTGCGGAGTGCACTATTATCATTCCGTTCCGCAAGTACCTGAGCAATGAGGGTATACCAAAGTTTCCTCGTTGCAAAGGTACATACAACACAGTATCTGCATCGCAAGTATGAACCCACAAAAGAAGGGATAACCCCCCTTGAAGACTCAGGTTACAATGGGTCTTCAGCAGTTCATGCTTTTCTTCCCCCGTGAAGATCCGGGTTAGAACCCATGCTTGTCGTAAAAGGTGATTATGCTTGTAAGAGGCGACTAACGGAATCGGGTGGTCAGGCTCGCTGACTTGGTTGATGCATGTCTTCGGGCCCGTGAAGATCCGGGGTAGAATAGGTCTACAGCAACACATGCATACCGTAAAAGGCGACTATGCTTGTCGCAAGAGGCGACTAACGGGATCGGGTGGTCAGGCTCGCTGACTTGGTTGATGCATGTCATCGATCCCAATTGCGCGGATCGATGCTCATGATATCAATCACTGGATTGTCTGGTCCAGATTCGACTATTTACAGACCGCCGTCATATAGCTGGAATATTGCTGAGTGCGGCGTTCAACAGCAAACCAACCAATGATCCCAATTGCGTAGATCGAAGCTCATGATGTGAACCACTGGATTGTCTGGTCCAAACTAGATTTTTTACAGTCCCGACGCCATAAAGCTGGAAAATTCATGAGTTTGTAAAACAACATAAATAAGGGGTTAATCACTCCAACACAACAGTCACGTCCTCGATAAGTAACCCAACCCAAAGGGTAAAGACAGCAGTTGTGGATGGAACGTTCCGACAGCAGTGTCGATCGTATCCAGGTAGCAGGTAGCTGATCCGTAGTGTTCCTTCTGTGTAAGCAGTCATGTGAACGTGATCAACATGCCGATGAAGGTGAAGATGAATGTCAAAAGGGGTTGGAAATGTATTGTTTCAAACAGGTTTCTCGCAAATCCAGTCATGCATGTTCAATAAGTAAGGACAGTATAAAACACGATCACGTTCAAGGTCAATACAATTGATAAACGCTGTTTCCTTTCTCGCTTATTTATTAAGGATAAAGAATGACAATAAATTGTGATGCAGAGTGTCAAAAAAAAAGTAGCCTTAAATAAGCATCAGTGTTCATGATATACAAAATGTTTGAAACAGCCAAAATGTAGAAACAATCCCATCAATTTTCACGACACGGTACCTCAACAACACTCGACCTTATAAGATGCAGTCTAAATCGGTGAAAAATTAAGTCGAATCCAATTGGTAAAAATTACCCAAAAGGTAAGAGGCATATAGGCTGGATTTTTTTAATACAAAATGGTTTATTTCCAGAAAATGACAGGAAATTAAATAATTTGCAATGACAAAAAACATTCTCTCCCAAACGCTTAATCAAATTTAGTATATTCTTGTTTATGTTAAGCACAAAGCTTTACATTATAATCTCTTCGTTTCATGTACGTCGGGGTGTTTACATGTGTAAACAGCTGTAAAGGGACCTTTGACCCTATATCACCCAGTGCATGCTTTGTTTTAACGGAAGCCCCGTGAGCACATTGCTGTCAGCGCCTGCATAGCGACGCGGGGAAAATATGATTCACTGCGCACTCACTCACCAAAGTTGTTAAAGCGCCCGTAATAGATTCTCGCGTCGATCCGCTTTGCCCAGCTACAGTCAGGCCGCAACAGTCATTGGTATTCCCTTAATGAATATCCATATTGCCTCATAGCGCGTCATGCGTTTAGCATTGCTAATTACCTCATTGATGCAGCAGTGTTGGGGCTAGGGACGGCACAGCCGGGTGTGGAGGGGTTAATGTATGGGGGACCCCGTATTACCGCCTAACCTTGCGGTCATAGTGTGTACTCAGCGATCGTCGGGTCACGTGATACCAACAAACGCTTTTCCGCTGCGAGTGTACAGCCAGCGATTGACAGGTGAGCAGCTCGTTCAGTCGGGCTGTATGTGAAATGGAGTTACTCACGACAGACTCGGAGTGAAGCGGGTGGATTCTTGAATGGAGGAATACAACACTACCCTGCTGTGGGTCCCCACCGCCTCCCCACGGCTTTCAAGGCGGGGGTGTGACCTGGGATCGTACCCTCGGGCTGCTATATCGATGTGTGTTGTGTGTTGAGGGTATGGTTGTTGTAGTATGTATACTATATTGTTTAACGACGCTAGATCGTTATCGATGTGTAATGTGTGTGTTCTAAGGTAGCCAGCATGGAATCGTGTAGCCCTGGGAATGGCAGTAGCGGCATGGGCACGTTGCTTGTACTCCAGCCCAAGTCATTGCGGGGATTCACAACCAGCGATGACTATCTATTTGCCATGAAGGAGGATTTAGCCGAATGGTTCCAAGCGCTGTATAAAATTGATATCAACGCTGAAAATTTCTTCGAGGAGTTGGAAACGGGAGTACTTTTGTGTCGACATGCCAACGAAGTTGTTCAACATTACCGTCTAAGTCGTGAACACGGAGGGGTCGTCCAGATGAAGTCGTACTTCGTCAGGGACGTTCCTGAAGCCGGAGTTCAGTACCGTAACAACGTCAAACCGGGGACGTTCATGTCGCGCGACAACATTTCCAACTTCTTAACGTGGTGTGTCCATCTCGGTATTCCTGATGTAGTGCGGTTTGAAACCGAGGATCTCGTAATGAGGAAGAATGAAAAGAGTGTTGTGTTGTGTCTTCTGGAGGTGGCGAGGGTGGGGGCAAAGCTAGGGATGTTAGCCCCCACCCTCGTGCAGATGGAAGAGGAGATCGATGAGGAGATAGCGACAGGGGAACCACCCCCTCAGATAATCACATGCGACCTCAAGTCTCTTGACGAACTGGTAAGTGTCATGTTTATCTTGGTTTTATGTGCTGATTTTATGTTTATTACCCTTAAGAGGTCGTTGTGCATTCACCGTGGTTACTCTCTTAATCAAGGTGACATTATTCTCTTGGTATAATTATTATACAAGGAAGAGTTACAAAAGGTGGCTCAAAGATGGTGTCCACGTAATGCGTATAGCTTATCAATAGTCTCGTACGTCGAAATGACGTATAGCTATGACGTATACCTTCACGCTGTTCTATACCTTGATTACAGCACTCATGTGAGATTGACTCACATTTATTCCTGTTGTAGACATTATGTCATATATGAATGGCCACAATTGCCTAACTAACTACATGCGGACTGTACCAGCCATAGTTAACGGCAGTTCAGAGCCAAGTTCGTTCATTCATCAGTGTGTAGACAATTTTACTCATTTTGTGTTGAGACAAACACGAACAGGGGTTAAATACCACCCTTCTTCACAGACACACACTCCCAGCTTCTGACAACTATCAAATGAGTACAAGAATTAGATGAATTATCACAGTGACACAGTGAGATGCGTCGGCAGTGATGTATGTGTTGTGTGGACAATTGTATAAATAACTTGTGTGTGGTTTCAGTAATATCGGCAGTTTGTACATGGTATATTTAGTTCATCCGAGAACACAAATCTGCAAATATGCTTGGTTAAAACACCGTAGGAAACGCTTCACGGAAATGACTTTTGAAAGTGGGGCATGACATTGATTTATACCGCTTCCTTGCACAGCTGCGAATGTCATGAGACGCACGTGCTCCCTGACAACCATGGCTGGCTCCGTCAACTCAGTCATTTTGACATGGCGATATGTTTACAAGTATTTCCGATTGATAACCCCTTTCCACTACCCTAGATTCAATCTGCAGTTTACAAATTTCACAGTTCAGATCCAAGCTGCAGTTTCATAACCTTGTGTACCCTCACTTTGAACGTGGCTCGCATTTCACGAGATGCACGTGCTCGATGACAACAGTGTACACATGCTCACCACAAGTATTGCATCAGGTCCGCCCATCTCGAACAGTGGCGCCCTCTTGCGGTGGATCGTATTACTGCATGTATCTTCTGACAGACAAAACACAGCAAGACCACGAAGTTGTGCCGGCACTGTCACCTTAAAGCCATTATTTAATGTAGTACATGTTCCTGTTGCAAGCGAATTTGACACTGAAATAAGAAAGGCGTGACTCTTTCTCCACCAGTGTTGAACATTTCGGAAGTGAATGGGTTATGAAGTTCCACACGGCTGTGCCCCGTCTGACCTGAAGCCAACTACTATCGCGCTATCTTGTACAACCCGTGTTAAATTTCAAAGCAGTTGATTCGTGAAGATTTCATGCCTAAAAATCCGATTTTGACTGACACGTGCGCGTGCCACAGCCAGATGGCTGCATGCAAAAAAACAAACTTTCTTTTTTAAAACTCTGTTAAGTGACGTTTGTTAATACACAACACGTGGGACTGGATTTATGACGTGAACTAGAACCGAAGCATGTCTAATAATACAGGGGGGCTTCAGAACAAAGGAAAGTTTTAATATAACTCGTTTCCATTACCTCAAAATACCTACATCCCTGAAACGATGCTGTGCACTGCAACATTATCAGTTTGATATTGTCGATAAGGTAGGAAAGGGAATTTTGATGAATCATCTCTTTGAACTTGTTATATTTTTTTCAAAACAAATACGTGCACACAAGAGCTTCCGAGTCCGCGCGTTGAGTACACGCATATACCACACAAAAGAAGTTAAAGAACACCCCAGTTTTTCCTTATGTGGGTGTTCTTTGACTTGTTTCGAGTAGTATATGTACATAAGTTGTTGGGTCCGCGCGTGGAGTGCATCTGCCCTAACAGACGCTACAGCTGGTAGGTTAGTTTGCCTGGAGCGAGATTGTTCAGCGCCACAGCTCAAGTCTAAGAAGATCAACTCCGGAGACGTTTCTTCTCTGCTCACTGCTGGGGTTTATATTCCGTTTTAATTCTCATAAATACAGCTGTAGTTGAAACTCTCCTAATCGGAAATCCAGCCGTGGAACCGTTGAGAAGTAGCGAGCGGTCATAATTGTAGTGCTATATTCATAATCAGAGCCCTGGGACATCGTGCACAAAGCAACCTCAACACCGCGACTATTAATCCATGTTTAAGCATGGAGATAGTAATGAATGAATGTTGTTTTACGCTGACGTTAGCAATATGTGTGATTCCGTTACGTTTATAACACTGTAATATCGTTTATTCTGCAAGGAGACCTAGTGTCTTTAGCACCAACTTTTGCATCAACTGTACTTTGTGACTTTGTGGACTGACGTACGATTGTCTAAGATAATTGTGGATTGACGTACGGTGGTCCAAGATGACTGTGAACTGACGTACGGTGGTCTAAGATGACTGAACTGACTAATGATGGCCCAAGATGACTCTTGACTGACGTACGGTTCAGTCCTTTACACCTCACAAATCCATGAAACATTCGTCTTGAGCCGTCCGCTGGCTATTGCCGGGGTATTGACCATTGTTTGGTGATTAAGCAGCTTTAGTACATTCGTCTTACTGTGTGGGTGGATGACGCAACGCACAGGATGACTAGTCCGCTTGTCGAGGTGGACCAGGCAGCGCCCTGCTGGTAGAGATTAGATCGGCTAATCCGTAACGAGAGAATTGTTACTGGCTCCTGTGATATTTCAAACTGGGATTAAAGATTAAATGTATTTATTCAGCATACGCTGGACCAAGAAATACGTTTCAATTAAACATCTAAATATGTCCGGTGCACTTTATTTGTAAAACTTTACAAATAAAACGTCAACGCCAGAGAATAACCAGTCTCGATTATCCGACGAAACAGATTCCACGGGGCGTAAAAGGCAATAAAGCCGTGTAAATTACATGAATGGATCCCTGGAAGTCGGTGATGAAACCTGGTGTTCAGATGAAAACACCATTTATCAGAAACACAACGTTATATCATGTGAAATGAGATACAATGGGAGTTAAAGTTGCGTTTAAGATTATTGTACTTAGACAGCGACGTGCGTGCTGGTTTTATAGTGTACCCGCCCCTTTATTCCGAGCGCCAGGCAGGGTATAAACAAGTATCATCTTTTAAGATATTTTGGTCATCAGTGTATGAGGTGCCAGCATTTGTATTTTATAAAGAGTTAACTGGTATACTGCCTAGCTACTAATCCGCTACTGATCCTCGTGGCTAGATATATGACATCACCCGTTGAACCAGGCCCCATGGTCATGACATGGCACGGATAAGTCGCCACTACAGACGCTTATTCAGCTCAAACTTAGTCCACCTTTGATTGTGGGGAAAAAGAGGCCCACATCACCACGTGCTTCTCTCCCCGTGGGTAGTCTGGGGCAGAATAGGTCCATCGTTCACGATGCATTACTCCCATTAGGGATTCTCAGGAAAATTGGGTACACTTTCCCAAGCTTATCTCCCAGTGGGGATTCCGGGGCTGAATATGTCCACAGTACCCCATGCGTGCCGAAAGAGCAGAGAGGGTCGGTCTGTTACAATACGACCGGTGCTCATGCTGTCAACCATTGGTTTGACTGGCCTAGACCAGATTACACACAGTCGACGGTGCTGTAGCCGAAATGTTGCTTACTGCCTTGAAACAACACTCACCCACACCATCTAAGCAAGTTAGTATCTTGGCTATTTTCAAAATTGTCTAAGATATCATGGTGTTTTGACGTTAAGGTGACATTATTTTTAGTCTGAGATACGAATTGCGTACCTTTGCGAGTGGCATATGCGTTCCGTAATTCAAACAACGCTTGTAGAAATAGAGCGTAACACACATACACATGATGTCACTCTGGAAATTGCGAGCTACTCCGGGGACCCCTGAATAAACATGGATGGCCGTCATTTCTAATTTTCAACGTTTAAAGTTGCATCACATGAGCGACGGTCTCATAACAAGGCAACAACACGTGTACGTTTGGTGAACATTGTTGGCAACAGATGTCGGCTTTAATTGGAAGAAAATCTTCATTACCGTAATCACTACTCGACTCGTGTCATACACACCTTCTCCTTTGTCGAGTAGTATGTACTGTAATGTTAGACGAGCGTTTCCAGTTCTTCAGGATTTTGACAGCTTAATTTGAATACCACCGTTAGGGTGTAAGGGTGTTATTCGGATATAAAGTCGAGAGACGCTTTGAAACCGCGTTAGCAGTTTGAATTCTGCTAGTCATGCATTTCAATTGATATGGGTGACAAATAGCTGCGCAAATATGATCTAAAGCTCTTGAAAAGGTAACTGTTTGAAACGACGCTGGTTTGAATTTTTATTGCCGTTGGGTTTGAATTCAACTTTTAAAAATAGTGCCGGGTTGTGCAGGTGCTATCTCCGGGCATTCTGTTATGTGTTTTATTGTATCGTCGTTGAATCAAAATATCAAATATTTCTTCACCGATAGACTGGCAATAACTCTCGGAAATGAAAATATTATGATGTTTTGTTAAATTGTCTTTTAATATATACATGTAATAGAAAGGAGCCAGGGGAACGCTTCATTTTTAGAAACCTGGAATTAAATTGGGAGTTTGGGGATATTGTTGTTTGGGGGTCTGAATGAGAGGTAACGTCTACGGTTTTATCACGGTATACCAACTACTATCAGTGAGAGGAAGAGGTTGTGTCTATATTTGGACATTAATACAAAGAAATATGTGCGGTGAGGTGAAATGGGGTTTAAATTATTGCACTTATATAGAGTTGAGACGTGTGTGTGTATGTGTGTGTGTGTGTGTGCGCGCCTGTACTAGTGCCAGTTCTATAGTGCTAGCTCACTGAGAAACCATGCCGCCGATTCAGCATGGATACCTCACTCCGATACAGTACATGACCCCGAGACGACTAGTCCTTTTATTCCCTTAATACCGAGCGCCAGGCAGGGTAACAAAAAGTTCCATTTTAAAGTCTTTTGGTACGAAGCAAGTGGGTGTCGAACCACCGATTTTCTGCTCTCAGGGCAAGAGCTCGATCCACTAGACCTCGCCTCATGGCATGGAACTGCAGTCCAGGAATGTGAGGAATAGTTTGTAGATGGCCGACATTGTACCATCCAGGAGACAGATGCGACTAAGCCGACGCCAAGCGACATCTCAACTCCCAACAGTACCACCACAGAGAGGCTAGGCAGTTATATTTCGGTATCAAAGAAGCTGAGGAATTTGTTGACAGTCTGGCACCTTGTTGATGCCAGTATTTACGCAATCAAATTCCAGTCGACTTCCTCATTCCTACTTTTAGAATCAACAGAATACTCACTTCTGACCAAACCCTTGGCCTCATGTCAGAACAAGCCTGTCTATTGCTCAACGATCACGTGACTCAGAATCCCAGCGCAACAATGCCACTGTTTGGAGCTGCATTTGTGAGTGTGTCGTCATCCTCTTCGGTAGAGACGAGGCGGGAACCCAGCGTTCCGTTCCCCCAATGTGATGATTCAGCAGTTCTCGCGATGCTATTTGTGCACTATTTCCTCGCCGGCTCGCATCAAATATCGATCCGCATGCGTAGTGAACTGATAATGAGGGAAGGTTGGTATGTGGAATTACGGCGCATCACCGTTGGCCATGAGAAGTACAGCGGTATTGACAACAAACATCGACTGTTTTGGGTCGGATATAACGAATAACCAACCTACTTTGAGCGAATTTAACACGAGTCATCCAGGATTGGCGTTTGTTATCGTAATGTGAATAACGAACTAGGCTTATGTCGAATTGATTTGGAAGGTTTTCGTTGCTGAATGTCATTCGCTGACAAATATAGAGTATAATCTCTCTCACAGACCCCAGTGCATATATTTAATGAACATGCACCCACATTCCACTGTCATCTCTACTGGGTGGCCCAGTCGTCTAAGGCGCCGCGATTCGCTGTGCAGAGTTGCGTCCCTTGGGCACACCAGAAACTTATGATTGTGGGTTCGAATCCCGGTTCGCCCCAGTTATGTCTCTAGGTTTGTCAGCACCATACCCGTGCTCGTGGGTTTCACCGAAGTGGTAAACGTCTTAGAACTGCATCACTTCGGGCTTTCCTCCCACATTAAGCTGACACGCCGTGATATAACTTGAATAATGTTAAAAGCGGCGTTAAACCCAACTCCCTCACTCACTCATCTCTACTCCGTTCTTGCAGCCTGTACTCTTCCGTTCTCAGCTCCAGATAAGGGACTAGAGTGTTCCTTAATACTCGATAGTTTCCCTGTGGAGTTTGTTCTGGTTAACTGTAAGATAACCCTACGGTTAGTTACATTGTTTGTTTGTTGTTTAACGCCGCTCTCGCCAATATTCCAGCCATATAACGGCGGTCTGTAAATAATCGAGTCTGGACCACACAATCCAGTGATTGACATCATGGACATCGATCCACGCAATTGGGATACAATGACATGCATCAACCAAGTCAGCGAGCCCGGCCATCCGATTCCCTTAGTCGCCTCTTACGACAAGCATAGTCGCTTTTTATGGCAAGGATGGGTGGTTGAAGATCTATTCTACCCCAGATCTTCACGGTTCGTAGATCGACTTGTGGTTGAGGGGCAGGTGTTGTGTTTAGGGTAGCTGTTGTAGTGGCGCACTGGAGATGTATGCGGAGTTACATGTTGTAGCGTTGTTGCTGTTGTGGAGGAACATGACACATTCCCGCGGTTTATTGATCCAGTGCCATCCGATCGCCTCAATATGACGTAGTGGTTTATATATGTAGTCATATATATGCGGTCTATTAGTCACACGTGGAACCTGAAAGTGTTGGTCGCTGATTGGGTCCTGATGTTCGTGATACATCACTGGGAATATGAGTTTTTTGTGGTAAGGAAGATTAAAAATGTATGATTTCATTTATCTAGGCGTCATTGGATTTCAGGCATCGAATTTACAATATCGTAGTTGAAGTCTGCTCTTTTGGTTACTTTACCAATGTATAGTGTGTGTGTGTGTGTGTGTGTGTGTGTGTGTGCGTGTGCGCGTGCGTGCGTGCGTGCGTGAGTGCGTGAGTGCGTGTGTTGTTTAACGACGCACTCAGTAATATTCCAGCTATATGACGGTGAGGAAGAGACTATATGGATGTCAACTTCTATATTACGAGGAACACAACGTCTCGGAGTATATGCTTACTCCTTCATCAGGTGAATGACGGTGATCTGTAAACAATCGAGTATGGACCTGACAATCCAGTGATTGATATCATAAGCATCTACGCAATTGGGACACGATGACATGCATCAACCAAATCAGCGAGCCTGGCCACCTGATCCCGTTAGCCGCCTTTTACGACAAGTATAGTTGCCTCTTACGACAAGCATGGGTCGCTGAAGACCTATTCTGACCCGGATCTTCACGGGTGGGTGTGTGATCCTTCTCTGGATCAACGTATGGGAGGGTCGCAAAATCGAGATGCACCAGTCTGGACCAGTGTCTCCCACCCCCAACCCCTTCCCAGACAGGATTAGATGTGTGCGTGCGTGTGTGTGTGTGTGCGATGTGTGTGTGGTCGATGTACTTTTCTCTTTTTCCCTTCAAACCCAAACATTATTGTTCCCACAGACCGCCTCCGTGGTCTAATGGTAGAGCCTGTCTGACGCTTGGTATTAAGGGGCTAAAACAAGGACTGGTCGGCTCGGGGCCAGTATACTGTGTCTGAGTGGTGTATTCATGTTAAACTGCGGCATGGTATCTCAGTGAGCTAGCACTATAAATCGGCATCAGTCCGGACTAGTACAAGCAGCCACACACACACATACACGTGCATGCACGTCGCTATATAAGTGCAATAATCTTGGACGCGACGTTAAACCCCATTTCACCTCACCTCAATGTTCCCACACGACGGTACACGTGACAATAAGAATTAGCTACCTTACGACATCTCAACTCTTTCGAATAGAAAAAAATACAAATCAGTCCGCTACCCTCCAATACAGTGGTTACTGTATAAACCATTTACATAATTCATACATAACCGGAAAGTCATGCCGACCCGGCCTACATGACACCCGGTTTAGCGTTGGAGGAGTTCTACAACCAGTTCGTGCCGAGAGGGCCTGCGCATAGCGACTGTTCCCACGTCGTGGAATGTACATGCACGGACCTCCAGTCAAATCGCGTGTAAATATCTGTCAACTTTCTCCACGTATGAAAGCAATAACCGTAAGCCTCCATAATAGATTCCCACATGCCAGCATACAGGGGCTGTAGATCGCACTACCGATGTTTGTTTCTGTGTAAACATACACCTTGACCTCGATCATGGAGTTGTAATGTAATGAGTTCAGTTCGATCACCTGTATTGATTTATTGAACTCGAATAAGTTTTGTCGAAGGAACCATGTGAGGTTTGTGAATAATTTATGTGCGTTACGGCCTGACGTTAGTTTCATGTATATATATGATACAAAGGTTAATGGGAATAAATCGTGTTCTCATTTGGGCGTTATCGGATGCGTGTCATTATTTTGTTTTGAAGTTCATGTACTTCCGATTATACGTTTGTCATGTGGAGTTCGGGGTAGGTCACGCTTGCATGTGCATTTTAACTGCAGTAAACTACGGTTATAACGAACACGCTTATAACGAACTAACGGATATAACGAACTAACTCTTTAGTCCCGACTATTTGATGTAGTTATGATGTATATATGCTTATAACGAACAACGGTTATAACGAACTAAAAATAGTAGTCCCTTTGAGTTCGTTATAACCGTAGTTTACTGTATTGCATTGTTTTAAAAACATATGAATGACACCAAAAACTGGAGTGCATCTTGTAAGCAAGTATCGTTTTGAAAACTTGTTTAACTGTAAGGTTATCCACGTTGTCATGACGTTGTCATGACAACTGAAGAAAGAAGCAAACGAAATGTACTGATGGAATGTATGGGTTCCGGTGGAAAAAGCGAGCGTATCGCTAAGATGATCGTAACTCCCATACTTTAAAATAGGCTTACGACTGTCTTAACGCTACGATCTCTTTGTGGAACGGGCTTTGGCCTTGAGACGACCATAAGAATGAACGTTCATGTGACTCAAATCGCCAGCGCTTCGTCTCAAGATTCTGTTCCAACGCCAGTGTCATTTTGGAAACCTAGCAGAAGCACCTTTGCTAATTCTATATCCAAGTCATCGGGAATGTTGACCTAAGATAACGAAGAACTTGTTGAATACTTCCTGGTCCTTGTGATAGGAGGCATGTCCCGTGATTGACATTGATTGACAGGCATACCAGGTGCACATATCGACACAGCAGGTGCCCGCTTGGATGAAAGGGGGTTGTAGATTGCTGATGTCAGCTTTATATTAGATGTGTAATGTAAGATGTGAGGCATGCAAACGCATCGTCTAGTACGTTAGTTTGTTGGGGAGTGACTGGGTTCGAACCCCACACCGAAACACCTTGTGTTTAAACCTACTGGCGTACAAATCATTTCTATTTTCGTGCCGATATTATTTGTTTTTTGAGAATTATAAAATTTCTTTGTCTACTCTGTTTAGATACGTTCAATCTGGACCAATGCTTATATAAGTATTGTCACCTGACACTATTGGGTTTAGCATCTTTAAGTTGATGATGTCATCACTGGATTGTGTGGTCCGGACTCGATTATTTATAGACCGCCGTCATACAGCTGGAATATCGGCGAGTGCGGCGTGAAACAACAAACAAACAAAACATCGTCAAGTTAATGGCAGTTAAGTGATTCTTTACATATATGGTCAGTCACTGAAGGGTCACTTAGGTATGTAAGGGGTCAAACATGAACATACGCCAACAAGCGTCAATAGGTATGTGACAACGTGATTAACAGTTAAAGAACATGTTGTTTATGCCCACGTCCCACTGACAGGATGCTTTTGTAAAACAGGAAAAAATGACGAAAAGTGCAAGATTGAAGATGATGGAAAAAACTACCCAAAAAACTCACGTCTGAACGCAACCAGTGGTTTAGCCCATGCACGTGCAGTACATGACAAGTAACAGTCAACGTGGGTGTAAAATGATTAATTCCAGATGCCCCTGAAATGGGCTCTTGAAAGTTGAAAATGCGTAACTAGCTCCTGCAATTAAATGTTCATTCCGGTTGTTATGAAAAGGTCATTATGACAATACAAATCAGTTACAAAGATGATTACTCCACATTTCATTTCTGACCGTGAAGATCCGGGGTAGAATAGGTCTTCAGCAACCCATGCTTGCCGTAAAACGCGACTATGATTGTCGTTAAAGGCGACTAAAGGGATCGGGTGGTCAGGTTCGCTGACTTGGTAGATGCATGTCATCGTATCCCAATTGCGTGGATCGATGCTCATGATATCAATCACTGGATTGTCTGGTCCAGACTCGATTATTTACAAACCGCCGTCATATAGCTGGAATATTGCTGAGTGCGGCTTTAAACAAAACAAACGAAACATTTCATTTCTAATAATAATGTTCCATAACGATACAGGATATGTATTATGCTTAGTCATGAAATAACAGTTATATCCATATACAAGTATCTGGGGGATAATTCCTACTAATTAACAGTGCAAACTGACCATTAAAGTAAGGCTATTTACAACTGACCATTAAAGTAAGGCTATTTATAAATGACTCTTAGACTGAGGATATTTACGTCAATATTGATCGGTCTGTGCCACCTGTGTTTGTGGTATTCAGTGATTTGTAATTCAATTACAGAGCGTCATGGTTGGAACCCATACCAATAGACATAATCATAATTCATGAATTATCGTGATAAAATCTGTCCGGATAGAATTGGTTACATTTAATAGACACTATCATTTTACGCATGGTGTGTTAAATCGTAATAACAATGCGAAACATGTGATTGTCTGTGGATAAATTATTGATCAGTATGAATATTATATTAATTTGAGCCCCATATGAAGGACTGGCCCTTTGTCTTACCCTACTGGGGCGGTCGGGTAGCCTAGTGGTTAAAGCGTTCGCTCGTAACGCCAAAGACCCAGGTTCGATTCCCGACATTGGGTACAATGTGTGTAGGCCATTTCTGGTGTCCCCCGCCTTGATATTGCTGGAGTATTGCTAAAAGCGGCGTAAACCATAACACTCACTCACTCTTACCCTACTCGTTGTGCCTAATATTCAGCTTTTTTTATATTGTAATATTTTTCTCTGTTTTTTTTTATGAAATATATAAAACGTTCGGATATATCTCACACTCTCACTGAAATTCGCGGCTTTGAAAAACTGTCACCGTTGGTCACAAGGACACAACAGGTGATTACCTGGAGTTATGCTATCACCTGACAGGTAAATATGTCTTTGATCTTCGGGGCAATGCCGACAGTGAGTTTGAGGGTCACATTAACCTCTTACACCTGTATGACTTGTTGTTTAACGGTTTATTACAGTGTCTGTGAGCGGAGGCTGTCGTGAAGGCGAAGTCGTTCGGACATGTTTATGGCACAGTTTAAAATAGCGAATATCCCCGGCTTACAGCATCAGCATATGGTAACGGTTAACTGTCGCTGCTCCTTCATCACTCGCCACTGTTGCGACATCGTTGATATCCCCATATCGCGTACCGGACGTGCAGATTATATTACATCTCTCTGACACAATGCAAAACGAGAAGCCGATAATTTATATTTCCTGGGCGAGGGCAGAATCGGGTTGGAGTGAACAAAGTTTAGACGTTACGGTTGAGCCGGTGACATCAAAGGCACCTCCGTGGCCTAGTGGATAGAGCACCGGCTCGGTTCGACCACCGGGCGGCGTCAAAACCTGAAAGACGCCTCCGTGGTCTAGTGGATAGAGCGCCTGTCCTGTTCGCTCCCCTGGCCACGCCAAGCCAAAGGACGTTAACATGTGGTACTTGTTGTTACCCTGCCTGGCGGTGGGTATTAAGGGGATAACACAAGGAATGGGACCCGTGAAGGTTCCGGGGTAGAATAGGTCTTCAGCAACCAATGCTTGCCGTAAAAGGCGACTATGCTTGTCGTATGAGGCGACTAACGGGATCGGGTGGTCAGGCTCGCTGACTTGGTTGATGCGAGGACTGCGTGGATCGATGCTCATGATATTAAGCACTGGATTGTCTGGTCCAGACTCGATTGTCTACAGACCGCCGTCATATAGCTGGAATATTGCTGAGTGCGGCGTTAAACAACCAACCATCCAACACAAGGAATGGTGAGCTCGGAGCAGTATACTGTGTCTGAGGGGGGTATTAAACTGTGGTATGGTATCTCAGTTGGCTAGCACTATAAAACCGGCACAAATCCGGATTAGTAAAAGCAGCCTAATGCACGCACGTAGGCATGCCTCTTACGGCAAGCAAAGTCGCCTTTTACGGCAAGCATGGGTTGCTGAAGACCTATTCTACCCCGGATCTTCACGGGTCACCTGACATGGATACAATGTGTGTATAGTAGCCCAGGTATATCTGGTGTCCTCCGCGATTTTGCTGGAATATTGGTCAAACTAACGAATGCTGCACAAAAAAGGTTCAGGATCACCCGAATCTTTTATATTGCTTTAGTTGGCCTGTCATGGAATGACGGATTACCATAGTAATATGAAATAATCGGTGGTCCTTAGCGGTTTTAGTTGTATAAAACGAACTCACTCAAAAACGAGGACGATCCTGAAATTCGGATAATGAAATGGGGAGACGCGGGGGTTGGGAGTTTTTTAAATACAAGTTTACATATAAGGGATTGTTAGACACAAAATATTGTTCATCCATTTCGTCGACACTTGGTGTTATTCATGTGGAAGTATTCGTCTGGACAGTTTGCGTCACAACATGTCCTGTTCACTTTGGAATTATGTGGGATAAAATTCTGCATGCTGATGTGAAATGTCAGTTTAATATTATTACGCATCACAGGTCCTACGAGAGCAGCTTGCATGCAGTAGACTATTATCATCGTAGCTTGTAGGTGTTGTGTGCATATGTGCTATTCTACTTATTTACTCGCTAAATGTTGCAATGATGTTTTAATTCCCGTCCCACGCAACCTAATTACGACCAGGTGTGTGTCAGACTACCTTACGCGTTCACCTTTCTGCTGAATGTACTACTCAAAAGAAGTTAAGGAACACCCGATTAATCGTTAATCTTTAATTAAGATCGGGTGGTCAGGCTCGCTGACTTGGTTGATGCATGTCATCGATCCCAATTGCGTGGGTCGATGCTCATGATATTAATCACTGGATTGTCAGGTCCAGACTCGATCATTTAGAGACCGCCGTCATAGCTGGAATATTGCTGACTGCGGCATTAAACAACAAACAATCAATCTTTTAACTATAATCCTTTGAACAAAATAGGATGCCCTTTGCCTTGTTTTGAGCAGTATATGTGGAATGTGTTTGGATCATGAGTAAGTAAATGCCTTAGCCGCAGTCGGCGATATTCCAGCGAGTGGTTAGGATATGTTTGGAATATTCCCCATTAATCGGGGGCACGGGTGGCTCAGTCATCTAAGGTGCCGCTATTCGTTGTGCAGAGTTGCGTCCCTTGGGCACGCCAAAGACCGATGATCTTGGGTTCGAATCCCGGTTCGCCCCGATTATGTTTCTAGGTTTGTCAGCACCATACCCGTGCTCGTGGGTTTCACCGAAGTGGTAAACGTCTGAGACCTCCATCACTTCGGGCTTTCCTCCCACATAAAGCTGACACGCTGTGGTAAAACTAGAATACTGTTCAAAGCTGCGTTAAACCAAAATCACGAAGTAATCTCAGCGCTACCACTGTCGTACCTCCCATTCTGGCATCGAGACATATAACAGTCGCAGTGTTAAAATCCTTTATGGAGATGTACCATGGCCTCGTTCTACCGAGCGGTCTTTGTTCTTCGCCTATCTGTATCGGACTCAACACTGCAACATAGTTAAGCCAGCCTTAGCGCTAAGATCGCTTTGTGGAGCAGGCCGTAGTGCAAGCGAGGAAGGGTGGACCAGACGGCTGAGTCATATGGCTTAACTAATGACGGCTAATCTTCAACATATTGAACCAAAACGTGAGAATGTCTGAAAATGAAACTTGATATTGGGTTTTCAAGCTTTATAATGTGTTTCTGTGTGCCGACCGGAAGTAGAACGCCAAATACTTCCGTATTGCAGAGTACTTGAAAAACTACTTTCACGTGGTGGGGATATCAACATTGGTATTTATACACTTTGTGAGTAATTTGACATCAAGAGCAAATTAGTCGCTATACAGGTTGAGTAATAGCTCTGGCATTAGACTAACTAATAAAGTTCCCAAAATATAGTTATGCAAAACACAGTATTAAGGAACCCTTAAGTCTCCGAGCAAGAGCTGGGGAGGGGATAGCTATAGGCTGCCAGAGCAGAGAAAGGGACGAGTTTAGGCTGATGAAGGGGGTGGATATTGGCTGCTGGGGTAGACTAACGCTTAGTCTCTGAAAACAAATAGTTTTGATAGATACAAACAACATATAAATTGAAAAAGAAGCCCATGAGTGAGTTGAACACGTGGAAAATCTAGACTTGCTTCATGTAGAACTACTGCATTACAGCAGGGACAGCGGAAGGGAAATTAATATGGTTCGGGGACTGTGAGACAGACTTGCTGCTACAGTTGAGACAATGATTTGCCCGTCGTATTTTATGAAAAATACGCTCTGGGGTCTGTAGGGACACTATTCTAGCATTGTGAACAGAATGTTTAATTGGTTAATTGAATCTGGTATTTTCTTCCAGCGTATAGTCATGCTACACTTTCACTTGTTAAATCATATCCTGAGTACTTAATATCAAAGACGTCCACGTAAACATCTGTTTGTCTTCGATCGTATCTCTATCAAGTGAGGGCCGAGGACCCGGGTTCGAATCCCGACATGGGTACAATGTGTGAAGCCCATTACTGGTGTCCCCGGCCGTGATATTCCTGGAATATTGCTAAAAGCGGCGTAAAACAATACTCACTCACTCACTCTATCAAGTGAATATTTTTCTAAAATATCTTGTCCACTGACTCCGCTCTCAATCTCCATGTAAAAGGCTCCTGCTGGTTTTGGTGTGATTTGAACATGCCATGGATTATGCTGTATATACTGAGGGGAGATGTAAATAAACACCCCATCTAATGACATAACTCTCCATCCCAAGCACTCACAACTCACAATCAGCTGGAATATATATACTATAATACCTACATTGGCGTCGCCGCGCTTCAATGCTCCCTGTGAATGCCATCAGCGGGATCTCGGCCCACATAATGGCACAGTGCACGCTCTGTGATTAAGGGGCCACGCTGAAAATCGCCTTCAAATGGTAGTGTAGAGTAGGTCATGTAAGTCACATGGTGACACTGATAGAGGTTTTGCATTTTAAACGCCAGCGCTGAGTACCCGAGGCGGCGAGGCGGGGATGTATGAACCTTATTATTCTCCACACTTCCGGTATAGCAGGAAATTTAGTGCAGCTAGGTTTGTGATATGTGATGGTGTCTGAAATATGAAGAGATTATTTTTAGCTCAGTAAAACGTGAACCGTCTAATTGTCAGTGAAGGTTACTTTTAAAATGGTTTGTTTTCTCCATGATGGAAGTACACGTGTTAAAAAATACTATATCACACTGCAACAGAAATAAAACCATGACCAGCGCTCCGGATAAGCTTTTGGTGTTGTGGGTATTTTACCCATGCATTTTAAAATCATTGGGTATCAGTAATTCTATCTGGGTATTCAAATTTCTGTTACCCACTAGTTTTTACACATATGGGTATTTAAGTTAAATATTTAAAAACACTATTCATCTAGTCCCTGCAAACTAGTGCCGTGTTGGTTCGCGAACTTTACATGACTCAAAAATACCATGATACTTCCACAAGAAAGTGTGATGGCAAATGATCATGATGTAACTGTCATCCTGGGGTTTGGCAACGTTGACTGAGTGCCAGTTTATAATTTCAAAATAAGTTGATGATTTGCTTATCGAATACGCAGGGTTACTTCACAATATTTTGATGATACGCACAAGTCTTATTTTTGTAGCGTATCTGTAATGTTCGTTGCGTATTTGATACGCTTGGATTTTATTTTACTGCGTATCTCTGCATTTCTGATGCGTATTTTACGCAGATACGCAGCTTATCTGGAGCTCTGCATGAAGTACTTTGTACATTAATAACACGTTGCTTGAGCTATTAATTTTGTTGAATAAAGTGTTACCGGTGATGATTAAGGGCAGTATTGGTCCCCAGTACCTCCTTTTTGTCATAAGATTTGTTTGTTTGTTTGTTTGTTGTTTAACTCGCACCCAGCAATATTCCAGCTGTATGACGGCGGTCTGTAAATAATCGAGTCTGGACAAGACAGTCCAGTGATTGACATCATGAGCACCGATCCGCGCAATTAGGATACGATGACATGATCATGACCACCCGATCCCGTTAATCGCCTCTTACGACATTCATAGACGCCGTTTACAGCAAGCGTGGGTTGCTGAAGACCAACCCCTGATCTTTACGAGTGGGGATGGGATGGTCAAGCTTTGTGATCTGACTGATCACGTGTCATCGTACCCCGATCACGTCGGGTGGTCAAGCTCATTGACTTGGCTGATGCATGTCACGGTATCCCAATTACCTGGATCGATACTCATGACATTAATCACTGGACTGTCGATTATTTACAGGCCGCCGTCATATAGCTGGAATATTGCTGCGTGTGGCGTTAAACAACAAACAAACAAACAAGGGTACACGTTATCACGTATGCCCTTTACATACACCAACTATGTGAATAACAGTAACTCCGAACGGTCATGCCCGTGCAAATCGTGCACGTTATAGTACTTATACCTACTGGCCGAGTGACATCTGTCAGATCTGGGGTCAGCAGGTTTGCATTTTGTCTCAGATTTCAAGTATGAAAACACTATTTACCATAATCATATAAACCGACTTTTAGAACTCCAATCTACACCCAAACTGCATACGTGTCTTTGATAGGAGTAAGGGACGACACCAGAGAGGTGATATTAACCGTATAACGCCTCAACTCTATATTTCAACAACAAAGAACAGAGACCCTTACACAACTCAAACCACTTGAAAATTATAATGACTTACTCAACTAGGCCCTTGACGGCATAATGGGATGTTATTTAGCTTCGTGAGATTTCAAATGTGCGAAAAGCCATGTATGAATGTAACGGTAAACCGATATGGGCTGGGTTTATGATCGATATGGTGTTTGCATGTAGACTGTAGGTAAATCCTCACCTACTGTGTGACGTCATAGACGCGTGACTGAGAAGACAAGCAGATCGGCTGAATGACCCCAAATTACGGAAGTCTTTTAGGGCCATTTGATTTTTGATTTTCTTCTTGAAATTCTAAGATGCTATGTTGACATTTCCACTTATTATCTTGAAATTTCCACTTATTATCTTGAAAAGACAATCTATGTATCTTGAAATTTCAAGAAACAAAAACAAACAAACAAAAAACAACAACAAAATATATAAAAAAACCCAAACAAATGGCCCTAAAACGCTTCCGTACATAATACAGGTTTATGCAGTATTTAAGTGAAAAAAGATAACAGCTGGAACTCATGTATTGAATTTTTAGAGAAGAGACAAGTAGGTTTTGTCGGAACACATTACAAAACAAACGTACGTATGTCGCTGCATGTCTGAATCACTAAACGCCGTTTGTTTTTTTTTAACGCCGCACTCAGCAATATTATAGCTATATGATGGCTGTCTGTAAGTAATCGAGTCTGGACCAGACAATCCGGTGATTGAGATGATAAGCATCGTATTGGTCCCCAGTACCTCATTTATGTCGTAAGATTTGTTTGTTTGTTGTTTAACGCCGCACCCATCAAGATTCCAGCTATATGACAGCTATATAAGCGAATCTGGACCAGACAATCCAGTGATTGACATCATGAGCATCGATCTACGCAGTTGGAAAACGAAGACATGCATCTTACAAGCCAACGAGCCTGACCCCCCGATCGCGTTAGTCGCCTCTTACGACAAGCGTAGTCGCCTTTTACAGCAAACACGAGTCTAGATATCTTAGGAGAGACATCTTGTTGGATAATACGTTCTAAATATGTCATCTTACTGGTCTTGTGTTCGAATCCCGCTTCGCCTCGAATATTTAAGTTGCTTTGGACTTATACTCCTATCCTGGTAACCTACAGGTATTACTTACATGTATTTACACGACAATTCAGACAATATTTCAATCTGATACAGGCGTCAAGTTGTTTGATTATTTCTGATAATGTAATGGGGCTGAGTTTAGAGCACTTGAAAACCATTGCTTTGTTTTAAACACCAGAGATCAGTCAACTTAACACGCTTTGTACTGAAGCCATAACCAGTTGTTATTAAATCAGTAAATCTCAGTCTGTCGTGTATGTGGCAATGGCCTCTGTGTTTGGTGACCGCCTCCGTGGTCTAGTGGTAGAGTGTCCGCCCGGAGAGCGGAAGCTCCGGGGTTCGATCCCCGGCCGCGTCATACCAAAAGACGTTAAAAAATGGTACTTGGTAAAAATGGTTAAAAAATTGTTACCCTGTCTGGCGCTCGGCATTAAAGGGCTAAAACAAGGACTGGTCGGCTCGGAGTCAGTATACTGTGTCTGAGTGGGGTATTCGTGTTAAACTGCGGCATGGTATCTCAGTGTGCTAGCACTATAAAATCGGCATCAGTCCGGACTGATACAAGCAGCCACACACACATACGTGTATGCACGTTGCTATCTGAGTGCAATAATCTTGGACGCGACGTTAAACCCAATTTCACCTCACCTCACCTCTGTGTTGGGTGTAATTGCTGTAGGGGCATGTCCGGACAAGCTTGACCATTCCGCGGCGTCCGCCTCTACTTTGATAAGTTCGTTCACTGCCGATGCAGATAAACATATATCATGGGGAGCTGAAAGTCGTCGAGTGTTCGTAGGTCCTGATGAAAGTCAGAGTTTGGTTTCCGAACGAGTGGGTTTGCTTAAGTCTTTTGTTCCTTTGGTCGTGGATCAACTCTGTTAACTGACCTGCATATGTCATGCCATGTTTAGAAATATGGATTCATAAAATATGTTTTGTCCAGTATATTTTACTTGACCGCTGAATATTATCCGAAGCTCTAACGTGCAAGATTATTTAGCCTTTGCGGCTGACGTAAGCTCCACTCACTCACTCATCCACCCATAATTGTTTGTTGTTAAACTCCGCACTCGGCAATATTCCAGCTATATGACGTCGGTCTGTAAATAATCGAATTTGGACCAGACAATCCAGTGATTGATATCATGAACATTGATCCACGCAATTGGGATACGATGACATGCATCAACCAAGTCCGCGGGCCTGACCATCGAATCCGTCACATAGCTTGAATATTGCTGAGTGCGGCTTTAAACAAAAAACAATAAAACAATCATATAATTTGTAGTATCCCTTTAAGAGAGTTGAGTTCAGCTCCTCAGGCGAAGCGGTACAGCCCACCCTAACAGCGGAAACAAGGCGTCTATCTTATGTAATCAGTGAGGGCTGATCTACATCACTTTTGTTTGTTGAGCTGTTAACTAGGTCACAGACAAATAGAGATGCAGACTAAATTTCCCTACCTTATGTGGAAATCTGAAGAGCACGTCCGACAGAGCACCTCCCAGAAGCCCATTCACACAGTCCGCAATTACTTCCGGGTCACCGAAGGTCAATAGGCCAGACAGTTAGGGTTATTGCTATTCAAGTGTCGACTTTGATTTCTGCCGAGCAACAGTTTATGTTGTAAATCGTGAATTTGTTACGCCGTATGGTGAATGTATTTAATACACGACAAATGGCACTCATCAATGAATATTAATGTCGTGTTTCAAAAGTTGGTGTTTTCGGAAATAAGTTCAGTAATCTATATTCGTTCTCTTGTTTTGTAATAAGCGACTTGAATCGTTATAGTGATGACCTAATTTCGTCGCATCCCATTCAGTGATTGTTACAAAGTGTAGTAAAACCTTGATTTTTCTTGGTGACAGGATCCGCATATCGAGGGTTTGAAATTGAGATTCGCACCGATTATGATCATTGGTCTCGTCACTCATGCTAGGAGATTTTACTTTGTACACGTCTTCGAGTGTGGTCATTTATAGTTGACAAGCTGTGATATAAACTTCAAAGATGCGTTTATTTCTCTCATACACTTATCATCTTCCCTAGGCAAGGGAGTTAGCAGTAAAAAGTCAAGTTTCTACCCATGCCGAATATTGTCATAAAACAGATCTTACTTCGCGAAGTGCATCAAATCACGTGAGCATCTTGATTAAAAGCATGAATAGATTTGGAAAATCTCTGTTGAAGCCGAGTTGGCGGTACACATGCTTTGCAAATCCTGCAATCGACCGCTATATGCACGACAGTTTACGAACCGGATTTCGATTTCGTTACGCGATTTTGATTGGACTATGCATAGACTCGTTAGTCCAGCCAAAATGCAACTTCGTAATACCAGCCTAGTTCGGCAAGGCTGGAAACTGGACTTTTAAAGTTCGTTAACTCCCTTGCCTCGGGAAGATGGCACGTGCTTTCGTTACCAAATTTTAGTTATCCAGAAAGCCAACTGAGGTCTAGTGAGTTATCATAATAGGCAAGGATGAAAACTTTTATACGGCGTTAAGCAAAAATTACTCACTCACGGACTTTTATAGTCAGTTAACTCCCTTCCTTCGGAAAGATGTAACTTATTCACGTTGTCCAGAAATGGACTCGAGTGAGGTCGAGTGAGTTATCATTGCTTAACACCACATTCCTTAGCTCTTCGCAGCGATTTAGTACAAGGCATGTCTGCATGTCTAGAATTGTATTATTTACAACCTATTTTAACGACAGCAAGAATTTTTGCAAACACATTCATATTTTATGAAGAGCTGTCAAAAATGATATTTACCCTAACAGTTACACACAGTCATAGACAGTGATCGTCTAGACAATCAGCATGGTAGCGTCCTAGGAACATGGGAGGGGTGGAAGTACAATTATTTCGTTTGATGTTTACCTGAGAATTGTAAAATAGATTCTTCTCACGGAGTTATTGATAATCGTTTGGATATCTGCCACGCCGTGTGGATTTGTATGTCAGTTGATGATGAAACTGACGGGAATCGATGGGGAAATGTACCTGCCGCCCTACGAGTCAACCATTGTATGGAAGCGCTAGGGGGTCATATTGTGTAGAAGTTACAGTGGACGATTTTGAAACTTAAGTAATTGAAAGAGCCGATATGGCCATAAATGTTGCCTCATTCGCTCATAGAAGTAGCTCAAAATGTCAAAGTGTAATTAATAAATTTACATGCATGATGCTATCAGTATCTGCTTTCCTATCTTCATCACGCCATGGAGGCGGTCGGGTAGCCTAGTGGTTAAAGCGTTTGCTCGTCACGCCGAAGACCCGGGTTCGATTCCCGACTTGGGTGTATTGTGTGAAGCCCATTTCTGGTGTCCAGCGCCGTGATATTGCTGTAATATTGCTTAAAGCGGCGTAAAATCATACTCACTCACTCATCACGTCATGAAACCTAGTAGTATTCATCCATCTTTCCACGGACCGCCTCCGTGGTCTAGTGGTAGAGCGTCCGCCTTGAGAGCGGAAGGTCCGGGGTTCGGTCCCAGGTCGCGTCTAACCAAAAGACGTTTATAGATGGTATTTGCTGTTATCTTGTCTGACCCTCGGCATTAAGGGGCTAAAATAAGGACTGGTTCTTGTCGGAGTGAGGTTACTGTGTCCGAGTTGGATATTCATGTTAAACTGCGGTGTTGTATCTCAGGGGGCTGACACTATGAAATCGGCCGGACAAGTACACACACACACACACACACACACACACACGTGCATGCATAAGTGCAATAATCTTGGACGCGACATTAAACCTCATTTCACCTCACCTCATCATTTCATCAAACCCAATAATATCCATCTTATCGCGTATGTTTTAACCCAATTCCCAGGCAGTGTGTTGTACCATGTTATAACTATCATCCTATTGTCCGACGAGTGTCGTTATAAGACTTTAAATGCTGATAAGTCTATGTAATAAATACACCACAATGCTAAGCAGTATGCGATTATAATCCCCAGCGCACTAGGAGCTTCGCGCCATTGTTAGACAAGTTATAATCATGCTCCGAGGCGCTCGCCAAGCGTTCAGTCGCGCTCTGCTCCTCGCGACATATGTTATGTTCCTTCTTTGTTACGAAATGGGTCAAAGGTCACGGGCTGTTTAAGGTTTGCCTTTTTGCCTAAAGTATATCATTTTCGACGTTTGTTTTTAACCCCACATTCTTACCCCGTTTAGTATAAAAAGCAATACAAAAACATTTTTTAATCGCCACAACAGCCTGGTGTGTTTTCACACACGCGTGGAATACTACCATATGCTTGACAGCTCGTCGCGAAATTCCATTTGGATAATTACAACGTTATTGAAATTTTGATAGACTCCCAGAATGACTTTAATGACTTTTAATGACCCGGAAAGATATTTAGCAACAATGTGAAGTTACAGGTCCATGCGATGTACATCAAGCAATACAAACATGTTCACAATGGCGACACGTTGTCGTGATTCTCGTATAAAACCCTTAACCAACACACAGACGTCTGAAATACTAGTAAGTGGCTTGAGTGAGTGAGTGAGTGAGTGAGTGAGTTAGTTGGATTTAACAGGATTTAATCTTTGTCACTGTGTGCGAGCTTTAGAGGGAGAAAACACTGCATGTGTAGATTTCCCAATGGACGAACCTAAGATGTATTTGTTTGTTTGTTTGTTGTTTAACGCCGCACCCAGCAATATTCCAGCTATATGACGACGGTCTGTAAAAAATCGAGTCTGGACCAGACAATCCTGGGATTGATATCATGAGCATCGATCCACGCTATTGGGATACGATAACATGCATCCACCAAGTCCGCGAGCCTTACCACAGTATATTGACTCTGAGCCGACCAGTCCTTGTTTTAGCCCCTTAATGCCGAGCGCCAGACAGGGTGACCACAAGTACCATCTTTTAACGTCTTTTGGTATGACTCGGCTGGGGATCGAACCCCGGACCTTCCGCTCTCCGGGCGGACGCTCTACCATTAGACCACGGAGGCGGTCTCCGCAAGCCTGGCTTCCTGAAGACCTATTCTATCCCGGATCTTCACGGGTCATGAACCCAAGAGTACGGAACCCAAGGATCATAATCGATGCCAATCAAAGATTCGAACTGTCGAGAAGCAGATCCTGGCGCGGAGTGCCATCTTAAACATCTGAACCACGCGTACCCACTGAAAGCGGCTTCTCCTCGTGACACAGTAGGCACACTTTGTAGATAACAACTTCTCTGTTTAACTGTAAAATAAACAGTCAAATGAAGAAGTTGTTATCAATAAATTGTGTCTACTTTGTCATCCGTCAAATACCTATCAAACAATTCGCCTACGCCTCACGATGGCCATGTTTAAACGAAACACTATCGTATATTTAAGCTCAAACGCTGATAACCCAATAACGTGATGTAGATGTGGTTATTTCTGTTGTGGTATATGATGAGATAATCTATCTGACATGTGTTCTATTTCGAGAGTCATAAAAAAACTGTAAAGTGTATTTCTTGTTGCCATGGCAGCAGCTTGTCACCTCTCTGACACAGCTCTCGGTCGCGACGATATCAGGTGGTTGGGTTAGACACTATTGACAGATTAGTTGAGATCGTTCTGATACTGGAGGATTCAATCCTCGTTAATGCTCGTGGGAGGATGTATTAATAGCCACAGTATTGACAGGAAGTGTATCATTTGGTTGCTACTGGCCTATTCGCTTAATAATATTTCATGTTGGCGATCATTGGAGTGACCTTCCGTCCCATATTCGTTTCATATTCGCATATTTCTTTCATATCAGTTTCGGGAAGTGCAGGTTGGTTCGTTTATATCAGGAGAATATTAGGTCATATTTAGCCTCTCCTGTTTTTATTGATGTTTAGCGCCGCACTCAACAATATTCCATCACTATGACGACGGTCTGTAAATAAATCGTCTGGACCAGACAATCCAGTGATTGAGATCATAAGCATCGATCCAGGCAATTGGGATACGACATGCATCATCCAAGTCAGCGAGCCTTATCACCCGATCCCGCTAGTCTCCTCTTACGGCAAGTATTGGCTGCTGAAGACCTATTCTACCCCGGATCTTCACGGGTTTTCTCCCGTCAGAACCAGCGCGGAATTATTAAATATTTATAAGGCAATTATCAGCACACATACACTTCTCAATTCAAGGTAATGAAACGGATTTGATTGTTGTTGTGTTTGCTTGTTTAACACCGCTCTCTGTAAACAATCGAGTCTGAACCATGCAATCCAGTGATTGATATTATGAACAAATGTCCTCGCTGTTGGGTACGATGGCACACATTCAACCAAGTCACCGAATCTGACCACCCGATTCATTAAGTCGCATCTAAACGACCAGCATAGGTTGCCGGGGACCTTTCTCACCCCAAGGGGCGGTCGAGTAGCCTAGTGGTTAAAGCGTTCGCTTCTCACGCCGAAGACCCGGGTTCGATTCCCGACATGGGTACAATGTGTGAAGCCCATTTCTGGTGTCCCCCGCCGTGATATTGCTGGAATATTGCTAAAAGCAGCGTAAAACCATACTCACTCACTCACTCTCACCCCAAATCCCAATGGAACAGTTGTTACGGATAGATAACGTGGACATGTGCAGCCCGTGCTTGGTGACCCCGCTATGATAGTGCTGCAGTGTTATTAAAGCGGCATAAAAGCTCATTCACTCATCAATGATTACCTCTCTGATTATAATTTGTAGTATTTTGTGTGATTTCTCCAGACCCGTCATTTAGTGACGTTAAGTGGACATCGAATTTGGTGAAACTTTTCGCTATTGCTCCAGATATATATGCTTCCAATACATCTATGTCCGTGCAGATCCGGGGTCTTCAACAGCCCATGCTTGCCGCAAAAGGCGATTATGCTTGTCGAAAGAGGCGACTAACGGGATCGGGTGGTCAGGCTCACTGACTCTGTTGTTGCATGTCATCGATCCTAATTGCGTAGATCGATGGTCATGATGTCAATGACTTGATTGTCTGGTCCAGACTCGATAACTTACAGACCGCCATCATATAGCTGGAATATTGCTGACTGCGGCGTTAAACAACAAACAAACAAACAAACATACAAACAAACAAATCCAATGCATCTAGATCCCGATCTAACCTGATGGCACACTGGACTGAGCAGCCGCCATTCGCTGATCCTGAGTTTGAATCCTAATTCGACCTATTAGATTCCTTGATTTGTGAACAGCTTACTTGTGCCCGTTACACAAAGTGGTTGACCTAGGTCACTTTGGTCTTTTCTTTCACGTTATATGACTGAAATACAGTTCAAATCGGCGTTAAACCCAAACTCACTCACTCTATACGTTGAGGGAGTGAGTGAGTTAAAATTTAAAGTCACATCGGCAATATTTCAGCGATATCTTGACTACATTCTATACGTTGACCACTTTGACACACTGAGAGACCCGTGAAGATCCGGTTTAGAATATGTCTTCAGCAACCAATGCTTGTCGTAAAAAGCGACTATGCTTGTCGTAACAGGCGACTATGCTTGTCGTAACAGGCGACTAACGGGAACGGGTGGTCAGGCTCGCTGAATTGGTGGATGCATGTTATCGTATCCCACTTGCGTGGATCTTTGCTCATGCTGTCAATCACTGGACTGTGTGGTCCAGACTCGATTATTTACAGACCGCCGTCATATAGCTGGAATATTGCTGAGTGCGGCGTTAAACAACAAACAAACAAATAAAGAAAGACACACTGAGATTGTTGCCAGCTCTGTTTTCCTGTGTTTATTTAACTAGAACAAGACATAGGAACTGCACTTTAAACCCACACCAAGATAACGGTCTCTTATTTGCAATCTCCACAATTCTCATCTGTCCGACACAGCGCCGATTTCCTCTCGGCTGGAACCAATCTTATCTGGGTCGTTATCGATCCCCAGTCTCCCAGTCTTAGGGATTCGCCTTTAGGGGGAAATCATGCTGTATTTCCCTCAAGCTTTGAACTGCTTAATATGCCCTAATTCTTAAGGAATGTGATTTGCCTGTGTGTCCGACCCTCCTCGTCAGTCAGGGGACTTGACAGTGTTGTGTTGAGCTTCTTCTTTGTACGCATGCGTCAAGAGCATGCTGGTCACGCTGATCATACTTAGTAGTGGTCATTCGGGGTCAGTGGCCTGGAAAACACGAGCTAACTCAGTCAGGCCTTTGTGTGCAAGAACGGTTAAATAGAATAAGATGGCGTCATATTGGATTAAGATTTCGTTACCCTGATGAATCAGGCTACGGGAAATAGGTCAATGGGTTCAACCAGGATTAAATTTGTAAGGTAGATGTGACGTGTATCAATTTCATGTTGGAAATGGTAATTGATTTTTGAAACAAAACACTTGAGTGTCATGTAATTTAGTTGTCTCAATACTATATAGATATGTCTGATAGCTTGAAAGGTCTTTGGTCAACATGGGAACTGTATTCAACATGGTACTTGTGTATGTTGTTAATAGCACCGTAGAGTGTGGAACAATCAACAGTTCGATCAAGAACATCCTGTCAACTTGGAACTCGCCATAAGACGTAGCTGAGAACAGTCAACTCCGGATGTAACGAACTTTAAACGTTCAGATAGTTCGTTATATCCGATATTTGCTATTATGTAAACATCTAGATTATCACTGCTCGGGGATAAGACTTGTGACCGATATCTCGCCATTTCATACAGAACTCTAAATTAGTTCGTAAAATCCGAAGTTAGAGTGAGTGAGTATGGTTTTCAATATTCCAGCAATATCACACCGGGGGACACCAGCTATAGGCTTCACACATTGTACCCATGTCGGGAATCGAACCCGGGTCATCGGCGTGACGAGCGAACGCTTTAACCACTAGGCTACCCGACCGCCCCCTGAAGTAAGACATCCACAGGGACAATACAATTTGTTCTCATTGCTCGAAGGTTATACTCGGGTTCAGTTAAACCGATATTCCAGCAATATCATAGCGGGGGGAACCAAACTTCACAGACTAAAAAGCTTTTAGTTTCAGAATTTCAGAATGCCGTGTGAAACAACATTTGACTGTAACATGCATTCATGAAACATGTGTGCGCCATTTTTAGTGAGTGAGTGAGTGAGTTTGATTTTACGCCGCTTTTAGCAATATTCCAGCAATATCACGGCGGGGGACACCAGAAATGGGCTTCACACATTGTATCCATGTCGGGAATCGAACCCGGGTCTTCGGCGTGACGAGCGAACGCTTTAACCACTAGGCTACCCGATCGCCCCGCGTCATTTGTAACGATTTAACTTGGGATAGCAGTAAAGTATAGATGTGAAGGAAGACACAATTTGCACAAACACAAAACCACAACGACCATCCGTCGAAGCATACTCCCCTGGGCGCAAAAGGCAACTTACATTAATTTTCTAAGCACGTATTTGCCAATACGTTACGGTCAGATTCATTCTCATTGAATCACGCTATTTGTCTTCCTCAAACAGGCAATCGTGAAAACTAACAGTCATTCCCATCTTCACACCATGTCTAATTCGGCTTCGACTCTTTGTCTTTCATTACGGTATTACACCATGGTTAATCGATTAACGAGGACATGAGGCGTTACGTGCCGATCACACGGAACACGGCACGCATCAACCTAGACGTCCGGCATCCAGCCACCGGACCCAGGACCACGGAGCAGCAGCAGCAGCGATCATCAGAAAGTTATCGTGGCGTTAAGACAAATATGCCGAGGGCAACTATCAGCTGATCGATAAGGCACGTCCCGTCCATGCACGAGAGGCACACACGGCGTAGTTACAATGCCATTTCGGATATTGACCAATCTTCAAGGCACCATGGTTGTTTCGTGTTACAGCTATGACTCCACTGTTGAGTCCGGCCTACAGAGGAGAGGCATTGCTGGTTGGTGTTCTAGAAGGAGGAAGGACCGACTTGTTGCGTTTTGCTTCTCATGCGTCAGTGTTTGGCTGGTGAATGTGATTGTAACCATCGCATAAAGCCCCTGGGGAAATACGTTTTCAGAACGGCGTTCTCATGTTATCGTTGTGTGGTGGCTTTCTGTGTACAGATGGCGCAAGCAGATGTATTTCATTTGTGTCATTCTTTATATGACGTTTGTATGCATTGTTAATGACGTATGATGTTTGTATGACGTGTTCATGACCTGGGCCCCGTTCCACAAAACGATCTTAGCGCTAAGATGATCGTAACTCCCATACTTTAACATAGGCTCACGCCAATCATAGCACTAAGATCGCTTTGTGGAACAGGCCCTTGTGCTTAGGGGCACGGGAGACCCAGTCGTCTGAGGCGCCGCAATTCGCGGTGCAGAGTTGTGTCCCTTGGGCACGCCAGAAACCTATGATTGTGGGTTCGAATCCCGGTTCGCCCCGATCATGTTGCTGGGTTTGTCAGCACCATACCCGTGCTCGTGGGTTTCACCGAAGTGGTAAACATCTGAGACCTGCATCACTTCGGGCTTCACTCCCACATGAAGCTGACACGCCGCGATATAACTGGAATACTGTTAAAAGCGGCGTTAAACCCAACTCACTCACTCACTGTATGATTTTTGATAAAATTAGATCTTCGCGCCCACTCCTGGAATCCATGTGCAGAGGCCATCTTGAGACCATCTATTAGTCACACACATTGAGTTTATCTCACTAAATCACCTCTTTTGGTGTTAAATATTTCACACAATACTGTGTCTGGCCCCCAGCGCGGGCTAGCGACGGACACACACGTGTTTTGACAGACAAAGGGGAACACTGATCCCCATGTAGCGACGGACAACGGACGGTGACACTGTTGTTTGCGTGGGCAAGACTAAGACGATTAGAGCAAAAGATTCATGTCTGTACGTAGATATCAATGAAATGTGGTCTCAAGTGACATTCTGCTGGGTTCTTGTGAATATCTGTAGAAATTCCTTTCAAACGATTCATCTGGGTACGATTTCGGCATCTTTATAGCTCATTCACACGACATGGCATGTTCAGTGAGAGTCTGAAACACTGTATTGTATTGTGCATGTATATCCACTTACTGTTATGTTTCTACTACTCAACACCTGTCTATCCTCAACCTGATCCCCATCCTCATCAGTTGAACCTCATATGTGCTGTATGAATAACACCCGTGAAGATCCGGGTTAGAATAGGTCTTGAACAACCCATGCTTGCCGTAAAAGGCGACTATGCTTGTCGTAAGAGGCGACTAACGGGATCGGGTGGTCAGGCTTGCTTACTTGGTTGACGTATGCCATGATGCCATCATATCCTAATTCCAGAGCTCGATGCTTATGATGTCAATCACTGGATTGTCTGGTCCCGATTATTTACAGACCGCCGTGATATAGCCTGAATATTGCTGAGTGCTGCGTAAAACAAACAAACAAACAGACTCTTTGAATAAAACTATATATTTTAGGCTTATATATTGTGCAACTATTGACCGCAGAGGAAGTCAATGTGTTGTGTGAATGTGTGAATGAAAAGACACAGAATATCCTGAATCTTATCATTGACTGTGCAAATCAGCTGACTGTCATCTTTTCTAATTTTGTACTTCTGTGTGATTTGGAACGGTTTTATCTTTTTATTTTTATTTGTGTAATTTAACCAAAATAAAAATTCGAGCATTACCCCTATCTCTTCTGATTTTTTTGTTTGTTTGGTTATTGTTTAACGCCGCACTCAGTTACATTCCAGCTTTATGACGGATGTCTGTAAATAATCGAGTCTGGACCAGACAACCCAGTGATTGACATCATGAGCATCGATCCACGCAATTGGGATACGACGACTTGCATCAACCAAGTCGGCGAGCCTTACCACCCGATCCCGTTAGTCGCCTCTTACGACAAGCATAGTCCCCTTTTACGGCAAGCATGGGTTGCTGAAGACCTATTCTACCCGGGATCTTCACGGGTCCCTATTCCTTCTGCATATCTCGAGACAATATTACCGGATGTTTGAGAAACGTATGTGCCATACAGCCCTATGAACCTTCTTTCACTTGATCATCACTCAGTGTTCGTACATGTATTGTACTCATTTAGGAAAATAATTCGAATCATATTTTCTGTTCCGATCTGTCGTGATCTATCAAGACAAGCCACTACAACGACCAACACTGCAACTGCTGCTGTTTCTGAGTATAGTGCTACAATATGATATTATTCACCTGTGAATACCTGTATATTATATGGTGTTACAAGCACGTGGCGAATTGAAACATTTTATGAAATCGCGCAAGAACATATCAATAATCTATGTTGAGCATCTTACATCCAGCAACGCAGGGCGAAAACCGTCGACAAAGAATATTAACATCCCAGAAATGCCCTCCTGAAGCCCAGCATCACCATCACGCTATCATGTTGGGGGGAGTTTGCAAGAAGCTACCACGATAAACCTCAGTGGGTGAGAGAGCTATCATATCTGAATATATAGAGCCAGCGTACTGAACCCCGTTTCACAAAGCGATCTTAGCGTTACGACTGTCTTAAGTCTATGTTAAAGCGTGGGAGTTGCGATCATCTTAGCGTTACGACAGTCGTAAGCCTATGTTAAAGTATGGGAGTTACTATCATCTTAGCATTACGACAGTCGTAAGCCTATGTTAAAGTATGGGAGTTACTATCATCTTAGCATTACGACAGTCGTAAGCCTATGTTAAAGTATGAAAGGTCAGTTTTGATCAGCATAAAGGATGAAAATATATTGTTATAACCATGTTGACATCGATACGTTTACCTTGACCTTGTGTATTTAATAGCATATGTTAGCAGTTCAATAAAGCCCTTCCAGCGTCTGAAAGGTCAGTTTTGATCAGCAGCAAGGATGAAAATATATTATGTTATAGCCACGTTGACGATACACGTTGACCTTGACCTTGTGTATTCTTATAGCATATGTTAGCAAATAAATACAAGACCTGCAGTGATGTGTGGTTATAAAACAGTCGTGACACACGTGAGAAGCCCATGTATGTCACGTTGGTGTTCATGATGGTACTCCTACACTGACAGCTAACAGTATGAGGCCAACACCTGTTGTACTCTACGGCTGAGTGAGCTGGGTTTTTTAGGCCCATATATCAATAGCCAACTAAATACGCATCAGAATTTGATACCTACTTGTGTGACACTAACGCACGATGTAGGTTAAACTAAAAATATAATTAGCATGGAGACGTCGGTATTGTTTGCAAAATTATTACAATGGCGTTGCAGGGCCGACTGGCAATCCTGGATAGAATCTCAGCGACCCATGCTTGTACGATCTGACATCAATGTGCCCCCGTGGAGGTTCCTGAATAGAATTGGCTCCCTGGCCTTCAACCTATGCTGGTCTCCCTGTGAGATTCCGGGTTAGAATTCGTCCCCTGCAACCTATGCTGGTCTCCCCGTGGAGATTCGGGGTTAGACTAGGCCCCGAGCAACCTGCGCTGGTCTCCTCCAGGAGATTCCGGGTTAGACTAAGCCCCCAGCAACCTGCGCTGGTCTCCTCCAGGAGATTCCGGGTTAGACTAGGCTCCCAGCAACCTGCGCTGGTCTCCTCCAGGAGATTCCGGGTTAGACTAGGCTCCCAGCAACCTGCGCTGGTCTCCTCCAGGAGATTCCGGGTTAGACTAGGCTCCCAGCAACCTGCTCTGGTCTCCTCCAGGAGATTCCGGGTTAGACTAGGCCCCCAGCAACCTGCGCTTGTCTCCTCCAGGAGATTCCGGGTTAGACTAGGCCCCCAGCAACCTGCGCTGGTTTCCTCCAGGAGATTCCGGGTTAGACTAGGCCCCCAGCAACCTGCGCTGGTCTCCTCCAGGAGATTCCGGGTTAGACTAGGCCCCCAGCAACTTGCGCTGGTCGTCAAAAGGCGGCCAGGTGGATCGGGTGGTCAGGCTCGTTACCTTGGTTAATAGCGCCTCATGGTACCCTGGCGACGTGGACCGTTGCTCACAGCATCGATCACTAGATTCTGGTCCAGACTCGATTATTTACAGGCAGTCGTCAAATAACTTGAATATTGCTGATTCAGCGCTAACAAAACTGCTTATATAGGTAAACGGTCAGCACTTTAAATCAACGCCACCGTCATCCGTTTCTGAGTAACATGTTGACCTTCTGGCCCTCTACTTGACCTCTTTGTGGACAATTCAAAACTATTTCAAGCTCTTTTGTGTGACTAGACGAATCTGGTAGTCAAAAACCACGATCATAGGATCCGGACATACATAAGGGAGGCAACTACCCACAGTGTACATTGGCGCTTTAGACGACTCGGCTGATCGTCTCCCCTGCATGTGATGGCTACGGGCGGCATACGTCATCAATATAAAGTAATTAACGTTCATTTTAAAACCTGACCAAAAATGCACAAGGTTCCGCTTCTCGGCACGATATTGACATTTCAGAATATTTCCTTTTTCCAAATCAATTCAATTATTCCAACTAAACGGATTTGAAGAAGAATATAATATTCCTTGAGTAAGAGGCAGTATGGAGGAGAGACGAAACTGAACAAGAACTCAAAGACGTTTATAGATTAGGGTCAATGTAATACACTTAACGGAGAAACTGATCTGTAAAATGAATTAGCTTGAGTGCCCAAGGATCAATAGCCTTACTGTATCATAGCTTCAGAAATATCACTCGTTTGACGGGTTATGGTATTTACATGGTTATATTTGTATCATACGGTAAGCGCTAAACTTCAAAACATATACTGCTAAATGTTTGATAGGGATGTCTTGAGTGTCCTGATGAGGGATCAAACTGACTGGAAGTTTGGAGATGTCGAGGTAGGATTCGATTTGGGCATGGCACTGAGGGATGTGTAGTTTCATTTCAAGTATTAATAGTGAGTGAGTGAGTTGGTTTAACGCCGCTTTTAACAGTATTCCAGTTATATCACGGCGTGTCAGCTTAATGTGGGAGGAAAGCCCGAAGTGATGCAGGTCTCAGACGTTTACCACATCGGTGAAACCCACGAAAACGGGTATGGTGCTGACTAACCTAGAAACATGATCGGGGCGAACCGGGATTCGAACCCACAATTATAGGTTTCTGGTGTGCCCAAGGGACGCAATTCTGCACAGCGAATCGCGTCGCCTTAGACGACTGGGCACCCGTGCCCCCTCGAGTAATAATAAACAATAGTAAACATGGTAGCGTGCGTGTGAAGGTTTTAGAAGATTATCGCAATGTCGCAGTATGTTTTGAATAGTTTTGAACAGTGGGTTTAAAAACTCTTCTCCCAAAACGACGACAATGAGTCCTAGGTTCACTCAAATGCGTGTGTGAACAATACTACTCAACCCCTGATAGATATACTGTGATGGCTCACACTCTAACGAAAGTCGTGAGACAACATCGTATATACATGTTTATTATCCCCGCCACGAAGTGGAAGGGGGATATAGGAATGGGTGGTGCCCGTCCGCCCGTCCGTCACGTTTCATTTCCGACGCAGAACTAAAAAAACATGAGAGATATCTTAACCAAACTTGGCACATTGATAGGTGTAGTGATAAACTAGTGCATTTTGATAGTTTGGGATTTTTTAATAAAAAAATATTTTTCGATTTTTCAGGGCAACGACTGAAAATCACATCCTATTTGTACGACATCTCCAAAACTGAGTTTAATCTCCAATGGGACCCCCAGAATACCCCTATCAAAAGTTGTGTAGTATATTTACTTGTCCATATATGCCTATGCAAACTTTCGATGATTCAATCATGTCATGCTATTGTGTGATTGTCGTGTTAACAGCGCCGCTACTGCTGTCCGCTTTTATGTAAGTATGTAGTAGGTATATAGATCGGTATGTACGTAGACATATGTTTGTATGGGGGACACGATAAAGGCCTTTATACACCGCGTGTCTGTGACACACATTTCAACCAGCTGGCGTTATTGATTTCGCGAGAGTGTTGCCATCACAAAAAGCACACTGCATGTATTAACTGTTTATACAATATTTTGTCCATTGAAGTCGATTCTATCTTGGTATTAGCGATTGGCACCTTAATGGGTTTCAGAAAACGTATTTACAGTTTGGTGTTTATTCTAACGGGCTTCAATACCTTACCCAGTATCACGACTTGATTTGAACAAATGAACTCTATTCCACGTCTTTCTACTGTGCAAATAGGTGTAGCCAACTTGAAATAGCATTGTCAAAAGATATCACTTATCATTGACATTGATATTCACTTAGGTGAAGTAAACGTGATAGTTATATTAACGCTATCTGCAGTTGACTTCAAATATAAAGAGAAAACTGAGGTAAAAAAATACATAATTACATTGATGGTCTCTGTAAATATTATGAAAAATAATAAGTTTGGGTTGAAATGGATGCGATTGAAAGAGATGTTTATCATTTAATTAATAACAGTATGTAGTGTAGCGAGGTTTTAACGTTTCTTTGAAGATGTATCTTCTCTTCACAGTATGGTCTTCTTAATGTGTTTATATGCAGAGACAATCTCACCAGAGTGGTTTTTTATAGAAAATATATCAACACGAGTTGATAAAAGTAAAAAAAAACCCAGGCTTGCAGTTATCGATTGCCGCACCCTGACTTAATTTGAGTAGTATATATATATATTCATCATCCACAACTTGCTCCCACAGGAGATATCGAAAGGTTTGTTTTACGTTAAAAAAATAATTCTTTAGTTCCAAAGCAATATAAAAAACTATACACGTTTCGACATCTCTCGGCAATAAAGCCTATTCTGTCCCTTCTTACGAATATCCCTGTGTATCTTTGAGTGGTATAGATACCGATGTGAAAATGACGAGCACTGAAGATGCGTTTTTGATCTGGATTTTAGTGCATAGAATACATGGATGTGGTTTAAAAATATGACACTGAGTTTAACACCTTCCAGTCTCATTAGGGGCGGTCGGGTAGCCTAGTGGTTAAAGCGTTCGCTCGTCCCGCCGAAGACCCGGGTTCGATTCCTGACATGGGTACAATGTGTGAAGCCCATTTCTGGTGTCCCCCGCCGTGATATTGCTGGAATATTGCTAAAGGCGGCGTAAAACCATACTCACTCACTCCAATCTCATTAAAATCAGATCTTAGAGTCCACTACCGCTACACATAGATCTGAGAGCATCCCATTACGGGTGACGTCAGAAAGAATGCTTATCTGGCGTGGCTTACGATATCGCAGAAGTGAATGTCCCAATGTGTTTTCTTAACATGCAACCTTGAAAAGGTGTGCACGAGGTATTCCGAACGACATTTACAAAATCATCGTCGATTGATCGTTTCAGTTGAATAAAAACTTGCAAGGGACCCTTTCTATAGCACGTGGGAAGTACTGCTTAACAATGACTGCCATCCATTAGTCATTCCAGAATTTTCGTTTGTTCAGTTTTCATTTTTTTATCAAGAACTTTGGCAAAAAGTGCAATCTCATTAAAATCTGATCTTAGTTCTCGCTATCGCTAAACAAAGATCGGAGGACATCCCATTAAGGGTTACGTCAGAACGACCTTTCATCCAACCAATCAGAGCGTCGGAATGTGTTTCCTAATCATGCAACCGCAAAATATTTAACACGGGGTATCCCGAAAGACAGTAACGGGTTTTATGATTATATCCATACAATCCAGGCCATCTATATGCCATTCCAGAATGTTCTTCTTAGCAGTTTTAAGTTTTTTAATACGAATACGTCAACATATGTTTCGAAGGTAGTCGCCAGTTTGCAACTAGTGTCGTAAATCTCGAGAAAGCTGCCTTCTGATTGGCTTATGTCGATTTCTTGTCAGTCATTTCATTGGTCGGTCAAAAGTCGCGAAAGGTCGTTCTGACGTGACCCGTAATGGGATGTCCCCAGATCTTTGTTTAGCGGCAGCGAAAACTGAGGTCTGATTTTAATGAGATTGGCAAAAAGTGTAGATTGGAATGAAAATCGCCATTTTGAAACAAGTGCCGTATAACTCGAGAAAGCTTCTTTCTCATTGGCTAATGTCGACTTCCTGTTAGTATTTCTGTCAAAGTTCGCGAAAGGTCATTCGGACGTGATTAGTAATGGATGTCCTGAGATTTGTGTGGTAGTGAACCCCAAAATATGACTTTAATGAGATTAAACAACTTAACGGGTAGTTCGATACAGCATTTCAGATGTAACAATCGGCTGTTGGCTTGATCACACGTATGTTTAGGCAATAGCTCTTAACAGAAACAGTTTTATCACAGTTCGACTTGACCAAAACGAGAAACAGGTTTTATTATAGCATCACATTATCTGAGGAGAAACATATTTTATTATAGTATCGTGTTATAATGAACGAAACATGTTTTATTATGATATATTTATCTAAGCTCGATGTGTGGGTTTGTCTGGGGAATTAACCCTATCAAGTTCGAAACGGTTTTCCAATAAATGTTTTATTATGGCAAATTATCTAATGAGAAGCATATGTCATTGTGGGACATTATCTAAGGAGAAACATGCTATATATAATGTCCTGTTATCAAAAAGAGAAACATGTTTTATTATGACATTATCTAAGGAGAAACATGTTTTATTATAATGTCCTGTCATCAAAAGAGAAACATGTTTTTATGTCATTATCTAAGGAGAAACATGTTTTATTATATTGTCATGTTATCAAAAGAGAAACATGTTTTATTATGACATTATCTAAGGAGAAACATGTTTTATTGTAGTGTCCTGTTATCAAAAGAGAAACATGTTTTATTATGACATTATCTAAGGAGAAACATGTTTTATTATGGTATATTATCGTGGCTCTGTGTGTTGGTTTGTCTGAGAAATTAACGTCTTCAAGTTGGAAACGGGTTCCCAATAAATCAGTCAAATATCAGGTCAGTACCACTGTCAAATAAAACTACCTTTAAATCCCAGATTACCATAATCTGCCCCGTAGCGGACATTGCGGCTCCCTCTACCTCGCTAATCCTGCTCCTAATCTGGCCATTGAGCTTCAGAAGTCGATTACAAACCCCTTGCTTAATTGGCAATTAATCATTAACGTTTAAGTAGGGTATCAACAATGAATTAGCTGGACTTGTGTGTTGCCATAAATGGGGACATTGGCATACATCGTTTATTGGACATTGTACACGCTCCTACCAACTTACAGCAGACCGTCCACCATGGCCAGGATATTGGTTACACGTATAACAGCGGGTAATAACAAAATGACGTTAACGCTGACATTAACGACATTGGAAGCCCATCATGTAGTTTAATTTTCCTCTAATGCTTCTTTATTGGTAATGTAGTATTTGATTATCTTGGTCCTGTAAATAAAAGGATTTAATATTGACCAAATTTATCATTTCTTTTGAGACTACCGTTACCTTCGAAATGTTTATTGCATTAAATGTCTGTCATTATTAAATAGTCGACCGAATTAAGTTTAAAACTCGCAGAAAATATATTTTTACGTCACAAATGTACTTCAAAATAATGGTTATTGCATGTAAGACATAAACGGGTTTGGTGCCCTTGCAACTCCCTATTTTGACTTGAACTTATGTTTCCGTGTTTTTTTTCGATGAATAATTGATTTGCCTTTGCATGTATTTGTGACGGGTGCTACCGGCGGGGCAGGATATGCTCACCTTTTCGCGAACATATGGAATCATCACGATTTGATGGTGATTCATAAACACATACTCGTGATATGATAGCAGTCGGAATCATACAATGGAATTTGGTTTCAGCAGAGATTTGATTTGCCGCTCTTATTGGACAAGAACAGAGGTTTTCTTTACTAAAAGAAAGTTTTGCAAGAAGTAATAATTTTCTACTAAAATATAGTAATATTTCCGACATGAATTGTGGACTTTTGTCGACCCATTGTGTTATTACCCTTGCTTAAGCCTAAATACAAACGTAGGTAATATAAACACGTGGTTGTATATCAGCGTGGTATTATGATGCATGCTATTGTGATACTTACTATATGTGGTACTTGTGAACTCGATTAGAAATGTATGGTTTCTCCAAGACTCTTCCTTGTTCTGCTCAATCTCTTTTTCTTTTATTTTCGTTACCTTTTCGTTTTTCGAACTATTTTGTACTACGTGTGCTGAGAACAGAGAAGACTATTATATACTGACATACAGACGTTTTTATTTATGTCTCATTGGCAGATTTAAAATAAAAACAGAAAACAGATTATATGCATCAGTGATCAATCTATACGACCAATCGCACAGCGATTTATGATAATAAAACTAATTCAATAAATTCATAAAATGTTACTTTTGATAAGGACACCAAAAAAGTGAAATATACAATACTTGAAGGAACCTGGTCAATTTGGAACTGTGTGTGACGTCACAAAAGCCATCAGTTGTTCTCAGGTCACTGTGACCCCTGAGAAATGGCAGTGATGTTGACAGCTGCGAAATGAAATTAACGGTAAACTGACCTTAACGACCAGGCGATAGCACAGCATTACGTGACAAACACCGTTTAAACAAGCATGGCACCGGTATCTCAGTCATAGTCCCCAGAGTGTCTCCGCTCACAGATGCTTTGGGAGAATCGATCCTTTTGAATGAATCATTTATGTCTATTTTTGCTGCAGAGTGTATTATGAAATTATGTAATGATTGCTTGTTTCCGTTTTGGATCCTGCTGATGGCCCGAAGTCTCTATTATGAGAACTTCTCGAGCCAACATGGCGTCAATAAAAGGTTCCGTTTTTGTTAGAAGACTGATTAGATTAGCACTACTACGAAATCAGAAGAAATTCCCTATTTTGACGTGTACCATATGTTACCGTGTTTTTTAGGTGAACAATTGACTTGCCTTTGCGTGTGTTTGTGACGGGTGCCACCGGTGGGGCAGGATATGCTCACCTTTTCTCGAACAACTGGGCCCACTTGCACAAAGCGATCTTAGCGCTAAGATGATCGTAACTCCCATACTTTAACATAGGCTTACAATAATCTCAGCGCTAAGATGATCGTTACTCCCATACTTTAACATAGGCTTACAATAGTCTTAGCGCTAAGATCACATTGTGCAAGTGAGCCCTGGTATCATCACTGATTATATCTTCCCGAGGCAAGAACGTCCACTAGCCTTTTTCATCAAGGTCTTGTAGAAACTAGGCTTTGATATAGGCTAGTGGACACGCTTGCCTCGGGAAGATGCATTGTTTGATAATGATTCATACACACATGCTCATGATATAGTTGGAATCGTACTATCGATTTTGATTGGATATAGAAAGGGTTTTGTGGCTTTATTCCACGAGAGGCACCAATGTCTTTTGGTCTGAGTTTGACCACGCAGAAAGACTTAATCATATTTTGAGGGTGGGGACAATGTTAACACCGTCGACCATTGGCTGGCCACTTCCAGACTCGATAACATTAACGTCTCGATGTATTTGTAAACTGACTGTGATCGTTTTGCCTTTGACCCCAACGACGTGGATACATTCTCTGGCATTGTCGACAAGCGATGGAACAAATGAAAGCGACAAGACCCTATCCATATTCATAAGAAATCGATGCTGACAGCGAAGACCCTCATTCTGCGCAGTTACCTATCCACAGGAATTGGAGTAAATCGGAGTAGTAAAATGATAAGAAGCCGTTATGCTTGCTCCCTCTCTCCCTCTCTCCCTCTCTCTCTCTCTCTCTCTCTCTCTCTCTCTCTCTCTCTCGGGAAGCCTAGTGGTTAAAGTGTTCGCTGGCAACGCCAAAGACCCTGGTTCGATTCCCCACATGAGTACAATGTGTGACGCCCATTTCTGGTGATATTGCTGGAATATTGCTAAAAGCGGCGTGAAACCATACTCACTCACTCACTGTTATTATAAAGGGTGGTTGGGGAGACAGTAGAAAAATAGTAGATCCTTGTGAGTTATTAATGCGTTTAAAATAGCGAATTAAATGTAATATAAGCAACATATCAGTATGTTGTTTGGTTGGTTTGTTGTTTTACGCCGCACTCAACAATATTCCTGCTATATGACGGCGGTCTGTAAATAATCGAGTCTGGACCAGACAATCCAGTGATTGATATCATGAGCAGCGAGCCTGACCACCCGATCCCGTTAGCCACTGTCATGTATGATATATTACTCAATACCCTATCTAAGTATTTACCTGATAAAGGAGCCAAAAATAGCCTTTGTAACGTCGTTAAACAAAATAAATTACCCATACCAGTAACATGTTCTTTCAACTTGTTAATGCCTATCAAAGACTTGAACAGAATATCTACGACAAATTTGAACTGAATCGTACACTGTATGTTATCTTTCTTAAGCCTGACACCCGATAGCGAAGGTCGTGTCGTCCATCAGCTGAAGAAATAGGAAATACACCCCCACCCCGCGCTCCAATTCCACCTGTATTGTACCTACCTCCCAGGCGTAAAATGCATTCTCTCCACGTGCATTGACCCACACAAATAGTTTAACACAACCCTCCAAGTTGTTTTAAGGCATTACATACGCTATGACTTCAGCGTGGAGATAGAGAGGCCACACAAAGCAGAAACAAGTCGACGTACACTTGTTATTATAGATACCTATCGCTGTGGTGAATAGGACAATCGGAGTGCTCTACACGAACTTTCATTGCCTCGGGCTGCAGTGGGATTACGGAAATACACGATATGTTTTGCTTCGCGCTTGATTATACTACAAAGATACGTATTTCGTGTAGCATGGGGGTGGAGGGGGTGGGGTAGGTACGGTTTAACAGGTGACTTGGTGCAATTATAGTTATATGGGGACTTCTCGGCGTTATATAAATAAAAGGGACTAAATGCTATTCAAAACCATATGAAATGTCTCAGAGTGGTACGATTGTGAGTGAGTGTGGTTTTACGCCGCTGTTAGCAATATTCCAGCAACATCAAGGCGGGGGACACCAGAAATGGGCTTCACTCATTATATCCATGTGGGGAATCGAACCTGGGTCTTAGGATTGACACGCAGACGCTTTAACCACTAGGCTGACACCCCCCCCCCCCCCCCCCCTCTCCCCCCGATATCATGAGCATGTCTTTATGAATCACTATCAAATAGTGATGATGCAGTACTACGAGAAAATGTAATTAAATCACTGTAAATGATATCTAGATAGTTTCCTAAAAATCAAATTGAACAGATTTGCAAATATCACGAACCAATAGACGACAGAGCATTATTTATAGTTACTACGTTGCAATGAATACACATTAAAAAACGTCATGAATATTTATTGGTATATTTTTTGGAATATTTTTATGAAATTGTGTGCTTAGTCTTCACTACAAAATATATCCCACAAAATACTCACGATCCGTTTGTTATTTTGTTCAGTATATGTTTAGACACCATCGGTCAGTGACGAATCGTTCTGGAATTTGAGGTGGATTCTATCAATTAAGACTAATGTATAATACACATTCATTTTAAATCGAAGAAAAACATCTGAAAAATTCCTCGTTCTGCATGACTGGTGGAACACGTATGTCAGCAAATTATCTGATGTTTGTGGAGATTATTGCAGTGGTATTAATCCCACTTGACAGAGGGTGTATAGTTGAACAGCGTCATGAAGATGATGGGGAAGATACGGAATAGCCAGGGGGATCTTAACGCACAACAAAGCTTCATGACGAGGCGAAAAAAATAGTAATAGAAAAGGTATTGATGTATAATGTTTGATGCGGGTTGGTGCCGAGGGGCATTGACGTATAATGGCGGAATTACGTCGCACAAAGACGTTACTGTGTCAACTTCCGTGTTATTCCACACACGTGTCAGATTGTGACTATATATACTCCGATATTATGATGGATATGAAATATGAGACATATTTGTGTAATAAATGTGTTGGAAAGTAAAAAATATCCTGACAGTTATGGTGAACGGTTAAACGTCATTTTTGACGTCGCTATGTTGTTCATGCTTGCCCTGCAAGGTTTGACAATATTTAGTGTGACGACGTTCAAAATGGTTTTGTTCAGCGTATTTCACAAGCTCGGCAGTTTCTGTAAGTCTCTCTATATGGGTGTCGTGATACGACAACATGGTGACAACAGGATGGGTTTGGACATTTTCTATATATAGTGGGTTAATGTGTAGTGCGAGTGATCGATCGCCAAATATATGTATATACACGTTATTGTAGGTTTAATGGTCTTAGGACTCAAGGTTTCACATTATTCTGTGGAGAATATTAATCACGGAAATATGAGTGTTCTACAAGTGTTCTTGTAGTGATCTTGTAGTGTTTCTGTTAGTGATTGTTTTTATCTCGTGTTTCTGTTAGTGTTTTTGGAGTGTTTCTGTTGTTCTCGTAATGTGTCTGTTGTTGTTCTCGTAGTGTTTTTGTTATTGTTTCTTGGAGTGTTCTCGTAGTGTTTCTGTTAGTGTTGTTGCGTTTCCATTAGTGTGCTTGGGGTGTTCTCGTAATGTTTCGGTTAGTGTTGTAGTGGTTCTATTAGTGTGCTTGGGGTGTTCTCGTAGTGTTTCAGTAAGTGATGTAGTGTTTCTATTAGTGTGCTTGGAGTGTTCTCGAAGTGTTTCTGTTAGTGTGTGTGTTCTCGTTGTGTTTCTGTTTCTGCTTCTTGGGGTGTTCTCGTATTTGTTATAAGTGTTCTAAAGTGTTCTCGTAGCGTTCCTGTTAGTTTTCTAGTAGTGTTTCTGTTAGTATTTCTTCGAGTGTTTTCGTAGTGTTTCTGTTAGTGTCCTTGGAGGGTTCTCGTAGTATTTCTGTTCGTGTGCTTGGAGGGTTCTCGTAGTGTTTCTGTTGATGTGCTTGAAGGGTTCTCGTAGTGTTTCTGTTGATGTGCTTGGAGGGTTCTCGCAGTGTTTCTGTTCGTGTGCTTGGAGGGTTCTCGTAGTGTTTCTGTTGATGTGCTTGGAGGGTCCTCGTAGTGTTCTTAAAAAGATCTCATATTTTTTCTCGCAGTATTGTCGTATTCTTCTTGTAGTGTTATTTTAGTGTTAGTATTCCGACATTCAATGGAACAATAGAACATTTCCTCAAAGAGAACCGGTTTGATTGGTACATAAAATTTACTCTTTTTTCCCCCCGAATTAATGTAAGCTTATATAGACCTGTAATCCCACCGCGCCAGCTGGGTACAGGTAAACAAAGAGGCCTATGTATGACGACCCTGTCGTAAACGTCTCTACACAGTGTTTAATAGTGTGTTCCGTTTATTGCCGATGTTCGCCGTGTGGTATAATCCCCTACCGGTCCGACACCAGATACGCCGCCTCTCTCCCGTTACTTCATACTGGACATGTGGCATACACTGTTTGATACGTGTGATGGATCACCTGAAATCTCGTCTTACGTCGCATCTTCTCGCGTGAGTATATCACGTGACGAACTTTCCCTCATGACTGAAGAGTTAGCTGAAGTGTGGGTTTCGATGTGTACTTATGGTGTTTAAATCCTAGTAACTGTCAAGTATGAGAAATATACATATTTAGGGCGTGATATCGGCTATATTTTCTCAAGGATTTAAATCTTAAACCATTCGTGCAGCTTACCGAAATGCAGTCTTTTATATCCAGTTAAGTTTCATTTGTGAGATCAAACAGAGACACGAGAGTCTTGAAACTTCGGTCGAGACGTGTTTACTTAACGTTTCAATTTCAGTATGAACTCAGGGCTTTCTAGTTTTATGTTTAAACAAGGCATTTTAGTTTTTGTCACCAGGAACATAAATTAATTATATATACACGAAAAAACGAAAAGACTTTGGCAGTAGGAATACATACATGATGCAGGAATGTTAAAGGCGATGTTAATCTTGATTCGCTCACTCCATGTTGGGGAATGGTTGTGAGAAGCATTGCATGAAATGTAGGTTTGCCTGGCCTAGATTCGATTATTTAGAGTGAGTGAGTGAATGAGTATGGTTTTACGCCGCTTTTAGCAATATTCCAGCAATATCACGGCGGGGGACACCAGAAATGGGCTTCACACATTGTACCCATGTCGGGAATCGAACCCGGGTCTTCAGCGTGACGAGCGAACGCTTTAACCACTAGGCTACCCGACCGCCCTCGATTATTTAGAAGTCGCTATGCAGCTTGGATGCTGCTCACAGGCGTGAAGTTACATCCACGCGTTAACGAAGTGTCAGTTACGATTATGTCATAAAGTCGTTCTTTGTGTTTGTTTTATTTTTTTTATGCACGTTGTTTTTCATATGTTGAAGAATTATTAATGATTTAAAAACATACATACTGAGGACAAGAAACATAGTTTATGGTTTCAAGTCACTCTTTGATGAAATACCAAATTCATACATGTGTGTGCGTTTGCTTATTTCGTAAATTATGTAAATTGATATTTTGGTGAGGCACATGAACTAGCATCACTCGGCAGCTAGGCTTCGATGTTGAATACAACCCGCCAACTTAACTGTCAGATATGGGCGGTGGGGTAGCCTAGTGGTTAAAGCGTTGGCTCGTCACTTCCGAGGACCGGGTTCGATTCCCCACATGGGTACAATATATGAATTTTAGCCCATTTTCCTTTGTCCCCCGCCGTGATATTGCTGGATTTTTTTCTAAACGCGGCGTAAAACTATACTCACTCATTCACCCAAGTTAAATCGTTACAACTGGCGCACACGTGTATTTATGAATGCATTTTACAGTTAAGTGTTGTTTCACAAGGCACAAGGTTTCCCTCACTATAACTATCAATGACGGCATCGCATGCTGCAGCGACACCAGGACACGCCTGCAACTATATCAAATTTTTAACGCACCAAGGAAACAATTGTTGAACTTGGTTTCTATAGAAACGTCACAAGATCTGCAACTTGGCGTCGCTCAATCGATTCCATTCCACTCGAGGACATTCGAGCTCTGCCTGCCGTTTGCCCACTGCACTGTAAAACTATGTATGTAGTGGTTTCTCTCCTTGCTGACGAAGCGTATAGAGAATATGAAATGTTTAAAGCCGCGTCAGACAAAATCCACTCACTCATCCTACAACCACCATGTCAATGACAGACAGACATACAGACAGACATCTATTGTTTATTAAAGTGTCACAAGTTAAACACACATAGTTAAAACATTTCTTAGCTCAATAAAAGATGTTTAACATCCAGTCCTATCTTAGCTTACGAGGCACTTATTTATTACATTATGTACGGTAAAATACTATTCACAATGATGTAATCGTTATAACATGATGTAGAACAATAAACAATGCAAGCATCATATAAATGATTGTCGACTAAAAAAACGTTTCTTGTGGTAAAAGCAATACATTTGATGCGCTTATGGTTATTTCCAGATAACAGTTTAATGAAAGATGTTTAGGTTCTATAGAATTGTAACAAGATAAAGTAATGTTGTATCATAGGTCCTTATAAAAATTACACCGTGAAAGGGACTTCTGTTTCCACCTTGTTACAATAATAACAAGTTCTGCGCTCTAAAGGGGTGGGGTGGGGTGGGGGTGGGGGTGGGGTCTATTGTGCCGACCTGTCTCCACTTAAAGGGAGAGGCTTCTAACATAGTCTGGAGAGATATTTTCTGAGATTCTGAGATATAATGAGATATAATGGTTTGCAAATAATTTCCGGGACAAGATTTTTTTAAAAAAGACGATAGTTGCGTAACTTATGTCCATTCTGAGGATTCGATGTATCGTTCCAGAGTTGTTCAAACCAAGTTTATTCATCTATTATCTCGAAAAAAAAAAATCTTTATGAGAAATATCACATACTGAGTTGAGCCTGGCATAAATATCAAGTCAAGTTAATGTAACTGATATAGGCCAGGTAACTTCAGCAGGTAAGAAACGCTCTGTTAATCACTCGACCATGAAATTGAGTCCACACCTGACATCAGTTATGATACCTTCAATCCATTCGTGTTTAGATTGCCTAAATTGCAATGGGACATAACACACCACCTTGTCATGGTGCGCGGTCAACTATCTAAAGGTGGCGTTCCTAGGTTCATCTTCAATATTTTCACCTGACAGGTGAGTTGTTCAGGTGAGCTAATTCTGATAGGTGGCGTCTGGGAACTGGTCATGGCTGTATTGACCTTTTATTACCGACACAAAGATGACTAATATGACACTTGTTATGTCGATGTAAGATAAACAGGGGACTGCTGTATTCTATTTCGGACTCATCGAATGTCGCGAAAGCTGATAACCGTTGAGTGTGTTATTGGGTGGAGCGAGAATGTTTGGTATTTCCTATGCCAGTCATGTAACGGAACCGATTGGAACGGGAGGGTCACAACGTACCATTAATAATGTTTCGCCCAAAACAGTCATGTAAAATAGCTGCTTATGACTGATTCGTATGTAATGCCTGAAGCTAGTGTTGTCTGACGACGATCAGATGACAACTGGATACACAAGATCAGATCAGAACGAAACAGAACAATATAGAGCAGTGCAGAAGAACAGAACAGATCTTTATTACTTTCATGCCGCCATTTTCGAAATTTTCGTAATATGAGATACGAATTAGAGTATGTACTATGTGTAAGGAGGTTTCGGGGATTATCGCCAAGATTATGTTTTTCCTAATTAAATTTCAAAATTTACAAAGTGTTTTCATTTTAAAAAATTTATTACAATTACATAGTGCTTGAAATTTTAAAATGTTTGGTCTTTATTACACTAAATATTCTGATTAATAAAATTTCTTTTGTGAAATATTTATATCTGAAATTTATTGAAATACCTCGAAAGGGATTTCCTCTGACTATTTAATTGCACCAACTGGAAATAGCCGGATTATACTTGCCCAAGTTACAATTAACCAGTTAATGGATAAACACAGCTGTTTGAATAAGGACATAGTTAGTTATAAATTTCGCAAGGGTTCACAAATAGCATTTCTAAATGAGTGTTTTATCAGAAATAATTCAAAAGATACGATACGAAGGATAGTTCGGTAAGGACTGGAAGCTGTTTCGCTTCGTATTTGTTTGTTGTTTAACACCGCACTCCGCAATATTCCAGCTATATGACAGCAGTCTGTGAATAATCGAGTCTGGACCAGACAATCCAGTGATTGACATCATGAGCATCGATCCACGCAATTGGGACACGGTGACATGTATCAACCAAGTCAGCGAACCTGACCACCCGATCCCGTTAATCGCCTTTTACGACAAGCATAGTCGCCTTTTACGACAAGCATAGTCGCCTTTACGGCACGCATAGACGGCTTTTACGGCAAGCATAGTCGCCTTTAACGGTAAGCATAGTCGCCTTTAACGACAAGTATAGTCGCCTTTTACGACAAGCATAGTCGCCTTTTACGGCAAGCATGACTTGCCTCTGGTTACAAGTATTCACAGATGAAAGTTGCGTTGCTGTGAATAAATATGGTAATGGAATGTGTCAAACAGAGTGTGTGTGTGTCTGAATGTGTTTATATTTGTTATCCTCTAAGATTATCCTTTATAGGCCAGTGAATATGATATGCAGAAGACCTATTCGCTCCGTGATTTTCACGTGTTACAGAGATAATATTATACATACTGTTTGATGTGCTGAGGTTACGCTTATGTATAAAAAAGAAAACCGTTAATTTGGACCGTACCTCTTTGTCAGTGGAATCGTCCGGATAAACACATGTCCGGATTACGGACTCATTGTAAGAAGGAATATGCAGAAGTTCCAAGCGGTCGGAAAGTGGTGGATTTGGATTGACGAGGCACCGGCTATCGGGATTTCACTATGCAGATTTCCCTTCAGCAAAAATCTGACATTTGTTTGTTTGTTTGTTTATTGTTTAACGCCGCACTCAGGAATAATCCAGCTGTTCGACGGCGGTAATAGGTGAGGTGAAATGGATTTGAACGACTCGCGACGTTCAAGATTACTGCCTTTATATAGCGACGTGCATGTGTGTTTGGCTGCTTGTACTAGACCGGACTAATGTCTGTTTTATTGTGCTCGCCCACTGAGATACCATGCCGCAGTTTAATACCCCACTCGGACACAGTATACTGACTCCGATCCGACCAGTCCTTGGTCTGTCCCCTTTACAAAGGGTATAAAGAATAATATAAGGATATAAACTACTAGTAAATGGGTTGGTATGGATACAGCCCAATATCAACCAGCAACATTTGACATCGTCACTAGGCACGTCAGCATCTTCATCCAGCGTGACCTCAGTGACCTGCGTTATATTTGGTTACCTAGTCTACCTGACACAGGTGTGCTAATCACCTGGTCGCTCAGGTGTAACTGTCATCTTTACAATAGAGTCTACCTGCCGTGTGGGGTGGTAGGATGCTGTGACCGGTGTGTCGTCAGACATGTTTGTTTGAGGTCAGAGTGGAGGTCAGAGTTGAGGTCAATGAGGAGGAGGGGTGAAGAGTAGGTTTCTTGTTAGGGGAACTAACTGTCGACCTTCTGATTTATTGAACCTATTGACAAAAGATGCACGATTCTCATTTTAAGGGATAATGATAACGTAACCAGGCAACAGAATATATTGGAAAATGTAAACGGTTGCTAGATGTTCAAGTTTTGACAAGATTCATTGCGTGATGTCAGTGTCATCTTTTTGTTTGTTTGTTTAAACGCTTCACTCAGCAATATTCCAGTTATATGGAAGAAAATAATCGACTCTGGATAGAAAATCAAGTGATTGACATCATGAGCATCGAACCACACAATTGGGATATGATGACATGCATCTACCAAGTCAGCGGACCTGACCACCCAGTCTCGGTAGTATCCTGTTAAGACAAGCATGGGTTGCTGAAGACCAGTTCAAACCCAGATCTTCACGGGTAGCTATCTTTTTTAACCTTTCGAGATAACAGTAAAGATGACTGACACACGTTGATGACACTGGGTGGTTAGATATGGAAGCCTCATCATTAATGAATCAATAAGCTCGTCACCCCACGACCCGGGTTTGAATCCCACGAAGCTACAATATCTTTATCTCCCCATCGTGGTTCTGCTTGCATTAATCGACATAACCAACGTAAACAATAAGCCAGTTGTACTGCCTATTGAATAAACAGAAAATAGGTATTATGAATGTTTTGGGATATTTTTAAGTGTTTGTTGTCTTCACTAAACAATATCCCACAAAATGTTCAAGATCACTCAATTTTTTCGTTATGTATATGATATAAAGTGAATATTACGATCACGGGGTATGTGTGCAATATACTCGGTCACCCTAACAGGTCTTCATGACAAAGCGCCAAGCTGTTATGCTTGTTTGCAAGGTATGTGAACAACACGAATGTGAAATAAAGACTTAGAGGTAGTTGTGTGGCTTACCTTACAAAGGTAGCATTGTATTGGGACTAGTGTCGTGTTGACTTCAAGTAAGTCTCCAGTATACACGACTGGTCTACGGTATTCTCAACCGAGCTGATATGGCGCTGTGCTTCATAGCTTGACATAACACAATACTACCTACTTGGGATCCATTCCGTCTTTTGTCACATGTTATTCTCTACAGAACTGTCTATATTGTCACGAATACGAATGTTTGCTGTGGGTTTGTTGAATGATCGGATTATGATTACTGTACATATGACCGGAATTGTTTGGGTTGATGTAACACTAATGGGGATGCCAACTTTCCCATCCCCTGAATCCAGATAACCGTCTGAGGTTTTTACTCTCTGAAGACGTTAAAAGATGGTACTTGTTGTTACCCTGTCTGGCGTTCGGCATTAATGGGCTAAAACAAGGACTGGTCGGCTCGGAGTCAGTATACTATGTCTGAGTGGGGTATTCATGTTAAACTGTGACATGGTATCTATCTCAGTGAGCTAGCACTATAAATCGGCATCAGTCCGGACTAGTACAAGCGCGCGCGCGCGCGCACACACACACACACACACACGCACGCACGCACGCACGCACGCACGCACGCACGCACGCACGCACGCACGCACACACACACACACACACACACACACACACACACGCACATGCACACGCACGTCGCTATATAAGTGCAATAAACTTGGACGCGACGTTAAACCCCTTTTCACCTCACCTCACCGTTTTGTTGCAACCAGCTTTGATCCCTCACTGATACAGATCTGTGGTCTACGTTCAGGCACTGAATAATGCAAGGTGTCACAGAATCTCAATGTGGCGTCACCAACGCCAGTTGATATACTGACCTTATGACTTATGATCAAAGTCCCACAGCTGTTGAGGACGGTCTCCGTGATCTAGTGGTAGAGCGTCCGCCCGGAGAGCGGAAGGTCCGGGGTTCGTTCCCCGCGTCATACCAAAAGACGTTAAAATATGGTACTTGTTGTTACCCTGCCTGACACTCATCATTAAGGGCTGAAACAAGGACTGGTCGGCTCGGTGTCAGTATACTGAGTGGGCCGGTGTTCATGCTAACTGCGGCATGGTATCTCAGTGGGCTAGCACTATGAAACCCACATTGTTCCAAGCAACCACTCACACACGTGCATGCACGTCGCTATATAAGTGCAATAATCTTTGACGCGACATTAAACCCAATTTCACCTCCCTCCCTTCACACAGCTGTTCAAAGGATGTTTTCATCTACATGGTTCGCCGAATAGCTTTTTTAACAAATTGTAAATAAATTTTCAAATGTACAACTGCGTTGATGTCTGTGCATTTTTCAACGGAAAAACTAACCAGAGTCATTCATGATTATCCTTCTGATGTACGGAAGCATGTGCTTGACATAGCGGAAACATCCTTCTTTATGTTCCTTGTCATGATATGTGCTTGTGTGAGTTAGGGAGCATGGTAAGATTTTATGATGATCGAAGACAGATTGGTGGATCTTTGCTTGCACCGAGTTGCGGACTTGCTGGTGTCCTTAACACGCTTGAAGATTCCGGGGTAGAATAGGTCTTCAGCAACCCATGCTTGCCGTAAAAGGGGACTATGCTTGCCGTAAAAGGGGACTATGCTTGTCGTAAAAGGTGACTATGCTTGTCGTAAAAGGCGACTAACGGGATCGTGTGGTCAGGCTTGCTGACTTGGTTGATGCATGTCATCGATCCCAATTGCGTGGATCAATGCTCATGCTATTAATCACTGGATTGTCTGGTCCAAACTCGATTATTTACAGACCGCCGTTATATATAGCTGGAATATTGCTGACTGTGGCGTTAAACAACCAACCAACCAACCTTAACACGCTTTACCAGGAAATGGAACCTCCTACAAATGTATGACCACCCAGGTTCAGCGTTGTGCACATAAAGTAAATTGTTCCAAGTGTCTTTGTCAGAGCGCTTGACTGTAATATTACTCGTACACACCACCCTACCCCCCAACCCCAACCCTACCGCGAAACCAATGAACACCCTTCTCCGTTAAAGTACGGTGCGTGTGGTCTGTAGAGTAGGGTTCGACTCCCGACATGGGTACAATATGTGAAGCCCATTTCTGGTGTCCCCCCGCCGTGATATTGCTGGAATATATATTAAATCAAACTCACTCACTCACTGTTGAGTGGGGCGGCATGGTGACTTTTCTCAACATATTTGTACAGGAGAGTTACATACAGACAGCACCCGTGAATATCCGGGGTAGAATAGGTCTTCAGAAACCAATGCTTTCCGTAAATGGTGGCAATGCTTGTCGTAAGCGGCGGCTAACGGTATCGGGGGGTCTGGCTCGCTGACTTGGTTGATGCATGTCATCGATCCCAATTGCGTGGATCGATGCTCATGATATTAATCACTGGATTGTATGGTCCAGACTCGATTATTTACAGACCGCCGTCATATAGCTGGAATATTGCTGAGTGCGGCGTTAAACAACAAACCATCCAACACAAGGAATGGTGAGCTCGGAGCAGTATATTGTGTCTGAGGGGGGTATTTAACTGTGGTATGGTATCTCAGTTGGCTAGCACTATAAAACCGGCCAATGCTTTCCGTAAATGGTGACTATGCTTGTCGTAAGAGGCGGCTAACGGGATCGGGTGGTCTTGCTCGCTGACTTATCTTTTTCACTTTGAAGTCTAATCTGTATCAATATTGGCGATATGTGGCTGACCATAGACTGTGTTTACCGAGACGAGCAGTTTTTATATCATAGTCTCTTTGTCATGATTTTGTGTCATCGACAAACAAAACTAACCCATGATATGATAAGAGTATTTGTTTATGTTTATTACAGCGACAATATCATTATGGTCTTCGCGATAACCAAACAAACTTATCAAGAAGTTGCTTTTGAGTATAATACGCGATAGCACACGGAATCCTTTGTTCTTATATCGGTTTGAAATGGACGGTTTTACTCGTTAGGGCTTAACATCTAAGGTTGGTTGGTTTGTTGTTTAACGCCACACTCAGCAATATTCCAGCTATATGACGCCGGTCTGTAAATAACCGAGTCTGGACCGAACAAACCAGTGATTGACATCATGAGCATCGATCCACGCAATTGGGATACGGTGACATGCATCAACCAAGTCAGCGAGCCTGACCACCCGATCCCGTTAGTTACCTCCTACAACAAGCATAGTGGCCTTTTACGGCAAGAATGGGTTGCTGAAGACCTATTCTACGCCGGATCTTCACGGGTCCGAGATATTATTAATACACATGTGCTTGGGGCCCGTCTCATTAGTAAACGTACACAATCTGCATGATTCGTGTGTCGCAAGGTCCCATGCTCTTTGGATTAAAACTGCAGGAAAATCACAAAAAGTGCTGACATGTCGTTTCCTCGCAGTACCAACACCTATGCACCGACACGTTGCATCTGAGGAATTCCTTCCCCAGGCTATTCCTCTTTCCCCAGGCCGACCCCTCAACTTGGATCGATATATCGATCTTAGATCTCCGTTTCGCGAGGGAGAGATGTTCGATCTCAGTCAGCGACTTGTGATGCTGTGTCAGCTGCAGGCGGATTTAAACACCATCTGTCCTCGGCTTGTTGGTGACCTTCACCTCTCCTGTTTATGACAGTATAGAGACCTTGCACCGAGTCTATTTAACATAATAAATAGGGAATATGTCACATATTAGGTATTACAAATTTGTGTCAATACATGTCGTTATTTTTTTAATCGATTGTCTCGAAGTATTAATATTCTCGTAGTTTACCAACGAGCAAGCTTAACCTGTCTCGCGTATATTACATCATATGTATAACGTTTTTGGTTTTATGTTGTGTCGAGAGGGGAAGGTCCAGGGTTCGATCCCCGGCTGCGTCATACAAAAAGACATTAAAAGAGGGCATGAAGAGGCTAAAACAAGGACGGGTCGTACGGAGTCTGTATACTGTGTCTGAGAGGCGTGTTCATGTTAAACTGGTATCTAAGTAGGCTATCACTATTAAATCGGGACCAGTACAAACAGCCACACACACACACACACACACACACACACACACACACACACACACACACACACACACACACACACACACACACACACACACACACAAACACGTGCATGCACGTCGCTATACAAGTCCAATAATCTTGGACGCGACGTTGAACCCCATTTCACCTCACCTTTAAGTTGTGTCATACTCTGAGCAGGTTTATACATTTTGTTTCTTGGATTTCTTCTCCTCTCTAACCAGGGGCGGTCGGGTAGCCTAGTGGTTAAAGCGTTCGCTCGTCACGCCGAAGACCCGGGTTCGATTCCCAACATGAGTACAATGTGTGAAGCCCATTACTGGTGTCCCCCGTCGTGATATTGCTTGAATATTGCTAAAAGCGGCGTAAAATCAAACTCACTCACTCCTCTCAAACTTATTTTCAAAGAAGTTTCACGTTTATTGGAACCCGAGCTCATAGGGAGAGAAGTGTCCCACTCGGTCAAAGCATGTTGCCAAGAAGTGTATCTCAGCAAATGATTCTAGTAATTAAAATTGATTTTGGAGGTGACGTGAAGGATATGGAAGTCATGTGAAATTTACAGCTCAACAAATTAACTTCATGGCAGATCTCACAGGCTTATTGTGAGCGGGGTTGCAGCGTAAATATTGAGCAAGTCACAGAGACGTTTGCCAGTGATTGTGTTTCGACCCTTGGAGATGCATTACACATCCACGTGGTAGATGAAGTCAGTGAGCTTCGATTCCACCAGTTTCAATTAAGCCATAAGTAACTGATCGTGATTGTAGAGGAAACTCTGAATGAAGTCTTTGTTTACTTTGCTGTCGAATCACGGGAGCATGTAAACAAACACTTATTCCGATTGCACGTATGTGTTGGTTTAGAGAATGACAAGAGTACAGCTAGACAGCACTGTATCGGTTCTAACTTTTTAAACAAAAATATCAGAGAGGAGAGTATTGGAGAGGGTGTTTGTCGTGGTTGAAGAGGGGGTTCCCTGTATTATAGCCATCCGGTTTCCAACCCCACAGCCCCTGTGAAGATTCCGGGATAGAATAGGTCTTCAGCGACCCATGCTTGTCGTAAAAGGCGACTATGCTTGTAAAAGGCGACTAACGGGATCGGGTGGTTAGGCTCGCTGACTTGGTTGATACATGTCATCGATCCCAATTGCGTGGATCGATGCTCATGATATTAATCACTGGATTGTCTGGTTCAGACTCGATTATTTACAGACCTCTGTCATATAGCTGGAATATTGCTGAGTGCGGCGTAAAACAACAAACCAACCAACCAAACCAACCCCACAGACCCTACAGATGAATAAACTTGATTCTTGGTGTTTGCTGCATTAGTGTTTGCTGTTATTGTATTGCACAGTAAGAGCTTAGCATTAAGTGTGTTTGTTGTTTAACGCCGCACTCAGCAATAATCCAGCTACATATATGGACGTGTTGTCAATTATCGGCTTTCCCTGACACAATTTCGTTTCCATGACAACTTTGCAATTAATACGACATCTGTTGCAGGTGACCTTTGTATGAAATACATCCCCAGACAACATATGTAATTTAAATGAAAGCATAGTCGATTGAAGATATAATACATCTACCTACTCAAACAACGCGCACCTGTTTCAAAGCGATCTGGGCACGCCAGAAACCTTTTATAGTGGGTTCGAATCCCGTTTCGCCATAATTATGTTTCTCGGTTTGTCAGCACCATACCCGTGCTCGTGGGTTACACCAAAGTGGCAAACGTCTGAGACCTGCATCACTTCGGGCTTTCCTCCCACTTTTTTTTACTAAAAGCCTGGGCAAGTCTAGATCAAACTAAACCAAGTCTAGTTTCCTTGATTTCTCATGCAGAGGACTCTTGAGAGGAGGAAAGGCTCTTTTGAAAATATTTAATTACAATTATTTTTAAGAGAATGTTTTCATGGACGTAAGCGTCAGTCTATGATATAGCGGGAATACTGTTCAAAAGCGGCGTAACGCCCAACTCACTCACTCACACCAGGCGATCTGCATTAAGGTCTAGTAACACTCTACCAAAATGGGGATTGTGTGGCTAACATGGCGTCTGAGTATGTACGATCGGTATGGTCGATGTTCACGCCATCACCAACTGACTTGCCTGCTTGAGACTCGAGACAGTCTCATTGATTTAATATTGGTGATTATGCATTGTTACTCAGCTCGTTTTAACACTGGGTGGCATGGGTGCAGAGTTGCTCCCCTTAGTGTGCCAGGAACCGACGAGGGGTTGAGTCTGTAAATTTAATGTAAACATTGTTCTGTCAGCATCAACGTACCTAATGATTACGACCAGCGACACTTTGGGCTTTCTCCCACATCAAGCTGACACGTAATGATATATACTACTCAAAAGAAGTTAAAGAACACCCGATTCTTTCATATCACTGTAGTTAATCTGTGACATGCCAAGAATCAGGTGCTCTTTTATTCTTGTGAGTAGTATATTTCATTGCGTGTCAGGTGAAATACAGTTCAAAGTGGCGCATAAACCCAACACATTCAACATCAAGGTCTGACGTGTTTGTTCAGAATGGACAGTATATATTTATTGATCTCTCTTCAGTGAAGTATTTTGTCTAATAATAATGAAAACCTGTGTGACGGTATCAGCTATCTAGTTAACCTCTATTCATCAGCACAACTCAATAAGTAACACATACCTACACCATCGAGTCCCGAAAGGAATTCATATAAATATCAACGTACCTCGATAAGTAACATATACCTGCATCATCACGACCCATGAGTGAGTGAGGATGATTTTACGCCGCTTTTACCAATATTCCAGCTATATCACGACAGGGCGCACCAGAAATCGGCTTCACACATTGTACCTATAACGGGAATTGAACCCGGGTTTTCGGCGTGAGGAGCAAACGCTTTCACCACTAGGCCATCACTCCGCTCCGGGGGCTCGGGGGGCCCAGTCGTCTAAGGTGACGCGATTCGCTGTGCAGAGTTGCGTCCCTTGGGCACGCCAGAAACCTATGATTGTGGGTTCGAATCCCGGTTCGCCCCGATTATGTTTCTAGGTTTGTCAGCACCATACCCGTGCTCGTGGGTTTCACCGAAGTGGTAAACGTCTGGGACCTGCATCACTTCGGGATTTCCTCCCAAATTAAGCTGACACGCCGTGATATATCTGGAATACAGTAAACTACGGTTATAACGAACACGCTTATAACGAACTGACGGATATAACGAACTTGGTCATGGTCATTTGCTGTATATATGTTGTAGATATGCTTATAACGAACTAAAATTAGTGGTCCCTTTGACTTCGTTATAACCGTAGTTTAACTGTACTGTTAAACCCATCTCACTCACTCACTCCGCTTCACAACCCGTGAAGTAATACCAATAAACATCATCGCAACTCAATAAAACATAAGTAGCCGCTCCGTGGGTAATAAAACAACCAACGTGGGATATCAAATTATTAATTTATGGCCCTCGTAGGATTTGGTTTATAAGCGTATTAACGCGAGTTTATGTATTGTGCTATTATCGTGGTCAGCTGGGTCGTGCTCGACACGCTACGTTCACAGTGTCAGCTTCGGAAATGTAATCATACATACAATTCGAACCATATTTTATTTCTCGTCACAGATGTGTTCAAAATGCCTGTTATTTTTTTTGTCAGTTTTTAGCTGTATTTATTTTGCGAACACCTGGTGTCATGACTAATTTTCAGTGATCTATTTAAATAATTTTCGCTGCCTTTTACCCCCAATGGAATCTGTTTTACTGGCCAAGCGAGGCTAGTTATTCTCTGACGTTAACTTTTTCTATTTTATTGTCTGAGAGTTATAGGGGAGGTCGGGTAGCCTGGTGGTCAAAGCGTTCGCTCGTCACGCCGAAGACCCGGGTTCGATTCCCCACATGTGGACAAGGTCCGAAGCCCATTTCTGGTGTTCCCCGCCGTGATATTGCTTGAATATTGCTAAAAGCGGCGTAAAACAGTACTCACTCGCCCTTATCAAAATATGACCTTCATTTACCAAATATGGTGGTCCTTGGTGAACAAGGATATATTGTAAATGTACTGTGATATAAACATGTACAAATATAACATATCTATTTAAACATAATAAGGGTAAGGCTATCAAATGGGTATTTTCACGTTGCCCAAAAAATTCGTTTACATGTACCGAGACGGTATCACAATAATCATAAATGCATGTCTCCGAGTCCCGTAACAACACTTAAAGATGCGTCGTATTGTACTCGGGGTAAATGCACTTAAGGACACCTCCGCTGACAAACATGTGAATAAAATCTCCACTGTCACCGCCAATGCAATCTGCTGTCATTTCCTTTTATTAATTCGCTGGCATAATGTGTGAAACCCATTTCTAGTGTCCCCGCCGTGATATTGGAGGAATATTGTTTAAAGTGGCGTAAAACGATTCTCACTCGCAAAGGGATTTATTGCACTTTCTCATAACGAAAGAAAGACCGCTCAAGTCTAGGTATTTACACAGGAAGCAATAAACTTCTTGGCTGTATATTTACTGGCCACTGGAGGATATGGGCAGGTAGTTCCCACTGTAGTTGGCCTGATATATTGATGTACATACTTAAACTTCATGTACATGTCAACACGAATACGTCGGAATAATTTCCCTTTACCCAAACAGGTGGAGTTCTCCCCCAACATCAAGCGAGCTGACACGTCGTTAAAAGCGGCGTTATACCAAACTCACTCACTCACTCACAAAGGTAGATGTGAGGTATTTAGGGGTCCTTCTTTCTACTTTCTTTACATAGACACAGACAGACACGCACGCACGCACGCATACACATACAACCACGCATGCACACACGCACACACACTCGCACACACTCACATGAATGCGTCGATATATAAATTAGACACGTCCTTGTCTTAGGGGTAACGACTTTCCTTTCACACAGACACACACAGACACACACAGACATGCATACGCACGCATGCACGCATACACTGAGACACACGCACACACTGAGACACACACACAAACATGCACACGTTTTATAAATTAAACACGTCAGTGTCTTAAGGGTAACTCCTTTCTTTACACACATACACACACACACAAACACACTTAGACAGCGACAGACAGACACACACACAGAAACACACATACAGACACAGACACACACACACACACACACACGTACGTCGCTATATAAGTACACAATAAACATGAACGCGACATTAAAGTTAGCCTTATTTCATCCCAATCGCTTTCTGTAGTAAGAGAGTTTGGTTTAACGTCACATGGATCAGAATTCCAATATAACGACAGTTCCACTTTTTGTGGTGTGGAAAGATCTTTAAGGTCCAAGATGTTTACAAGTATGGTTGTTTGTTTGTTTGTTTGATTTTTAACGCCGCACTCAGCAATATTCCAGCTATGTGATGGCGGTCTGTAAATAATCGAGTCAGGACCAATTGTGATACGATGACATGAATCAACCAGGTAAGCGAGCCTGACCACCCGATCCCGTTTGTCTCCTTTTACAGCAAGCATAGTCGCCTTTTACGGCAGGCATGTGTTGCTGAAGACCAATTCTACCCCGGATCTTCACGGAGAGGAGTTGCGTTCCGTGGACACGCCAGAAACCCCGATTTTGTTTCTAGGTTTGTCAGCACCGTACCCGTGCTCGTGGGTTTAACCGAACTGGTAAACGTCTAAGACCTGCATCACTTGGGGCTTTCCTCCCACATTAAGCTGACACGCCGCGATATAACTGGAATGCTGTTAAAAGCGGCGTTAAACCCAACCCACCCACTCATGTCGGTGTTATGCGATTTCTGTTTCTGAATAATGTTACCTGTGCTAGCCGACCCGACTTGGCTGAACACAGATCTACCCTGTCTGGTGTAGTGGATAGGTAAACAGCATATCAATGACCGCTGCTGACAGGTAAACAGTGTACGGCCATTCCCTGCTTGCCGATACTGGACATATCTGACCACTGGCTGACCTTTAGCTCAAGCCTATGTGTATGTGTTGTTTACGTTGAATGATTGAATGTCAGGTGCTCGATAACTGTAATGTACCCGATCATTTGATACTCTTGGTTGCTTGGGGTGGGGTGGGCTGGGATCTGGTGGGGTGTTCGTGGGTTGGGGTAGTGGTCAGAATGCAGCTGTTCAAAACAACCTTAGCACTAAGACCGTCGTAAAGTCTATGTTAAGGTATAGGAGTTACGATCACCTTAACGCTAAGATCTCTTGGTACAACGGCACCCTGGACATTGTGGTAGTTCTGAAATATAATGTGTTTTGAGTAATAAAAATGTGTCTCGAAGCGCTGTCTTGTCCCTGTTGGGATTCCGGGTTAGGATTGGCCCCTTTTTAAAGCCGGTTAGACAGGGGAAGGTCCTTTAGACCATGTCGTGTCTGTATGGGAGATCCCGGTATGGCCTAGTGGTTTAAGTGTTCGCTCGTCTCGCCGAAGACCCGGGTTCGATTCCCGACATGGGTATAATGTTTGAAGCCCATTTGTGGCATCCCCCGCCGTGATATTGTTTGAATATTTGGCGTAAAACCAAACTAATTCACCATTGATTTCGATAAAATCACCAACCCCCCGACTCACTGTGCAGAGTTGCGTCCCTTTGGCACGCCAGAAACCTATGATTGGGAATTCGAATCCCGGTTCGCTCCAATTATGTTTCAAGGTTTGTCAGCACCATACCCGTGCTCGTGGGTTTCACCGAAGTGGTAAACGTCTGAGACCTGCATCACTTCGGGCTTTCCTCCCACATTAAGCTGACACGCCGTGATATAACTGGAATACTGTTCAGTGCGGCGTAAACACAACTCACTCACTCAAACGTGAACTGAAGTGGGAGTGTTAGAAATCAAGAAAGAAACGTAATTTCGCCATCTTGATAACAGTTTGGTTTATGACGGACGCCATTGTTGGTGTGCTTCGACAGTGGCGGCCTCACATGATTGTGTAGTCGACAACACGGGCACGCGGTGCCTGGCAATGCATCAGATCTTGATGCAGCCTGCAAAAGCATGTCTGCATCACTATTTCAAAAACACAAACCGCCTCGTGCGAACAAACATGTTCATAACCATTCTTGTTTTATGTCAAACTGTGATATCCCTCGTGTTTCCTAGCAACGGAGTTTGTATATGACGCTTTTAGAATAAGAAATGTCATGTCTGACGTGAGCTATATATCATTATGAGTAAAACTTGAATGAATGTCAAGCTGAACCAGAAATCATCTTATTTCAATAATTGATTTAAATGATCAAATAAAGGTTTATTTATGTGTTGATTTATAGCAGGAATCGTGGCCATGAATATCTTACAAGGGTGAATACAAACAGATAGTTCACTAGAATCAACACTTGAACACGTTTGTCCATTAACACTGAATATACATTTTCTCAAAGAAAATCTTTTCCATTCATGCCCGTCTTGCGCTTGCGCTTGTCAAGTCCAAAGCAAAAGGTATTTACCAGCGCTTGTAATAGTGTATCAAAGAAACCGTGAGAATGCCTTGATCTTCCCTCAGTACAGGCCAAGCACGATCCAGTGAACATATTCCCCTTCATTCAAAGAGCCAGAAAATAGCAGTGTGAATTCAGAAGCGTGGGTTAGTGTGTCGGGCAACACCAGGAGTTCATGCCCTTGGCTGCGTGGGACGAAGAGTAACCTGTTTGCAAGACAAACCCTTGTCCAATATTTGGGGCTACGGATGACTGACATTAACGCTGCAAAACTAGAGCCAGTGTATCAGTAAACACACTGACGTGATTGGGATCGGTTACTCCAGTGTGCTCCTTCTTGAAAACACTGGTCTCGGCATGGTGATCAATTGTAACTGTGACATTCATATTGTGTCCATTTGGCTTTGCTGTAATAAGGGCGATAGTCGTCACACCAAAGACCTGGGTTCGAATCTCCACATGGCAACGCGTGAAGCACATTCTTGGTGTCACCCAGTTATCTGATCATATTGATTAAAGTGCCGATAAACAATACTCAGTTGTCCTCAGCAATATTCCAGCTATATTACGGCGGTCGGTAGAAAATCGAGTCTGGACCAGACAATCTCAGTGATTGACATGATGAGCATCGATTTTTGCAATAGAGACACGATGACATGCATCAATCAAGTCAGCGAGTCCTCAGTCACCTCTATGATACAACTAACTACTCCAACAACGCTCGCCTGTTTCTAAGCGATCTTGGCTAAGCAGAAACCTATGATTGTGGGTTCGAATCCCGATTCACCCCGATTAAACTTTATAGGTTTGTCAGCACAATTACTGTAACACAGATACACGCATATATCAGATGACCACACTGTGTTTTGGGCGTACACTGGTATACGTGAAGATCCGGGGTAGAATAGGTCTTCAACAACCAATGCTCGCCATAAAAGGGGACTTAGACTAACATTTAGTCTCTGAAATCTTATATTACACAATATCCTTCTTGACTCTAATTTTTTTTTTTTCGCTATGCTGATTTCAGCTTGAGCTGGCTAGACTTGCTTTTGTATGCGTTTCTAGATTAATTTTTTTTTCATAAAATGAATATATTCCACGGTCATGGTGCAGGACCAAAGGTGACTATGCTTGTCGTAAGAGGTGACTAACAGGATCGGGTGGTCAGGCTCGCTGACTTGGTTGATGCATGTCATCGTATCCTAATCACTGCATTGTATGGCCAGGATTCGATTATTTTTCAGTCCTCCGTCATATTGCTGAGTTCGACGTTAAATAAACAAACAAACACAATGTTTCTGTCGCACACAGACATACGTTAGATATCACGATGTCGCCACACTGTCTCTGTTATATTAGCAGTGTGTTGCAGTGCCACCTCCCGCTGAAAGAATTCAACGACAATGGCCCGAGTTGTTGCTTAAATTTGATTATAGATTATATCCCGCCTCACAAGTCAATCCCCTCACAATAGAGGCTTGTGTTGTTGTCCGTTGGAAGATTCAGGTTAGCACTTCTTCATGACCTGCGCACTTGTTGGCTGGAATTCCTTCATACGTATTTAATCGGGGGATAAAAGTTTTTATGTTGGGGGAAAACCACATAGATCATGAGGCTTGAGACGTGTTTTAGATATAGATGGGTTCTGCTAGACTTGTCCTATTATCCAATAATGAATACTTATCGTTGACAATTTATGACCAAGGGTAGGTTGGTGTTCGGTCGCTCTGATGAGGTTGATAATAGCCACATATTATACGCCCAGAGCGGCTGATTTATTCGCAAGTTAATGTACATACTGATTAGACATACAATATATCAGTTATAGCTCATCATACATAAATTCCAGACCCGTGAAGATCCGGGGTAGAATAGGTCTTCAGCAACCCATGCTTGCCGTAAAAGGTGACTATGCTTGTCGTAAAAGGCGACTAACGGGATCGGGTGGTCAGGCTCGCTGGTTGATGCATGTCATCGATCCCAATTGCGTTGATCGATGCTCGTTATATTAATCACTGGACTGTCTGGTCCAGACTCGATTATTTACAGACTGCCGTCATATAGCTGGAATATTGCCGAGTGCGGCGCGGGTGGCACGGGTGGCCCAGTCGTATGAGGCGATGCAATGCATCCCTTGGACCCACCAGAAACATGATCCTGGGTTCAAATCCCGCTTCACCCTGATTCTGTTTCTAGGTTTGTCAGCACCATACTCGTGGGTTTCACCAAAGTGGTAAACGTCTTAGACCTGCATCACTTCAGGCTTACCTCCTACTTTAAGCTGGAATGCTGTTAAACGTGTCACTGAACCCAACTCACTCACTCACCCATTTATATATTCCAAAATTGAATGAATGATTCGCTAATAGCACCTTCCTATGTTCCCACTCATCACTCTTTAGTTTCCTGACTCTGTGTTAGTGAGTGAGTAAGGTTTGACGCCGCTTGAAGAATTATTTGGGTTTGTGACGCAGGTCGCAGACGGTCTGACTTTGAAGAAAACCAGGATCACGGGTGCTGACAGACCAAGGTTCATAATCGGTGCATAACTGGTATTAGTCCCCACGACTATCAGATCCTGGATCGGATAAGGGAAAGAACTCTGCACATCGTGGTTCGGGTTCTAAAACAAATTGGCCAACATCGCCCTGTGTAGCGAGTGGATATTTTTGAACTCGTGTGTGGACTGTTCCCCTTTTGACAAAATATTAATGTCCCTTAGACATTTACGATTTGAGGTCGAATTAAACTCGCGTCGTAGACGTGACAAGCAACCACATTAACCTCTGTGCCATCCTGCCACTCTGTTTGAATGAATTGTCGCTGGACACAACACTACAAGTTTTGAAGCACTACGCAGACCAACGCCCTCAGTACGTGTTTGTGGTTTGGTAATCTTTCCCCAAACATTTCTGAAGCATGTCTTATCCCCAAGCGTTCCCGGAAGCCACACCCAAGTCAGTTTACTCTCAAACTCTCTCCTGGACCTCTGACCACGTATACAGTCCAGCGTGTCGCCATAAAACACTGTTACAACAACAGCGCTATACCTTAACACCTCCCTTAATCTTTTCATCCCGGGCCCCACTCTCACTATCTCCTCAACCACAGCCTGGTGACATTTGGATTAACTTTCTTAAGGGGTGTATCCACCTCCGCGGCCATGTTGGCATAGATTAGTCCGCTGAACAGCAAGATAATTCCCCAAATTACTGACCGCTCCGTTAAACAAGGACATAATCCCTGCGGATTAGATCGGATATTCATCTGATTCATACTTTGGGAAAGGTTGATAAGTATATACTTATGTGAGTGTGGTTGTGTATTTTTAAACCGGTCGACGTTGAGACATGTCTGTTCGGATGTTTCTCTCGTTTGTAAGAGGCTGAGCGTAACTGACGGCTACAATTGAAAGCAAACATGTTAAAGCCATAAAACAACATGGCTTGTTGACCGTAAACAAAGAACAAGAAATAGGGCTCCCCTCTCCTATAAACAACATTGTAGCAGGGATGACGGAAAATGGAACTCAATATGTTGTCAGTTGTGATCACGGTGTTAGGGCAATGCAGGTAATTGGTGTAACGTGAGGTAGGGCAAATGATAAGCACCCAGGTAATCGTGCGAGGGAATCTCTTAACGACATTTCACCACGTCGACCGGATGCGTGGTTTAGTTATATGCTATAGTGATAACTCGGTCTAGGCCGACTCAACGGCGGAATAATAGAGTTCAAGCGGTAGATGAGAGGTGTAATGACGCTGAAAACGCCATCATTTATGATCTTGATAATTAAATTATATAATTAATTAGGTAATCCAGTAATAGTTTATCATGACCTTGGTGTTCCTATCATTCTCATCAATATCATCACTATAATCATCAGGCACCACTGATGTGGGTCCGACACCCAGCTCCGGCGTTTCTATATTGTTGAGTGACTGTTGTTGAGTGACCGCTTTTAACAGTATTCCAGTTATATCCCGGCGTGTCAGCTTAATGTGGGAGGAAAGCCCGAAGTGATGCAGGTCTCAGACGTTTACCACTTCGGTGAAACCCACGAGCACGGGTATGGTGCTGACAAACCTAGAAACATAATCAGGGCGAACCGGGATTCGAACCCACAATCATAGGTTTCTGGCGTGCCCAGGGGACGCAACTCTGCACAGCGGATCGCGGCGCCTTAGACGATTGGGCCACACATGCCCCCTCTATATTGTTGACCTTTACTCAAATAAATATATGCCACAGGTGTTCTCTATTTGCTCTGTGCATCAGCTAGATCGGGACATTAAATACAAACTCATTATCCTATCAAGACCAATATTGCCTTCGTCTGGTTATCCGTTAACCCTGGTGCGGATTAACGAGTCTCAACTTCATCATAAAAATCAGGTCCAGTTGAAGTGTCCGGTTATCATAAACTAAGTCATCCTGACCTTGGTGTCAAACTGGCGTCCGTTTTATCACTGCTTATACATTATGCATAACAGATCGAAGAGGCATTGTGTTGCAGGCGGGCGTGAAGAGGTTATCAAACGTCCAGTCTTGGAGATAGGAGAGGGTGTTGATAACAGCGAGGTAGCTCTACACTAGTCGCGGGTAACATCGAGGACATGGCACTCAATGACATAGACACCGAGGACAGACCACAGATATTGAGTAGACGTACTCGTTAAGAGTGTGATATACCATGGTTCAACACAAGACAAGGCGACCCAAATATGCTTACTCTATCAACTGACTCGTGAAGATCCGGGGTAGAATAGGTCTTCAGCAACCCATGCTTGCCGTAAAAGGTGACTTTGCTTGTTGTAAGAGGCTACTAACAGGATCGGCCGGTGGTCAGGCTCGCTGACTTGGTTGATAAATGGCATCATATCTCAGTTGCGTGGATCGATGCTCATGGATTGTCTAGTCGACTCGTGAAGATCCGGGGTAGAATAGGCCTTCAGCAACCCATGCTTGTCGTAAAAGGCGACTATGCTTGCTGTAAAAGGAGACAAACGGGATCGGGTGGTCAGGCTCGCTTATTTGGTTGATGCATGTCATCGTATCACAATTGGTCCTGACTCGATTATTTACAGACCGCCATTATATAGCTGGAATATTGCTGTGTGCGGCGTTATACAACATCAACTGGTTTGGTAAATGTGACTTCGGGGGCACGGTCGGTCAGATCGTCAAAGCAGTTTTCATTCATTAGGCGTTCCAGATATTGTTGTCGTATGTTCGAATCCATGAGTTACCCTGATTATGAACCTTGGTTTGTAAGCAGCAACTGTTCTCGGTTAACGACTGAGACCTGCATCACTTGGATATTTCCCCCCACATACAGCTTAAACACCGTGATAAATCTGAAGTGCTGTCCAAATCGACGCCACAGTCATCTCACTCATTATTAACTCTCTGAATATCATTGCTGGCCAATGTAATATGGACTGGGTTGTTTACTTGGCGAAAATCTTGCTCGCTTGCGATTGCGAACACACGGGACTAGCGCCCTTGGTATCGTGGTATTAACTTAACGATTATTGTAACGTTCCAAAATTAAAGGGGCGGTGGGGTAGCCTTGTGGTTAAAGCGTTCGCTCTTTACGCTTAAGACCTGGGTTCGATTCCCTATGTGGTAACTATGTGTGAAGCCCATTTCTAGTGTCCCCCGCCGTCATATTGCTAGAATATTGCTAAAAGCGGCGTAAAACCATACTTACTCACATACAACAACATGTTATACCGCCTCCGTTGTCTTGTGGTAGAGCGTCATTTATCTGCGTCCGAAAAGGGTATTCGTGTTAAACTGCGGCATGGATGTTCAGTGGACTAGCTCTATTCACCTGGCAATACCTCCCCCCCCCCCCCCCCCCCCCCCCCGCCTGCGCACGCACGCACGCACATGTGCCGTAACCTTGAGCTGAACGTTAAACCCCATCTCAAAAATAATGTCCTTTAGGGTTTAACACCAAAAATAGGCTGGAATTCGATACATAAACAACAACCTACTGTCCCGACAGGAAGCATTACGGAGTTCCATGTGAATTAACATTAAATTGCCTTGTTGACAGTCCCTCGCCTCCCACCTACGAATATTCTGTGTTTTGAGTAGGTAATCACATTGTGTGCGCTTCACACCAGTCATACCCAGTCAATCAAGTCTGCACCCTTATAACAAGACAGTATGTCGTTCTTCCAGCCTATTTCACGCTCAACGCTCCTCACAGGATTTGCTTTGTTGGAGGCATCGCATGTATGAAAAGATAACCCCCGCGGGAGTGGAATACAGTGTCGGGAGTTCAGGTTTCATCGCGATTCCCAACAGCCAAGCAGTATACGAGCGAATGAATTAGAGGGAATGACAGCAGATTGCATTGGCGGTGACATGGAGATTTTATTCACATGTTTGTCAGCGGAGGTGTGCTTAAGTGCACTTACCCCGTGTACAATACAACGCATCTTTAAGTGTTGTTACGGGACTCGGAGACATGCATTTATGATTATTGTGATACCGTCTCGGTACATGTAAACGAATTTTTTGGGCAACGTGAAAATACCCGTTTGATAGCCTTACCCTTGTTATGTTTAAATAGATATGATATATTTGTACATGTTTATGTCACAGTACATTTACAATATATCCTTGTTCGACAAGGACCCACCATATTTGGTAAATGAAGGTCATATTTTGATAAGTGCGAGTGAGTACTGTTTTAAGCCGCTTTTAGCAATATTCCAGCAAATATCACGGCGGGGGACACCAGAATGGGCTTCGGACATTGTCCCACATGTTGGGGGGGGGGGGGGGGGGGGGGGGGGGGGGGCGGTCGGGTACCCTAGTGGTTAAAGCGTTCGCTCGTTACGCCGAAGACCCGGGTTCGATTCCCGACATGGGTACAATGTGTGAAGCCCATTTCTGGTGACCCCCGCCGTGATATTGCTGGAATATTGCTAAAAGCGGCGTAAAACCATACTCACTAACTCACTCACTCCACATGTGGGGAATCGAGCCCGGCTCTTCGAATTCGGCGTGACGAGCCAACACTTTATTGACAAAGCTACCCCGCCGCCACTGTTTTGATAAGGATGATGCCACGCGTATTAAATGTAGCTTAGACAGTTCATGAAAATTATCTATGATTATTGAAGCGGATGAATGCATTACAAACATTAAACCACTCCTCAACAAGACCACACTTTCATATTAGGTGACCCGTGTAGCTGTGATTGATAAGGATACTGGAGTTACTTCCCTTGAATTTGGCGTTTTCCGTCTGAAGGAGCTGAGGGTTACGATCGGACTGGTCTGGTTCAAGTCGAGTCCACTGTTATCTTATCAGGGGAAAGTCCACTTTGAGTTAAATATAGATGTATGTCCATTGCGTATCTGGACTAATATAAGAATGACACAATCATGTATTGTGAAACGCTCTTTCAACATGTTCAATAATAGTATATGTGAAGAGTTGAAAGTTCATATCGCCTTTCGCCACATGTAATTTGATAGGTCGCGTTTCGTTGAATATTATTCAGACGTCTTGTATTTTGTCCTTTATGACATTTTCAGGGGCCAATTTGGTAAAAAAAATTATATTTTGTAAATACCCAATTGAGGATATGATAATTAACATGCCGTGCGTTATTTTAACACCAGTGTTTTTGTCTTAAGTTGCCTTATATTTCTTAACACGACCATGCAAGAAAGAGAAAAAAGCTTCATTACCAAATGGTTTACATTGCTGCATATTGTTCAATGCTGAAATAAATCTGAATTTAAGAAAGGACTTTCACAAGTTGTGTCAAGACAGCATACTTCCTTAATTACCCAGTCCGGGTGTATGTCGCAAAACCTGAAAGTCCCTCTAAATTTAAATGATTGCCAAGTTTCAATGGTGACAATTTCACCGAAGTGGTAAACGTCTAAGACCTGAATGACTTCGAGATTTCCTCCCGTGATATGACTGGAATATTGCTCAATGCGGATTTAAACCTAACTCATTGGTGACACAAAGGTACACTATCGGACGATGATATTTTAGATGTGAAGAATGATGTATGGCTGAGTATGACATTAACATTGGATTAAACTCTATCCTGTTATAACTACCCGCCAAATGCCATCTGCTGAACGGTTTAACTGAAAGCTTACAATGTATGTCAACGATTATAAATTGATCTGAATGGGGACGCTTCCTGTTATGATTTGTGCGACCAATACTCGACTGAAAGGAATATATATAGGTCAGAACTACAGTCTGGGTGAGGGTCAACAGTCTGGTGATTGCAAGCAGTTAAATATAGCAGCGCGTGCAGCGTGGTAGTTGACTAGCACGAACGGAAAGAAAAAAGTGCAGACTTTGAATTTAAAGCGCCCTTGGCCCAGTTCGAGATGCGTGCACTGCTAAATATAGATCTCGCAGTCACGTGACTGCCAACCCCGGATTGTAATCAGACGTCAAAACTCAATTATTTTCCAGAGCTGCCAGTGATATTCCTATTGCCGGGAAGGCTTGTTTTTGACTTTATAAAGTATTAGGAAACATCCAGCTGTTTCGTTAATTAAAAAACGCGATATTTCGTGGTTCTATGTCAAGTGGCGAGGCCATTGGTGGTTAAAGCGCTCGCTTATCATGTCAAAGCGCGGGTTCGATTCCTAACATGGGTACAACGCATTTTTGCTGTTTAACGCCGCGCTCAGCAATTCCAGCTATATGACGGATATCTGTAAATAATCGAGTCTGGACCAAACAATCCTCTGAATGATATCATGAGCATCGATCCACGCAATTGGGATACGATGTATGTACCAAGGCAGCGAGCCTGACCACCCTATCCCGTTAGTCGCCTCTTACGTGAATGAGTGAGTTGGGTTTAACGCCGCTTTTAACAGTATTCCAGTCATATCACGGCGTGCCATCTTAATGTTGGAGGAAAGCCCGAAGTGATGCAGGTCTCAGACGTTTACCACTTCGGTGAAACCCACGAGCACGGGTATGTTGCTGACAAACCTAGAAACATAATTGGGGCGAACCGAGTCACCTACGACAAGCATGGGTTGCGGAAGACCTATTCCAAGCCGGATCTCCACGGGTCTCATTCCATGCCTGTGACATGGACGTGATTTGGTTTTGAATAGACAAACACAAACATAGCGTAACATACACATGATAGACTGATTGTCTGTCTCGCTTATGTGACGGAGATGTGCGATGAATGGGATAAACTCATGTCACAATAGAAGGGAGATAACTATGTCTGTACTCAGGCTTTTGGTTGTAGGAGAAGCGTTTATATAATGTCTCGGATACATGGAGTCGGGCCAAATTCACGTTGAATATTTGCACGGATACGCACAAAGCTTGGGTTTGTAGTGTTTCGTTAATGTTAAGTCATATAAATAAAATCAGTTAATGATGGACAAAGTTAAGCCCCATAGTGTTGCCCCTTGCCTCAAAACTGCCTCTACTGTGAACGGCCCTAGCAGCACAACAAAACACCCGATCAATATAACTTCTGATGCCATGCTGAACAATATTATCCCAGTGTCCACTTAACCACGAGTGGTGTTCCGATTTATGTAAATTATCGAAGACCGATCAGAAGGCCCAAACGACCAAGCAATCGAAAGAAATTTTCCATAATCGAACTTCGGTTGAGTTTGCCTCCTCTCCAGTACTCGTCTGTACTAATCTCCCCGTGATGATCCATGGTGGAATCCCCGCTTGCCGTAACAGGCGACTATGCTTGCCGTAACAGGCGACTGTGCTTGCCGTAACAGGCGACTATGCTTGCCGTAACAGGCGACTGTGCTTGCCGTAACAGGCGACTGTGCTTGCCGTAACAGGCGACTATGCTTGCCGTAACAGGCGACTATGCTTGCCGTAACAGGCGAATATGCTTGCCGTTAAAGGGGACTATGTTGTCGTAAGAGGCGACTAACGGGATCAGGTGGTCAGGCTCGCTGACTTGGTCGATGCATGTCATTGTATATCATTTGAGTAGATCAATCACTGGATTGTCTGGTCCAGACTCGATTATTTATAGACCGCCGTAATATAGCTGGAAATACTGAGTGCGGCGTTAAACAACAAACAAACAAAGCATCAAACAAACAAATAAACAATCTGTTCTAATATTTTTATGAAGGTTTAAGACAGTTAGTTTTATTGTTGGGTGTGATCTAGTTTTGACTGAATATGACATTAATAAAGCAAAATCACGCTAATCGATAAATTTCGAGATTCGTCGGCTGAGAAGATCCAATCATGAATTATGTGAGGGAAAGATCACTGGCTAAAGAAATGAATTCGGAATGCTGCATGTAATTTCTTGACAAACATGTTAAACTGGTCATGTTTCGTCTCGCCTCGTCTCCGAGCGGGACATATGTCAAATAACTAATTACACTAATACTCAAATCGAAGCAATTCAAATTATCTCAATGTGTTCAAATCATCCAAACTGCCGTTACAAACTCATAATAGCTAATTATTTTTCACACTGGTTAAACTAATTACACCTTTTCTTTCATAACCATTAGTTAGTTACCATTAGGCTTTTGAAGCATAGTCGTCTGAGGTGCTAAATTGGTTGTGCGGAGTTGCGTCCCTTGGGTGTGCTAGTATCCTATGATCGTTGGTATAAATCGGCGACTCACCTTGCTCATGATTCATGGTTTGTCAGCACCATTCCTGTGCTGGTGGGATCTTCCAAATTGGTAACGGTCAAAGACCTGGATTACTTCAAACTTTCAACATTAAACCGTGAACCCATGATTCAGCTAATCCTGACATGTCTAAGGGCCGTCACTCTGCACAGCGGAGATCCGCCCATACGGCAACAGGGTCACCCGTTGCCCCAGGCAGAGAAGCCAGCGTTTGACTTCACAATAAACAACACCTAAAAAACCCGAAAAATCTTCTGTTGTAACATTTCACCTTACCCCATCTTCCCGAGGCAAGAGCGTTAACTGACTTTACAAGTCCATTTTCCACCCTTTCGGGAACTAGACTGGAATTCCTGGGCTCGATCGTAGCGCCACCAGTGGTTATTGCGAGTTATGTCCATTCTGCCTCTCCCATTGGGACCAATCAGATTCCACCTCTCGTATCACATGCATTTGCTTCAAACAAAATGATGGCGCCCAGTCAAGACGATCTGTTCGACCATTAAGATCTATTTTGTGATAAAAAGGTTCTTACTTCTCGAAGTACACCAAATGACGTGAGCACCTTGGTTAAAACATGAAAAGATTTGGAAAATATCTGTTGACAACGAGCTGGCGATGTACATGCTTTGCAAATCCTGCAATCGACCGAATATGCATGACAGTTTACGAACCGGATTGCGATTTCGGTGCGCCATTTTGATTGGACTATGCATAGACTCGTTAGTCCAGCCAAATTGTAACTCCATAATACCAGCCTAGTTCGGCAAGGGTGAAAACTGGACTTTTAATGTCAGTTAACTCTCTTGCTTCGGGAAGATGACCTTACCCGTGTTCTTTGTTTCATTTCGATCAACAACTGCATATTTTTTAAAAGACATCTATGTCCACACCATTCCCGTGCTCGTTTGTTTCACCAAGGCGGAAACGATCTTAGATCTGCTTCACTCTAGGCTTTCCTCCCACATGAAGCTGAATATGTATACTGTCCAAAGCAGAGTTAAACTGACCCACTCAGTGAAAGAAATCCGTGAGAAACAAGAAATAAAAAAGTGTCGTTCAATTATTATTTATATCGAGAAGAAATCACGATACAGCAGGTTATCGATCTGCACTGTCGTCCTACCTCCAGCATCCTGGCGGCATGTCATATTTGACATCCATCTGCTATGATTACTGATCAGATCGATTGATTCCCAAACTGTCATCGATCCCCACATCTTAGTTTTTACACCATCTCTCACTGTGGAATTAATAAGCTCACAGTGTCATCACGTTACTGCCACTTTGAAGACCAATCAGCGACTGTTATTTGAGAGGGTAACCGCCGTGAATAATATATGCCACATCTCGGTGCATATTGTATGACCAGATACGGACGGGGTACCCGGCACAGCGAGCTACCGTTGTTTCAGACAGGTTTAACGCCGTGATAGAGTTGGAATATTGCTAATAGCGCGTAAAAACACCTCACCCTCGGACAGGTTAGACAAGCGGTTATCGGGAATCCCTCCCCTCAAAAGCAGACCAACATCATATGCAGATGACGCTGATCTCCAACACCGATGCTAAACATCGCATGTTGTTTGTTTGAGTAAAATCGCCTGTATTTCTTCTGCATCGTTGAGAAATAGTGTTATTTTAAAACGATTCTGGAGAATACCATTTGAGGCTTGTGATGTCTCAAGGAATGCAAGTTTGCTCTGATATGGGCTTGTGGTTAATATTTTCTTTGGAATGGGTGTGATATGATTGCTTTGGATTGACCACGAGGCTCACATTCGGGTGGGGAATGTTGGCACAATACGGAGAGGTCATAGGTGTTGATATTTATTGTTTGGAGAGGACAGTTGGCGTCATACAAGACATACACTGGCGAGTGTAGCTTTCTTCACATTGTCCATATGCGGCGTCCGTGGTTTAAATATTGTGTGTTAAATATTCAGTAAAATGAAAATATTTGCTTGCAAAAATATTGACAATTCTATGAAAACAAAAATGCATGGAACCAAACCCGTTTTGAGCGAAGAAGATAAAAAAGTAAGTACCTCAATTACCTAGGATTTATTAGCAAAACTCTCTTAATTATTTTTTTATGTTATTTAATTATTTATTTTTGGGGGGTGGGGGTTTGGGGATGGTGCACGTGGTCTTGTATTTAGTTCGATGTGGTTTACATAGAGTTGTGCTTTATTAAGAATGCAGTGATATTGTGACGTCACGACCCGGGTTCGATTGCCTAAGTGGGGCCGATGTGTGATGCCGACACAGTGCCCATTCCTAAACTCACTCACTCACTCACTCACTCACTCACTGATTGACAAAGAAAAACTGATTAACACTATCGATATCACCGGTTCTTTTGAAAGTGCGTGCAAGAACATTTTGAAGCGTAATTACAATGGGATATTATAATTAAATATGGTTGTGCTCAATATGATTCATCGTTGTATTTAATATTTGATGAACATCGACAAAGCGTTTGACATTAATATTTCATGGCGATAATGTTTCGGCTGTACTTTTTCAGTTTCACTCGTCTTTGAGGAGATACATTATTTATCAGAGTGCAGGTTTATCTGTGTGGCGGTATCGGATGTCCCCATCTCAACGACCCGTGCAAAAAACTCACCATCATGGCGATGAATCATTCCTTGTGTGGCGTCGTACATTGCAAGTTCAAATCGATTTAACGCTTTTGGTCGCACTTCATTTTTTATGGTTTATTTTTTTTCTTATTTCACAAGAAAGATCGGTAGGTCATTAAAAAACGAAACAAATATTTGTACTTTTGTGCTTGGCTTTAAAATATTTATATTTAGAATGCTTGTGTTTGTAAACACATCTTTCATGCATTGACTTTTCTCGCCATGTTTCAAATGCTGCAAACCAAAAGTACAGAATACTTTGAAATATATTACTTCAAACATTCCTCGTCCGCTGAAGATAAAATAAAACTCACTTTGACGTTGGTATCTAAACTGCAAATAAAGCACTAGAATCCAGATCCGGGCTGAGAATTGCAAAAAATGCTTGCTGCAAGAGGCATGGCAGCTCTATGACGGCGGTCTGTAAATAATCGAGTCTGGACCAGACAATCCAGTGATTGACATCATTAGCATCGATCAACGCAATTGGGATACGATGACATACATCAACCAAGTCAGCGTTCGTCACGATATGGCTGAAATATTGCCGATGTGACGTTAAATTCCATTCACTCACTCGCTCACGAAGTCAGCGAGCCTGACTACCCGAGCCCGCCTCTTACGACAAGCCACGCCGCCTCTTTCAACAAGTATGGGCTGCTGAGGACCAATTCTAACCCGCATCTTCACGGGTGCTAGCTGTGCAAAGTAATATGACTCGAGAGTGTGGCACTCTCAGTGTGTTAACAGATTTAAATTACAGGAGTATTTGTCCTTTTATTATGTTAACCGTGTCTAAGATTAGTAGTTCGCCGCGAAAAGCTGCAAAATTGCTGATTCGGCATTAAGCTGTAACCATTCTCTCTCTCTGAGATTGGAAGCACGCGACTGGAGTTTGGTCAGCTTTCCGACGTTTCACACCTGGAAACAATGTCCACTGATTATTGTCCGGCGCACGTGCAGCACGCGATTCTACGGGCGTGTCAGTAAGATCACGTGCGGCTTTATCTAACTTACTCATTCAGCCAACTGACATAATACTTACCATGGGTCAGCGTTGTCCATCGCGAGATGTGTTGGTCAGAAAACTGTGAGCATGGTGATCGGATTAATTTAAATTCAACTGAAGGGGAATATGGAACGATTTTACCTTTAATCTATTCGTGTCGTGGTTGACATGTCACATGACATGAACTGTCAACACCTTGATGCAAGTTGCCAAAATGAACCGAGTCTGGAAGAGCTTAACTGATGTGGCTGATGTAACGTCGGAGTCTTTGATCTCTCAACAGGTGCGCGAGTTGGTGGGGCGATGTTCCTGTCCGATCCAGTTTCAGCTCATCAAGGTCGGAGAAGGAAAATACAAGATCGGAGACTCCCAAACACTCATTTTCGTCAGGGTAAGTTCATTTTACTTTTTAATGTTATTTACTGGAAGTCACGTGACCCTGTTGTCAACCGTGGTGTTGGTGGTGAGAGGACGTGTCTGTTTTGTTTATTTGTCTGTTTATTTATTGGTTGACACCGCAGTATTCCAGCTATGTGGCGGCGATCTGTTAATATTAGAATCTGGACCAGACAATCCAGTGACTGAAATGATGATCAGCCATCTACGCAATTCAACAACCAAGTCAGCGAGGCTCTTACGGACGTCTCTACAATTAGGTCAATAGAAACTATCAATAGTGCTCACTTTTTATGTTTATTAAGCTATTAATCAAGACGAGTCGTATGTGAGTGAATGTTATTTAACGCCACAGGCAGTTGCCTTCCAGCTGTCACAGCATCGATACCCTGTACATACAAGACAAGATATTGCACTCAGCAATATTCCAGTTAAACGGGGGCACGGGTGGCCCAGTCGTCTAAGGCGCCGCAATTCGCTGTGCAGAGTTGCGTCCCTTGGACACGCCAGAAACCTATGATTGTGGGTTCGAATCCCGGTTTGCCCCGATTATGTTTCTAGGTTTGTCAGAACCATACCCGTGCTCATGGGTTTCACCGAAGTGGTAAACGTCTAAGACCTGCATCACTTCGGGCTTTCCTCCCACATTAAGCTGACACGCCGTGATATGACTGGAATACTGTTAAAAGCGTCGTTAACCCCAACTCACTCACTCCAGTTGTACGACGGCGGTCTATAAATAATTGAGTCTGGACCAGACAATCTACTGATTCACATCATGTACAACGATCTACGCAATTGACATGCTTCAACCAAATAAGCGAGCCTGACCACCCGACTAAGTACGTCGTTAAACACAATCAAAACAAACAAACAAAAACCCTCGGACATTTATTTGCAGTACATGTATTTCAAATCAATCCCTTCACTCCAGCCCCGTGAGGATCCGGGGTAGAATAGGTCTTCAGCAACCCATGCTTGCCTTAAGAGGCGACAATGCTTGTCGTGAGAGGCGACTAACGGGATCGGGTGGTCAGGTTCGCTAACTTGGTTGATGCATGTCATCGTATCCCAATGATGTAGATCGATGATCATGATATCAATCAATGGATTGTCTGGTCCAGACTCGATTATTGACAGACCGCCGTCATATAGCTGGAACATTGCTGAGTGTGGCGTTAAACAACAAATAAAACAGGATCTGATGCCATTTGGATCAAAATGGCGTCTCCTTTGCATGTTTCTATTCACAACTGATTTATCTGGAACCGGAACGGTCATTGACACTTACAGACAATGCGTAGTCAACACTACCAAAGCTGACCACTGCAAATATTCTCATACCTCACTGAATTCCTGTGGACTCACCCATGGGTTTCCAGGCAGTGCAGATCGATATATTCACCATGTTCATTATACATGTACATATGTCCCTTTAATGGATTATCTTTGTTGGATTAGGATTAGTCAGGTGAAGATAACCTCGACCTACCAGCGCCACTTCTAGTCGTTCTGGTTTAGATAGACTTGGTGAAGGTCTCACTTATATCCTGGTAAATAGGTGTATGTCATACTGGGACCTGTCGGAATTATGTTGCTGACCTCAGAGACCTTTTAGAAACGGAGACTGAATCAAGTCTAGTCTATAGGCCAAAGGTGATCCCATCTACTTGGACTTTTCGCCTCATTGACTCTCGAAATGGCTTCTGTCAAAGCGTTAATAATTGTAATCGCGCGACGCAATAGTTTGTTGCGCCTCTAGACTAATCCACCAGTCATTGACCGCCTTCCTACTCTCGTCACAGTCCTAGTGCAGATTTTCTCACCGGCTTAAATCATAGGGTTATATTCACGACAATCAAATATATACTCATCTCTGCATTTACATTTTGTTCAAAGTTGAGTGTCTGAATTATGGTAATTAACTAAAGCTATTGTTATATAAGTTAATAACAGATCAGCGAAATGTATATTTTACTATCGTATTATATTTAATTTATCATATATTGTGACCCGTGAAGGTCCGGGTTAGGAATGGTCTTCTGCAACCCATGCTTGTCGCAAATGGCGACTATGATTGTCGATAGAGGTGACTTCGGGAATCTCTCAAGAAGGCGGTGTGGTAGCCTAGTGGTTAAGGTGTTCGCTCGTCACGCGGGTTCGATTCCCCTCATGACTACAATGCGTGAAGCCCATTCCTGGTGTCCCCCGCCGTGATATTGCTGGAATATTTCGAAAACTGGCGTTAAAAAACCACAACCGCTCATTGAATATGTCAAGAGAAATACAAAAAGTTCTATAAACATTCCACGGGTTCGTATGCATTGCTTGTGCTGGGTAACAAACGTCCGTCGAACAGAGCCTAACTTCTTGTAGTCCTATGAGCATCATCTCTTGTTTCAGCATAACTCAGTACATGTTCGGTATTTTATTTTCAATTTATTACAGTTAAAATCAATGGAATCTTCGACCCGTGAAGATTCCGGGGTAGAATAGGTCTTCAGCAACCCATACTTGCCGTAAAAGGCGACTATGCTTGTCGTAAAAGGCGACTAACGGGATCGGGTGGTCAGGCTCGCCCACTTGGTTTAGGTATGTCATCGATCCTAATTGCGTGGAGCGATGCCCATGATGTCGATCACTGGGTTGTCTGTTCCAGACTCGATTATTTTACAGACCGCCGTCATATAGCTGGAATATTGGCGAGAGCGGCGTTAAACAACAAACAAACAATCTAACTAACCCCCCCCCCCCCCCCCCCCCCCCCCCCCCCTCTCCCGGCCCCTCGAGGAACGGCTGGACATCTATGCAGCACGACTCTTCATCACCCTGACCTCCATGACCCGCTAATTACCTGTGTAGCTGTGCCAACCTCACCAGCCCGGCGTGTATTGGTATAGGGGCGTGTGCCTGTTGGGGGGTCAGGAGGTCGTGGTCGTGATGTTTGTACAACTAATTCCAAGTCATACCCTGTGTGTCATTATGCTCGTCTTGGGGCGGCTTAAAGTTTTCTTCTGTATTAGAAAATACATAATCTTTGGTTTAGCTTCATGGTCCCCTTAGATGAAACAGGTGGTTTCAAGCGACGTATTTCGCTGTAAAGAGTTGCTTCCCCCAACCATGCCAGTATCCGCTGGCCTTCTGGTTCGAATCCAGAACGATCTGCTAGTTTTGGCATTCGTCCAAAGGTAATCTGACACGGCGTGATATAAGTGCAAAAATACTCAAAGCGGGGATAAACTCAACCACAAATTTAAAAGAAATCGCTTCAAAACTAGTTTATATGTTGTTTAAACGCCGCACTCAGCAATATTCCAGCTATATGGCCCACGAGCACGGTGGTGCTGACAAAACTAGAAACATAATCGGGGCGAACCGGGATTCGAACCCACAATCATAGGTTTCTGGCGTGCCCAAGGGACGTAACTATGCACAGCTAATCGCGTCGCCTTAGACGACTGGGCCACCCGTGCCCCCCCCCCCCCCCCCCCCCCCCCCCCCCGTATAGTAAAATAGAATGACATAGCTGACATATCAACCGTTGAGTAGCATATTTCTTGGTGTATTTAGATCCATTCCCCGCATAGGCACAACGCATGGTAATTGTAGAGGAGATGGACGGGTTCGTCTGAAGGTTCGTCTGAAGGTTCAGTTCCCGCCATGGTGCTTGTGTGAGATAGTTTACAGAATCTCCCTCTGTCTCGCCGTGTGGCCGTGCGACTTCTATTACGTCTGCCGGTAACGCTGCATGCTAGGCTAGATCGCGTTACTCTGCTGACCGTTTACAGCACCATATTAGACAATGCGGCCACTTTGAGGTGTTACTCTAGCCCAGTGTACCAACATAAGCATGCGATAAATCAAAGGATCTGTTCTTAATCGGGTTAGGCACTTATGATCCGGAGTTATAAGCCCGGGATTCGTTGCCACCAAGTGAGTGAGGTGGTATGGCCTTACGCCGCTCCCAGCAATGCCACGGCGGGTGATTATGAGACAAAGAAAGTGAATTCTTTGAAGTTGGTGAATGATTATAGTTTCACGTCACGTTAGCAATTCTCTAGCAATATCACGACGGGGGACACAGAAATGGACTTCCCACAATTCCTGGGGAAGCGAACCCGGACCTTGAGCGATGAGATCAATATATCCCCTGATCACTACCCCGCCCCTCTTTGACGTTAGCTGGCGACGTCACCCCCAACCCAGTTGGAACCAAATTGGATTTAGTTTGTTTGTTTGTTGTTTAAGGCCGCACTCAGCAATATTCCAGCTATATGACGGCGGTCTGTAAATAATCGAGTCTGAACCAGACAACCAAGTGATTGACATCTTGAGCATCGATCCATGCAACTGGGATACGATAACATGCATCAACTAAGTCAGCGAGTCTGACCACCCGATCCCGTTAGTCGCCTCTTACGACAAGCATAGTCGCATCTTACAGCAAGCATGGGTTGCTGAAGACTTATTTTACCCCGGATCTTCACGGGTCGGAACCAAATTGGAACCAACTTTCAATGTGTTGGGATTAAAAATTTAACATAAGCCTGTGTTGTAATACTTGAATAAATGAAATTTATTTTCAAATTATATTTCATTTCAAAAGAATTCCCACTTACATTTGACCGCCTCCGTGGTCTAGTGGTAGAGCGCCCGCCCGGAGAGCGGAAGGTCTGGGGTTTGATCCCCGGCCGTGTCATACCAAAAGACTTTAACAGATGGTACTTGTTGTTACCCTATCTGGCATTAAGGGGCTAAAACAAGGACTGGTCGGCTCGGAGTCAGTAAACTGTGCCTGAGTGGGGTATTCATGTTAAACTGCGGCATGGTATCTCACTGGCCCAGCACTATGAAACCGGCATCAGTCCGGACCAACACAGAGACACAGACACAGACACAGACACAAAATAATCTTGAAGGCGTCGTTAAACCCCATTTAACCTCACCTCTCGTACATTTGCCGAACTATTGTATTTCTGTGATATCAATGGACTATGGTGACTATGGAGACCGAATATGATTTGGTGATTCAGATTACCGTTTGCTTCACAATTGCTGACTTGTTAGTTTAAGTACTAACGATCTACATGTGACCTTTTCTGCTTCCAGGTGTTACGTAATCACGTGATGGTGCGAGTGGGCGGGGGTTGGGATACCCTCGAACACTACCTGGACAAACACGACCCTTGCAGGTGTAACTTCCAAGGTAAGGGGAATAACTCCCACTATTACTCATTTCTAAACTGGCGCAAATATTCTTGCAAACGTACCTGTTCTCAGAGTTAGGTCTAAATCACATACACAATATTGAAAGAATACTCAATATCCCCAGTATCTTCACGGGGGCACAGGTGGCCCAATCGTCTAAGGCTCCGCAATTCGCTGTGCAAAGTTGCGTCTCTTGGGCACGCAAGAGACCTATGATTGTGGGCTCGAATCCCGGTTCGCCCCGATTATTATCCCCCGCCGCGCGAAAGCGCGAAGCGGGGGATATAGTATTCACGACCGTCCGTACGTCCGTCCGTACGTCCGTCCGTACGTCCGTACGTCCGTCCGTACGTCCCACCTGTTTGTTGCCGCGATATCTCAAGAACTAAACACTGGATTGTCTTCATATTTGGAACTATGGTGTATATACAGACTCCGCAGACACCAGTTGGTTTTAGTGACCTTGACCCCATTTTCAAGGTCACAGCAGGCATATCTGCTTTTGGAGTTGGAAAACGGTGTTGCCGCAATATCTCAAGAACTAATCTCTGGATTGTCTTCATATTTGGAACTATGGTGTATATACAGACTCCGCAGACACCAGTTGGTTTTAGTGACCTTGACCCCATTTTCAAGGTCACAGCAGGCATATCTGCTTTTGGAGTTGGAAAACGGTGTTGCCGCAATATCTCAAGAACTAATCTCTGGATTGTCTTCATATTTGGAACTATGGTGTATATACAGACTCCGCAGACACCAGTCGGTTTTGGTGACCTTGACCCCATTTTCAAGGTCACAGCAGGCATATCTGCTTTTGGAGTTGGAAAACGGTGTTGCCGCAATATCTCAAGAACTAATCTCTGGATTGTCTTCATATTTGTAACTATGGTGTATATACAGACTCCGCAGACACCAGTCAGTTTTGGTGACCTTGACCCCATTTTCAAGGTCACAGCAGGCAAATCTGTTTTTGGAGTTGGAAAACGGTGTTGCCGCGATATCTCAAGAACTAATCTCTGGATTGTCTTCATATTTGGTACTATGGTGTATATACAGACTCTGCAGACACCAGTCGGTTTTCGTGACCTTAAATTAATTTTCAAGGTAACATTAACTTAATTTTCAAGGTAACAGACTCCGCAGACACCAGTTGGTTTTGGTGACCTTGACCCCATTTTCAAGGTCACAGCAGGCATATCTGCTTTTGGAGTTGGAAAACGGTGTTGCCGCAATATTGGTGACCTTGACCCCATTTTCAAGGTCACAGCAGGCATATCTGCTTTTGGAGTTGGAAAACGGTGTTGCCGCAATATCTCAAGAACTAATCTCTGGATTGTCTTCATATTTGGAACTATGGTGTATATACAGACTCCGCAGACACCAGTCAGTTTTGGTGACCTTGACCCCATTTTCAAGGTCACAGCAGGCATATCTGCTTTTGGAGTTGGAAAACGGTGTTGCCGCAATATCTCAAGAACTAATCTCTGGAATGTCTTCATATTTGGAACTATGGTGTATATACAGACTCCGCAGACACCAGTCGGTTTTGGTGACCTTGACCCCATTTTCAAGGTCACAGCAGGCATATCTGCTTTTGGAGTTGGAAAACGGTGTTGCCGCAATATCTCAAGAACTAATCTCTGGATTGTCTTCATATTTGGAACTATGGTGTATATACAGAATCCGCAGACACCAGTCGGTTTTGGTGACCTTGACCCCATGTTCAAGGTCACAGCAGGCATATCTGCTTTTGGAGTTTGAAAACGGTGTTGCCGCAATATCTCAAGAACTAATCGCTGGATTGTCTTGATATTTGGAACTATAGTGTATATACAGACACCGCATACACCTGTCAGATTTGGTGACCTTGACCCCATTTTCAAGGTCACAGCAGGCAAATCTGTTTTTGGAGTTGGAAAACGGTGTTGCCACAATATCTCAAGAACTAATCGCTGGATTGTCTTCATATTTGGTACTATGGTGTACAGGCGGGGGATATTTCGTCACTCTGTGACAAATACTTGTGTTTCTAGGTTTGTCAGCACCGTGCTCGTGGGTTTCACCGAAGTGGTGAACGTCTGAGACCAGCATCACTTCGGGCTTTCCTCCCACATCAAGCTGAAACGCCGTGATATAACCGTAATACTGTTAAAAACGGCGTTAAACCAAACTCACTCACTCATTTTCTCAAAGTCCCAGGGACTTAGTCGTCTGTGCAGAGTTGCGTCCCTTGAGCGTGCCAGCAACTTATGATCGTGGGTTCGAATCCCGGTTCGCCCTGATTATGTCATGCCTGATCTATCATGCCAGCCCAGAGCAGTTAATCGCAATTGCGTCATTTCACACTTTGTGTTCTAATATGCCCCAGTGTTGCGATCGATCAACACTGGATGATTGCTCGGTAACAATGGTCGCACACTGGGTCCCTATCAATCGCAGCCAGCTCAGTCTGCAGACAGGGCAATTGCAATCAGGAGTGGAGTAGTGGAACACGCAGCGTCAGCCGACTAGAGTATAGCAGCCTGGTCGTGTATTGCTATATGGCAACAGTGCTCAGGTATAGTGGCGTATATGCTGCGTCTCAATCAGGATTTAACGACAACAATTTTTAAAGAATTCATATTTATCTTTTAATATGCTGACACGATATGATGTTGGAATTGAGGGCATCACGTGATACATTCATATTGATAGGATGCGATTGTGGTGTAGGTTTATGTTTATTATTAATGGGAGAGAATGCATTTACGTAATATATCTTGCGATTTAATGTTCATCATAAATATATGTAGTGCGTATATATGGACCAAGTTGCGTCCCTTAGCCGGGCAAGGATTCGGTGGTTGTGAATTCCACGTGAACGTGTGTTGGTACTGATTAGTATAATGCGGAGTTTCCTCTCTGTCCGGGGTGAGGCACGTCTGTGGTTCGATCCGCTGAAATTATGGAATTTGTTGTTACGCTGCCTTTCGCTTCGAGTTAAGGCGATATAACGAGCCCTAAAAGGCTCGGAGCAGAGTCACTATTATGTTTGTTTGTTGTTTAACGCCGCACTCAGCAATGTTCCAGCATCTTCCCGAGGCAAGAGAGTCAACTGACTATAAAAGTCCAGTTTCCACCCTTGCCGAACTAGGCTGGTATCATGGAGTTACATTTTGGCTGGACTAACGAGTCTATGCATAGTTCAATCAAAATCGCGCACCGAAATCGAAATCCGGTTCGTAAACTGTCGTGCAGATTTCGGTCGATTGCAGGATTTGCAAAGCATGTGCACCGCCAACTCGTTGTCAGCAGATATTTTCCAAATCTTTTCATGTTTTTAATCAAGGTGCTCGCGTGATTTGATGCATTTCGCGAAGTAAGAGCCGTTGTATCACAAAATAGATCTTGATGGTCGATCAGATCGTCTTGACTGGGCACCACCATTTTGTGTGAAGCAAACGCAAGTGATACAAGAGGTGGAATCTGATTGGTCAATAGGAGAGGCTTAGAAGGGACATAGCTGGTAATAGCCACTGGTGGCGCTACGATCGAGCCCAGGGATTCCATAAGGGTGGAAACTGGACTTTTAAAGTCAGTTAACTCTCTTGCCTCGGGAAGATGTGTTCCAGCGATATGACGGCGGTCTGTATATAAGCGAGTCTGGACCAGACAGATTGACGTCATGAGCAAGTGGGAAACGATGACATGCATCAACCAAGTCAGCGAGCCTGACCACCCGATCTCGTTAGTCGCCTCTTACGACAAGCATGGGTTGTTGAATCAGTATAATGAGTGGGATATCCATGTTAAACTGTGGCATCGTTTCTACGTGCCTCAGCTGTGTTAGGGTGCAGGGGAGCGAATGTTTTCCCTTTCAGAACAGAGAAGATAGGATATTAGTGTCTCCAAGCACAGGAAACTGCCAAGACATAGTTTGGCTCGCTGACTTAGTTGATGCATGTCACCATATCCCAATTGCGTGGATCGTTGCTCATGATGTCAATCACTGGATTGTCTTGTCCATACTCGATTATTCAAAGGCCGCCGTCATGTAGCTAGAATACTGGTGAGCGCGGCGTTAAACAAAAAACAAACAAAACAAACAAATCCTAAAATGAATGTAAAAATAACAAAAATTGTCCCACAAATACGAACCCGTGAAGATTCCGGGGTAGAATAGGTCTTCAGCAACCCATGCTTGCCGTGAAAGGCGACTATGCTTGTCGTAAAAGGCGACTAACCGGATCGGGTGGTCAGGCTCGCTGACTTGGTTGATGCATGTCATCGATCCCAATTGCGTAGATCGATGCTCATGATGTCAATCACTGGATTGTCTGGTCCAGACTCGATTATTTACAGACCGCCGTCATATAGCTGGAATATTGCAGAGTGCGGCGTTAAACAACAAAAAAGCCAACCCACAAATACGGCCGCTTTTTTGCCGACATCGTCGGTTAGATTTGACAGATTTTACACTCCCACATCTACAAACCTAAACCCTTGTTTTCGAAGGTCTTAGATAACATTCCAGTAGGCGCCCTGGCTGTTTATATAACTGAATATATGTATCAGTGAGTCATACCTTTGACATAAGCCATACTGCACCACACAAACACGCCACACTCCGATTGTACTTTTATACAGTCAGATCCGTCCTCGCTGATCAGCAATCTCGACCCCCGCTGTCGATGTTGTCAGTATGCGCCGATCAAGCCAGACGGTTGATTTTTCGAACTTCGCCGCGATTTATTTATTCAGAATTGTGAAATACACCAGGTCGTTGGTCTAATATTTGATCAATTCTGCCGAGTCAGGGTGACACTGGCCTCCTTTGACTCCGTAAAGGTGGCAGGCCTTTTTTAAAAAGAAATGTTGACAGTGGTCTTTTGTGATTTGCCGTTTGACCCTGGGTTTTATTCCGAGTTGATTATCTGTAAGCCTGTGTTACAATGTTTTATCATTATCCGAGGCTGGTTTGATAGTGGGCTGACTTGCTGGCGTGTTTACCTAGGCATGTCGTGTTTACCTGGGCATGTCGTGTTCACCTGGACATGTATGTATGCATGTTCTGTCCAGGACATGTAATTATGCCCGTGTTTACCTGAGCAAGTAGCAAATTCTTTGCTTGTCTGGATATGTAGGTATATATGTCTTGTTTACCTGGACATGTGGGTATTGCCGTATTTACCTGGACATGATTGTATTGCTATTTTTACATGAAGATACAGCTATATTTATCTGGAACTGTATGTATAGCTGTATTTACCTGGAACTGTATGTATAGCTATTTTTACCTGGAACAGTATGTATAGATATATTTACCTGGGCATGTAGGTATAGCAATATTTACCTGGGCATTTAGGTATAGCAATATTTACCTGGACATGTAGGTATAGCAATATTTACCTGGGCATGTAGGTATAGCAATATATACCTGGACATTTAGGTATAGCAATATTTACCTGGACATTTAGGTATAGCAATATTTACCTGGACATGTAGGTATAGCAATATTTACCTGGACATGTAGGTATAGATATATTTACCTGGACATGTAGGTATAGCTATATTTACCTGGACATGTAGGTATAGCAATATTTACCTGGACATGTAGGTATAGCAATATTTACCTGGACATGTAGGTATAGCAATATTTACCTGGTCATGTAGGTATAGCAATATTTACCTGGACATGTAGGTATAGCAATATTCACCTGGACATGTAGGTATAGCAATATTTACCTGGACATGTAGGTATAGCAATATTTACCTGGACATGTATGTATAGCAATATTTACCTGGACATGTAGGTATAGCAATATTTACCTGGACATGTAGGTATAGCAATATTTACCTGGACATGTACGTATAGCAATATTTACCTGGACATGTACGTATAGCAATATTTACCTGGACATGTAGGTATAGCAATATTTACCTGGACATGCAGTTTGTCCTGGAAACTAGGGATATTACAATAGGTACAAGGTGATAGAAAACTGTACAATCCAACACTTTGTAATACTGTACAACACATGCACAGTGCAGAACAGTACAGTAAAAAAATTGACAACACTTTTAGTGAAGTACAATACAACGCAATAAAACAACGCAATAAAACAAATGACAATAGAGAACTGTGTGATACATGAGTTTGGGTGAAATGGGGTTTAACGTCGCGTTCAAGATTACTGCACTTATTTTGCGACGTACTTGCACGTGGGTGTGTGTGTGGGTGTGGATGGGTGTAGACCATTGCCATTTTTACAGCGCTAGCCCACCGAGAAACCATACCATAGTTTATCATGGAAATCCCGCTCCGATACAGTATACCGACTCCGAATCGTCCAGTCCATTTTTTATCCCCTTAATGCTGAACGCCAGGCAGGGTAACAACAAGCTTGTACCACATTTAAACGTACTTTGGTATGACGCAGCCGCGGGCCTATGGGCCTGTGCATCTGACACAGCAGACATTCTCTTGTGTCGTTTGCCCTTAAATGTTGAAACAGGGCGATAAAATGAAAGTGTTTGATGTCGTGCATTCCGCAAAAGTAGCCCCCCGTGAAACATTGCAGTCACGGGAACTCAATTGGCAAAATGCTTAAGCTTATTTCAACACAGCTCCAGTAGAACAAAATAATTGAAGTCATTTGTCAATATCAGCGGTATTACGCGAAGCCGGGGATTGGCCTGTTCTTAGTGGCTGTGAATGAAACAAGTAAAGAATTAAACCGATGCCGCCCTTCAACATGCCTGCGACAATGAGATATTCATGCTGAGGAAGGAAAACAAATCCCTCCGAGATAAGCTGCTTATTCTTCGCCCAAAATTACCCTCATCGCATAACACCCTCGCCTTGACATTGATTAAGTAATGACCTTGAGATTCTTTTTCCTTCCAGGTCACCATCGTCCAGGCCCTAGTCAACGCCTAATTCAGGCGCGTCGTGGATCCACTCCGTCTCGAACCACGCCCCCACGGACAACCACCCCTACTCCCGGGGGGACCTCAACGATGAAGTCGCCGCGGAAAATGTCCGTGCCGGGCCCAGTGTCTTCAAAAACTTCCTCCATTTCCGTCATTCGCAGTAAATCCCCTGGTCCGGTGTCCCGGAAGCTTCCTACCCCTCAACAATTGTCTTGTCAATCAAACCAGCATGCTAGTCAACTTGGAAGGAAATCTCCCCTACCCTCCAGACTCAGGAGTCCGTCCCCGGTGTCTCATGGGGGTCGAAAACTTCCCACTCCCAAAACAAGTCAGGGACCGCCGACGCCAAGTCGACGTTCGGCCTCCCCGGGACCAAGACCAAGGGACACTACTCTCTCTGATTCAAGGTAATATGACAGAGTTACTTCCCTTAATATCAGCGCCTCATTACATGACATGAGAAGCGTCGTTAGTTACACTCGTTACACACGTGGGTATTTATGACTTATAGTTCTAAACGAACAAATCCAAGTTCACATATAATTCTTGGCATCGATTATGAACGGTTGGGTAATCAAGTGGTTTAAGCATTAGCTGTTCATGCCGGCAATGCACAAAAGGCAGTGTAAGATCTTACACACCCTCTACAAATATGGGCAACGATTGTTTGCAATTTAGCTCATCACCTCTGTTTCCGAACCAAAATGGGTATTTGTTGGTCACGCTCTGTGGCGTAGCTGATTGCCTGTAATCCTACCCCGATGACGTAAATAGTTGCTCATGTTTTCGGTCTCTGGTTTTTCTGGTCCAGACGAGATTATTTACACGTCGCTATCATGTATAGGTGAACTAATGACCATTGCTGCTATTTTCACGTATCCAACAATTTCAACCCTAATGTGAAGATCCCGGTTAGAATTGGTCTTCAGCAACCCATTCTTGTAAGAGGCGACATACGGGATCGGGTGGTCAGGCTTGCTGCCTTGGTTAATGCATGTCTCTATATCCCAATTGCGTAGATATATAGGAGCATATGGTGTCAATAACTGAATAATCTTGCCCAGACTCTAATATTTGCACTATTGGTCAGGGCGGTTTCAAACAACAAACAAACAAAACAAACAATTCACAGAGGGATTTACGTTAAACTTAAAATCTTGGACTTGGTCTCAGCACGAAAATCGGACATTATTTAACCATCAACTAAGGCAATCGAATAATACACGCGAGTCAAGAGAGGGAGCCATAGGAAACAACATGACAGGCATTTGTAAGTGTTAAAAAAACTCCGTGCCGTGAGACAATCACGTTTAGCTCTGGAATGTGAAACTCGAAACCAGAATTTTAATCAATAGGCCGAGGTAACCGAACGTTCTTCCCGACGTTACCTGAGTGTTTATGCCTCCCGCGACTCCGTATGACGTCACAGTGCCTGACTGGTCATATAGTAACTGAGGGTGGGGAGAGGGGTGTTGATACCAGGCGCGTAACATTTGTCTGACCTGAGTCAACCAAGGTTACTACTGCACATGTGTGGCAGCAAGGATTGACTAGATTCAACCTTTGTCAACCAGCGTTAATCAAGGAGATTTCAGGGCAGTACGCAAAATAAAACACATTAAATGCAACCTTGGTTATAATGATAGCCGCCAGAAGGAGAAATACGAGCCATTGCTATAACATACAACTAGAGAAGTTAACAAGTGTTTCGTTGCTTGACAAAGTTTCCATTGTATCTTTTTCTTTTTATTGCATCTAAAACGACAGGGAAATTAAAACTTCACGTTAAACATCAATCGAGATGCAAAATCATCATCAAAGTTGCATGATTGATTTTAAAGTATTTATATCATCAATCAAAAGTAGAATGTCCCTGACGCATATCAGAATACAAATATGCTTATAATACCTGGTTAATTTTGTTTAGTTAAACTCTTATCTTGATCGAATCAATATATGCAACTAATTGGGTTTAACGATGACGTCACTCGGATGCTGCTAACCAGAGTACCGCACCCCAGGGGTTCAGTAGGTGTGGGCAACTTAGGTTAACCGACGTATGACGTAAATCAGTTAACATGAGCTAATATTGGTCAACCGAGGTTAACTTGGGTTCAATCCGTGAAGATCCGGGGTAGAATAGGTCTTCAGCAACCCATGCTTTTTGTAAGAGGCGACTATGCTTGTCGTAAGAGGCGACTAACGGGATCGGGTGGTCAGGCTCGATGACTTGGTTTATGCATGTCAGTGTCCGAATTGCGTGGATCGATGCTCCTGATGTCAATTACCGATTTGTTTGGTCCAGACTCGATTATTTACAGACCGCCGTCATATATCTGGAATATTGCTGATTGCGACGTTAAACAAACAAACAAACAAACAAACATAACTTTGATCGTCGCCAGAGTCGTCCAGGGTTTTGTAAATGAACGCACGCAGTGTCAAATGGACACTGTTCTATTGTGTAACAGTAATGGCGGTGATTATGGTGGTGGGTAGATGGTAGTTAAAAGTTTGTTCTTCACATCGAGTAGTGGATTCTATACCCCAAATGAAGCCCCTTCTCACTGCCCCACCCCGTTTTCTCCAACGACGTAATATGGCCAGAGGGGCGGTGGGGTGGCCTAGTGGTTAACGTGTTCGCTCGTCACACCAAAGACCTGGGTTCGATTCCCCACATGGGTACAATGTGTGAAGCCCATTTCTGGTGTCCCCCGTCCTGATACTGCGGTAATATTGCGGCGTAAAACAATACTCACTTGCTGATATGGCTAGAACGTTTTTAAATGCGTCGTAAAACCTGATTCATTCACTACGCTTTTATTGTGATACCTGATTGCCCTCTGTTTTGCTTGCTGATTCCTGGTATAGTTTTATCAAATCATTCTCATACTTCAAACCCAATGGTCTGGAACAACGGGTTATAGTCATTGCAGCAGCTCGGTCGGTCTCAGTCGGGTAGCATGAACACAATAACTGTAAATTACAGGCCTCGACGTGGCTGATCAGTTGTATTGCAGGTTAGCGCCATTGTGTTGAGGCCTGCGCTTTGTGGCTCTCAGTCCCAGTTATTGACAATATCGGCCAACATCGGCCAACATCGTGCTTACCTTAGGCGGTACTCCATGAGCTGTATTGAGTGAGTGAATGAGTATAGTTTTACGCCGCTGTTAGTGTTCCATCAGTATCACGTCGAGGAGCTGTATTGAAATAAGCACGAATTGGGATGTGGAGTGTTATTACGTGTATATATATTTACCTAGATATTCAGTCTAGCCATAAGGTTTGTGGATGATAATTACACATAGTTTAATGTTATGGGTATTTTCATTGGTTTATATTGACATATTTTGCTCCATAGTTAAAAGCAATTGATTTAAGAAAATCACACTAAAGATCAGTGTAGGATATGAGACTCACAATTCGGGTTAGTATCCATACAACGACGAGTGTTATATCTGATAGTCGAGAAAAACTGCTCATTTAATGGAACAAAAATCAATCTTATTCTTATTGTCGCCAACGTCAGCACTGACAGAAGCATTGCTAACTCGTCTGTATGTCTTAATGAACAAACAGCGTTTGACAAATCACCAGTGGTTGTGTGTACCATACCCATGTCTAGCATTCTTAAATAATGACATTCTAGTCATATTTCTCGTCTCCATAACCTACCCGATGTCACTTATAACGGAATATGACCTAAATCATTAGGCTTCCAATTGTTGCCTCAGGTTAAACCATACTATGGTATATTCTGTAAACCTCATTAAACAGCCGTCTTGTGCTGTCTAACCGGCTGTTGGGTTGTGAATGCCCTCGCTGTGTTGAGTGTTTGGAGACAGGTCTAAACTCATTTACCGTTGTAGGTAGAATCTCCCCGTGTCACGCCTCAGGTCGGTATTATTGTCAGGGGGCCGGGTGCGCCGTATTCAATATGGCCCCCGCGGTTGCGACGGACTCACACACATTATCAACTCGGTGATTGATTATTTACAAGAGTTATTGGACGCTGAATATCTCCGTGTTTACTTGTTGATATTTACACTCATGTGACAACCCCAAGTTTCACAATGGTCATCGTTGGAGGAGTGGTCAGTTTTTACCTGGCGATCTGGAGTGAGGATTTTTACTTAGGCCTGTGAAGGTATGTGGTTGTGTGTATAGTTTTATAAGGCGCACTCGCTTAGCCTAATGTCGCTCTTCGTGGAAGGTTATTTCGATAGAAGATCGTGTTACTCGGCAATATATGTTTAGACGCACATGTAATATGAGGTACAGTTTGGTTTTGACATAATCTCCACATGCTGTCGTATCAAGTTTCTAACGGGACGCATGTGTTTGAAATGGGTAGTGAGCGTTATATCAAAGGAATTAACATACCCCTTCAGTGCATAATGTGATATTGGCCACGATTAATGGAGGCTAGGGCAGATTCCAAGTAGGACAAGCGTGGGATATATTATATTATCATCCAAAACAGGCTTCCCCAGGATATATCGCTGGATTGAGATCAAGCGATATCTTCTGGTAGATATCGCTACAATGGAATTGCGGCGCAGTGCTTTGCAGACCATTGTGACGTCGCTAATCTCTGCCACTGAATCTGGTAGCAGTACTATTTATCTCCGGACATTGGTTATTACTGTTTACAAACTGAAAGATTGGAAGAATGATCTATAATGTTTGGCAAGTCTAGATTTCTGCAGTATCTGGTAATGGAGAGTCTCTGGGCTCGGTTTTATTAAATGTTTATTAAGATAATTTAAGAACTTTTTTTTTTCCTGTACGATATGTTCAATTCAGAGACTAGTTCTAGCCCATCATATGTCTGTATTCACGCGTGTGTATTATGGATAATATGCCTTAGGCCTATATGTACGTAAATTGCAAAACTATTTTAGTGCCACTTTCCTGCTGCGTGGCAGCACACTTTTCGTTATAATGTCCCCGACACAGTGCACCTGTGTCGCTCTAATGCCATTTACGACAATTCTTGATAATCCTCGGAGCTGATTCACTAAACCGGGTAGAAAGCATCTCTTTCATAGGTTTGCCCTTGCTGGTGTCAGCTATACAGATCACATATCCGTATAACGTTTAATCGTGTGCTCGTATGTGGGAACATCACCTGTTGTCGTGATACAACGCCCCAGTGTATTCAGATGACCCACATGCAGGATTGGGTGACAGTGTTGAGGGTAGCAGGCCTGGAACAGTAGTGTGTTTTTGGTTGATGGGGTGGGGTGTGTGTGTGTGTGTGTGTGGGGTGCGGGTGGGGGTGGGGGGTGGGGATTGTGATGCGTCAGAGTAGTGTTTGTTTGTTTGTTGTTTAACGCCGCACTCAGCAATATTCCAGCTATATAACGGCGGTATGTAAATACTCGAGTCTGACCAGACAATCCAGTGATTGCCATGAGCATCAATCCACGCAATTAGGATAACTTGCATCAACCAAGTCGGCGAGCCTGACCTTCCGGATCCCGTTAGTCGCCTCTTACGTGGGTAGTAGACCCGTGGGGAGTGGGTTGTTGGAGTTGGTTGCGATTGGGGATTGCTGGTGCGCACCCCGGTTTTTTTCGGGGGTGGGGGTTGTGCAGCCAACTGTCAATGTGCACAACGCGTTGTTGTGGCCCCCACTCTGCGCGGACCGTTCAGGGGCGGCGTTAGAGGTGTCACGTGTGGTATAAAGTTGCCGATTCAGGCGTGACAGGATTTATGTATCATGGGTTCGAATCCCAAATTGGACCGATTATGTTCCTTGGTTTGCTGGGTTTTACTGAAATATTATGAAAAGGGGCGTTAAAGTGTTTTATACATTTTTACCTGAAACCCTTGTAATAACATGGAACTACACTGTGGGTCAATATGTGTATCTTTCAGAGATTTGACAAAGTTATGTATCCGTTTGTCAGTGAAATACACTTTACGCTCGTGAAGATCCGGGGTAGAATAGTTCTTCAACAACCCACGCTTGTCGTAAAAGGCAACAATGCTGTTCGCGAGGAGCGTCTAACGGAATCCGGTGGTCAGGCTCCCTGACTTGGTTGATGCATGTCATTGTATACCAATTGTGTGGATCGATGCTCATGATGTCAATCATCGGATTGTCTGGTCCAGACTCGATCATATAGAGACCGCCCTCATATAGCTGGAATATTGCTGAGTGCGGCGTAAAACAACAAACAAATAATACCACTTTAAGCGAGCGGCTGGTACTCTTTATATAAGGCAAAGTGTATAGAGGTGTATTGACTTGGATACATTCCAACAGGCGGGGTGTGTATCGATCTGTTGCATTGTCTTCCGTGTATCTGTCTCATTTGCACGGACGCGTTTTTTCAAAGATCGTTACACAATATCAGGTTCAATATGGGACACATGGTCGATGACACTGTCGACTGCCATTGATGAACCGGGTAGAACCTATCTGCCGTCTGTAGGTGATCTTTTCTGTCGTTATAACTGCATAGTTTGACATGTAGTTAAAGTGAGTGAGTGAGTTGGGTTTAACGCTGCTTTTAACAGTATTCCAGTTATATCGCGACGTGTCAGCTTAATGTCGGAGGAAAGCCTGAAGTGATGCAGGTCTCAGACGTTTACCACTTCGTTGAAACCCACGAGCACGGGTATGGTGCTGACAAACCTAGAAACATAATCATAGGTTTCTGGCGTGCCCAAGGGACGCAACTCTGCACAGCGAATCGCGGCGCCTTAGACGACTGGGCCACCCGTGCCCCCATGCAGTTAAAGAGTTCTCAAGTACTTATTCTATTATTGTTTGAGGCGACTATGTGGGGATTAGAGAACCACAATGTCTTCTGTGAATGGATAGTACGCATGTTTGTTTGTTTGTTTAACGCCGTACACAGCAATATTCCAGCTATATGACGGCGGTCTGTAAAAAATCGAGTCTGGACCAGACACTCCGGGGATTGATATCATGAGCATCGATCAACGCAATTGGGATCGATGACATGCATCAACCAAGTCACCGATCCTGACCGTTAGTCGCCTCTTACGACAAGCATGGTCGCCTTTTACGGCAAGCATGGGTTGCTGAAGATCTATTCTACCCCGGATCTTCACGGGTCTTGTACGCATGTACTCACTAGTAAAGATTGACCCTGCAGTGTGTGTTATTCTTTGGCCACTTCTCCTTCACAGGAGCGTTAACCCTCACTCAGGAAACATTTCCAAGTGTTATACAATATGAGTGAGTGAGTGAGTGAGTTTGATTTTACGCCGCTTTTAGCAATATTACGGCGGGGGACACCAGAAATGAGCTTCACACATTGTACCCATGTCGGGAATCGAACCCGGGTCTTCGGTGTGACGAGCGAACGCTTTAACATCTAGGCTACCCGATCGCCCCTATACTATATGAATGTGTAGGTAAATACCTGTTTATTTACCGACATGTGTCATTTAAAAGTTCATTCTGATATATGTCACTGTGAGAAAGTTAACAATCGCATCACCCCTACTGAGCAACGATGCTAAGTTCGATGTGATTAATTCAAACTCGTACTGAGTACGGGGTAGCACGATGATTCATTCAATGAGAATTAAGTGTATAATACCCCACGCTGCAATTAGGTAGAAATGAGATGGAAAATATAGGGTTTATACACTGTGCATCTATTGTGTGGGGAAACGGACCACGACACACATATCTCACCGAGAGATCAGTTCATCCAATCGAACCCGCCGACCCGCCGCTGTTTGTTGAGAATAGGTGTTAAACAAGGAGAGCATTTGAGTCCTTGACGTTTAACAGTGAAGATGCTCTGTTGAATGCTGGCGTGTCGAAACTGTATCAGTGCTCTCGGACTGTGAACAAAGGATATATTTCCGGGATTTAATTTCGTCGGATGTACCTCATGATCCAAAATGTCTCGGGATCAACGGATAGCAATTTTGTTGCATTTAAGGTTTGAAACCCCATTCTGTCTGTTTGTGTGTAACAATTGACCGTGTTTTTGTCGGGGTTATTTGTATATCACGTTTTCCTCAGTTCGTGTAGATTCGGGTAGCAGTTGGAATAATGCGTTGGGGACGTTTATGAAGTTTAGGATTAATTCAAAGTAACAAAGACAAACGGACAATCTGTATTGATTCAAGCCACAGGCTTGGCTTCTAGCCTGGACATAGTTATACTAACGCTGATGGCGGGGATGGTTCTCTGCATATAAGATGAAGTAACCAATGTGAAAATAATTTACTGGTATGAAGTAATATACAGTATACTACGGTTATAACGAACTCAAAGGGACTACTAATTTTAGTTCGTTATAACCGTAGTTCGTTATAAGTACATATGCAGCATGACTACAGCAAGTAGTCGGGACCAAAAAATAAGTTCGTTATATCCGTCAGTTCGTTATAAGCGTGTTCGTTATAACCGTAGTTTACTGTAGTTGTTAACCATAACTGTGCAAATTTTGTTGGCGAATGTTGATAATAATGTTTTATTTATTGCACTTGTTTATCACTAACCAGGAATACTTCATACAATTGTTGATAAGTTTCTAGTTGTACTTTGTTAGATACAAGACACAAGTCGTATTCATTTAAATACTGATAGTAAACACGATAATATTTGGGTAAATACTGGCTTCCTAGGTGTGTAGACACAAGACACAGATGAATTTCATCTTCTAGTTCCCATTCAGTACAAAAATTACACAATCCAATCTAACTCTATCTAACCTGTATGTACCACGTCAAGTTATGAATGGTATGAAAGTCTATGTTTGGTTAAGGCAACAAACCACCCATCTATTCACATATTCATGTAAGATACCCCTTTCTGTATTTGATGTTGTTATACCGATATAAGAACCAGTATCAATCAGTATGACATTCGTTTCGTCCCAAGCCAATAACTTTGTGACCACTGAATTTAGTTTTCGGATACAATTTACAATGTTCGCATTCCTGACGCTTCGTGTACACATTTCATACACGTCAGAGAAGTCAATTGCCGTCTCTCCGTGACGAAGCAACCCAACCAGTGCTAAAGTCATTTACCCCAAACATGTAATTACGGTGTATGTGGCGGTCGCAGTCCAGAAGATCGCATTTAATCACTCAAAGCCAGGAAGTAGAGAATACAGACCTATTGCATTGAAGATTGATACTGTTTCCAAAACACCAGGTTGATAGCCCAGTGGGTCGTGCGTTCGCTTATCACTCACATTTCCGAGTTCGACTCCTGTAAGATCTATTAAATGTAATGCCTATACTTGGTATGTGCTAATATATAGGTGTAATATTGCTAAAGACGACATAAACCTCCAATCAATGACGTACGCATAAATATATACGAAATGTTTCAGCATGATATTCAATTTTGATATTCCACAAGTTGATCATGAAAAATGTAATAGTCTGTTGCTTCTCCAAATACCCAGATCGTGGCTTTTACTTTGGATGGATAATATATTTTCTTTGTTCAATATATTGGACACTTTGTAGAAAGGTATTTTGGATGCGAAAAGCAAATTTGGTCACCTTAAGCACAATGAAAAAATAACTCATACGTTTTTTTCTCTTAAAGGTAACCCATTTGGGAGCATGATACACATACCTGATACCCGCGTAATTCTGTCAACTTAGTTGGTGAATCAAAATGACATTTTTCGGTTTTACTTTGGCCACGTTATTTGTTTTTACGTTATTGTCAAGCACGGATGTGACAACTGTCTCCCCCCTTGTCAGGCTAATGTACCTGAGTTTTATCACACCTTAACAGCAGAGCTTATCAGTATACGCCGTTCCCTGGCAGGTATGAGGGGGATTTCTCGCCGTTCCCTGGGTAACGCTGACGACTCTCAAACATTGTGTCCATTATCTGCCCCTATCAGTCTCTTGGAGATTGCCCCGACTCCACGACTACACGACAGTTGATTGTCATGAGAAGGTGGGACGCGATTGATAAGGAGCTTACAGCCAGAATAGGAACAGTTATATATAGCACCAATTACTATATTGTTTTGTGTTCGTGAATGTGTTATGATATTGCCTTACATTGGAATGTGTAACCCTTCAAATAATAAACAACGTCCCTTATTTCGTAAATGTTTTCGATCTCTCCGGTCTGGTTTTTGTCCAACGTCACGAAGTGGAAAGAGGATATAGGAATGGGTACCGTCTGTCACGTTTCGTTTCCGGAGCAGAACTAAAAAAACATGAGAGATATCTTAACCAAACTTGGCACATAGAAAGGTCTAATGGTGAACTGGTGCCCTTTGATAGTTTTGGATTTACAAAAAAATGCTTTTCGAATTTCCATGGCAACGACTTTGACTTAGACTTAGAAAATGGCGATATTGGTAGGGGATATGAGTAGTTCATGCTTGTTTTGGTGTGTGAACGTGATAGGGGTTCACATTCCCGGTGAAATATGGTCACCATGCTTCCTCACAACCTCTGTGTAGCAGCTCCTTGTTACCCTGAGTATCTGCCCCTGGATACAAGAGGATGATGTCAGTTGTGCTGGTCGGATGCAAACTAGACATATACTTGAAGTGCTGTCAATAGTTTAAACATTCTCATGTTAATTGGATTACAAGGACGCTATCATAAGACCGTGTTAAGAACTATAGGATTCTCTCTTAAAGGACGATAATGTAGTTCAATGGCTGGAGTGTTTGCCCGTCACGCCTAAGTCACGATTTCTATTCCATGTATCGATGTTATATTTGCGCGAGGGATGAAGGGCAGGGCGAGGGATGCGTGGTAGGGCGACGGATGCAGGGCAGGGCGAGTGATGCGTGGTAGGGCGACGGATGCAGGGCTGGGCGAGGGATGCAGGGCAGGACGAGGGATGCGTGGTAGGGCGACGGATGCAGGGCAGGGCGTGGGATGCAGGGCAGGGCGACGGATGCAGGGCAGGGCGAGTGATGCAGGGCGGGGCGTGGTATGCAGGGTAGGGCGAGTGATGCAGGGCAGGGCGTGGTATGCAGGGTAGGGCGAGTGATGCAGGGCGGGGCGTGGTATGCAGGGTAGGGCGAGTGATGCAGGGCGGGGCGAGTGATGCAGGGCAGGGCGAGTGATGCAGGGCAGGTCGTGGTATGAAGGACAGGGCGAGTGATGCAGGGCGGGGCGAGTGATGCAGGGCAGGGCGTGGTATGCAGGGTAGGGCGAGTGATGCAGGGCAGGGCGTGGTATGAAGGGTAGGGCGTGGTATGCAGGGTAGGGCATGATATGCAGGGTAGGGCATGGTATGCAGGGCAGAGCGTGGTATGCAGGGCAGGGCGTGGTATGCAGGGTAGGGCGTGGTATGAAGGGTAGGGCGTGGTATGCAGGGCAGGGCGTGGTATGCAGGGCAGGGCGGGTGATGCAGGGCAGGGCGTGGTATGCAGGGTAGGGCATGGTATGCAGGGTAGGGCATGGTATGCAGGGCAGGGCGTGGTATGCAGAGCAGGGTGTGGTATGCAGGGTAGGGCGTGGTATGCAGGGCGAGTGATGCAGGGCGGGGCGTGGTATGCAGGGTAGGGCGAGTGATGCAGGGCGGGGCGAGTGATGCAGGGCAGGGCGAGTGATGCAGGGCAGGTCGTGGTATGAAGGACAGGGCGAGTGATGCAGGGCGGGGCGAGTGATGCAGGGCAGGGCGTGGTATGCAGGGTAGGGCGAGTGATGCAGGGCAGGGCGTGGTATGAAGGGTAGGGCGTGGTATGCAGGGTAGGGCATGATATGCAGGGTAGGGCATGGTATGCAGGGCAGAGCGTGGTATGCAGGGCAGGGCGTGGTATGCAGGGTAGGGCGTGGTATGAAGGGTAGGGCGTGGTATGCAGGGCAGGGCGTGGTATGCAGGGCAGGGCGGGTGATGCAGGGCAGGGCGTGGTATGCAGGGTAGGGCATGGTATGCAGGGTAGGGCATGGTATGCAGGGCAGGGCGTGGTATGCAGAGCAGGGTGTGGTATGCAGGGTAGGGCGTGGTATGCAGGGCGAGTGATGCAGGGCGGGGCGTGGTATGCAGGGTAGGGCGAGTGATGCAGGGTAGGGCGTGGTATGCAGGGCGAGGGATGCAGGGCAGGGCGTGGGATGCAGGGTAGGGCGAGGTATGCAGGGCGGGGCGTGGTATGCAGGGTAGGGCGTGGGATGCAGGGTAGGGCGAGGTATGCAGGGCGGGGCGTGGTATGCAGGGCAGGGCGAGGGATGCAGGGTAGAGCGAGGGATGCATGGTAGGGCGAGGTATGCAGGGCGGGGCGTGGTATGCAGGGTAGGGCGTGGGATGCAGGGTAGGGCGTGGGATGCAGGGTAGGGCGTGGGATGCAGGGTAGGGAGAGGGATGCAGGGCAGGGTGAGGGATGCAGGGTAGGGCGTGGGATGCAGGGTAGGGCGTGGGATGCAGGGTAGGGAGAGGGATGCAGGGTAGGGCGTGGGATGCAGGGTAGGGCGTGGGATGCAGGGTAGGGCGTGGGATGCAGGGTAGGGCGAGGGATGCAGGGTAGGGAGAGGGATGCAGGGTAGGGCGTGGGATGCAGGGTAGGGCGTGGGATGCAGGGTAGGGAGAGGGATGCAGGGTAGGGCGTGGGATGCAGGGTAGGGCGTGGGATGCAGGGTAGGGCGAGGGATGCAGGGTAGGGCGAGGGATGCAGGGTAGGGCGTGGGATGCAGGGCAGGGTAGGGCGTGGGATGCAGGGCAGGGTGGGGGATGCAGGGCAGGGTGAGGGATGCAGGGTAGGGTGAGGGATGCAGGGTAGGGCGTGGGATGCAGGGTAGGGCGTGGGATGCAGGGTAGGGCATGGGATGCAGGGTAGGGTAGGTTGTGGGATGCAGGGTAGGGCGTGGGATGCAGGGTAGGGTGTGGGATGCAGGGTAGGGAGAGGGATGCAGGGTAGGGCGTGGGATGCAGGGTAGGGTGTGGGATGCAGGGTAAGGCGTAGGATGCAGGGTAGGGAGAGGGATGCAGGGTAGGGTGTGGGATGCAGGGTAAGGCGGAGGGTCTTTCACTCAGCACAGGGTAGGACGGTTGCCAGATTGACCCATCACGCCATCCCCATCCACAGGGGGTAGTGGTACCTCAGCTGATAGCCATGAAATACTACCATTAGCGGCATTAAAGCTTACTCGATTAATTTCTAATCCAAACCTGCCTGAGGCTTCGAAACATTACAAAACACGTCAGTATGTAAGGTAATGTATACGTGTACTATCAATAGCCTTCTCAGCTCCTAAAATACCTATAATACCCATTATTATTCATAAGCCTCTTCTAATGAGCCTTGTTACCGCTGGCCCCCCGGATCGTGTTAATCACTCCCGACACTGAACACACCTCACTATGTTACACAATGGAAGCTTTGTCTCACAAAACAAGGCAGATAACTCATGTTGACAGGGAAGCTTCAACCCTCCCTCCATTCGTCACCACTCGCCCTTTTCCGTAACGTCGGCTTGTCCCGGAAAGACACGAGTGGTCATGAATGCCTTCCGTTGGCCGAGTTCTCGTTGTGGAATGTTGTAATTGACTCTATGAGAGGTTAAGGTGTGATATGTGTGAATGTCGCGTTCTATTTGATCTCATTTACTGTGCTTTGATTAAAACGTGTTCTTGGACACCACTGTACGTGTGTTTTATACACAGCCGATAGTGCGTGTAGATCTGCTGATAGGAAAGCAATGGGCTTAATTCACAGAGCCCAGTAGATAGCTGGTTTGACATATCGGATTGTGGAGGTGTCGCTCAAAGCTCCCCGTACTTAGTTTATATTCAATTGGATATGATTCACCTTGGTTCTCTCGGGTTTCCGCGGCTGTTTCCGCTATTTATGTAATACCTCTTACGGCAATGGAGAAGTTAAAGTGGACGAATTAATTTACAGCCATGTCCATCCGCGTATCGTTCCCATCGATTTAGAAAACAGTATACTGAATGTTAAATTGAAAAATTGGTAAGCACTTTGATTTGCAGTTAGCAAGGCATGTATAAGCCTTTCGAATTGACAATTCGTCACGATTCGCCCCTTTCCGTATCCTGCAAGAAGACTCGTCCCCCTATCGAATGTTATGTGCGAAAATACGACAAACCAATCAGAATGCGCGTATGATTTCAAGTTCTTCGTCAAAGAATCCCTCAGAATTATTTTTTGATTTTACATATGTCTTGCGTCTAAAAATATACCAAAGACACAGTTAAATGTGTTCAGTCATACTGTATAATTCCTCATGTCCTGATGTGCTTTAAATTGCATCTGAAATATATATAATATATGGGGAAATATGTGTGAACCATTACACAACGAATTGACAATTGTTTTAGGTATGCCCGTTTGCGCTAAGACGGAACCCGGTCACAAAAATGGTCACGAGAGGGGCACGAGTCGCTATTCGGCTTGTCCCGGAATAACACTAGTTGGTCACAAATGCAAATGGACTTCCCTATTTCGGGTGCCGGATACTGCGTCGAGTCAGCACTGTATTATCTTGGTCGCCACCCGACCACCCCGTTAGTCGTCTTTTACGACAAGCATATTCGCCTTATAGGTCAAGCATGGGTTGCTGAAGACCTGTTATACCTCGGATCTTAACTGGTCTTATACCTGCTGTGTTCCTGCGGTGCTATATGTAACAATCGTGGATGGGTCACGTTACCCAGTAGAACATAGATTAAGAAACAACAACCCAATCACCTCAGAAATGTGATGCTGCACCTTGAAGAGGATGCAGACGTTTCATTTTTCTTTCGGGCGGTGGGATAGCCAAGTGGTTAAAGCGTTCGCTCGTCCCGCCTAAGACCCAAGTTTCGATTCCCCACACGGGTACAAATTATGAAGCCCTTTCCTGGTGTCGCCCACCTTGATATTGCTGTAATATTGCTGTAATATTGCTGACAGCGGCGTAAAACCATACTCACTCACTCTCATTTCTATTGAATAGAGAGTCTACCCAGGAAGAGGAAGGTTGGTGGTTCGTCATACCAAAAGAAGTTAAAAGATGGTACTTGTTGTTATCCTGCCTGGATCTCGGCATTAAGGGGATATAACAAGGACTGGTCGGTTCTGAGGCAGTGTAATGTGTCTGAGTGGAGTATTCAGGTTTAAATGCGACATGGTATCTCATTGAGTTAGTACTAAACATACACAGACACACACAGACACACACAGACACACACAGACACACACACGTACGTCGCAATATGAGTGCACCCCCCATTTCCCTCATTTAGTGAGTGAGTTGTTTTACGCCGCTTTTAGCAATACGAAGGCGAGGGACACCAGAAATTGGCTTCACACATTGTATCCATATTGGGAATCGAACCCGGGTCATCGGCGTGACGAGCAAACGCTTTAACCACTAGGCTACCCGACACCTTTTCACCCCATTGACCGATAATACAGTATGGTATCGGTTATAGGGACGCGCGAACATCATCGCATCTCCACATTCCCACGTCTCCGCTTCACCAGCTTCAGTCACTAGTTAACTGCGGGTGGAAGTGTACACTTACCCGGCTATTGTACTTGGCAGAGATTGTTGAAAACAACACCGACCACTCATTTGTTGCCATCATGTAAACCTGAATAACATCAGTCATGTTGATGCTATGTTAATGTACATGTAAAGGTTTGAAGATGCGGCCATGCGTGGCACAAGTATTGGGATCACCAGTCACGATACACATTAGCACAGTAATGTGCCATCGAGATATATCGTACACTAGTCAGGTATCTCGGATGGTACACTGAAGGGTTTGGACGAAGGGGGCAACGCGCTCCCATCTTCCGATATATTAACCAATTTTGATAATTCATGTTAATCTTAATGTCCACTGAACAACACTTTTTGTATGTCCCAGGAACGCCTGACGGGGCGATGATGGTTGAGATGATTGAGGCGTTAGGGCTCAGTTCAGTGCGTCCAGGAACAGACACTAATAACTGTTTGATGGAGTCAGGGCGTCTAAGGTTGCATTGTTAGGTGGTCTACAATGCTAGGGTTGTGTGTGTTAAGGAACCGCCATTAATTTTTGTACTGTGGAAAGAGGAACTAAACAATTTTAGTTATATTCACAAACACATGACACCAGGCGTATCAAGCTATTTGTCTTGTTGTTGGGACAATTTTTTGTTTTCCATTTTGTTTGGTGGGATTGATTGATTTATTTATTTTCCAATCTTAAAAACAAGAACAAAAAAATGGTTGCTTCAGCGAATACGGTAAACTACGTTTATAACGAACACTCTTATTACGAACTAACGGATTTAACGAACTTATTTTATTCCCGGCTGTTTGTGTATATATGCTTTATACAGTCATGCTTATAACGAACTACGGTTATGATGAAATTGAAATCGTTATAACCATAGTTTACTGAACTTTAGTTTGCTATTGATGTATCAAGAAGATTGAGGGATCACCGCATTTCGTATGATTACACATTTAACCAAGGAAACAATTTATTTTTGTTGAATATGTGCATGTGGATATTATTCTCTAGTGACGCCACAATGTGATATCTGAGTTAGAATTGGCTATCCAAGTTTGTCGCTGAGGCGACTAAATAGATCACCTGGTTAGGTTCGGTGATTTGACTGCCTGTCCCCGGGGCTGCTCATAATATCAATCACTGATTTGTCTGGTCCAAACTCGATTTTTAGCTGGCCGCCGTGATTGAACTGGAAAATTGATGACTGCGACGTTAAACCTGGCTCACCTACCCACTCCTTCAAAATACTCCAGGGCGATGTGTCTCACTCCCTCACTCACTCACCCTGTGATCTGAGCGAGGGTATGAACAATAAATAATACACACAGTATCTCCTGCACGCCTATTTGGTTTGTTTGTTTATTTGTTTGTTGATTAACGCCGCACTCAGCAATATTCCAGCTATATGACGACGCTCCGTAAATAATCGAGTCTGGACCAGACAATCCAGTGATTGACATCATGAGCATCGATCCACACAATTGGGGTCGATGACATGCATCAACTAAGTCAGCGAGCCTGACCACCCGATCCCGTTTGTAGTCTCTTACGACAAGCATAGTCGCCTTTTACGGCAAGCATGGGATGGTGAAGACCTATTCTACCCCGGATCTTCCTATTTGGACGGTTTTAAGTAACACACGCATTCACCTTTGCAGCTACGTGCGAAGTTTGGTTGACATGCTGATTCACAATGTTTGCCTCAGGTAACTTTCGCTGTGTGACTGACCAGGCTTTTGTTCGTTTCAGGTCGAGTGGTCTGAGTAAGACAGCCCCGTGCACCCCACGGAAGATGTCCATGGAGGCGTTAGACGTGGACGACGACGGCAACGCCGCGTCCTCCGGCGACATCGACATGAACCAGATCAACACGATGACACTGGAAGAGTTTCGGAACCTTCTCAACAAGCAGCTGTCTGTGCCTCAGGTTGGAGCAGCATCTCAGAACGGATCAGCATCCCAAAGTTCCGACTCTCCTCGATCTCAGGGGAGCTCCGATAGCTCCCGAGCTCACTCGCTGTCGTCTAGGACAGCATCAGCTACCAGCTCGTGGCGGGCTGTGCGGGAGAAGGCCAGGACGGTCTGCCAGTCCCTGGAGTCGAGTGCCGGCACCAGGGTCAGCAGGACCAATTCGAGCAACGACTCGGGCTATCTGTCTCAGAACGGGGACACCCCAAAACGTTCACTCCCCAACCGACCCAAAACTGCCACATCTGTGTCGAGACCCAAAACGCCAGTGTCAAGGCCAAGTGGTCTTATTTCCGAATCCCGACCTAAGACTCCCACGAGCTCTGTGAGACCTAAAACGCCCACGAACAGTTACCAGAGATCTAAAACGCCTACACGTAATTACCAGAGACCTAAGACTCCTACCCACTCTGCTGCCACTACCCCGTCTTCTGTGGATGAATACAAGGTGATAGGTCAGTCAGGCAGCCGTCCTTCAACCCCAGTGCTGAGTGAGAGACCCTCCACCCCATCCTGCATCCCCCGCCCTAGCAGTATCCCCCGGTCCTCAACCCCATCGTCTCAGGTTGTGGCAAATGACAATGATAAACCTGCTGGTCCTCAGAAAGGGGAGAGGAGGTTAATAACCCGCCCCACAACCCCAGGGACGCCTCGGAAACAACTCCCACCTCGACCAGCATCTACCGTGCCCCAGGAGAAATCCTATACTAGTATTTTCCAGGCTCGTAGGTCATCAACACCTGGCCCGGGTCAAGGTCAAACGAGAACGGCCACTCCTACACGGGAAAGGAGGAGTGTCGTTTCCAGAACCAGTGCTGTGTCGAGGAGCTCCAACTATCCCTTGTCTAAGCGATCTCAGAGCGTGGCTGATGTTCGCACCAGTGTCAGTAGAACCTCCACGGAAATATCCCTATCTGATGAAGAATCAGAATCAGTGACTAGTGACGAGAGATCCAGACCTAAATCAAGAACTGTGAGTGCTGCAGAGGTGAGACAGAGGACTTCCAGTGCTGAGCCACGGAGGCTTGTTCGTCAGGCAGCCACCGAGGAGTCGTGTTTGATGGTATCCAGGACTGGTGATGGTGCTCACTGCATTACCTTGGCATCAAACGGAAACACTAAGTACGACTCTAGCAGGAGGACAAACAGGTTTATTCGAAGTGCTTCAAGTGAAAACTGTGATTCTCCTCGATCTCGTCAGAGGGCTAGGACGCCTGATCCTTCCATGATTCGACAGGAGATGACGAGAAGGAAGTCTGAGATCTCTATCGGTTCTGGTAAGTCTACAGAGAGCAGGACAGAAGCCTGGGTCAATTCCACGGTTCACGACACGAAAAGAAAGTTGCCTCCTAGGCCTAAAAGAGCCATGACACCCAATTCTATGAATAGGAAAGAACTTGAATTGACCTCTAGGTCATTTGCGGAGATTAAAGAAGCTCTTCGCGTTCCCATGGAGAATGGTATTGTTGTTAATCCGGATAAGCTGGATGCCCCTCCCGAAGACGCGAAAGCTTACCTACAAATGGAGAAATTATTCAAAAAATTGAAGGAGAAAGAACTGCGTGAATCTGTTAACAACACAGTTGGTGGCGCCAATGATGACGACAGTGTGAACAATCGTGACAATACAGTTTCTCAGGGAATTCTGAAAAATCCGGACGCTAAAGCTGCCTCCAACAGGTCTTTGAATTCTGTGAGATTTTCAAATTCGTCTCTCTCATCGTTGAGTTCTGGCAACTCAAAGTGTGTGTCCTCGCATTCAACCCCAGTGCACCGCAATAACAATTTGGATTCCTCCCTTAACCATTCACGGTCCCTCCCGTCTTTCGCATCCTCATCTCACAACCTCACGTCCACGCCCCTTAACGGGGTATCATCCTCGGGGATGGAGGACGAAATTGATTCCGGTGATGAGGACACATTCGGCAACACCGCAGAAGCGCTTGTCTATAAACTGAAGGAAATGGCAAAGCTTCGACCGAGAAAGGAAGACACGGATGGCCCCAAATCCAGAATCCCTGCACCCAATCTCAGCAAAAACAGAAAATCAAAATCCTTCAGTAATCTGTCAACAAGTTTAAGTTTCGACAAAGAGACCCAGCATCGGAACCTAAGTGAGACGTCCAACGAGGAGCCAGTGTTCTATAACCCGGATGACGATGACGAGCTGTCCGAGATGGCTCGGATTGCCCACGACCGAGAGGAACTGCAGGATCGATCTGAAACGCCCGTCCCAAGAATGGCCACCCCGCTGACCACTGGTCGAAGTACCTTCCTAAATAATGGCAAGGACAAGACCCCGCGGCTGGTCAGGGCTGTGTCCCAAGATAGAAGTCCCTCCAACTCCGTGTCCTCCCTGTCAAGTCTTTCACTCTCAAATGCTGACAATGATCCCGAGTTTGTGTGATGCTGCAGTTGGAACCACCGTTTCATACAGTAGTGGTATTTCTTCCATATATTTCACAGAAGTGATGGATAAGAGAAGTAGTTGTGACAAGCCTGGTGTGAAGCGTTCATGTGCATTTATACTACTCAAAATACGTTAAGGGCCGCCAGTTCTTTCATTCTTTCATATTACCATAGTTATATAACATGAACGATTAACGACAGTAGTATGAAAGATACAGATGGTCCGTAACTTATTTTGAGTAGCATATGATAGACTGGTATTCCATGTCCATTCGCACGATTTCATCCGACAGGTGTTGTGATATTGGTTTTGATATGATAATCGTTCCCTATGGGTAATCAGCACTGGAGATGACACAGTTGGTACTGTCTGAGTTTGGAAGTGTTCACATGTGTCCGTTTGGAATACCACCATACATGTATTTGTGAGGCAGGACAAGACACGCCCATGTTGGATACCAGTACAGAAAAACGCCCATTGGATAACCCCGACACAGAGGTGTCTGTTTAGACTGCCACACACGTGACTACACACACGTGTCCAGGCTAAGAGGTCACGGGTAAGGAAGAATATCCATGTGTAATATAATTTCAAGGATAGTATTATGCAGGTATTATTTTCCCAATTCGAATGCACTTGCACACTCATTTGGTATACATTGAATTTATGTCATGGCATTCTGGTATGCACTTCGTGAGGGAGAAACCGGTAGAAGTTCGAATCCAGGGCATTTCGAAAGCACATGGTTACACATGGATCTTGTCTCGGCACATATGGGGATTCATATGGAGTTCGCCTGTGCTTGTGTCTGTGGTGGTGTTGTGTGGCAGTCACTGCGGGCTCGGAGCCGACCCGAAGCATTCAGTGAGTGTTGACGGCATGCTTCGTTACGTGATGGAAAGACCAAGGATTCATCCACAAGTTGTTGAAAGGACTTGGCAGTACAGTTTGCTGAGATAAGAGATGGAATGTACCGTTATGTTTTGAAGAATGTATTCGTGAGTTTCTATCGGAATAAGACGTCCTAATGAGGAAATATTCTTACGCATTTTTACCTGTATATTAGTTAGAGTAAATCATGTGAGAAAGGTGTTGAGTAGGTTATGATGCAGTTGTGGGGAAGAGTTGTAGCTGTTTCGGAGGTTGACAGACAACACCTGACAGAACTAGTCCCTCGGGCCAGACATCTGATATTTTTGGGGCAGGGGTGTTAAATTCAATTCACTGTAACAAATGCAATGTTTCCCTTAGGTTCTGTCCAAAAAACAAATCATTAACAAGACGATGGTGGGTGGGTAAAGTAATGTGCCGTGGGTAAAAAATAATTATGGTATATTTTGCATACCCGACTCGCTTTCTCCTCTCCTCCTCCCTCTCCCCCCTCCCCCCGAATATTAAATGGTCGGGCCCTAAAGTATGGTTGGATCCAAAAGTACGAAACAGAAAAATCAATAACCATATACATATATATTTAGAGAGCAGATTGTCTCAGTGTAATTACACTCGCACTCATTATTTCTTATATTCATGGATGGTGTAAGCGCCGAAGTATATTTTTCATTTACATATTTTCAAACAACTGAGAGTGGCTTTGTTTAGAGTTGGATCTCGCGAGAATATGGTGCAAGGGACATAACTCAATCAGCATGAGCTATACATGTTTCATTGGTAGCGCTGCCTTCTTTATACTATTTTCAATATTCCATAAAACTGGCAAAGTGGAAGCAAAACATACATTAAAAAAATGGCACTGCCATTACTTGGCCCGTGATGTATATATCTGTACATTTTATTTATAAAATAACATGTATGTTAGAGTCCATAAGTCTAACCCATTCTCGATATGCATTTATTGATGCATTACACTACATATTCGTGTTCATCAACGTCGGCGTATTCTTTTCTACTGCTGAACCAAACAAAACATAAATGTTCTCAAAATAAAAAGCACATTCGACCCAGTCCAAACCCGCGATAAAAAATCCCATCAATAATGAAGAGTTAATCCCCTTGATGTGTCAGGATCCGATTACACTGCGACAGATAGGCAAAGTGTTTGGTTTAATGGATAACGAGTACAGCTGTTGTATAGTTTGGGGCCAATCGTCCGATTATATTTTTGCGTTAACAGTGGATATGGATTATCTGATTATCAGGGGATAAGTTAGCAATAGGCCGACCTAGTTGTATGTATTTCTTGAATTTCTTTGTTAAAACAGCCAAGGCCTTTGGAATACTCGTACACACAAAATTAAGCGGAATGGAAAGCCACGCAACTTGTTAAATGATCAAACGAAACCAAAGTTGGACATATGCTATATACCTTATTAATATGCTTTGCAAAAATATTTTTGAAATATTTAGAAATCCGTTGGTTATAGTTCCTCTTGTTGCTTAAAACTGTATAATTAAGAAACACGTTTGAATAATTCCCTATTTTCTGTTTCACTCCTAAAAGACGGGTGCACATTTTTCTTGCTTACCTTGGTCTGTTTTGGACATATATTCATTTATGCCAATCAATACCAATTAGCAAGTTCATTATACAGTCATCATAATATAAACTATATTCAATATTTATCGACAATTATATTACAAACTATCCTGCCCCTTTTATCTGTAATGTTTGAAGCAGCGAATGAGTTGTATGCACATACTAAAGATGCATATTTGTTGGTGCATACATTGCAGTTCAATTAATTATTGACACCTAATTAGACTCCTGTAAGTCGAGTCATGTGTAGCCCGTGGATATTCTATCCTCATTAAAGACATGGTTGTGTTTCTTCTCTTGAGTTTTCAATTGACAAAGATTTGTTTGTACAGATGTTACGTTACGATAATTGTAAAAAGCCTTCTCATCATCCTGTTGATGGTAAGGGAAGTAACTCTCGGTAGAGAACATTGCGCCATCGTTTATCTTTATTGGCATTCCAGAGGCTGTTTCTGTGATGTTTGGAATAGAAGACAGTATTTATTTATTTTCACTCTGTTGCGTGCATATTTTGATGAAATAAATGCATATATTTCGATTCAATTGTCTTGTGAGTCATTCGTGTCTTACGATATGTGTATTTCGAAGGAAATGTTTGTGTGTGTGTGTGTGCGCGTGCGTTTGTGCATGCGTGCGTTTGTGCATGCGTGCGTGCGTGCGTGCGTGCGTGTGTGTGTGTGTGTGTGTGTGTGTGTGTGTGTGTGATTTTGCATGAAGATGTCAATTATCTTCAGACAGCAAAGTCGCAGGGCTAAGTTTATCATGAACCGAAAATGGGTACACACAAAGTAGTGAGATCTGTAAGGACATAATTAACGCAAGCTGAAAATGCGACATGGGTATTTTCGCTCATTGTTCTTATCCTTTCGAGACCGCCTCCGTGGTCTAGTGGTAGAGTGTCCGCCCGGAGAGCGGAAGGTCCGGGGTTCGATCCCCAGCCGCGTCATTCCAAAAGACGTTAAAAGATTGTACTTGTTGTTACCCTGTCTGGCGCTCGGCATTAAGGGGCTAAAACAAGGACTGGTCGGGTCGGAGTCAGTATACTGTGTCTGAGTGGGGTATTCATGTTAAACTGCAGGATGGTATCTCAGTGTGCTAGCACTATAAATCGGCATCAGTCCGGACAGTCCGCAATGACGTTAAACCCCATTTCACTTCACCTCTTATCGTTTCGAGGGGCGGTCGGTTAGCCTAGTGGTTAAAGCGTTCGCTCGTCACGCCGAAGACCAGGGTTCGATTCCCATGAGTACATTGTGTGAAGCCCATTTGTGGTGCCCTGATATTGCTGGAATATTGCTAAAAGCGGCGTAAAACCATACTCACTCACTGACACAGATACAAGTACATAATATTATTATTGGGTACGTTTTTCACTACCGGAATATGTGTAATTATGAAATCAAAAAGAGTACCTTTTTCAAAACGTTCTTGTTTTCATGGTTGAAGGGAGGTAAACCTACTATGTTTTCAATTTAAGGTTGTCTGGCTGCAATTCTGCCAATACGTTGAATAATGCTTGATTCTTATTGGTTGAAAAGAAGTATCCTTTCTCCCATTGATACCTCTTTTAAGATAAGCCTTTTCACACAGAAACCGTGCGTATTAAAACTCGATCTACCAACAGTCTAATCATCGATACATTTAACAATGGCTGCCGATAACCCATTAAAATAGTGTATACGTTTGATATATGAACACCAGCTTATCAAACAGGATGAAATCTATTTCAGAACACACACAATTAGGTAAAACACACTAACCACTGTTTGAGGGCCACATTATTATCGGTCTTAAAACATAAGAAGTCTTTTTTGTGTCGTCGTCATCAGCTGAAAACGCCCATACTTCAGGTGTTCCGACCCGTGAAGATCCGGGGTAGAATAGGTCTTCAGCAACCCATGCTTGCCGTAAAAGGCGACTATGCTTGTCGTAAGAGGCGACTTACAGGATCGGGTGGTCAGGCTCGCTGACTTGGTTGATGCATGTCATCGATCCCAGTTGCGTTGATCGATGCTCATGATGTCAATCACTGGATTGTCTGGTCCAGACTCGATTATTTACATACCGCCGTCATGTAGCTGGAATATTGCTGAGTGCGGCGTTAAACAACAAACAAACAAACAAATCAGGTGTTTCCGTTGACAATGGCTGTGTCAACAGGCTCATTTTCACCATGACATTATGATAATGCTGAACATAACTACAGATCCAGATTGTCCTCTGGGTTCATGACATAAATAGCACTGTCCCAGGGAACTGGTGATTTGGCAGCCATCGAGTCAAGTTCGGCCAGGTCGATGTTCGGGATGGAGAGATAGTCATTCCTAATACAGTAAACTACGGTTATAACGAACTCAAAGGGACCACTAATTTTAGTTCGTAATAACCGTAGTTCGTTATAAGCATTTATACAGCATATACACAAGAAATGGTCGGGACTAAAAAATAAGTTCGTTATATCCGTCAGTTCGTTATAAGCGTGTTCGTTATAAACGTAGTTTACTCTATGTGATACTGATGGGGAAACACTTCAAACTCACTGCTGCATAACTACAAGTTCAACATAATTAACATCCGGTTATATGATAAAGTGTGTTGGAGAAATAAATTCGTTGATCATTTTATCACCATTTCTACAACCTGTCACCCCTGAATTTTAAAATTACACGTTGATTTCCAAGAAATGACCTGTTTTGGTGATTTCCAAGAAATGCCGGGTCTTGGTGATTTCCAAGTAATGACGTGTCTTGGTGATTTCCAAGAAATGGCGTGTCGCGTCGATTTCCAAGAAATATGCAACAGGTTGCGATGAGATTAAATTTATTTTCATAGGGGTTTATTTCATCAATTCTTGTTAAAAAACGACATTTTTTATTTCGATTTTTTGACAAAGATAGTAAGGGCGTAATTACAAATAAACAAGAAATTTAAAGTAAGTAACACACCGGGCCTAAAATTCAAACATAATCAAATAATATACAAAACAAAATATACATCCATATCATGTTTGCTGGTGGCTAAATATGAAACAAACCAAAAATGGTGATTCGATTGTGATGTATTTGATACGTACATCATAGTTATGTTTTGAACCTTAAGTCTGCAGTATATAGGTGAATGTTTCCAGCCTAGTAATGCTTTGAACCTTAAGTCTGCAGTATATAGGTGAATGTTTCCAGCCTAGTAATGCTTTGAACCTTAAGTCTGCAGTATATAGGTGAATGTTTCAAGCCTAGTAATGTTTCGCTAACGTTTGTAATTCTTTGGTCTAGTTCAATTTTTAAGAGCATACATTCCTTTGCCAGGCAGGTTTTTTTTTAGATATATAGACATTCAACATCTTTTTCACATATTACACAAAAATACAATATCGGTATTCTGGAGAATACGAGAAACAAATAAAGATAATATTTGTAGGGTATTCACTGTAATATTTTAAGACCAACTTGTTTCTAATATCCGAATAAGAGTCCCAATAATAAAACGCTATGACGGGATCGGGTGGTCAGGCCCGCTGACCTGGGTAATGCATGTCATCGATCCGCGTGGATCGATGCTCATGATTTTAGTCACTGGATTGTATGGTCCAGACTCGATTATTTACAGACCGCCGCCGTCATATAGCTGGAATATTGCTGAGTGCGGCGTTAAACAACAAACCAACCAATCATATATTATTTTAAAGCTGTTTTCAGCTTGTGCATGATTATTACAAAATACTTATCAAACTTTGCAAAGCCTCAATATTCCTAAAGAACCAAATTGTGTAATTATTGATATTTTTTTATAAACTACATGTAATTTACTTTTAAATGACACACTTAGTGACCTTTCACTGTATATAGTTATTAAAAGATCACAAAGGAGCCGTTAACTTGAGAATCCACTCTAAGATATTGTAATATTGAAAAATGGTTGCCAAGGTCGACAGAATATAAAATTGAAGTACCTACCGCTTTGAAATTACCAACCACATCAACAACTTCCTTTGTACCAAGTTTCAGGCTTTTATGATAAAAAGCACAATTGTTACATATATATCTTCTGGATAAGAGATTAATTTATTTTCTCATTAATTGCTTGCAATTGTTTCAAAAAAGATAAACTTTCAATTTAGATCGCTGAAACGGGGGGCGTATTAGAAATCATTGTGTGAGCTTTCAGGTGAAGTTTCAGCGACACTGGATTCTTTGCCTACTGAGGAAAAGATTTATATTACCCCCAAACTGGCGACGAAGGACAACCAAACCATGACATAAAGTCACTTGGCTTTAGTCAAGTGAGCTAATAAAATAAGAAAACCTTTTCTGAATAATTCATAAATAATTTCAGAAATATTCCCGGGAAGGACTTGACTTAAAATGAAATTATGATTGAATATAGCGATATGAGGTTCCGGTGTAGAAAATAGCAGCCAATCATCCTTCAGGGTTAGGAAGTAGAACCACCACCCGCTGTCGCCTAAACCCGGTTGTTAGCGCTGCTGAAGCGCCGCTATGGCATGCGGTATATATGATGTTTGTATATGGAAGATTAATATTACTTATGATTAATTTTCCTAATTTAGGCCACACTAAGGATGAGTCGAACAAATATAATTTTGATAAATAAATCACTGGAGCGTATCAAATTAAATGTACAATGATTTCAAATCCATATTAACGTTTTCGTTTTTATGAATGAGTGAATGTGTTGGGTTTAACGGTATAGGAAACACGTGTGGTAGCCTAACGATTTTGGTATCAGTTTCATGATGGTATAAGTGTTTAAACAGAGCCGAGGATGTGACGTTTTATTCTATATTATCTGTACAAATTCAAAGGCATGGTTTATTTAGTACCGTAATCTTGAAATACAAAACATACGGCCTCTCTTTACCGAGAGTAGAAGAGAGCTGAAAGAAATGAGCGCCCGCGCGCAGTATAGTAAACTACGGCTACAACGAACTCAAAGGGACCACTAATTTTAGTTCGTTATAACCGTAGTTCGTTATAAGCAAATATACAGCATATATAGAGCAAGTATACAGCAAATGGCCGGGATCAAAACACATTTCGTCATATCCGTCAGCTCGTTATAAGCGTATTCGTTATAAACGTAGTTTACTGTATGGTACTTTAGTTTGACGTTGTTTAAGGAAGCACTCTGTAATATTCCAGCTATATGGAGGCGGCCTGAAAATAATCAAGTCTGACCAGACAAGCCAGTGATTAATATCCGGAGCATCGATCTACGCAATTAGGATACGATGTTTGACAGGCACTTCTTTAACAGAGTCGGGATAAGGACGTATCTGTCATGAATCATCATCAATATGTTTAGTCGCATCCGCATCAGAAGCATATATATAGGTATACGGCTGTCTCATGAAGCAGCATCACCAGTCGCCCCCGGCTGACAATGTGGCTCGCGCTCTTCCTCATCGCCCTCTGTGCTCCCCTGCCCCGGGCAAGTCCTCGTGGGAGGTGGCAGGTGTACGTGGACGGACAGAGAGTCTTACAGGGACCAATGATCAATGGAACATTTCAAGCATGCTTTCTCCATTCGGATAAGTAAATGAATTTCATTGTTTTTGTGAATGTTTTACTTGAATTATTACTTCGATTACTGAAGTGCGGTCGGGTAGCCTAGTGGTTAAAGCGTTCGCTCGTCACGCCGAAGACCCGGGTTCGATTCCCGACATGGGTACAATGTGTGTAGCCCATTCCTGGTGCCCCCCGCCGTGATATTGCTGGAATATTGCTAAAAGCGGCGTAAAACCATACTCACTCACTCACTCGATACTGAAGGTTTGCGTTTGATAATTTATTTGTTTGTAAATGTTGTACGTTTCAATTACTGTACAACGTACACTTTAATCTGTTACTGTAGTGTATTACGGACAGTATGCCTGCACTGCAAATAAGAAAAGGTTATTTGATGATGATATATTTGATTCAGATATCATACTTCTTGTGGTCTTTGGGGCCTTAGTTGTCAGTGTATCGGCGACTGTGACGGTTAGATAACGTTTGTAATGTTTTTGGTCAAATCAGTTTATGACAGGGAGCGCACAATGGATTTAAGTTTTTTAAAGCCCAGGGCGCTCTCTAAATTAGAAATAGGGGGCTCTTATTAGAATATAATTTTGGTGAGATTAAAAACGAGGTTGAAAGATTGTAAATTTTGTGTTTTATGCTGACAGCCTGAAATTATATAAAAGAAGAATTTGCGTGCTTTATACACGATAGACATATTTTTGAGAATTCAGTTGCCCATAATAAAGGGTGCATATAACAAACGAGTGCGTATTATACACGAATAAATAAGTCTTGTGTACATTGATCAATCGGAAAGGGTTCTACCTGGGATTGTTCACTAGCCAATATATAAGCAAATAACGCCGTGGCCGCTTATTACGTCGAATACTGTACACCATTACCAAAGAAATGCTAACAACAAATTAATTCAGTTTGTGTTGGATGAGTGAGTGAGTGAGTTAATGCTTTACGTCACATCGGCAATATTTCAGCCATATCGTGACGAGAAATTATTATACATTTTACATATATTTAAACTAAATAAAAACCTATCATCGATGGAGAGTAAAATTACTAGAATATCACAGATTAATATTTAAAACTAGCATGCAACTATAAAAAGATATCACTTTAAGTAACGGTACAATATAAAAAATGGCTATAGATCGCCAGCAGCTGAAGGTAGATCGCCATGCTTGGGTCTATGGGGACTTATAGTACTTTTGCTACCTGCATGGACCCCAGCCGGATTTCACTTCCCTTCCACTGTTGGCGATTAATGACAAATTTAGCTAAAGTTAAATGAACATATATTTTACGATTAAAATTTGTGTCGGAAATGTTTTTACTTTGAATGACGTGGTCTGACATACCCTCTCTTGGGGACAATCATTTTACACTACTTCAACCCCCATCAAGGGTAAAGCCACTATCAATCTCAGTTAACAAGTTTCTCTCTACCAATTCTAAAATATTTATTAATTCCAAAACATATATTTCAAAATTTATTCAATGACCTCTTGAAAGCATAATATAGTCCCTGCTTAAGCAGGGGGTTATCATGAACCCAATACAGTAAAATACGGTTATAACGAACACGCTTATAACGAACTGACGGATATAACGAACTTACTTTTTAGTCCCGACTATTTGCTGTAGTTATGCTGTATATATGCTTATAACGAACTACTGTTATAACGAACTAAAATTAGTAGTCCCTATGAGTTCGTTATAACCGTAGTTTACTGTAAATGTAATCACATTAGTAAACCTGACAATCCCCTTGTACTCATTATGGATGGGAGGACACTGTTACATTCCGGCTTATCATGAACTACCTGTACATGCCAACTGATGTTATGTAAGGCAGGTAATGTTGACAGTGTGACATTAAAACGAAATCAATGTCTCCATTGTATCACGTATAGCTCGTCATACCAGCAGCTAGATGGCGTCACTCGTCTAACCCCTGGTCAGTTGGACAGACACGTGGTCATCTGTCACCCTGGACAGGACCTGATCGCTTACTTTCATCACCTGACAAGGAAGAGGACAAGGCGTTCTTTCCACGTCGTCATATGGCCAGGTGAGCTATTGTACCATTTTCTGGGAATGGCATCATTATATGTTTATAAAAAAGTATGAAATGATATACTGTAGTTGTTGACTCCTTCACATCCTCTTTTCTCAAAGTGCTTTGACGCTTCACAATCTAACATGTCAAGATTCAGCTGAGTTTGTATTGCAAGAGTTCTCTTTCCTGACGGGGCGGTTGGGTAGCCTAGTGGTTAAAGCGTTCGCTGGTCACGCCGAAGACCCGGGTTCGATTACCGACATGGGTACAATATGTGAAGCCCATTTCTGGTGTCCCCCGCCGTGATATTGCTTGAATATTGCTAAAAGCGGCGTAAAACCATACTCACTCACTAACTCTCCTGGCATGAATATAGGCGGTGAATTGTTATAGCGTTGAATGATAACATCTGTAGCAGTTCATATTGACGTCCGGATACACCTACTTGTCACAAACAGGAACATTTGCAACAATGCATCAAACAAAATGGCAAAGTGATACGTTCCCCAAAATGATTACGTGATATATCCGACACAATGACTTAGTGATATATATATATATATATAGCACAATGACTTAGTGATATATATATAGCACAATGACTTAGTGATATATATATAGCACAATGACTTTGTGATATATCAGGCACAATGACTTAGTGATAACTCTTGCACAAGGAGTTATTTATACATCTAGCACAGTGACACATATCTGACACATCGGATAAGTATACATCTGACACAATGACTTAGTGATATATCTGACACAATGACTAAGTGTTTCATCTGACACAATGACTTAGTGACATATCTGACACAATGACTTTAACAATACATGTGACACAATGACTAAGTGTTTCATCTGACACAATGACTTAGTGACATATCTGACACAATGACTTTAACAATACATGTGACACAATGACTTAGTGACATATCTGACACAATGACTAAGTGTTTCATCTGACACAATGACTTTAACAATACATGTGACACAATGACTTAGTGATATATCTTGCACAAGGAGTTATTTATACATCTAGCACAGTGACACATATCTGACACATCGAATAAGTGATATATCTGATATAATGACTTAGTGATATATCTGACACACTGGCTGAGTGATATATCTGACACAATGACTCAGTAATATATCTGGCACAATGACTTTAACAATACATCTGATACAATGACTTAGTGATATATCTGACACAATGACTAAGTGATACATCTGGCACACTGACTTAATTATTTATCTGACACAATGACTTAATGACACCATGACTAATGACAATGACCAAGGGATCTATCCGACACAATGATTTAGTGACACCATGACTAAGGGGCTATCTGACACAATGAGTTAGTTATATATCAGAGACAATGACTTAGTGATATATCCGACACAATGACTAAGTGATACATCTGACAAAATGACTTCTGAAAATGACCAATGACAATGACTTAGTGATCTATCTGACACAAAGACTTAGTTATATATCTGACACAATGACCTAATCATATATATGACACAATGACCTAATCATATATCTGACACAATGACATAGTGATTTATCTGACACAACTAATGACAATGACTAAGGGATCTATCTGACACAATGACTAAGAGATATAACTGACACAATGACCTGATCATATATCTGACACAATGACCTAATCATATATCTGACACAATGGCCTTATTATATATCTGACACAATGACCTAATCATATATCTGACACAATGACATAGTGATTTATCTGACACAATCACCTAATCATATGTCTGACACAATGACTGAGGGATACAACTGACACAATGACCGAATCATATATCTGACTTAGTAATACATCTGGCACAATGACTAAGTGATATATCTGACACAATGACTTAGTAATACATCTGGCACAATGACTGAGTGATATATCTGGCACAATGACTTAGTAATACATCTGGCACAATGACTGAGTGATATATCTGGCACAATGACTGAGTGATATATCTGACACAATGACTAAGTGATATATCAGACACAATGACTGAGTAATATATCTGACACAATGACGTAGTTATATATCCTAACAATGACTAAGTGATATATCTGACACAATGACTAGGTGATATATCTGACACAATGACTTGGTTACATATCTAACAAAATGACTTAGTCATATATCAGACACAATAACTAAGGGATACATGCTCACAATGACTGGGTGATATATCTGACACAATGGCGTAGTTATATATCCTCACAATGACTTAGTCATATATCCTCACAATGACTGGGTGATATATCTGACGCAATGACTCAGTTATACATCCCTTACAATGACTAAGTGATACATCTGGCACAATTTACCTGCAGTAACCGTATTGATAATTTACCTGTAGCAACTGTCTTGAACCAGCTGAAGTATGTTCAGTTTTACTCCAGGGACAAGATGGTGTGGTGCAGGAAACATAGCGAGAAGCTACACAGATCTCGGAAGATATCGTGAGACTGACAGATGCTGCCGCGACCACGACTCCTGCCCCAGTTCAATCCCAGGGGGAAGATGGTCCTCAAAACATGGGCTTCGGAACCACGATTTGGTGACAAGGTATTTATTCGCACTGAATGAATCTAAGTGTGCAGTACAGTAGAAGACTTAATTTACCCAAAACAACTCAGGTAATTCTGTTTCAAAGTATGCGTGTCAGGTAAAATGCTTTAGCTCATGGCTGCAAACTCACCAATTTTATCAAGCTTGTGAATACTTTCACTGGGTAATGACTTAACACACCAACTTGACCATGGCTGTAAAGGCAGGAACTAGGTCATGATGGAACACACCCAGTAGGCCATGACTGAACACACCCAGTAGGTCATGATGGAACACACACAGTAGGTCATGATCGAACAGACACAGTAGGTCATGATCGAACACACACAGTAGGTCATGATCGAACAGACACAGTAGGTCATGACTGGACACACCAACTAGGTCATGATCGAACACACACAGTAGGTCATGACTGGACACACCATCTAGGTCATGATCGAACACACACAGTAGGTCATGATCGAACAGACATAGTAGGTGATCGCTGAACGTACCAACTGGATCATGATCGAACACACACAGAAGGTCATGACTGGACACACCAACTAGGTCATGATCGAACAGACACAGTAGGTCATGACTGGACACACCAACTAGGTCATGATCGAACAGACACAGTAGGTCATGACTGGACACACCAACTAGGCCATGATCGAACAGACAAAGTAGGTCATCGCTGAACGTTCCAACTAGATCATGATCGAACACACACAGAAGGTCATGACTGGACACACCAACTAGGTCATGATCGAACAGACACAGTAGGTCATGACTGGACACACCAACTAGGTCATGATCGAACACACACAGTAGGTCATGACTGGACACACCAACTAGGTCCTGATCGAACAGACACAGTAGGTCATCGCTGAAGGCACCAATTAGGTCATGATCGAACACTGGCCATGACAGTGAGCAAACCAACTAGGGCTTAACTGAAAACACCAACTCTGTCATGGTTCTGAGAAGTCCCTCTCATTTGCTCTCATGTACGTTGTATATTCGTAGACCATTTTGTCATATTAGAGAAGGGGATATTGACAAACTGGCATAACAACAAATATTTCATCCTAAAGCTAATTAAATATCCATTGTTAATGGCTGTTGTTTTCAAGGCCACTTGAGGTCGAAGTAATACCATTTAATTGCAAAAACATAGATTTGTGATATATATTATTTTATTAACATTAAAAACGTATTTCGAGGATTTTTTTATATTAATGAATAAACTGACGGCCAAAAGATCTTTACCACTTTGGAAATGAAATTGCAAAATTTTAAAAACACAAGTTCAATGCAACAAAGCCAATGCAAAACACATCCTACAAACACAACACAATGCGCTGTGCAGAAAGTGATACACGTCCACGGCACGTTTCAAAAATACACGTGTAATAAGGGTATATAAATGATACGGGCGGCATGTCAGACACTCACACTGATAAAAAACACACCACAGAAATGCCACGACTGACACCGAACAACGCGAGCGGGCCCTGGGTATGATACAGATGTGAGCCACCCGTGCCCACGTTGCTAGGACTGTTGGTTGCTCCCGTGTTGCTGTGACTAAACTGATGCAAAGTTCCTCAAAGGCCCGTCAGACATCTGTTAGGTCAATAAGAGGGAACCCACACTAACTACGCCCAATGAGGACCGGTACTTGCGTACTTTGCATCTGCGGAATCGATTCCTGACAGTGAAGTCATCAGCGACGAATGCCCCGACTCAGGGCTCAAGGAATTTGGGCTTACAGACCTTAAAGAGAACGGTTATTGGGCTCGGACTGTACGTCGTTAGCAGCGGCGTGACCAGCACAGGTTAGTCTTCACTGATGAAAGCCCGTTCTGTCTACTCAGAGCTGATGGAAGGTGAGAACGAACGGCGGCATGTTGCGTTCAGGAGGTCGCGCCGTATGGTGGAGGGGGTGTTATGGTGTTGGGAGGAATTAGTGGGCAGGAAAGAACACTTCTGGTCATCGTTAACGGAAATGTGACAGCTCAGCGTTACATGGATGACATTCTTCGTCCGATTGTCCTATCATTTCTACAACAGCTGCCACGTGGTGTCCTTTATCACCATGACAACGCCAGACCCCATACAGCCCGAATCGTACAGAACTTCATTGCAGCCAACAACGTCAACGTGTTGCCGTGGCCTGCACGCTCCCCAGACATGTCCCCCATAGATCACCCCAGGGATGTCTTCGACAGCGACCATTTCCTCCACCCAGCCGTCTGAACTGATCTAGGCCCTCAAAAACGAATGGCGACGTATCCGACGTGACGTCATCAGACGACTGACTGTTTCTGTGCGACGGACAATTTTTGGCGTGTCTTGTAGCAGGGGGTGGTCATACACGCTATAAATGTGAAGTGTCTTTGAGTGAGTGAGTATGGTTTTACGCCGCTTTTAGCAATATGCCAGCAATATCACGGCGGGGGACACCAGAAATGGGCTACACACATTGTACCCATGTCGGGAATCGAACCCGGGTCTTCGGCGTGACGAGCGAACGCTTTCACCACTAGGCTACCCAACCGCCCGAAGTGTCTTTGAACATTTAAGATGTGTGTTACCTTTCTCCATTACGTTGAAATCTTGAATTTGCCACCCCACCTCAATTCGGGCAACTGTCATGCCAATATGGGATACTGTATTACTGTCATTCTAAATGTTCATTATTTTGAGATTTTGATATTTGTACTTCATGCATCTATTAAACTAGGGTGATTTATAACTATGGTGAAGTTTCTTTTGGTCGTCAGTATAGTTTACCTCTTCCTTAAATGAGGGTCGTTATGGGTTTTAATGCTTAACGTAAAACACACTTCAAACACTATCGTAAACGTAAAATTCATCTTTTTTTGATCGTAAATGCTTATCGTAAAATACCAAAAAATAACTGCTTAACGTAAATAAATAATTTACTGCTTAATCGTAAAATGATTAAAATGGTCAAAAACGGTCTGTCTTCAAGATCCAAATGCTTCGCCACAGAAAGCAGGCTGCGCAACTGACACAGGGGACCAGTCTAGATCGTTTAGCGATTTGAGATTTTACCAGGTACTAAAAATATGAATTGTCAGGATGAAACGAAAGCAGAATTAAAGTCCCATGTCCCTCCATGGCCGATTTAGGAATTTTTTTCGCAACGATTTTATTGAAAAATAAGAAAAATTACAGCTTAATGAAAAAGTACCCTAAATTTTACTGCTCACTGATTATGGGACCCACACATCAAGACCCTCTTAAATGCTTCATCTAACTGCTTTAGAGGTTGCGTTTCAGTCCCAAAGAAACAAGAATCGTTCTTAAACCATCAACTTCATTATTTCAAAACCTATGAAATTCATGAAGCTTCCTGTGGTGATTTCAGAAGTGAATGTTCGTGCGACAGACGGTTCCATGACTGCCTCGGCAAGTCATCGGATAAAGCTGCAGACGGTATAGGGATAGTTTTTTTCAACTTTTTGAATATGAAGTGTTTCGAGGAGCGTCCCACGCCTTGCACCAAGCGTCGGTATGTATATTGTAGAGGCACGTGCCGTAACATACATTCGAGAACAAGGGTGTTAAACTTGCTGTATGTAGTTATGACATTATCATTTCGTGTTGGGGCTTATTCTATGTACAAACTCTATTATCAGATTTTAATACCCAGTTATAGTGGTTTTATTGTCACAATTCAATGGAATTAGTGTTTTACTTACTCACAAGATTTGAAAATTAAGTAAAAAAACATTATTTTTAACCAATATTTCCACTGAGAATTAGAATAACAGTTATATAAAACAAAATGTTTGCCAAATTCAGATAGCCGATCATATTACCTGTAACCAATGACATAATATGGATAGTTTAATAACCTAATAAAAATGTTACAGCCAATTTGGTCAAATTATGCATTTTTCCTCCAATTTATGCAATTTTGACCCCCTGAAAATTCAAACACACACTTGCAAGCTAACTACCCAATGAAAATTGTGTACAGATACCTCCTTTATGCAATAGAAAAGGTTTAAGGTATACAGGAAAATGTGGGAACGAAAATCTAAACTAAGCGTCTTTTCTGCTGGTGGCCAACTGACTATTACTAGTTATTAATGTTTCAAATGAATAAATGGCTGTCCCAAGTTTTATTTGAGTTGAATGCATGAACCTTAAATATTGTGTATGGGACCAAGCCACTAGTCACACACGCACGCACACACGCACGCACACACACGCACACATTGTATTATTGAATCATTTTCTTTCATTTTTCCACAGGCGTTATGGCAACCACTATCCTGAACGCTGCCAAAAGACGTGGTACTTCCACGACAACATCAGATACAAACCGCATCAGCACGAGCCATCTACTGGGATTTGGATGACAATATATCTGTCAAATTTATTCGAATATTTGTTTTATAAAGATGTCGTGAGTTAACTGACTTCAAACGTCCAGTTTCCACCCTTGCCCACGTAGGCTGGTACTGTGGCGTTACAATTTGGCTGGACTGACGAGTCTATGCATAGTCCGATCAAAATCGCGTAACGAAATGCAGATATAAACTGACGGCCAAAAGAAACGTTACCAAAGATATTTCTAGGATAAAATATGACCAACACAATTTGAAGCAGCAATAACAATTGTATTGTAGAAATTCATCATTCAGAACAGTAAAATGCGAATTTACTAATTCAACAACAAAGTCCTTGACCTCTAACAGGGACAAAATTACCTTCTCTGATACATTTGTCCGTTGTATATCATATATGGGATTACTTTTAAAAATGTGAAGTTTTTAATTTGACTAAGTTTAGTTGCCAAATTGTGGTTAATCTGAATGAATATTTTGACTTCATATAAATAAAAATATTACAAAAAAAATATGTGTGCGTGCGTGCGTGCGTGCGTGCGTGCGTGCGTGCTCGCGCAATGACATCATGTGTAATCATGTTTTTATCCATGCTGAACTGGAATTGTACATGCGCATTTTTTTGGACACCATGCACTTTAAACAACTTGTGGATTCCTATTTTACTGAATTTACATGCAAAATGAATTTTTAAATTTTACAATCATTGGCCGTTAAAAATATGATATCCTTTATTATTAGCTATTTATAAATAACGCTCTTCAATCAATACTTTATTCAGTATGAAGGCTATAGGCCAATATACAAATAACAATTTACATGTATGGTATTGGCAAACTGACTGCCAAAAGAAACGTTACCAACGATATTTCTAGGATAAAATATGACCAATACAATTTGAAGCAGCAATAACAATTGTATTGTAGAAATTCATCATTCAGAACAGTAAAATGCAAATTTACTAATTCAACAACAAAGTCCTTGACCTCCAACAGGGACATTTCTTGACAAAGGGTCATTCGTCCAGTATTCGATCAACAACATTGGTTACAACTTTAAGGTGACGACGGCCCAGACCGTTCAATACGGGATATGACCTCCATGAGCGGCAATGCATCTTCGAATGCGGCGTCGAACTGAGTAGACAAGCGTCCACACTGCAGGTATCCGATTCCATTCCTCACGGAGATCAACGATCAATGCAACGCTTGTCTCGTGAAGGGAGGATGTTGACGTTTCCGAAGACGACGCCCCAGCTGGTCCTAGAGATGTTCTATGGGTGACAGATCTGGTGATCGAGCTGGCCAAGGCAGAACAGTCACGTTGTTGGCGTTGAGGAAGTCTCTAGTAATACGGGTTTTATGGGGTGTGGCGTTATCTTGTTGGAACACCGTCCATTGTTGACGCTGGATGAAAGGAAGAACCACTGGCCGTAAGATATTGTCAATGTAGCGTTGTGCTGTCAGATTGCCTTCGATGATGACAAGTTCCGTCTTCTCGTCCCCGCAAATGCCGCCCCCGACCATCACACTTCCGCCCCGTAAGGTTCAACCTCCTGGACACAACAAGGAGCCGTACGTTCACCGCATCGTCGATAAACTCGAGTCCGCCCATCAGGTTTGAAGAGTTGGAACCTGCTCTCGTCACTAAACAGCACTCGCCGCCATTCCCTTTGTTGCCATCGCTGAGTTTTCTTGCACCACGTCAATCTGGCACGTCGATGTTGACGGGTCAAGGTCATGCCCTTGAAAGGCAGATAAGCCCGGAGACCATAATGTCGTAGTCGTCTGGTCACTGTTTGTCTGCTGACCGGATGTCCTAGGCTGTTGGCAGCTGATGACGTCGAAGTAAGAAATCTGTTCCTCAGATGAAGTACCCGTAAATAGGGGTCATCCTTTGGTCTGCCACTCCGTCGTCTGTCTTCGGTTCTACCAGTCTCTCGGAGACGTGCGACCAGTCTGGTAATGGTCATCTTGGAGCAGTTCATGTTAATGGCAACCGCTCTCTGTGTCGCGCCCATCTACAGCATACCTATGGCTTTCTCCCTCTGGACAGCGGTCAGTCTTGGCATGTTCGTTGTTGTTAATCATCGCAACCAATGATAGGGAACAGATCCGTGCGTAATTTCTACCCGGAAATTGCACGATAATTTGAGGGAGAATATTTTATAAAATTGCTGAAAAACACCCAAATCTCCCAAAATCCGTAAAGCACGTGCAAAGAACGACCCAGAACATGAAGGCTGCATTCGTGAGATGTGTTCTTTACTGTTTTGGAACAGGTTGACATATTTGTTTCAAAGTGTCAAATCAGTTAATGCTGCTAACGTTTCTTTTGGCCGTTAGTTTATATATATATACTTTGCCACAAAAGTAGGGGATTACAGACTGCGTGTCTGTAAAAGAAGTGAAAACTAAACATCGTTGATCAGCTCTTACGTAGGTTGGTTGGTTGGTCCGCTGTGTAACGCCGCACTCAGCAGTATAATTCCAGCTATTTGACGGAGGTCTGTAAATAATCGAGTCTGGACCAGACAATCCAGTGATTGACTTCATGAGCATCGATCCACGCAGTTGGGATCGATGACATGCATCAACCAAATCACTGAGCCTGACCGATCCCGTTAGTCGCCTTTTACGACAAGCATGGTTACCTTTTACATCAAGCATGGGTTGCTGAAGACCTCTTCCACCCCGGATTTTCACGGGTCAGCTCATACGTAACGCAATGTTACAAAAAAGGAAATTACAGAGGAAGTGGAACTAGGCAATGGTTATTTCGTCAAACAAATTTGTAGTGGTTACTACTTTAATGGCTATTCCAAAATCTGAACCTAGAGTTGGACTTATTCGGGAAGTCTACCGTTACTTTGTGGTATGAATAGTATATATGTATGTATGTCTTCTTACATGAACCTACGACATACAGTTTTCAGAAGGGGTCGTATTTGGCAAAGGTCGACTTGCATCATGCATACCGTTCGGTCAGGACACACCCTTTAAATTATGAACTAACTGATTTAGCATGGCGCTTCAGTGGTGACAGTGAAGTGACATATATGTATAATGCAAAAAACCCTTATGGTTCATCAAAGAGCCCAAAGATACTTCAGACTGTAAGCAGTGCGGTTTGTCGCATCATGAAAAGGCATTCGTCACCACTCGTCCCTTTCCGTAACCTGCAAGAAGACTCTATCGGTGAATGTTATGTGCGAAAATACGACAAACCAATCAGAATGCGCGTATAATTTCAAGTTCTTCGTCAAAGGAAACCTCAGAAATAATTTTTGATTTTACATATGTCTTGCATCTAAAAATATACCCAAGACACAGTTAAAAATGCTCAATCATACTGTATAATTCCGCATATCCAGATGTGCTTTAAATTGCATCTGAAACATATGTAATATATGGGGAAATGTATGTGAACCATTACGCAACGAGTTGACAATTGTTTTAGGTATGCCCGTTTGCGCTAAGACGGAACCCGGTCGCAAAAATGGCCGTAAAAGGGGGCACGAGTCGCTATTCGGCTTGTCCCGGAATAACACGCGTTGGTCACGAATGCATGAAATGGATCACTCAAGGGCAGGTAAATCAGTCCGGGACAGGGCGTGTCTCCCTCTTCTGATTGTTGCTGCATAACATAAATATGTTAAGTGTAATAATTTACAGTTTGGAATGTTTAAAAAAATATTTTTATAATTATTTATGTATTTCGTATGTTCGCTTATCATTATCCATATATTGCATTAAGACAATGGTAAAGTTTCTTTTAAAAGTTTGGTTACATCTTTCCAACTGAATTATTACTCATCCCCATGAAGCTTTCCCAATGTAACTTTCTTAAATCAAAAACAAATAAGACACGGCGCTGTGCAATAACAGAATCAACTGCAAGACAAGTTAGCTATAAAATTATTTGATCGTATAGGAACATTTTGTGCTGCAACACCATTAAATAAAAAAATAAACATGCCTTTTGAAGAAATGTAATAATATCGAAAATATGTTCATATTTCACTAATCGGAACAATATTGATCCTGATACCAAATGTTTGTTATTGCATTACATAAAATGAATACCTTTTTAATTTGAAATTTCTGAACTTTTAAAAGTTTATGAACCTTTGCGAACCTTTATGGTTTATTAACATATTTTATTTCCGTAAGCTGTACACGGACTGGATTGGTGAACAAGTTTTCCCACCTATGTTTACTAAATTCGGTTTAAGTGGCTTCCTCATCATGTGCTCTCTGTCCATCCAGTTGTTACAATATTATTCAATTATTATTTAACCTACTCAAGTTAATCTCGCTCATGTATGCAAATTGTTGTTACTGTTAATCCTTCACCTACTATATATAATGTTGTATGATCTATTCCGAATTGACCGAGTGCGAAATAGCCAGAGGTTGAAGCGCTTGTAAAATCTCCCAACTATTGATTGATTCCGAAATGTCGCTTTCACAGTTACTGTTAATAAAAACGTTGCGTCTTCTTTCTGAAAAGGATTCGAGTCACCCATTATCCATGACACGCGGAATGCCACTGTTACACAATAGTGCCGATCTGATTCTTTGAGGATTTTTCTATACATGTTTGAAGAAGTATTTGGAAGTAATGATGTTTGAGTTTACAAGGTTTTGCTGTAGAATAGTAACATTAAAACTGACCATTAAGAATGGTATATTTTGTGTCCACGTTGTCACTTACTTGCTAATGACACACGCTCATTTATAATTTGTGTAGTTTTATTATTTTTATTATAATCAAACTACACAAATTATAAATGAGCGTGTCATGAGCAAGTAAGTGGCAACGTAGACACAAAATATACCATTAATCACTTAACACTACTTAGGTACCAGCTGAGACTTTATTCTTCACATGAAAAAACAATAAGCACTTGCAATAATGAAGTAGGGGGACTAACTCTTTGTCATAGTATTAAAATTACCTCCCTTACATTATAATACTAATAAACTAAAAAAATAGTGTTACAATCCAACTATTAACACATATCGAGATTGACACAATCTCTGACGTATGATTTGTTTGTTGGTTGGTCTGTTGTTTAACGCCGCACTCAGCAATAATCCAGGTATATGACGGCGGTCTGTAAATAATCGAGTCTACATAACAGGTTTCTCTACTCTAGTATAACAATATCTACTCTACTGTATAAACATTGCCTCCTACTTGTATATATACTTGCCAACCACACTCTGTAAATCACTTGCTTGATGACGGTGTTAGAACCTACATCGAAACGTCGTTCTTTATTGTAATAAAGAAGTTGTTCATCCACAAATTTTAATCCTGACTTAGTACTCCAACTTCTTAATGCCTATCAAAGAAGTTACTGTTTGAACGTTGGTTCGTTCGTTTGTTGTTTAACGCCGCACTCTGCAATATTCCAGCTATATTACGGCGGTCTGTAAATAATCGAGACTGGACCAGACAATCCAGGGATTGACATGCATCAACCAAGTCAGCGAGCCTGACCACCCGATGCCGTTAGTCGCTTCTTACGACAAGCATGGTCGCCTTTTACGGCAAGCATGGATTGCTGAAGACCAATTCTACCCCGGATCTTCACGGGTCTCACGAGCATCGATCTACGCATTTGGGATATGATGAAATGCATCAACCAAGTCAGTGAACCTGACCACCCGATCCCTTTACTCGCCTCTTACGACAAGCAAGAGTTCCTGAAGACCTGGTCTAATCCGGATCTTGATGGGTCAGTGTGTTGTGGAAGCCGATTATGGCGCGTCTGATTTCAGGGCTTTCACCTGAACATTTAAATACTTTCTTCGAATGTTATGATCTTTGTAATAGGACATTTACATGCACTTCCGGTTTAATGACTTCACTTCCGGTTGTGGAAACTCATGTAACATGAAGACAGAAATTCTAAAAACAATAAAAAATACTCGCTCAAGAAGAAAGTTACACACACTTCCGCTTGAATGATATTACTTCCAGTTTAGGAAGATTCATGCCGTATGCAGTGGAACATTATAATGAAATGTCCAATGAGCAACTTTCATAAATAAGTATGGTATTATAGAGGACAAGTTTTAGAGGTTGTTATTACATATAGATATCTCGGATTAGTCTTTACTTGTAAGTTTAATCTAAGTTAATCTATTGCTTATCTAGTTCTACGTACCAAAAGGCTTTATTTGAGTTACTTACTCCCAACTCTATCACTGCCCAAGTAGTGTTTTTGATTTGTTATTTGATTGTCAGATTAGTCCGATTCTTTTGTACGCGTCCGAAATTTGGGGATCAATAGATTTGCGAGCATGGAGAAAACCCATCTATTCGCTCGAAACATCTTACAAAGAGGCCTACAAACACCTTATGCTATAGTTTATGTGAATGTGGTCGATATCCAATGTATATCAACTAACTTGTTCGTAGTGTTGAATGCTGGCGAAAATATTATCACTGCATGACCTCCTACCCCCAAAAGCGTAAAGTATGTTACTTTGTTTTGAAACATTGGGCTTCAAATATTATATATCTGCTATTTTCTCGTGGTTTTTGGTTTTGTTTGGCTGTCACATACAGACTGAGATAAAACATGTTTACTAATTATGTTGAAGGGGTGTGCTATTAATCTGTTTCATCAAAATTGGATATCTGCTGTTAATAACAGTTCAAGATATGACCTTTATAAAGAATATCAACGTTTGTTAGAACCAGAAGAGTATCTCTATGGAATTAGCGAATTAAAGCTTCAAAGTATTTTTGTGAAGTTTAGAGGGGGACTATTACGGTTGAGAAATAATGGAGTTAAGTGGCAAAAAAAACAATTCATGCATGCATGAGTGAGTGAGTGAGTATGGTTTTACGCCGCTTTTAGCAATATTCAAGCAATATCACGGCGGGGGACACCAGAAATGGGCTTCACACATTGTACCCATGTGGGGAATCGAACCCGGGTCTTCGGAGTGACCAGCGAACGCTTTAACCACTAGGCTACCCGACCGCCCCTCATGCATTAGAAATTGTCCTTAATCTGATCGAGGTATAGAGTACGAATATCATTATTTACTTGCATGTGCTACTTTTGGTGCTATTGGAACTAAATATCTACCACAGACATGTATCGCTAATGTAAATATGCATATATTTGAACAGATAATTGCCACATGCGATACAAAACAAATAAAATCATTATGCCTGTTTATTTATCATACGAATAAAAGAAGAAAGTGTGTCTTAAACAATGTTTAAAATCATGTAAACTCCGGGCCAAAAGAAACGTTACCAACATTAACTGATTTGCCACTTTGAAACAAAGATGCCAACCTGTTCAAAAACAGTAAAGAACACTTTTCACGAATACAGCCTTCATGTTCTCTGTCGTTCTTTGCACGAGCTTTGCGGATTTTGGGAGATATTGGTGTTTTTCAGCAATTTTTTAAAACATTCGTTCCCAAATTATCGTGCAATTTCCGGGTATAAATTACGCAGGGATTTGTTCCCTATCATTGGTTGCGATGATTAACACCAACGAACACGCCAAGACTGGCCGCTGTCCAAAGGGAGAGAGCCATAGGTATGCTGCAGATAGGAGCGACACAGAGAGCGGTTGCCATTAACATGAACTGCTCCAAGATGACCATTATCAGACTGGTCGCACGTCTCCGACAGACTGTCAGAACCGCAGACAGACCACGGAGTGGCAGACCAAAGGTCACGACCCCGCAGGATGACCGCTTTTTACGGGTTCTTCATCTGAGGAACAGATTTCTTACTATGACATCATCAGCTGGGCCGTCGTCACCTTAAAGTTGTAACCAATGCTGTTGATCGAATACTGGACGAATGACCCCTTGTCAAGAAATGTCCCTGTTGGAGGTCAAGGACTTTGTTGTTGAATTAGTAAATTTGCATTTTACTGTTCTGAATGATGAATTTCTACAATACAATTGTTATTGCTGCTTCAAATTGTATTGGTCATATTTTATCCTAGAAATATCGTTGGTAACGTTTCTTATGGCCGTCAGTTTGCCAATACCATACATGTAAATTGTTATTTGTATATTGGCCTATAGCCTTCATACTGAATAAAGTATTGATTGAAGAGCGTTATTTATAAATAGCTAATAACAAAGGATATCATATTTATAACGGCCAATGATTGTGAAAATTAAAAATTCATTTTGCATGTAAATTCAGTAAAATAGGAATCCACAAGTTGTTTAAAGTGCATGGTGTCCAAAAAAATGCGCATGTACAATTCCAGTTCAGCATGGATAAAAACATGATTACACATGATGTCATTGCGCGAGCACGCACGCACGCACGCACGCACGCACGCACATATATTTTTTGTAATATTTTTATTTATATGAAGTCAAAATATTCATTCAGATTAACCACAATTTGGCAACTAAACTTAGTCAAATTAAAAACTTCACATTTTTAAAAGTAATCCCATATATGATATACAACGGACAAATGTATCAGAGAAGGTAATTTTTAATCATTAATGTCCAAAGAAGGATTTTAATTAACGGTGGTAACCATAATTTGTTCCAAGGACCTACTGTATTCGGTAATAACATCAACAGTTTAAATCATAAGTCTCAAGGACGAGAATCTGATGGCACACAAGTTCAGTAGCGTGTATGGCCACCATGTGCGTTGACAACTGCCACACAACGCCTTCGCATGGACCTTGTGAAGCTTGTGAACACATGATTGGGAAGACGACGCCATTGTTGCTGCAAAATGGTGCCAAGATCTTGCAAATTCTGTGGTTGGTTCTGGAGAGTGCGCTGACTTCTGCCAAGAGCATCCCAGACGTGTTCGATGGGATTGAGGTCGGGAGACCTTGACGGCCATTCCATGACGTTGACTCCCGCATTCTGAAGGATATTCCTTGTCAAAATTGCAGCGTGGGGTCTGGCATTGTCGTGTTGGAAGATCAAACCGGGTCCATGTGCTGCCATAAAAGGCAGAAGTTCTGATGCCAGTACCTGGTCGCGGTGAGCAGCAGCGTTGAGGTTGCCACGGATGACAAGAAGCCTGGAACGTGCATTGCCACAGAAAGCATTCCACACCATGACACTTGCGCCTCAACTTCCTGTACACAACACTGGGCGTAACGTTCATTACGGCGACTCCACACCCTCGCCCTACCAACAGCAAATCGACGATTAAATCGGGATTCATCACTGAAGACGACTTGATTCCAATTCCTCTGAGTCCATCGTAAGTGTCGCTGTGTCCACAATTGACGTTGACGTCTGTGTAATTGAGTCAGAATCGGCCCGCAGTATGGCCGTCGTGCTTGAAGGTGAGCAGTTCTCAGACGGTTTCGAAGAGTTTGCGCACTCAGTCTACCCCTAAACAGTTCATTTCTGGTTGATGTAGCCGTCAAAAATCGGTTACGGAGGTGACGTAAGACAATCTGACGACCCTCTGCATGTGACGTCACACGTGGTCGACCTGGCCGAGGGCGATCAGCGGTGGTACCCGTTTGCTGAAGAAGCGTCTGTAAATCATAAACAGTCCGTCGACTACAACCCATCGTCCTTGCGACTTCAGCTACGGACGTTCCCGTCTGCAACATGCCGATGGCAAGTTCACGTTGCACATTTGAAAGGCGTGGCATGACAAATGGCCGTAAAGACTTTTGTTTTCTTGTGTTTTTCTTTTTCTTAATGACTGCTAACAAGTATGGCTGAAAACACGTGCGGTATTATGGCCGCGTGACCAGTTGCGCGTGAATAAACACTTTTGCCACTATAGTGCTGTGCACATGATTTTGATCGATTCACCTGCACAAAAACGGGTGTTATCTGAAGACAATACGTGGCCATTACTGTTTAAATACACAATAAGGGCCCACAATGATAACTGGTCAAAATGTTAAAATTTTAGGATTGTGAAATTTTTATTTTGGTTCATTATATGATGGCAAACCAGAAAATCACTTTCGTAATTTTCAGTTCTATGTCAGTTTCTAAATGACTCGCAATTGTCTCAGCAAATGCAGTCGGCCTTTGTTTCTGACATAAGACCTGATAACCCCACAAGATAATAGTGACACAGCTCATAACAATCTTGCCGTGTAAACATAACTATTATCTAAAATGTTTAGGGAACATAAAACGTGTCGACACTTTCCAGTCCCTCTTGCACAAATCCAGGCGTCAATTTGAAAAAAAACACGTTGGTCAAAAAGACAATATACTTTACGAGACCTTCACACTGACCTTGACCTTTTACGTAGGTCACTCACAATCTTACCGATTTGGGTACCGCCCAAAAAATGACATGTACCAAATTTCACAGACCCACAGTAAATCACTCTCGAGTAAAACAAACTTTTTTCTCAGGCTATGACCTTGCGGATGACCTTCGTCATTGGAGAGGACATATACATGATATGTTTGTTTGTTTGTTTGTTGTTTAACGCCGCACTCAGCAGTATTCCAGCTATATGACGGCGGTCTGTAAAATTATAGAGTCTGGACCAGACAATCCAGTGATTGACATCATGAGCATCGACCCACGCAATCGGGATCGATGACATGCATCAACCAAGTCAGCGAACCTGACCACCCGATCCCGTTAGTCGCCTTTTACGACAAGCATAGTGGCCTTTTACGGCAAGTATGGGTTGCTGATGACCTATTCTACCCCGGAATCTTCACGGGTCTATACAGGATATGAGTTGTAAGGCATTACATTGTTTCAAAAACAATATGACATGTACTACCCTTTGAAAGTATGTCACCGTAACCTATTAATGATCTCATAAGAGTGTCATCGCTTATCATACATGAGTGTTCTAACAATATAACCACTACATACATGTCAAGGTTTAACAGAAGACATTTTAGTGAAAATGACATTATGGAAGATCTTTACTGTGACCTTGGCCTTATTTGTCGGTCATTCACAACGTTTTCAGATCGCGGCCCGGTTCCAGAGATGACATTACCAAGTTTCATTTACAACTTTTCTTCAGGCTATGACCTTGAGGGTGACCTTGACCCCTGACAAGACTAAACAATGTGTCAACAAAACATCTCAGGGATATAGAGGACATATACAAAATATCCCAGGAATGTCCAAGCGCCGAGCGGTTTCAAAAACAAAGTGCGGACAAAATTCAGACGAAACCTTAAAGCATTGCTATTTACATGGGGCTGCTTAGTAAATAAATGGGGCGGTCGGGTAGCCTAGTGGTTAAAGCGTTCGCTCGTCACGCCGAAGACCTGGGTTCGATTCCTGACATGTGTACAATGTGTGAAGCCCATTTCGTGATATTGCTGGAATATTGCTAAAAGCGGCGTAAAACCATACTCACTCACTCACTAGTGAATAAATATTGCTGGTCCTCAAGGCGGACATTCCTGATGGCTGTTTGGTAATTGACAAATATACCTCAGGGTGTTAGAAGGATTAATGTTCTTGAGGCCGTCTTGACATGCCGCTAACTTCACAAAATGAGACTGTGTCTTCGGGTAACCATCTTTCCAAGGGATATAAGCTATGTCTTCTCCAGTCGACCATCGGTAGTTTTGGGTAGCCAACACCCTGTGGCCATCTATCGACACACATTCTGCGGGAAAAGATGCTCGTGTACAACATAGGATGAAACATGAGCGAGTGAGTGAGTGAGTTGGGTTTAACGCCGCTTTTAACAGTATTCCAGTTATATCGCGGCGTGTCAGCTTAATGTGGGAGGAAAGCCCGATGTGATGCAGGTCTCCGACGTTTACTACTTCGGTGAAACCCACGAGCACGGGCAAGGTGCTGACAAACCTAGAAACATAATCGGGGCGAACCGGGATTCGAACCCACAATCATAGGTTTCTGGCGTGCCCAACGGACGCAACTCTGCACAGCGAATCGCGGCGCATTAGACGACTGGGCCACCCGTGCCCCCGATGAAACATGAAACCAGTTTCGTATCAGGAATAACCTAAGAAGCATTGCCAAGAACAGACCTTTCCAAAACCTAAGTGTTATGTTTAGGGGACTCTTTTCCACACCGTCCAGTGTGCAACACAGGTCTAGTTGAGATAGTCCCCTGTGTGAAACGGTTGGTTGGTTGGTTTCTTGTTTAACGCCGCACTCAGCAATATTCCAGCTATATGACGGCGGTCTGTAAATAATCGAGTCTGGACCAGACAATCCAGTGATTGATATCATGAGCATCGATCCACGCAATTGGGATCGATGAAAGGAGATAAAGAAGGTGGTTTGAATGATTTGAATCAATCATGCCCGGTCCTACTTCATAAAGATTTGTTTTAAAACTAGTTGAGAATATTAAAAAGTAAGCCTAATGTTAAAATGACGAAAATACTACGTTTAAAGGTCTGGTATGCATAGAAATACTTTGAATGACGTGAAACTTACGTACCCTCTTAGGGATTTTGCGCTACTTCAAACCCCCTCGAAGGTATAGCCACTAACAGTCTAAGTTGTTATGGATAAGGTTGGTTGGTTGTTTTACGCCGCACTCAGCAATATTCCTGCTATATGACGGCGGTCTGTAAATAATCGAGTCTGGACCAGACAATCCAGTGATTAATATCATGAACATCGATCTACGCAATTGGGATCGATGACATGTATCAACCAAGTCAGCGAGCCTGACCACCCGATCCCGTTAGTCGCCTTTTACGACAAGCATAGTCGCCTTTTACGGCAAGCATGGGTTGCTAAAGACCTATTCTACCCACGCAATTAGGATCGATCCCGTTAGTCGCCTTTTACGACAAGCATAGTCACCTTTAACGGCAAGCATGGGTTGCTGAAGACCTATTCTACCCCGGAATCTCATAAAAGATAAAAATTATCCCTATCAAAAGTGGAGTAGTATATATCCTCCTAGAATCCCTACCGAGGTATGACGTAAACAGGGCTGAGAATTGGACAGCGTTCATCGGCCGTACGAGAGTCCCATTGTCATTTTTACAGAGGACACTGGCTGCATCTGGTGGGATGAACTCGGTTGAAAGCTTTATGCAGAGGCCAGCACCCCGGACGAATGTGTATCCTTTCTCACGCGGACAGGTCTCTGGAAGAAAAGAACAGCGGATCTTGAGCATATACATCATGTTGCATTTTAAAAAAATAATAAAAAGTTATACATCACTATCGTGAACACCATTAACACCATTGATGCATATACATCAAGAGTGTTTAACACAATAAAAAAAGTTGTACATCTCTATCGTGAGCACCATTAAACACCATTGTTACATATACATTAACTACATTAGCCTCTTACATCACCGGGGACGGTCGGGTAGCCTAGTGGTTAAAGCGTTCGCTCTTCACGCCGAAGACCCGGGTTCGATTCCCCACATGGGTACAATGTGTGAAGCCCATTTCTGGTGTCCCCCGACCTGATATTGCTGGAATATTGCTAAACACGGCGTAAAACTACATTCACTCACTCACTCTTACATCACCGTGGAGATTCCAGGTTAGAATAGGTCCTCAGAAAGAGGAACGGATGGTCAGACGGCGTGAATTGTTGACTCGATTAATAACAGGCCGCGTCATAAAGTTGGAATATTGTTTGTTGGTGCATATTAAAAAACAAAAACAACAACAAACAAGAGTTTGCGACTAACGTGGCTATATCCCCCGCCCCTGTTGCAGAATTTATGACATAATTAAATCTAAACAAACCCTAACCTTTTTTAACCGAGGTGAAACTTGTCATGGAAAATGTAAAAAAAGGATAGTTTGGAACCTAAGTCCATCTTGCTGCCATGGAAACGTAAAAACTAAAAATTTCTAAAATTTCTAAATAGCAAAAGGCACCAGTTCAGCATGGTCTTGACAGACCTGCAAAGTTTGATGAAAAAATATTGAACAGTTTCTGAGTTATGCTCGGAAACGAAACGTGACGGACGGACGTACGGTCGGACGGAGCCCGTTTCTATACCCCCCGCCAAATTTGTTGGGGGGGGGGGGGGGGGGGATAATAAACGTACACACGTAGTTCACACTTACGTGAAGTAATCCCGTAATGCAGTACTCCAGGGATGTCGGCCAGTGTGGTGCCCGTCTCGTATACCTTCAACGACAGGAAGCAGTGCTGATATACGCTATTAAAGAACACCCCAGAACACGAGACATTCCGATAGCAATGGACAAGACATTCGGCAGCGTCCTGGGCTTGGATGGCCGACCCGACGCCAACATCATCTGACATTTTGTCGGACAGCAACAGTATCACATGGAGTCCAAGCATAGTCATGATTTCAGAATATCAATACAACACTGCACGATGCCTCTTTGGAATCAGCAAGACTCACCCTGTCCTGTTCTGATGCAGTTTATTACATATGTGTATGATTCGAGGCTACCTATAGATGAAGATGCAAGTTGTAAGTTCTCCGTATTTGAAGTTTACCATTAACAATGGTGACTATTCATTTATGGAGAGTTGTGAATCGTTTTAGTGCTTTGTCTCACGTTAAGGGTCGAAGAAACATTAAACATCGATTTATTATAAACCCAGAGTGGAAACCTCTTTCAGCACAGTAATGACTATTTATCGCACACACTGTTTGTATTTTTATTTTATATACAAGAAGGGTTCATCTAGGATAGATCACTTGTTTGAGAAACAACGACGGATTTTAAAATGGATGATTAGTTGATAACGAGTGTGATGCTTTAATGCTTTGTAAAGCTTAAGTGATTCTATTTGGAATTACCCTTGACTGTAAAAAAATCCTTTCTTTCATCTCGTCAACAAAGGTAGTTGGTGACTCCCAAATATGAAAATGAATGCTGTCATTGTCACGGTAACTCTCTCTCTCTCGCGTACATAACAACAATCCTTCTAACTACTTATCACAGAAAGAGGCCAGGTTCGCAGTTATCGTCAGTTTACATTGCTACATTTGTCCAACATCACGACCGTGCCAAGAACAAAAGGCAAGCACTTTTGTAACTTTTCAGGGCAAGACTTCTTTACAGCGTATGGTAGGAGTACTGCTGTGCAGCGTCAGGCAACAACAAAACACTTTTTATCAAAATTGTGTGAGTGGTGGGTGCTGCCGGTAGAGCAGGACATGCTTACCCTTTACCCGAACACCTGGTGTCATGGCCGATTTTCAGTGATCCATTTATATAATTTTCACCAATACTTTGCCTTTCACGCCAAATGGAATCTATTCGGCGGATAATCGAGACTGGTTATTCTCTGGCGTTTGTATTGTATTAACACTGCACTCAGCAATAATCGAGTGAGTAAAATTTAACCTCACATCGGCAGTATTTCAGAATACATTAACATTCAACAATACAATATTATAATGGGCTGTAGATCACCAGCAACCAATGCTAGGCCACCTTACTAGGGACCGTGGGGACTTACCTACTTCTGCTACCTGCGCGGTTCCCCAGCAGGATTTACACCATCACTTTAGCTGCTGGCGATGATACGGAGTTTGGCCATCAATTAAAATAACAAAGATGCTATGATTAAAACTGTGGCATGAATAAAGGTACTTAGAAGGATGTGGTCTTACATATCCTCTCTGGGGGACAATAATTTTACGCAACTTCAACCCCCTTTGAAGATACACACTAACCATCTTAGTTACAAATTATACACTACCAAAATTATAAAATATAACTATCTACACATCTCAAAATTTATCAATGAGTTCAATATCTTTTAAAAAGGCAATAATTAAATGAAAACTTATTCTATTAAAAAGATCCTCAATAGATGATGATTTGAAATAAGTATTCCTTGTGATGGAAAAATCAACAGAAATAATCGAACCAGGTTATACATACGATTTTCATACACGTTTCAGCGGTTATCAGGTTTTTATAACGTTTGTACACCTCCACTTGAGGTTTGTTTGTTGTTGAACTCTACACTCATCCTGTTATATGACGGCGGCCTGTACATACATTGTTTGATCGACATACCAGTGATTGATATGAGTAATGCTTCACGCCGATGGGGTGCTATGACATGCAATCAACTTAGTCACCGAGCCTCACCACCCAATCAGCTAAGTCGCCTCTTACTGTATACGGCCAAATGTACCCGTGAAGATCCGGGGTTAGAATAGGTCTTCAGCAACCCATGCTTGAGTGATGCAAGTCATCGATCCCATTGCGTGGATCGATGCCCATATCAATCACTGTATTGTCTGGTCCAGACTCGATTATTTTACAGACCGCCGCCATATAGCTGGAATATTGCTGAGTGCGGCGTTAAACAACAAACCAACCAACCAATCGCCTGATTTGTGACCCGTGCATTGTGCAAGGGACACGTGTGTCGGATTCACAGACATGCGTCCCATCTGTGGGCGCTGTCACTTTGCCTTGGCAACAAACGAAAGCATTAAAAGTTCGAGTGTGTTTAAATCTCACCACACTGACCCTGAAAGCATAACTGTTTGTTTGTTTGTTTGTTATTTGTTTAACGCCGCACTCAGAAATATTGCAGCTATATGACGGTGGTCTGTAAAATAATCGAGTCTGGACCAGACAATCCAGTGATTGATATCATGAGCATCGATCTAAGCAATTGGGATCGATGACATGTATCAACCAAGTCAGCGAACCTGACCACCCGATCCCGTTAGTCGCCTTTTACGACAAGCATAGTCGCCTTTACGGCAAGTATGGGTTGCTGAAGACCTATTCTACCCCGGAATCTTCACGGGTGAACTGCTCCTAAGCATATAAAAGGCTGTTCAGGAGCTAAGATAGTGTTAGTGAGTGAGTGAGTATGGTTTTACGCCGCCTTTAGCAATATTCCAGCAATATCACGACGGGGGACACCAGAAATGGGCTTCACACAATGTACTCATGGGAATCGAACTCTGGTCTTCGGCATGACGAGCGAACGCTTTAACCACTAGGCTACCCGACCGCCCCTACATACTATTTACGTCAATGGGATCACAATGAGATGGTACGATTAGGTAATCTGCCGTTAGTGTGGCAAATTCAGGGCCCGTTCAACAAAGACGTTGTGGTTGTGATGGCAAAGCTTAAACTGTGTTGTAAAAGGATTAATAAACATGAGAATTTTCAATAAAAAATCACATGGTCTTTGATTACTCGAGCCAAACACTCGATAAAATTATGGCTATATGGAATATCCTTTTTTTCGGCTTATGTGTGACTGATGTTTTTGCGCGTGGATTAAACAAACTAACCAGAACTGTTAATTAAAACCATGCTTGAGGAGCTAATAGGTATAGTGTTTATTCATTATGTGCAATGCTTCCACTGGAACGACACAACCGAGTGATCTATTGTAATATAGTCATAGACGTAAATTTACTCAGTACTTCTGAACAATCGACCGCCTCCGTGGTCTAGTGGTAGAGCGTCCGCCGGGAGAGCGGAGTGAGTTCGATCCCCGGCCGCGTCATACCAAAAGACGTTTAAAGATGATAATTGTTGTTACCCTGTCTGGCGGTCAGCATTAAGGGGCTAAAACAAGGACTGGTCGGCTCGGAGTCAGTATACTGTGTCTGAATGGGGTATTCATGTTAAACTGCGGCATGGTATCTCAGTGAGCTAGCACTATAAATCGGCATCAGTCCGGACTAGTACAAGCAGCCACACAAACACACACACGAACATGCACGTCGCTATATAAATGCAATAATCTTGGTCGCGACGTTAAACCCCATTTCACCTTACCTTCACCTCTGAACAATCATTGTGATAACGTCTACATCTGTTGATATAGTCATCTGGAAAAAGGGACGTTCAATAAGAAATGATAAAAGACGAAGCAATGTCTACTCCCCGTTCGAGGTTATTCCCTGCTCAATGATTAATCTTGTGCAGTATTTCTGTATGTGGCACAACAAATTGCAAAACTTGTCCTATATTGACAACTGATCCTGAATTCAAATCTAACTTTACAGCTAAAACATGCTGCACTAAACCTTTTGAAGACCTGTCATGACAAAAGACTGTTGGTTGGTTTGTTGTTGAACGCCGTACTTAGCAATATTCCAGCTATATGACGGCGGTCTGTAAATAATCGAGTCTGGACCAGACAATCCAGTGATTAATATCATGAGCATCGATCCACGCAATTAAATAACAAACCAATCAACCATCAAGCAAGGTAAGCTACTTTTCCTGTGTTAAATATGATAAAAAAATTCCCATCTCTCCGATTTTCTAGAAGCGCTAAATATTTGATTCAAAGATTGCTCCTGTTCTTTTATATGGCTCAGAGGGGCGGTCGGCAGCCTGGTGGTTATTTAAAGCGTTCGCTCGTCACGCCGAAGACCCGAGTTCCCTGGTTGGCTGGTTTGTTGTTTAATGCCGCACTCAGCGATATTACAGCTATATGACGGCGGTCTGTAAATAATCGAGTCTGGACCAGACAATCCAGTGATTAATATCATAAGCATCGATCCACGCAATTGGGATCGATGACATGCATCAACCAAGTCAGTGAGCCTGACCACCCGATCCCGTTAGTCGCCTTTTACGACAAGCATAGTCGCCTTTTACGGCAAGCATGGGTTGCTGAAGACCTATTCTACCCCGGATTTTCACAGGTCACAAACAAATGACAAATTACAAGAAACAATAACAAAACAAGCTTATAGTCAACAAAGTCATCTATATGCCCCGCCCATTTTAACACGTTATGGTCCCAAACCAGGTAACTGACCCAACATTTCTCTTAGACCCGTGAAAATTCCGTGGTAGAATAGGTCTTCATATTGTTTGAGACAGAAATTATCGACACGAGTCAGCCAGCATAGATCGGGCATCAATGTCTTCCAACATTTTTGAAAATCACTCAATCCTTTGCATGTGATACTGGATAAAGTATACCATCCCTCTAATAGGCTTAAATGTAGTCTACCTACCATGCATCAACCAAGTCAGCGAGCCTGACCACCCGATCCCGTTAGTCGCCTTTTACGACAAGCATAGTCGCCTTTTACGACAAGCATGGGTTGCTGAAGTCCTATTCTACCCCGGAATCTTCACGGGTCTGCACGCAATTAGGATCGATGACATGCATCAACCGAGTCAGCGAGCCTGACTACTACCCGATACCGTTAGACGCCTTTTACGACAAGCATAGTCGCCTTCTACGGCAAGCATGGGTTGCTGAAGACCTATCCTTTGCCGGATCTTCACGGGTCTCGTGATGTTGTCATTAGTAGAATGCACAAACTTAAAAAGAGGAAACGGAATTGGAATAAACCCATTCTGTTAAAGCCGGCTGTCATCCAAAGTCTGGCTGCCCTACATGAAAGGTTTCAAATAACATAACAATTGTATGTATGCATCACTTCATTGTTTCCTTAATCAAAGAACCTTGTATAAATGACATATGAAATAATGCCACATATAAGACCAGAGTGTTAACTGAGGAAGAAATCTGTCAAAACCATTCAGTACTATCAACTATTGACTTGACTCTAAAACCTGAAGATATGTACATTCTACCCGTGAAGATCCGGGGTAGAAAAGGTCTTCAGCAACCCATGCTTGCTGTAAAAGGCAACTATGCTTGTCGTAAAAGGCAACTATGCTTGTTGTAAAAGACGACTAACGGGATCGGGTGGTCAGGCTCGCTGACTTGGTTGATGCATGTCATCGATCCCAATTGCGTGGCTTGATGCTCATGATGTCAGTCACTGGATTGTCTGTTCTAGACTCGATTATTTACAGACCGCCGTCATATAGCTGTAATATTGCCGAGTGCGGCGTTAAACAACAAACAAACAAACCAAATCATGTCACATTAATTTGGTGTATAACAGTCACAATATATTCTTGTTCGCAGCATGTCCCAATTTAGTCATTTCTGCATTTTTCATTTTTTCTGTGATAATAAGAATAAGGAGCGAATGCAAAGAGATAAATGCGAATCAATTACGTCTGAGAAATATGGGCAAAAAGGTAATTTGCTCAGGCCTAATTATTTGCAATTGTATGATAGTCACCAGCTGAGGTGTTTGCTCATAGCAATCAATTTTCGCATAACTCATACATGGCAGCACGCAGTATTGCAATTACAATGGGAAAACTCGGAGACAAACCTGCCCCATATTCGTACATGGAGCTTAGCTTAATGCTTGCCTTGTCGTTTTTCAATGTAAGTACATATATTCATCATTTCAATCCTTTTCATTCATGAATTTGACTTGATTGAGATTGTCCATTTAGCCACCATTTTAACACTGCATTAACTTTTTGAAAGGAAATTTATCATACCGTGTTAGGGCGAGATATTAAGTTTCATAACTACCTTCAATCGACCGAAGTCACGATTGTTTGGTTGGTTTGTTGTTTAACGCCGCACTCAGCAATATTCCAGCTATATGACGGCGGTCTGTAAATAATCGAATCTGGACCAGACAATCCAGTGATTAATATCATGAACATCGATCCACGCAATTGGGATCGATGACATGTATCAACCAAGTCAGCGAGCCTGACCACCCGATCCCGTTAGTCGCCTTGTACGATAAACTTGTCAACTGCTTACACTGAAATGGAACTACCATAATTCTAAAAGGAAATAATAGTTATTACACTCATTTTTTTAATTATATATATATTTGTCAGCAGAGTTGAACCAATTATAACTTTTGAGATGGCAGAAACCTGGTGACAGGAAAGACATTCACGGTAACAGGACAGACAACATGGTAACAGGAAAAGACAAAATATTTCGTAATTGCCAAAACTATAATAACTATTTCTGTGTTGGTAGTTTCAGAAGCAAAGGTTAGTTAAAAAAGGGAAAATCAATGAATGTACATATCAAAGTGTTAGGTTTAATTTGTATGAGACACTAATTATATAAAAACGTGAGGTTTGGTAACAGCACAGACAGGGCAAAATTCCTAAACAAATCTTATGTGGAATTGCTCATCTCAAAAATAGATTTTGATCAGAAAGTATACGAACAACCTAGGTAACACTTCTTTATGTTACTGTAGCTTATTCCAAGCAAAAAACTGTAAGGAAATGAGAATGGTCAACTTTCAAAACTTCATTAGTAACAGCACAAAGTCTGATAACATATTTTCACTTTTACCAAATAAGAGTATTATATGAGAACATTCAGTAAATCATTCTTGACCTCATTCATGTGCACATATAAACACAGGTTATTGTTTGCCATGAATTGTTTCCAAAATATTTTCCCACAAAGAAGGCTCAACACAATAGTGAGAGGACAGTGTTATTTTGGAAGGCTCTGGTACCAAGCTTACAATGTCCTCAAAATGGTACCAGCATTTGTCTGGCCAGAAGAAACGATTTGCATTCCTCTGCTTTCACACTTTATGCACACATTCCACAAAAACTTCATCTAGCTCTATATCATCAATATAACCAGGATATGGTATGTTATCATACATAACAACAATGAATATCCCCAGGCATTCATTTATATCAACTGGCTGGTGTATTTCCTTTTGTCTTTCCATCTTTCTGAACTTTGTACCATTTCCTTACTTGTCTCTTGGTGAATCTCATCATCATTTAGATCCCCGTTCTGTCAGCACACACCTCCACTTCTCGTTTTCCCCGACACAGACTTTCCATTCTGTCAGCACACACCTCCACTTCTCTCTTTCCACCACTCAGACCTTCCATTCTGTCAACACACACCTCCACTTCTCTCTTTCCCCGACACAGACTTTCCATTCTGTCAGCACACATCTCCACTTCTCTCTTTCCCCGACTCAGACTTTCCATTCTGTCAGCACACACCTCCACTTCTCTCTTTCCCCGACTCAGACCTTCCATTCTGTCAGCACACACCTCCACTTCTCTCTTTCCCCGACTCAGACTTTCCATTCTGTCAACACACACCTCCACTTCTCTCTTTCCCCGACTCAGACTTTCCATTCTGTCAGCACACACCTCCACTTCTCTCTTTCCCCGACTCTGACTTTCCATTCTGTCAACACACACCTCAACTCCTCTTTCCCCGACTCAGACTTTCCATTCTGTCAGCACACACCTCCACTTCTCGCTCTCCCCCATTCAGTCTCTCCATTCTGTCAACACACACCTCCACTTCTCTCTTTCTCCCACTCAGACTTTCCATTCTGTCAGCACACACCTCCACTTCTCTCTTTCTCCCACTCAGACTTTCCATTCTGTCAGCACACACCTCCACTTCTCTCTTTCTCCCACTCAGACCTTCCATTCTGTCAACACACACATCCACCTCTCTCCTTCCACCACTCAGACTTTCCATTCTGTCAGAACACACCTCCACTTCTCTCCTTCCACCACTCAGACCTTCCTTTCTGTCAGCACACACCTCCACTTCTCTCTTTCCCCCACTCATAGACACGTTGTTCGAAGTGATCATGTAACATTACTTTCCTTTAAAGTGGCTAAATATGTTAAAAATAATAATCCTAAAATGTCTTTGCTGTCACTGAAATGTGTCTGTGCTGTCACTACTAAAAGTCTGTGCTGTTACCAAAGATCTACTGTGCAGTTGAATTAGTGTTTATTGACCCAAATGTTAATAATATTCAGATTTTCATGCACCAAGTAAACATTCAAAATACATTTTCTCTCATGTTTTCTTTGTCTTTTGTTGGAAAGTACTTGGTCCCAGAGACGGTCTGTAAATAATCGAGTCTGGACCAGATAATCCTGTGATTGACGCAATTGAGATCGATGACATGCATCAACCACGTCAGCGAGCCTGACCACCCGATCCCGCAAGTCGCCTTTTACGCCAGTCATAGACGCCTTTTACAGCAAGCATGGGTTGCTGAAGACCTACTGGGATCGATGACATGCATCAACCAAGTCATCGAGCCTGACCGACAGATCCTGTTAGTCGCCTCTTACGACAAGCACAGTCGCCTTTTACGACAAAAACGGGTTACTGAAGACCTTTTTTACCCCGGAACTTCACGGGTCAGACAAACCACGCCATTGATGACACACAATTAACATCTGAGCCTGACCAACCGAATCCCATTGTCGCCGGCTCTTAAACCAAGTAATGAAATAACGATTCTAATCCTGGAATGTATTAAAAGTGTTGTTATTTAGGTACTCTTAATATCAAATTGCCTCTAACTTGTCAATATGGATGTATCTTCCTCTCAGGGCATCACTGACAGCTTCTTGGGGCCGAGTCTGCAGGACCTGCAATGTATCTACTCTGTGAGTGTTGAGACCATCAGCATCCTGATCCCTCTCTATGCTGGCTTCAAGACAGCAGGTTGTGCGATGCATGCTCCGTTACATGTACAAGTCAATGCCTATACACTGATGCTCGTGTGTGTCCTTGTCAGCAGCTGCCTTGTGTTGGCAATACCTCTCTGGTCCTCGTTCTGGATTGCTGCCGCTGGAAGCTCAGGACTTGGGCTGGTTGGAGGGGTTTTAATCACTGGTGAGTTGTTGTGGTGGGACTGAAAAGGTGGGATCCTTTTTGATCTCTTCCTAATCCAATTGTCTTCTGACATGTAAATGTTACGTCATAATTGCTTTGTCTTTGATATTTCATGACATTATGTGTCCTCAGAGCTCAAGTTATTACTGAAGGAGTTCAGACTTTTCTGTTAAACAACATTCTCACACTCCCTTAATATTATGTACTTCCGGTTATTTGCCCTTGTGACGTCACTGGTTTGCTGATGTGCATAAGGGGGCACGGGTGGCCCAGGCGTCTAAGGCCTCGCGAATCGCTGTGCAGAGTTGCGTCCCTTGGGCACGCCAGAAACCTAGGATTGTTCGTTCGATTCCCGGTTCGCCCCGATTATGTTTCTAGGTTTGTCAGTACCATACCCGTGCTCGTTGGTTTCACCGAAGTGGTAAAGGTCTGGGACCTGCATCACTTCGGGCTTTCCTCCCACATTAAACTGACACGCCGTGATATAACTGGAATACTGTCAAAAGGGGCGATAAACCCAACTCACTCACTTATGTGCATATTTATCTTAATATCCGTCTGTTCTATAATTGCAGCCGTCATAGCCAAAACAGGTCAGTTAAGTCAAGAAAGTGCTGTACCCTTCCACATGATGGCCCTGGCTTTATGCATTGGAAACGGCTTTGGGGCATTGGTGACGTCCCCTTTTCTCAGCAACACAATACGCCATGGCAACTCATCAAACTTGCAGGACTTGGAGGTAACAATCGAATGTGGAAACTCAGAGTCAAATATAGTTTATGCATATCTGATTTTTGCGTCTTTTGGAACAATAGCCGCAATTTTCCTGACTATTTTACGTGTTTATGTGAACGACTGTCTTGCACAGGATTCAAACAAGAACAAGGACTCCTTTTGGAAAATGGAACTAATTTTCATTATTTTCCTTGCATCTTTGATCTTCCTAACGTCTGGCGCTCATGTTGTGTACGGAGGTTTGCTCCTCCTGTTTGGAACTCATAGCAGTCTGGAAATATCGGAGAAGACCATGGCCCTTATGACGTCATCGTTTTATGCGGTCACGGTGTTTGGACGTTTGGGGGGTGTGCTTGTGAGCCTAGTAATATCACAGTTATGGCTCGTCACTGTGTGTTTGGTTGGAGTTCTAGGTACGTCCATCTTTCTGATATGTACCGCAGAAACAAGCTTGGTGTTCTTATGGGCAGGTTCCAATGTTTTCGGTCTGTGCTATGCACCTCTATTTGCTTCACTAGTAGCATCGTCGGTGGAAAATGTCACTGTGAACAAAACAGTTTACACCATCCTCATATTCGTTGATTATGCGGGAATATCATTGAATTCTCTTGCTATAGGACAATTGATGTCAGCCTTTGGTCCTCAAATGTTGCATTATTCTATAGCAGTATTGGGTGGGATACAAATAATGTTATTCCTATGTCTATTTTGCCTTGGGAAGATGATACGAAAACAAAAGAATGAAGAATACAAGGCTCTTCCTGGTACCTAATATTATAGATGCATATATGTCCTGCAGTTGTGGCTATCAAAGACGCAACTTCAGCAACAAACTAATCTGTGTTTGTTGTTTGTTTAACGCCGCTTTCAGCAATATTCCAGCTATATGACGGCGGTCTGTAAATAATCGAGTCTGGACAAGACATTCCAGTGATTGATATCATGAGCATCGATCCACGCCAGATACGGATGACTGTCACAAGAGAAGTCTTAAATATTAATTTTTTTGTCAGTGTCACTGAATCAATGGATCACACAAAAATTCGGTGATACTGTTTTTTTCTAGATAATTTTGTACAAAGATAAAAAATTGCAATCAACCAGATTGTGAATCTAGTAAACTATGTGTTTTCTCGAGATTATTGTGGCAGTAAGTGAGGCACTCATAAAATATAGACGCTAGCGGAGATGCCAACGCTTTTAAGTTTTGTTTGTTTGTTGTTTAACGCCGCAGAGATGTCTTAAATATTAAAAATGTTGTCAGTGTCAATGAATAAATGGATCACACAAAAATTTGGTGATACTGTTTTATTTCTAGATAACTTTGTACAAAGATAAAAAAAATGTGATCAACAAGATTGTGAATCTGGTAAACTGTGTGTTTTCTGGTGATTATTGTGGTACTACGTGAGGCGCTAATAAAATATAGACGCAAGCAGAGATGCCAACGCTTTGAAGCCTAAAATTACGCCAATATCCTTATGCATAAAATATGACGTATATCAAATTGTTACTGCACCAGTCACGTGACGCATTCTTCAGGGAACTAATTGCATGTACACCGACTCGAAACACCACATTGTCTTTCTGCAAGTTAATGATGTTTCATCAACCCATGCTTGTCGTAAGCGGCTACTAACGGGATCGGGTGGTCAGGCTCGCTGACTTGGTTTGGTTCATGTCATCGATCCCTATTGCGTGCATCGATGTTCATGATGTCAATAGACCCATGAAGATCCGGGATAGAATAGATCTGGTTGGTTGGTTTGTTGTTTTACGCCGCACTCAGCAATATTCCAGCTATATGACGGCGGTCTGTAAATAATCGAGTCTGGACCAGACAATCCAGTGTCAGGCAGGGTAACAGCAAGTACCATCACTTGGCGATTTTTTTGGATTGACGCGGCCGGGGATCGAATCCCGGTCCTGCCGCTTTCTGGGCGGACGCTCTACCACTAGACAACAGAGGCGGTAGTACATATGTACGTGAGTGCACTGACTCACATGTTTGTAATATTGCCTGTTATTTTATATTACTGCTGTCACCCATTGTATTGCCTTTCATGATACACCTTATGTGTATTTCATTAAAAGTTTGTTGTTATTTACTGATTTTACAATCGAGGTATGTACATAGCGATTTTGGGGTGAAGCTTTTCATTTCAATTTGGGGGGCACGGGTGGCCCAGTCGTCTAAGGCGCCGCGATTCGCTGTGCAGAGTTGTGTCCCTTGGGCACGCCAGAAACCTATGATTGTGGGTTCGAATCCCGGTTCGCCCAGATTATGTTTCTAGGTTTGTCAGCTCCATACCCGTGCTCGTGGGTTTCACCGAAGTGGTAAACGTCGGAGACCTGCATCACTTTGGGCTTTCCTCCCACATTAAGCTGACACGCCGTGATATAACTGGAATACTGTTAAAAGCGGCGTTAAATCCAACTCACTCACTCACTCACTCATTTCAATTTGGGACGTAACGTATCTTTATCAAGATACCCGTGACGATCCGAGGTAGAATAGGTCTTAAGCAACCCATGCTTGCCGTAAAATGTGACTATGGTTGTCGTAAGAGGCCACTAACGGGATCGGGTGCACCGGAAAACCCATCACGCCATATTACCAGAGGAGAGTGTTAATAAAAGCGACAAAGACTGAGCGATATTCCAGCTACATGACGGCGGTCTGTAAATAATCGAGTCTGGACCAGACAATCCAGCACGAGGATCGATCCACGCAATTGGGATCGATGACATGCATCAACCAAGTCAGCGAGGCTGACCACCCGATCCTGTTAGTCGCCTCTTACGAAAAGCATAGTCGCCTTTTACGGCAAGCATGGGTTGCTGAAGACCTAATCTACCCCGGGTCTTCATGGGCCTGTGAAAATAAATGGAATCCTGCTGAAGTTATGTAGATGACTTTTATATTTAATAAAGATAGGTACGGTAGCTTCTCGTGGCTGAATGCACCCTCAGTTCATTAAACTTGTAAATTAGCACATGTACACAGCATATAAACAGTATGCGAAACACCTCAGTTCAGCAACCAACTAATTTGAATACCACTTCAAAATTTATTATCAATACCACTATCAAGCTCGACTGTTTCAAGACTGCACATTTTTAATCAGTGAAATGCTCTGCATACCTCACATCAACTGTGTGCTTGTGATTAATACAGAATGGTTTGTTTGTGAGTAACGACAGTCAGCGATATTCCATCCGCATTACGAGTGTATTCAATTATCGAATCTTCACAGAATAAAGCACGTATATGCCTACAACGACATGATTAACCTTTCCGCACTCAGTTTCATTGAGTGAATGTTGTTATCTCATTTTATCACTTAAGGGCAGACCCGTGAAGATCCGGGGTAGAATAGATCTTCAGCAACCCATGCTTGCCGTAAAAGGCAACTATGCTTGTCGTAAAAGGCGACTAACGGGATCGGGTGGTCAGGCTCGCTGACTTGGTTGATGCAGGTCATCGATCCCAATTGTGTGGATCGATGCTCATGATATTAATCACTGGATTGTCTGGTCCAGACTCGATTATTTACAGACCGCCGTCATATAGTTGGAATATTGCTGAGTGCGGCGTTAAACAACAAACCAACCAAACCAACCACTTAAGGTCAAAGTTATGAGGTAAATCCTACTCACTCAAATGGTAACATTTTCTTTAAGGTATTACTGCTAGATTCTTATATGAATTGGATAACTTTCTTTTATTACCTATATGTTTTGAAATAACCGACCTCACTCGTGGAAATATCACTTCACGCGCACCAGTGCATTGTTTACATCATCTGGACGGCATTGTTGACGTCATATAAATCATAATGTGCTGTAACATCGATATGACGTCACACTAGAAACGACCTCATATCTTCTAATACCTCTGTCGTGATCAGTGCTTTTTTCTAAAGGGGAGCTCAAAGGGATCAAGAATTAATGGGTATTAAAGAAATAATTTGTTTGTTGCTTAACGCTGCACTTAGCAATAGTTCAGCCAAATGATGGCGGTCTGTAAATAATCGAGTCTGGACCAGACAATCCAGACAACGTGGTGTGTTAATTCCCCTATATCAGAATCGAATAAACAGATACATATATACCAACATGGAGATATATTAAGCATGTGTGATTGAATTTTTTTATCGTATATTGTAGAAATGTCGCCGGTTACATTCATTCAAAGTATCTAACTGTTCATGGTCATGTTCTTAAAAGTGTGTATTTCTTCATTGAAACAACATATTAACATATTGGTATCGGGATTAGACATTTTTTCAGCCTCAACTTCAAGACCAGGTATTTTTTTAATTTAAACTATGACCATGCATTTCTAAAGAAAACCGCCTTGCATCAATGTCATATTTGTAGCTGGCAACTTCTTTTGTTTCAACAAGCATAATTATTCTTTTCAAGACATTTCGGAAACAATTTATTTTGGTCAATAAAATCCCAGCCCAAACCCTACTTTTGAAATCTGTTTTTTTTATGCATAAGAATCAGAATTTCTGCTCGGTTTGGCAAATCTAAACTGATCAACGCGAGAAAAATGTCAAAAAAGGCATAGACTTTTCGATCCGAACCATTTTTGTGTCGCCAGCATGGATACTTAATGTCACCCATCTTCTTCCCTTCACATCCTGGTTAGGTCTTAAAAGTGTTGGTATGTAATGCAAAGAATGAACATGTAAGGTGACAAGTTATCTCCCTTGACTGCATTGTCGAAATGTGTATAGGAACAAGGACAAAAAACCACTGACAAGAATTTCTGAGGTTATGCCATTGAACAAAGTATTTATTCATTCATTTTACAGAAAACTACGGTTATAACGAACTCAAATGGACTTCTATTTTAGTTCGTTATAACCATAGTTCGTTATAAGCATATATACAGCATAACTACAGCAAATAGTCGGTACTAAAAAGTAAGTTCGTTATATCCGTCAGTTCGCTATAAGCGTATTCGTTATAACCGTAGTTTACTGTATATCATTGATTCTAAAAAGAACATATCCAATTACTGGTATCGATTACTTTTTTCAGAATCAGTTAACAATAGCAAGGCTGGAATATGATAATTTTCCACATTTTGCATAAGATCATATATCTGTCTGAAATCCTTCTGCTCTTCGTTAATAGAAAACCGACGATAATAAAAGGACGCCATTTATTGTTTTGGTTTATTATCTTTTGGAATACATTATTAGTCCTTGTTTTATTAGATGAATAGTTCACCAGTACTGTACGCAAAATTGAGAGATCTTTGTAAATATTTACGAATATTATTTCAGAAAAATGTTGAGAATGTTTTTCTGGCATTTAACTGCTTCGAGGACCTTATCATAATTCAGTTAGCCTTCGATTTACTAAGACAAATTTTACATTAAATTTACCAAATAATGTTTCTAACTGAATACTTGTTCAGAGTACAGTTTTCCTTAAAATTTGCTTGATTCGTGTAAAATATCCTTATATTGGTCTATAATTTTACCTTGGTTATCTTCTATTCGATTTATTGATTTATTGAGATTGTATCTCGATTTAGAAACATTGGATATTTTTTTACATATTTCTTACACGTTGCTTTAGATCGAACCATTATTATTTCTTCTAAATCCTTATTGAGAGAGACTTACATCATTTACATTATCCTAGACCCCTTATCGGCTCCTAAATACAAACGTAACACTCTCAAACATCTACACATATAACAACATGCACACATCAAATATATACTAACGCATATGCACACAAAAATACAAAGATAGGTCATGTAAACATTAGTACATGTGCAATGAAACCAAGCTGTGTTGAAAAGTGATGTTTTGGCGCATAAACCATTTGTTTATTGACGTATTTCGTATAGCTTCTATTAACAATCCTTTTGATTGAGACAAAACCGAATATTACCAACAGTAAGCAAGATAAGTGGAAGATTCACTGGCTGTTGAGACCCGTGAAGATCCGGGGTAGAATAGGTCTTCAGCAACCAATGCTTGCCGTAAAAGGCGACGATGCTTGTCGTAAGAGGCGACTTACGGGATCGGGTGGTCAGGCTCGCTGACTTGGTTGATGCATGTCATCGATCCCTATTGCGTACATAAAGGCTCGACCCGTGAAGATTCCGGGGTAGAATAGGTCTTCAGCAACCCACGCTTGCCGTAAAAGGCGACTATGCTTGTCGTAGGAGGCGACTAACGGGATCGGATGGTCATGCTCGCTGACTTGGTTGATGCATGTCATCGATCCCAATTGCGTGGATCGATGCTCATGATATTAATCACTGGATTGCCTGGTCCAGACTCGATTATTTACAGACCGCCGTCATATAGCTGGAATATTGCGGAGTGCGGCGTTAAACAACAAACAAACAAACAAACAAACAAACAAACAAACAAACAAACTGGCTGTTGCAATCCACACATCGGCTAAACGGACCAGTATGTGGAAATATGAATGTCACATTTAAAGACTCATATAATCAGTTATGTGATGGTGCAAGCAATGGAACAGAAATCAAATATGTCAGGCCATCTACCTGAAATGTTAAAACGCTAGATTATGAGGGCGAGATATATTAAAGCGAGTTTTTATACATACGAGTTTGGGACACTGTAACACCATTTGTTGCACCCAAACATACAGTTCGAAAGCACTCCTGACATGAACAATTACATTAAGCAAAATAATAATGCATAAATAAAAGTACAGGCGGTAAAACTGGAAACAAATTGAATTAGCCTCAACACGAAAATAATTGTATCTAACAGCTTGTCTGTGCACAGGTGGTGTCCATTGATATATATTGTATAGGCAATGTAAATTTGTTTGGCTGGTTGTTTGAACAAGTGTTTGTCATACTCTGAGTATGCCTCCATCTACACACAACAAATTGTGATTTTTCATTTGTGTGAAACATTTGGCAGCTGGGAGCTGAGAAGCCTGAGAGCATTATTATTCATTTGTGTGTATGCCCTTTCCACTAAATTAGTTCATTAATATTTTGAAGCTTCTTAATACGTCTAAATACTCTGCTTTCCCAGATCGCAGAATCGCAGAGGCGACTAACGGGATCGGGTGGTCAGGCGCGCTAACTTGGTTGATGCATGTCATCGATCCCAATTGCGTGGATCGATGCTCATGATATCGATCACTGGATTGTCTGGTCCAGACTCGAACATATTTACAGACCGCCGTCATATAGCTGGAATATTGCTGAGTGTGGCGTTAAACAACAAACCAACAACAACAACAACAACAAGAACCATAAGAGGAAATGGGCTGTACTAAGTCATCAAGTACTGTCATAAGGCATTCCTCCGTCTAGCTTAAGTTTACTTATTACAGTACTAAGATCTCCGCTAGCAGATTTTGCTATTTCTTTTCCAAATTCTCATTTAGCCAAAGTCCAGGGTATTAGAGGCACGAGTATACTCTGTTTGACTAATTTCACAAGTAAATACTAAAATTATATTTTTCAAACGAAGAAAGGAAGAAGCTCCAGAACAAACGGTTGTGGTGTTTTTTTAAATACTGATCTACAAATGCCACGTTACGGATTAATGATTAAGGTCGCATATGTGACGGTGTTAAGCATAAATCTACACGGTCACCAAAATCATTCTTTGGACAATCCAAACAGTGACCGATAACACTGACAACCATTTGTCAATATTTAATCTATATAGGTCATTCATTATTTGTTCTAGTTCTGTCTACTGGTCATACAATATCTAATATGAAGTTTCATATATGAGATTGAAGGGGGAATCGGGTGAGATAATGAAGAAAGTTTAATCAAAATATATATATCCACCAAAATTAACAGTTAATCATAGCCTATGCTTGAACCTGATAAATGGCTTTAAGTTTCCAACACAATGCGTGTACTGAGGGATCATAAACATAATGAGGATCATAAAAGGATCAATTACTTCAGATTAATCTGCGGATAATCCCTAGCAATTCTGTGGCATGTCTGTTGAGGCTAATCGGGGATTTGCGAAATACGGTAACACAATTTTGTGTTAAAGAGTAAATGAAGTGAAAGGTTTTGAATTACAAGCAATAGTCAGATACTGCGCGGAATTCAAAAGGAAATAACTATAACTACCTAAAAGATATACCGTCATTGAAAAAAAATCCTCCTTGTACCTAAACATAAGTACAACCATATGATGAAATCCCGCACATGTATGAATCATATACATATAGAAGTTTGCCGCTGGCTTGGCATAGACAGACAGCTCCGGATATGTAAACTCTGCACATCGCTAGCTGTAGCTGATGAATTTCTCTACCTATTTAGATGTGAAGCATATAATGATCATAGAACCTCTCCCATAGCCGATAAGTAAACACATTATTCTAACGTCACGACATTTAAAAACCTTCTTGCTTCCAAAAAAGTAACAGATCATAAGAAGCTCGCAAAAATCCTCTCAATCATTGACAAAAATATGAAATAAATAACAAATTTATTTATACTTATGCATACATTTATATTTTACGATCTGTTGTTTTTAGAATAAGCCTGAGCTGAGAGTAGAGTTGAGATGCAGTTTTTGAATACACAGAATGTAACTTGAAGTGAATTAAGCCTGTTTGATTGACGCTCTGATGGATTTACTAAAATGGGGACATGTTTTGACAAATTATATGATCTCCAAAGTACAGATTCATAGATAAACATATTGAGTGTTGGGAAGAAGATGTCTATTTACACATTGACTGCGGTGACAAAGAAACAAGCAGAGGTTTATAGGAACATTAATGAGAGAAAATACATCTAGGAATATTCTAAAACTTACAAAAAGGGCTATTTCTGATCATATCAGATTGACGACAGTCGAACAAGCTTCGTGTCATCTACCAGAATACCTACAAAGTAAATATAGTAAACAATCTTTTGAATGGTAGGAAGTCTTTAAACAAATCATAATTATGACCTTTAGACTAACTTGCTATCATTTGGGGAGGGGCCAGTTAACGTATTAAAACCAAAAGCTCATGCAATTTTTATTCCATTCTTCTAAATAAATATAGGATCAATAATCGTCCAAAGTGATGGATATATACAAGAACAAATAAGGGACCCTGTCATTTTAGCTGTAAGAATGAAATGCACGAGACAAAGTTATTGAAAGCGTATATTAAACTCGCTCAAACTTTGCACATTGCACATTGCACATGTCCAACGAAGGAAAATGCCTCCAAAATTGCACACGACAGAAATGAAAATTTGCTCGTAATAGGCATAATTGAAGCTGGCCAATCACAGGATGCAGTTGTCACTTTGGTAAATCTAAAGGTGTGATATCCGGGCAGAAGGGCCGATATCGACAAACGGTTGGTAGAGGAAAGCCTAGAAAAACTACGGTTGGAGTTACGAATATGTGTTTTTCTTATCTTTTTCTCCATTAATCATCAATCGTTTTGTGAAATAGTTAGTATATGGTATGCGGATCGTATGTTTAATTGTCTTTTTCATTTGCATGATTTTTCTGATCTGATCTTATGCAATTTTCACCGATATTTTCACCTTTGACGCCAAATTGAATCTGTTTTGGTCGATAATAGGGGCTAATTATTCTAGTTTTAAGTTTATAATAACTCATATTTTTATTTTAGCACAGCTGTCTATTCCCGCGTCTAAGATTACATATTTGAGCACACAATGGTATTCCACATGCATGATAAGAGCACAAATTGAAGAAAATTAAGAAATTTGTTGCAGATGAATACCATATGATAATGAACACTACTCTCATGTTAGGGACAGACAATTTGATGTTCGGGGCTACAGCTGCAAAACCAGATATTTTAAAAAAATAAACTATGAACCTGAATAATTGTTTTTTGAAAAAACACCTTGGGACAACGTTATTTTAGTGGTCGATAATGTGTTATTCTATTTTAAAGGTCTGAAGCATAATTCTCTTTTTCAAGCATTTTCAGGGACATTTTCAATAACCTGGTTCGATTCCCTGCACGGGTATAATGTGTGAAGCCCATTTCTGGTGTCCCCAGTTGTGATATTGCTGGAATATTGCTAAAAGCAGCTTAAAACCATATTCACTTAGTGTCTATTTTTGTATTCATAACACCCTTTCCAATCATACAAGGGGAATTTCCTTAAAGGGGAAAGTGTTGATATAGTGTGAGATATATACATCTGTAGAAATAAAGAAACAACACAAATCTGATGTACAAAAAAATGAAGTATTTAATACTTAATAGAATAAGGGAGTAAAACTAATGAAACACAACATGAACATTTTGAATATGAAATTGAATTTAAAAAACAAAACAAAAATTCTTTTTCTTAAGATACTATCTTCCTAAGAACAACTTTTATTTATTGAGGACTTTAAACGGATTTCAATTCAAGTTTGTTTGCAATTGATGAGATCAAAATATATTTACACAAATGTGAATCATAGATGCTCAAGATGTTTTTATATTAATTAAATATAAATATTTACAATTTTGTTGACTTTTATCCATATTTTTCAAAATATTTCAGCTTCATGGTACAACATGGAGGAATGTGTTCTCTGTCAACAGCCTTTGAATAATGGTGAGGCAACAGTGGTGTTACGTGAGATTGGGCGGGATAGCGTTAATTTGGCAAGTAAAGAACGTGGTGAGTCTTTGATTGTGCAGCCAGGACAAATTGTTCACATCAAATACTGAAGGAAATACATCAACCCAAGAGACGTTCTTGCTGGAAAAAACAACAACTGACATTAAGCTCTCTATGTGAGTCGGAAAACAGATAATTGCTTTCACAAGAAAAAGCATTTTCATTTAGAACTGACGGCAGCCAAATATTCTGAAAAAAAGAGGATATGATGTTATCCCAGTGTGGACCAAAACATTTCAAGAAAACATGTGTACTATGTGTAATGACAGTTGGTCTACCAAGATTAAAGCAAGACTTGAATATGCACAGGACTTGAACGCTTCTGATGTGTATACCATCAGTCTTGCGGTGTTAACTTCAGGACTCACAAAGGCACCCCTCGCTCTTATGTATGCAATGATGAGGATGAGTGTAAGAAGTCAAAACTAGGCACAACGATTCCCGGAAAATAGATGCATTCAACTCTGTAGTGAAGTATCTGGAAGAATATGATGATGAGCAGATTACCATTCAGGACCTCATTTCAAAGATGGGAGACTGGCTGGATGGTACTGACTGTGACTACGGTTTTACATTATGAAACAGAGACTCCAAAGTCATTTTGAAGATAAAATACTGATTTCAGAAGTCAAAGGCAAACACAACACTGTCACATTCAGAACTACAGCATCCAGCATTTTACATGGTCAATATTGTATTCCAAAGAAACAAGACCCTGAAAAGGGAAAAAATGGACTCATTGAGACAGCATCAAAGCTCATTAAAAATCCATGACAATGCCTGATAGTTTCTGCCCATCACCAGATGAAGTGTCAGACATTCAGGAGAATCTACAGTATCTTCCTGCATCTGTGAGACTGTTTTTTGAAACTCCTCTTGTCGGTAAAGATACAGACCTGGGGCTTGCTTCTATTGGCCAGGCAATTGTGCAAGCAGCACGACCACATCTTCTCCGAGCTAGGACTTGAAATAGATCTTCATCACCAATTTGCCTCAAGATCCCTTGTTGATCAACTCCATGATCTTGGATTCTGTTGTTCTTACACAGAAGTTAAGAAGTTTGAATACAGCGCTGCATTCAATCAAGGATTCTGAGAAGTTTGTTCAGTACTCGGCTGATTATGTGGACCACAATGTAAGAACATTAGATGGATTTAACACCTTGCATGGAATGGGTATTATTGCCACTGTTGCACCGACAAGCAGAATATTCCGACCAATACCAAGAAATGATGTAACAGCAGATGATATCGCTGCCATAGGGATCAAGATCCACTTTTACCAACCTCCAACCTCAGGATTTCGACATCTGAAGTACCATCCTATCATCAACATAGCTGCAGAGGATCCAACTTCAAGCATTGACATACTATGGAAGAGTGTTTGGCTTTTCCGACCTGCCAGGCCTTCCTGGTCAGGCATGATGCAAGCTATTCATCATGGAAGTCATCCAGGACAAGCATCAGTAGTATATCTACCCATGATTGACATGAACACTAGTGATCTATCTTGTATATACACCACATTGACATTTGTCAGCAAACAGGCGATCAATTACAATGTGACACCAATCATCACATTTGACCAACCTCTATGGTGGAAAACTACAGTGATAGTTACAAGTGAACCTTCATCAAGTGATTTAAAGAACATAGTTCTGAGACTTGGGGTCTTGCACACTCAGATGAGCTTCTTGAGATGTACTGGCCACAACATGTCTGAAGCAGGTCTATTTGAGTTACTTGAGGTGATATATGCCAGTAATACATTGAGGCATATTTTGGCTGGAAAAGCAGTAGCAAGAGCTATGTGAGCACACATTCTGATTGATACAGCCGTTAATGCAATGTTGGTTTCAAGAACTTTTGGGGGTTACTCTTCCTGATGTGTTTATGTCTTCCACAGATGAACCAGTTGCGAGCTCTCTTCCTGACACAGATTATGAGGATATACAAAGGGCAACAGTTCTATATGATGAACTCATGTGCGAGTCTTTGTCTGTCAGTGAGGTCTCTTTATCTGCTTCTCTGCAGAGTATACAACAAAGGGTAGATATGGAGAAGAATGTCATGAGAGACATCAGAACTGCACAGTTGTGGATCCAGTACATAAGCATGGTTGATGTTTTACGCAGTTTCATTAGAGCTGAACGAATAGGAAATTGGCAACTACATCTTAAGTGAATGTCCAACATGTTGCCATTCTTTGCGGCAGGTGGTCACAACCGGTACACCAAGTCTGTGAGAATCTATCATCTATCTTCAAATGATGAGATTTCTGCAAGAAAAACATCCACATACATTCGAGTTATTTCAGTCTGGGCACTATGTTGTACGACGCACCGATCACTACTGGGGAGGCCTTTCCACAGATCTTGTCATCGAGCAAGTACTAATGAGGACTGTCAAGACAAGCGGTGGACTGAGTAGAGGAACAGGGATGTCTGAAACTCCAAGGCTGGTGTGGCTCATGTCGATGCCTTCATGCACAGAGATCAGTAATGCCATGGGAGAATTAACCAATGATGGTAACAGACATTCTGATCGTCATAAGGACATGTCAAGTGCCAGACAAGAACGGGACCAAAATGATGCATGTAAACTCCCCAGCTTCCTTCAAGACAGAGACCCCTTTCAGCCAGATCCTGACCTCTGAAATATTGCACATGTTGTCACAGCTAGTAAATCTGTAAATGCAGATAATACATATAAGGTTGGCGTACACATACTGGACTCTGTGACCGACAAGCAGAGTAGAAAATAAAATAAAGAACAAGTCGTGACAATGAATGCAAGCACTTTGACAACCAAGAGGAGATCAGATATGTGGACCCCGTGTTATTATTCCAGAGGTTTTTGACAGCAGTTGGACGCTCAACAGAAGTACTTGGAACATTGCTGAAGTTTGAACTTTGCAGTTAACGACCTGTTCTCTTTGATTCAGCTGCGTTCTTGAAAGAAGCCAACAAACCTGCATTAGCTGCATTCATCACCCCTATATCGGATGCTGATACCCCTGGACCTCCATACAACGTTTGATATGTACTTGATGGAGGAGCTTTGCTTCTCTGTTTGCCTTGGCCTCGTGGAGTCACATAATCTCATTTTTGCAACATGTATCGCAACGATGTCTCAACCCATTATGGACAGGCCACTGTTGTGTTTGATGGATACTCAAGCAGCACATCCACCAAATACGTTACACGTCTAAGAAGAACAGGTGGACGTGTTGGAGCTACAGTGAAATTTGACAGTGACATGATCTTACAGTCAAAAAAGGAATCCTTCCTTGTAAATGTTGAAAACAAAGAAAGGCTCATCAAGATTCTGAGTGAATGCCTATAATTGAGGAAATAACAGTGAAGGGGTGGTCAGGTAGCCTAGTGGTTAAAGCGTTCGCTCGTCATGCCGAAGACCCGGGTTCGATTCCCGACATGGGTACAATGTGTGAAGCCCATATTCCGATGTCCCGTGCCGTGATCTTGCTAAAATATTGCTAAAAAAGCGGCGTAAAACCATACTCACTCACTCACACACTCTTGGCAAAACGCTGAACTTTGCTAGGACGATTCCTGTTGCTTGGTTTGTGTGATGACAATACCTTTAATTGGGCTCGGACTTGTCTTGTAGCTTTGTTTGAATGTTAGCAATACGCTTAACGTTATTCTGTATATGATGTAGCGTCGGAAACCACAGAGACACACCGATAACGTCAAATTACCCGAGGAGAATGTTAGTCATATGATTTGGTTTGGTTGGTTTGTTGTTTAACGCCGCACCCAGCAATATTCCAGCTATATGACGGCGGTCTGTAAACAATCGAGTCTGGACAAAACAATCCAGTCATTTACATCATGCGCATCGATCCATCCAGTTGGGATCGATGACATGCATCAACCAAGTCAGCGAGCCTGACCACCCGATCCAGTTAGTCGCCTCTTACGTTAGTCATATGAGTGTTCGCCACACAACTGCATACATCCTTACCTTTATCTGCAATACTTTATAATGCACTACATAGATTTGTTTGCACATCATAGTGTAATAAAGTTTTTTTGTAACATGGCATAGACAGCAAGCTTAATGGAGGTCGACCAATTACACTCTCAGTTTACAAATTCCAAACATCACGTATCAGTTGACAGTTCATACAACACGCAGATTAACAAAACACTACAAAAAAGAACGCCGCAACTTTTTCTTTAGTCGTCACACAGCTTGAAATGTCAGCAAAGGTATTTTTTAGTGTGGCTGCCAGATTGTTATATTCTTTAACTGATAAATCTGTCGTAAATTCAAACAAGCACAGTCTGCTTTGATCCCTTGCAATCCATGTATCCTTGTCATTGTTCCAAACAATTTAATGTACAAATATCCAAAAAAAGATTAAGAGGATTAATATCTAAATGAATAAAATAAAGTCTTATAGTTGAAGTCTTACTTTCCCACTATCCTATACATAAGTAGTGGCCTTATAGGCCTTATACGCAATTGGGAAACGATGACATTCATCAACAAGCAAGCTCGATCACCCGATACCGTCGGTCGCCTCTTACGACAAGCTTGGGTTGCTGAAGATCGATATTGTGAGCGACGATCTACTAAAGACAGGTTAAGAAGACACGCAATTAACCAAGTCACCGAACCTGACCACAAGATCCATAAGGTCACTGCATAGGTTCTTGGGGATCTTTTTTAATCCCAGCGGGTCTTTAAATGTAAGGATATATACTGTATGATGATTGGCTATGTTTTCATAATGCTGTTACTGCATTTGCCGCCTGTCTGTCTGTGGTTTAACGCCGCACTCAGCAATATTCCAGCTACATGACGGCGGTCTGTAAACAATCGAGTCTGGATCAGACAATCTAGTGATTGACATCATGAGCATCGATCCACGCAATTGGGATCGATGACTTGCATCAACCAAGACAGCGAGCCTGCCCACCCGATCCCGTTAGTCGCCTTTTACGACAAGCATAGTCGCCTTTCGCGGCATCGTTGAATTGGTTGATGCATCCCATCATCGTATCCCAATTGGTTGGATCACTGGATTGTCTGTTCCAGGCTCGATTATTTACAGACAGCTGTCATATAGCTGGAATATTGCTGAGTGCGGCGTTACACAACAAACAAACAAACAGGATCTCCACGGGTCCATGATAATGATAATAAGAAACAAACACAACAAGAGGAATATTAACCAATTATTTTTAAAAAAAAAGGATTGGCAAAAAGATCATTTGTTCTGGCCTAAGTATCTGTAATGATGCCCACCAGCTGTCCCGTCTCCAATATATATATATGAGGTGCTTGTTCATGGTAATCAATGTTCACTTTACACATAAGGCAGCACGCTGTATTTCACCTGCAATGGAAAAACTAGGAGAGACACCTGCCCGATATCCGTACATGGAGCTTAGCTTAATGCTTGCCTTGTCGTTTTTCCATGTAAGTACATATGTTCATCATTTCAATCCTTTTCATCCATGAATTCGACTCTGACAAATGCTCTAATTGTCCAGACAAGACCCTGTTCTTCGTTTGTTTGTTTGTTTGTTGACACCGCATTCAATAATTCAATATTCTTGCTATATGCCGGCCGCCTTTGAAAAATCGAGTCCGGACCAGACAGCTCATGATTGACATTGTGGGCATCGAACTATGCAATTTGGATACGATGACATGCATCACCTTGAAACGATGACCGATGCAATTTCCTACTTTGAAGTGTACCATATGTTCCCGTGTCTTTTCAGATGACTTGCCTTTTCATGTGTTTGTGATGGCTGCCACCATTGTTTGTTTGTTTGTTGTGTAACGCCTCAGCAATATTCCAGCTATATGACGGCGATCTGTAAATAATCGAGTTTGGACAAGACAATCCAGTAATTGATATCATGAGCATCGATCCACGCAATTGGATATACACCTAGTATCATCCCTATTATAAGGGTAACACTATTTTTCAGGGCATTATCATTTGCAGAAGCCCGAGGTCTTCCGTAACTGCCCGACGAAGGAGGGCAGTTGAAAAGACCGAGGGCTTCTGCAAATGATAATGCCCTGAAAAATAGTTACCGTTACTATAGCTAAAATGGATGGCATTTGTTATCAAATAAAAAGAAACAACAATGTCGATTTTGAAACATTTACTGCAATCAACACGAATGTCACTGACCCACTTTTACAAATATGGAAACGTCATAGAACCGGATGACGTCACTATTGAACGTTACGTCATCTATCCCTATCCTATGACGTCACCTAACAACGGGCGTGCTAATGGCCCGTCGTCAAGTAATATGAGGGCATTGTAAGTTACAGTGGCCCGCTCATTTCTGATAACATGCGGGCGTTTTTATGATAATTCTATCCATTTTAGCTATAATTGATAGTGATTCATAAACGCATGCTCATGATATAGTCGGAATTGTAAATCCTCTTTTGTGCATATGCAAAGAGTATTGTCGCTTTGATTTATATCAATAAATAAGGAATTATTCATAAGCAATAGCTTATATTTGCTTATAAGTATGACACGCAAGCGGACATTTCCCTCCAATATTCCTATTGAGACAAATCATTTAAATGAGTTGTCAGTTATCATGGGGCTCGGCAGGAAATCTGTGGGACGAAAAACGTACCTGACCACATTGACTGTGCTTCAAATTTAGGTTCGCCCCGACTGTGGTTTTCTCCCACGTGTTGGGGGCACGGGTGGCCCAGTCGTCTGGCAGAGTTGCGTCCCTTGGACACGCCAGAAACCTATGATTGTGGGTTCGAATCTCGGTTCCCCTCGATTATGTTTCTAGTTTTCTACCTGCATCACTTTTGGTTTTCCTCCCTTATTAAGCTTATTAAGCCGCGATGTAACTGGAATAGTGTTAAAAGCGGCGTTAAACCCAACTCACTCACTCTCCAGCGTGTTCCCTAATTAATGGAAATGCTGAGTGTTGTCATCGGTCTCATGTAGTCTCATGTACAGTATAAACACTCAAATCTTGTGATTGTATTTTGTATGATTTAGTTCATGAAGTAGTATACTGACTCCGAGCCGACCCCTTAACCCCTTAATGCCGAGCGCCAGACAGGGTAACAACAAGTACAAGTCTTGTTAGGTCTTTTGGTATGACGCCGCTGGGGATCGAACCCCGGACCTTCCGCTCTGCGGGCGGACACTCTACCACTAGACCACGGAGGCGGTCTGAAGTTAGACAGGCGACGAAGGAGATTTATATGCTTTGCTGAATAACACGGCATATGATCTATGCAGCTTGTAATGAGACATGTCATTCTCATCATCTATTAAACAGGCATGATACCACACGAAAAAAACATAAATCATATGTTTGCCTAAGCTTTTAATTACATTACTGCAAGTCGAATGACAAATAGCCTGTACACATCACTCTCCTGAAGTGAATAACATTATTTTTGTAATTATATCTTAGCTTTCGATTCTGTTGAATTTCCAAACATGATATTTTGTGACCGGGGTAACATATGTCACGGGTGAAATTAATGTTAATTTAGAAGTGAGATATTTAATTAATATTTAACGTAATGATGAGTACCAGGTGGGTTATAAATAAGAGTTCCATTTCTTCGATCACTTTACTTGAGAAAATCAGCGTGAAATGACAATAACCAAACAAGTATCGAACAGGTTGAAACACGGGCGTGTTTATAATTATATCTGGTTCCGGTTCCGAATGCGCATGTGCACTGTTACTTGGGACCGTCTATTACACAGGGGCGCCATATAGTACAATGTTCTCTATCTCCTTCCGAGTCTTTATCATGCTAATGGATAAAGGCTAAGAAATTATAAAGTTTAATGGATGTGAACGAACGTCAATATAACCCATCATATGACTATTCCATGGAGTAGTCTTTGTGCCAAGTAGGCATGCTGGTCGCTCTGGTAGATCGGTGCAGACCCGGTGATGGTGCTGGTGGTATCACATTAGGCTCCGGTGGGGGTGGGGCTCACAGGGTCTCAGGGGCCGGTGGTTGCGACTGAAGGATCGTGCGCCTCGGTGTGCCTCGCCCTGGTGCTGCTGGCGTAACTGAATCGGGTGGTGTCTTGCGCCGGGGGTTACTTACTGACGTCAGTACCGGTGGCCGTGTGGTTCCTGTCTGCTGTCGAAGGCAGGCAGCTGCGGTGTCATGACGGGTGCTGGTACAGTGATGCGGGTTGCTATGTCGTCATAGATCGATCGGGGTGGCGGCTGGTCATTGTGAACTTGCGCAGGAATTTCCTATTCCGAAGTGTGACTCTGCCCGAGCCGTCAAACTTGATCGCGTGTTGGTCGTGTTGGCGTACCTCCACGATACTGCCCGTCTTGTCCCATTTGTTGGGGTGGGGTCCGGTCTGGTTCTGTAAGCGGACTAAGTCCCCTACCGCGGAAGGCGTTTAGTGTGCTCCGCCCAGGTGTTAGATATGCGGATGTGGCGTTTGCAGAGGGCTTCCTTCCTTGCTTTGAGTGTCTCACGCCAAGTCTCGTGTGGTCTGTACTTCCCGGGGATAATCGGGATGAAATCGCTTATCGGGCGGCCGAAGACACACATTTCCGGGGAGATCTTCGTGTCAGGGCCAGGTGTGTTACGATATTGTAGTATCGCTCTCTGCACAGCGGGGCGGTTGGGTAGCCTAGTGGTTAAAGCGTTCGCTCGTCACGCCGAAGACCCAGGTTCGATTCCCGACATGGGTACAATGTGTGAAGCCCATTTCTGGTGTCCCCCGCCGTGATATTGCTGGAATATTGCTAAAAGCGGCGTAAAACCAAACTCACTCACTCACTCACTCTGCACAGCGTCAGTGTCAAGTTCTCCCTGCGGGCCGGTTTTGTCAGTGATAAGTCGTTTCATCGTCTTCACACCAAATCTCCGCACGACAGTTGCTATGAGGGAAGGCCACCGATGATAGGCGGTGTTGTACGCCCCATCTGCGCAGGAAGGACCTGGTCTCGGTCGAGCTGAACTCCGTCCGATGCGAGCTCTTCTGGCGTCCCGTATGTCACGAAGGCGCGACGTAAGTGGTTTATGAGGCCAGTGTCACCACCTGTCGATACCGAGATGGTCGGCCAGTTCGAGTATCGGTCCACCGTAACGAGGTAGTGTACGCCCCTGTGTACGAATAAGTCCGAGCACACTGCGTGAAAGGAGTAAACAGCCGTGACATGTGGGGTTGGCGGCGCTCCAGGCTATGATGTTGCCATCCGGTGGTAGTGTTCGCAGTTGTTCCGAGTGGCACTGACGTCAGCCCACATGCCTGGCCAGAACAAAGAGGACTCTGCGCGGTCGGTCGGTCGATATGCCCTGGTGGGCAGAGTGTAGGACGCTCAGCACCTCACCGCAGAGTGTTGGTTGGTTGGTTGGTTTGTTGTTTAACGCCGCACTCAGCAATATTCCAGCTATATGACGGCGGTCTGTAAATAATCCAGTGATTGATATCATGAGCAGCGATCCACGCAATTGGGATCGATGACATGCATCAACCAAGTCAGCGAACCTGACCACCCGATCCCTTTAGTAGCCTTTTACGACAAGTATAGTCGCCTTTTACGGCAATGGGTTGCTGAGGACCTATTCTACCCCGGAATCATCTGGGTCCCGCAGAGTGAGGGTGGTATGACTACTCTGTCCTTGTATAGGATCAATCCGTCTGTCGATATTATGCTCTCGCAGTACTGGTGAAAGTCTCGAATTGTCTTTGGCATCGTAATCTTTGAGTCGGGAATGCCATTTCCTCCAACATGTGCATATCTCTGTCGTTGCTGGTGGCCTCCCTGACGCGGTCCCATGTCACTGAATGATTCGAGGCCCGCAGCGCACCATGCCAGGTTGTCCTTCTCAACGTTGCCGTCATCTTCCAGCTCGGCTCAGCGTAGGAGAGATAGGACAGCGGTGTGCATGCTGGGTGGGGGGTGGGTAACTATGGCGGCATTGTCATCCGGAAGATTCATGAGGGATGGTCGCATGGTGCCAACCGGCCTACGTGACATGGCATCTGCCGCCTTGTTCATCATGCCCGGAATATGTATGATACGGAAGCGATAACTCAGGTTTTTCTCCTTTCTTCCTGAAGCAGGGGTTTGGTATGTCATCAAATGCTCTGTGCCTTGTCCAAGGTGTCCGCGACTGCGAGAGCCTCACCCTCTATAGGCGCGTATCTGGGTTCTGCTGCGTGTGTGAATCTGCTGCCGACCAGGGTTATCTTCCATCCATCGGTGCAGCAGAAGGGTCTGACTGGCATGCATCGGCAGTGGTTTTGAAACAACCACAATCCAAGTCCCTCCATCGACCAGTCCGTGGCAATGAAGGTTGGCTTGGTCTTGTCAAAGATGCGGCCACCGCGGTCGATTTCTTGAACGATCACGTCCTTCGACTCGCGGAATATGGCCTCTAACTACGAGGACCAATCGAAACGTTCTCAACTTTTCAGGAGCTTCAGGAATGGCTGCGTTCGCTCGGCTGAGCTAAAGGCGTAGGCCACTTGGTTGACCTGTCCAAACCACGATCTGACGTTGATGAAGTTACGCGGTTGTGGGAAATCATGGATTTCCCCTAGATAGCGGCTGCACGGTCGCACGTCTGTCATGGTGATCGTGAAGGCCGGCGAAATCCCCGGTGGTTGCGCTGAAGACAAATCTTTCTGGGTTGAGGATGATTCCATTCCGGCCACATATATCTACAAAATTGACTGCCTGGAAGTAGCTCCCCCTCAATCGTATCTGCCCATAGAAGCGCATCGTCAACGCACTTGGTCTTGTTTTCAACATCCACGAACATCTCGTTGTACCGTCGTGAGTAACCGTCCCCTGATGCGCATCGTCAACGCACTTGGTCTTGTTGTCAACATCCACAACGATCTCATTGTACCGTCGTTAGTAACCGTATCTGATGCCATGTACCCTTGTGGGGCCTATAGGTACCGTTACATCCACCATGGAGTGATGAAGGTCATCTTGTGGCGGTCGTCCTCGTGTAGTTGGACGCTGTGGTAACCGTTTCATGCGTCTTGCACTTCCCTTTAGGTACGGGTCACGCCTGGTGAATTGGGATTGGGTTTGGTGGGTCTTGCAGAACGCATGCTTGGTCAAGGCCTGGAAGTCGAATGTGCGTCACGGCTTGCCGTTCTTTTTTGCGCAGATTACCATGCACTGACACCACGCCACCAGCGTGCCAATGGGTACTTCCTCCAACACGCCGAGACGAATGTCCTGGTCAAGGCCTGCTTTTACTTTGTCTTGCCGGTGTACGACCACAGGGATTGGAGTGTGACACTCAACCGGTGTCGCATCCTCATCAAGCATAAGACGTAGCGGCGGCCCAGTCATTCTCGGTAGGGGTTGGTGTTGGCACGTATTGAATGTACTCTGAGCTCACATCCTGAGCAAGTGTTTCTGTAGTGCTTCTCTATTAGCCTCGGTCGGTGGCATGGGGAGTGTTGTTGGCTTTTTCGGCGGTTCCGCACGTCGCGGGCAGTCACACAATTCTGAGGTCGCTAGGTTCACCTCCTCGAGTGTTGGAAACTTTGCCGAGATCATACCTAGGTACACGCAGGCTGCCTGGGAGAGGAATATGCGGTCCGAATTGTCCGTCACAACGTGATTTGGCGCGTCTCCAATCTCTGAGCGTCGTCACTGTTATCGGCGAATGTTACAACCAGGACTGGAATACAAATTCCCTTGTTGTTTGCAGCCTTCATGGTCATGGGTACGGGTATAAGGTTCTCTGTACTCAGGCCCATTTGTTGGGCGACCTGAATGCTGATCAGGCAGCTCTGGCACCCCGTGTCAGCCATAGCGGGCAGGGATAATGTGCGGGTGCGTTTCAGGTCAAAACCTAGCACTTTGTAATCTTCACGCTCAGTGGTGAGAGTGAGGTTGACGTACTGCTGTGGGGTGGACACGCGTTTCATCCACTTATTGCACGTATCATTGTACAGGTGGTGATAGAGGGGGAGTGTTTGTAACTTGTCAACGCTGGCCATTGTAACCGTGCATAGCTCGACGAAGCCTGCTGTCTGCTCGTCGTACATCCCGTCGGTCTCTCCCGACCTGCTTGGCCTCCATATACTCCTTTAATGGCATGTCCTTGTTCTTTTCACCGAGCAGGTCAAATTGTATTTCTTGGTCCGCGATGCCACGAGCAATCACATTGTGTAGTATCTCTTCCATGAAGTCGTTGAGGCAGGCAAAGCAGGCAAAGCAATTTCAACCAGGACCATAAGAAATCGTTGCTCCAGTTGTAAACTTGACTTCATCATTGTGCAGGGTAATCTGAACGGACCTCGATTTCAGCATGACATCCCGGTTATGGTAGTTAAACCCCATGTTGACAATTGCGTGGCCACTCGACCTGATCTTATAGATGTAATGCTAGACTTCCCAGATCCAATCTGTTCTGGGATACTTGCGTCAAAATGCCAACAAGATACTTCCTTGACCAGCAAGAAGTCCAGATCGAAATCAAATTTTAGGCTGTCAAGTTTGACAGAGGCCAACTTGTTAAAAATTTAAGTGAACTCGCTGCTGCTTTATATGCGGAATGGGGAATTAACAACAGGTAATTGTTCAACAAGTAGCTCACAGATAATTGGATAAAGCAATTACAGTACAGTTAGACTAACAAATACAACACAGTTAATAAAGCCAAATGAACCGCAAGGATTAACAAGCAGATTGCATACTATAAATTACAAAGAGTCTGTTGCTTGATAAAACTTCATAGGCAGACTGGATGTATATATTAATACCCTTGATCAAAGGATGTGACAGCTGATTGCTATGGCTTCTGTGACTTCCTGTTTGGTCGAAAAGAATTGGACTTTGTCAAACTGAATTTGGTAGCTCGGGAACGTTTGCTGGTGGTCTGAGTACTAGGCTGATTTGCTGTCTCCTTTGGCTGTTGAAGTATCATGTTCTTTGATGCGAATAACAACAGGGTGAGAGATTTCACCCATGTACGTGTCACCAGTCACAATTAAACGCATAGATCACTTGCTTGTTAGGTGTGTGTAGGGGTTGGGGTGAGGGCGTTACGGCCATTGGCTCACAGGATGGCACTAGGGATGTGAAGATTGTATCGATGCCTGCCTAAGTAATTGCTGGTTTGCAAAGTCTTGCCAATGTAGGGTAGCGTGATTCGGCTTGAATTTAAGCTAATGTGAGGTGGAGATGGTCCTGACTAGCTTAGTGGGATACTAGTTCAGGATTGTGGAGACATCCTGCAGATAATTAAACGTTCATGGTCAAGGTCAAGGGTGCTGGAGCAGAATTTCTCTTAATTCATACATGAGGGAACTATTCATACCCTGGATATGTATTAAAAGTAACTTGTCAATGTGGGTGTTTCTTCTTCTCAGGGCATCACTGACAGCTTCTTGGGGCCGAGTCTGCAGGACCTGCAATGTATCTACTCTGTGAGTGTTCAGACCATCAGCATCCTGATCCCTCTGTATGGTGGCTTCAAGACAGCAGGTTGTGCGATGCATGCTCCGTTACATGTAAAGGTCAATGCTTTTACGCTGATGATCGTGTGTGTCCTTATCAGCAGTTGCCTTGTGTTGGCAATACCTCTCTGTTCCTCGTTCTGGGTGGCTGCAACTACAAGCTCAGGACTTGGGTTGGCTGAAGGGGTTTTAACGACTGGTAAGTAGAGATTGTTATTGTGGGACTGGAACTGTTGGATATCTTTGGATCTCTTGCTAATCCAAATATCTTCAGATATGTAAATGTTGTCAATATTGCATTATCTTCAATATTTCGTGACATACCTCCAAAGTACTTCATTTTGCCACAGAAGCCCACAACATACGGAAAGAGGTGGTTAGATGTGATTTTGTTGTTTGTGAGGCTCGGGATGCTGATAATGCTATAAGCCATTTGTTTGGTTCGCCAAGACTGTAATATGTGTTAAACAACATTCATTCTCTCTTTCAATATTATTTACTTCACGTTACATGCTCTTGTGACCTCACTCCTTTGCTATGCTTGTCGTAAAAGGCGACTAACGGGATCGGGTGGTCAGGCTCCCTGACTTGGTTGATGCATATCATCGTATCCTGCGTAAAACAAAAAAACAACCAACCCAATTGCGTGGATCGATGCTCATGATGTCAATAACTGGATTGTCTGGTCCAGACTCAATTATTTACAGACCTCCGTCATATAGCTGGAATATTGCTGAGTGCGGCGTTATGCAATAAACAAACGCTCGTTTGCTTACCATGTATGCATCATTAACATAATACCTGTGTGTTCTTTCATTTGCAGCCACCACTGCCAAAATAGGTGAATTAAGTCAAGATAGTGCTATACCCTTTCACATGATGGCACTGGCATTATGCACTGGAAACGTCCTAGGGGCATTGGTTATCTCCCCTTTTCTCAGCAACACAATACGCCCTGACAACACATCAAACTTGCCGGACTTGGAGGTGATGACAATAGAATGTGAAAATTCCGAGTCAAATATAGTTTATGCATATCTGATCTTTGCGTCATTTGGAACTATAGTCGCAATTTTCCTGACTATTTTACGTGTTTGTCGGGACAACAATACCGAGCATGATTCTCATACCAAGAAAATGAAGGACAACTTTGGAAAAGTGGAACTGATTTTCATTATTTTCTTTGCATCTTTAATCTTCCTAACGGCTCCCACTCATGTTGTGTACGGAAGTTTGCTCCTCCTGTTTGGAACTCACAGCAGTCTGGAAATATCGGAGAAGACCATGGCCCTAATGACGTCATCGTTTTATGCGGTCACGGTGTTTGGACGTTTGGGGGGCGTGCTTGTGAGCCTAGTAATATCACAGTTATGGCTCGTCAGTGTGTGTTTGATTGGAGTTCTAGCTACGTCCATCTTTCTGATATGTACCGCAGAAACAAGCTTGGTGTTCTTATGGGCAGGTTCCAATGTTCTCGGTCTGTTCTATGCACCTCTATTTGCTTCACTGGTAGCATGGTCGGCGGAAAATGTCACTGTGAACAATATAGTTTACACCATCATCATGTTCCTTGATTATGCGGGGTTATCCTTAACTTCTCTTTCTACAGGACAACTGATGTCAGCTTTTGGTCCTCAAATGTTGCATTATTCTATAGCAGTATTGAGTGGGATACAAATAATGTTATTCCTTTGTCTATTTTGCCTTGGGAAGATGATACGAAAACAAAAGAATGAAGAATACAAGGCTCTTCCTGGTACCTGATATTATAGATGCATATATGTCCTGCAGTTGTGGCTATCAAAGACGCAAGTTCAGCAACAACCTAGTCTGTGTTTGTTGTTTGTTTATTTGTTTATTGTTTAACATCGATTTCAGCAATATTCCAGCTATATGACGGCGGTCTGTAAATAATTGAGTCTGGAACAGACATTCGAGTGATTGATGTCATGAGCATCGATCCACTCAATTGGGATGCGATGACATGCATCAACCAAGTCAGAGATCCCGTTTGTCGCCTCTTCAGGCAAGCATAGTCGCCTTTTACGTCAAGCATGGGTTGCTGAAGACCTATTCTCCCCCGGATCTTCACAATGAATGAATATGTACCTTTCACCTCGCATCGACTGTGTGGTGTAAATAAATTTGAATTTTTGTTTGGGGAGTTTATAGGTGGCTTGGGATGATTTCAGTTTGTTAGATTGTGGATTTACGCAGGTTCAGAAATCAACTTATTTCAGTTCCACTTCAGGATTTCTTATTACCCATACCGCTATCAAGCTAAACTGCTTGGTTGGATGGTTGGTTGGTTTGTTGTTTAAAGCCGCACTCAGCAATATGCCAGCTATATGACGGCGGTCTGAAAATAATCGGGTCTGGACGGGGCCACGGGGTAGAATAGGTCTTCAGCAACACATGCTTGCCGTAAAAGGTGACTATGCTTGTCGTAAAAGGCGACTAACGGGATCGGGTGGTCAGGCTCCCTGACTTGGTTGATGCATGTCATCGATCCCAATTGTGTGGATCGATGCTCATGATATCAATCACTGGATTGTCTGGTCCAGACTCGATTATTTACAGACCGCCGTCATATAGCTGGAATATTGCTGAGTACGGCGTTAAACAACAAACCAACCAACCAATCAAGGCATTGTGATGTGGCTGCTTCCATATCTGTATGTGATGTAAATTTGTCATGTAAATATGTGTCTTGTCTCTTGTCTTGTTTCTCCATTTATCATCAATCGTTTTATGAAATAGTTAGTTAGTATATGGTATGCGGATCGTATGTTTAACTGTCCTTTTCATTTGCATGATTGTTCTGATCTGATCGTATGTAATGGGACCTGTTTCAGTAGATAATAGGGACTAATTATTCGTGTTTTATGTTTTTAATAACTGATATATTTATTTCAGCACACCTGTCTATTCCCGTGTCTAAGATTACATATTTTTACACACAATGGTTTTCCATATGCATGATAAGAGATGATCAGAGCACTATATTTGGTCACGGTATTGGACGTTTGGGGGGCGTGCTTGTGAGCCTAGTAATATCACAGTTATGGCTAGTCACTGTGTGTTGGTTGGGGTTCTAGCTACGTCCATTTTTCTGATATGTACTGCAGACACAAGCTTGGTGTTCTTATGGGCAGGTTCCAATGTTCTCGGTCTGTCCTATGCACCTCTAGTCGCTTCACTGGTAGCATGGTCGGCGGAAAATGTCACTGTGAACAATATAGTTTACACTATCATCATGTTCCTTGATTATGCGGGGTTGTCCTTAACTTCTCTTTCTATGGGACAACTGATGTCAGCTTTTGGTCCTCAAATGCTGCATTATTCTTTTGCTGTACTGGGTGTGATACAAATAATGATATTCCTATGTCTAGTTTGCCTTGGAAAGCTCATAAAAAAAACCCAAAAGAATGCAGAATACAACGATCCTACTGGTGACTAATAGTATAGTGTAGTTGCATATATGTCCAACAAACAAATGGAATTTACGCAGGTTCAGCAATAAACTAATTTCATTACCATTCCAGAACTTCTAATGCTCTAAACCCCAACCAACTGCTTCAAAATATTTGATCAATGAATATGGTTTCTACTGTGCATCTACTGCGTGGTGTAAATGAATTTTGATTTTTGTTAGGGTATTTTAAATGTGCGCCGTGGCAAATATGAAGTTGCTTGTGATGATTACAGAATTGTTTGTTTGTTAGTAACGCCACAGTCAGTGATATTCCATCTATACCTCCACATTATTTAACTTAGCTTGTCGTAAGAGGCGACTAGCGGGATCGGGTGGTCAGGCTTGCTGACTTGGTTGATGCATGTCATCGATCAACAAATGGCGTAGATCGATGCTCATGATGTCAATCACTGGGTTGTCTGTTCCAGACTCGATTATTTACAGACCGCTATATGACGGCGGTCTGTAAATAATCGAGTCTGGACCAGACAATCCAGTGATTGACATCATGAGCATCGATCCACGCAATTTGGATCGATGACATGCATCAACCAAGTCAGCGAGCCTGACCGCCCGATCCCGTTAGTCGCCTTTTACGACAAGCATAGTCGCCTTTTATGACAAGCATGGGTTGCTGAAGACCTATTCTACCCCGAATCTTCACGGGTTTGCCGTTGGTGATTGGTAGCAGGATTAGTCAGTAATTTAGATCAAGCACACATTACCCATTGCGATAAATAGAGAGAGACAAAAATGTACCTTAGAAGATGTTAAAATGCATTACCTTAGAGTTGAAAGAAATGTCACCTTATGAATACGGACTCCTAAAGCTAAATGATCTGTCATCAGAATGGGACTCTTCTAGAAGAACAATAGAAAAGTGGAAAAACCCTTTTCATAATCATGAGAAATCTCCAGTTAATTGTAAGTTTCCGGCTATATCTATTATCATAAGCATGTGTTTGTGAATCACTGTCAAATAGTGGTTGGTTGGTTGGTTGGTTGGTATGTTGTTTAACGCCGCACTCAGCAATATTCCAGCTATATGACGGCGGTCTGTAAATAATCGAGTCTGGACCAGACAATCCAGTGATTAATATCATGACAATCGATCCACGTAATTAGGATACGATGACATGCATCAACCAAGTCAGCGAGCCTCACCACCCGATCCCGTTAGTCACCTTTTACGACAAGCATAGTCGCTTTTTACGGCAAGCATAGGTTGCTGAAGACCTATTCTACCCCGGAATCTTCACGGGTCCTGTCAAATAGTGAAGAGACCAGGTGTTCGCGAGAAGGTCTATGCAACGGGCCTCGGGGATGGTTGAAGTTCCATATCTGTTCGCCTACATCAACTCATAATGCTTCAAAATAGCCTTTTTCACCTCATCACAATTTCAAGTGATAGTGCTGTATAGACTCCTTATAACATACTTTACAAAAACATTGTCCAGTGTTTTCTGGCACTTTCACAAAAGTTGCAGCCTTTTCAAAATGCAAGAAAACATTGTCTTCCTGTCTTCTTTTTCCTGAAAAGAAGGGACTGATCTAACAGTCACATCAAAGACATTTTGAAATATTGGAGATTGGAGTCATTTCCGTTTTGCAATTCAGTTTACTCTGATGGGAATTCTCACTCTTCTCTTTGTCTTGGAATTTCTCTCTCCTCTTGCTATGACACTTTGCTGCAGCTAACAAACCCCTGGTCTCACATGGAGACTCAAATATCTCAGCTAACAAACCCCTGGTCTCACATGGAGACTCAAATATCTCAGCTAACAAACCCCTGGTCTCACATGGAGACTCAAATATCTCAGCTAACAAACCCCTGGTCTCACATGGAGACTCAAATATCTCAGCTAACAAACCCCTGGTCTCACATGGAGACTCAAATATCTCAGCTACCAAACCCCTGGTCTCACATGGAGACCCAAATATCTCAGCTAACAAATCCCTGGTCTCACATGGAGACTCAAATATCTCAGCTAACAAACCCCTGGTCTCACATGGAGACTCAAATATCTCGGCTAACAAACCCCTGGTCTCACATGGAGACTCAAATATCTCAGTTTACAAATCCCTGGTCTCACATGGAGACTCAAATATCTCAGCTAACAAACCCCTGGTCTCACATGGAGACTCAAATATCTCAATATCTCAAATACTGAAATCAAACTTTGCATTGCACCTCTCCTAATATAGGTATATAGGTATTAAAAGTGTTAACCAAATTTGAAAAGAATCTAGTAGTTATAGGTCACACACAAAAAATGTCCTTGGAAGGAATGACGGATGGACGAAGGGACGGAATTCCTAGGTATAACTACACTCTTCAAAAAAAAAACCGCATATGTGTTTTGAGAATTCCAATAAGATTGTTTTTCCCAACAATCGTCATAAAGACAATTCTTACGAAAAAGGGAGACAATTTAAGGGTGTAACAAGCTTACTGACAAGAGTGATAATACTACCCAGTTGCTTAGGTACTGAAGAGCATGTACATAATACTCAATTTTCACGAAAAGACATTTTGCAAACAGCTAAGCTTTTTAATCACGGTTTTCATTATCAAAGGCTTGGCCAAGTCATTCCGGAAATTGTATCGTTGACATTTAAAGGAATTTACCTAATATGACACGTTGCTTGTCAACATGATGTGCGATGCTGTGCTCCATGCAGGAGCATGCTCTGGTCGCTACAGATTATTACCCCGGTTAATGGATCAGTGTGCACTAGATTTTTCATTCTCAGCCAAAGCGGGACTGCGATGGTGACCGTGTCAACTTTATCTGCCCGTAATATTATCTTATTTCAACAATAACAATTACATATATAGCGACGTGTGTGTGTGTGTGTGTGTGTGTGTGTGTGTGTGTGTGTGTGTGTGTGTGTGTGTGTGTGTGTGTGTGTGTGTGTGAGTTCATTTTGAGAGAGTCCAGGGGCATGGTCCAAAGTCAAAAGCCGATCAACAATTTTCATCTTCAAAAGGAGCGGAAGATTACTGATGAAGCCCACTACTAACTAGGCACTTACTATGTGTCATTATAGTTTGGTAAAAGTTATGACCATACATTTCAGGCAGGTATTCCAACAACACAACTTCAAATGATAAAATAGTCAAAACAGTATTGTAGCACATAATCCGAAATTAAGTTTTCTTTTGAAGAGAGTTGATTTTGATTGCTTGTTTGTTGTTTAACGCCTCACTCAGCAATATTCCAGCTTCATGACGGCGGTCTGTAAATAATCGAGTCTGGACCAGACAATCCAGTAATTGACATCATGAGCATCGACCCACGCATTTGGGATACGATGACATGCATCAACCAAGTCAGCGAGCCTGACCACCCGATCCCGTTAGTCGCCTCTTACGAAAAGCATAATCGCCTTCTACGACAAGCATGGGTTGCTGAAGACCTATTCTACACCGGATTTTCACAGGTCTAGTTGATTTTGTAAATGACTAACATAATTATTGTTGTATTTTACCATAATGTTTGGTGTTGACACACAGTTTAGACGCTAGGCTCTTCAATTTGATAAACTTAAACATTTTGAAAACGCATATTCGAATTTGTGTATTTTTTTTCAAAATGGACACAAAAGTCAAATTAAGTTGAATCTCATTCGATGCGTTGAGCACAAAAACATATCATGTCTGATGCTTGAAAATATGATTATGCGTTTTCACTGCGTGTCAGTAGAACATTGTCTATGGAGCACGACCCTGGTAACGGGTTATTGTTTTAGTGGCGGTTACATTTTCACTGCTAGAATAACAGAGAGTGTGAGTAAGATCTAGCTGTTATAGATCATCAAGTGTTCGGAGATTGTACGGTCTGTTCTTTAACGCTATGTCAGTCTATCGAGCGTGAAGTGTAAAAGTCAGATCAACGTACAGATAATGTTTTCGAGATTGGATTATTTATGGCGCAGGGGAGGTAACTCTGAGAGGTTCAAATCATTAAAGCGCCCTTAAAATATGAACAGAATAATAAATCCTTCACTTGCGCTTCGAACACTTTGTCATATAATGGGTAGGTTTCTCGGCAGGATAAAGCCAACGAAAAAAACGATGTCCTTTGGGGTCATATGCGGATAGAGGTGCAAATATCAAAGGTCAAGTAGGGACTACTTTCAGTGTTTATAAACAAACATGGCGTCGCACTTGTCATTCGGCGATCGAGTCAGAATTAACCATCGTGAATCTGGATAAACTGCAGGGATAATTGCTACAATTATTAAAAAAACAGTCTTATATACTGAAAATCAGTGGCGAACTGCGACGTAACTAAGGCATTTTATAAGTTTTGACAACTTTGGAGATGTAAATTTCGAAACAATTTTGCGAGGGCACTAGGCCTTGCCAAGTGGGATCAGTAGCCATATCTGTGCTTGTAGACCTCTTCGGCTTGAAACTTTTTCTACAGATAAAAATAGTTGGATTTAAGCGAAATATGTATGAATTGTTACCTTGTTTCGTTTTGGCGCTGTGTGTACATCTGACTGAACTTCTTAACGTTATGGCAGGACATGCCGACTGTCAACATCGTCTGACCGTGCCCGTGACGTCTCATAGACTAGGGTTAGAGTAGCTTCCCTTTGATAAAGGGCAGCTACTCTAGCGGACAGACAGATGGATTGCCGCGAAAGGCAAGTAAAAACAATTGTTGTTTTGCGGATATGTTGCTTTGCCACTGTATAAGAAACAGATTTCAGTTGGAACTATATTAGCTACTGTCACTGTCCGACTGACACATCACTTACCCTGTGACGTAATAAATATTAATGCGCGCATTCCGGGAAAACTCGGAATGTTTAGGTAATGTTTGTGAGTGAGGGGAAGCGATTTTCAAGCACAGAATTGAAGAATGACATATTATAAAGAGGTTATCACGCTAGTGTGTGTAGGGATGGTAAATATCCTGTAATAAGAATAAACACTATGTATTTAGCTCGCCAAGGCTCGCTTAATACAATGTTTATTCCTAACGCAGGATATTTCGCGTGATAACCTCTAATTTGCATGTAATGACATAAACGAATAGTATCGACGCCGAGTTAGTGAGTAAGCGTCTGTTGTTTTATGTTACAGACAGCAATATCCAAGCCTTATAATGACTGCCTGTAAGTAATCACAGACTATTTGGCCCTCGAACAATTGTTTGACGTTTAAAGATAGATTCTACCCGTGAAGATGCGGGGCAGAATAGATCTTCAGCAACCCTTGCTTGCTGTAAAAGGTGACCATGATTGTCGAAGGCGACTAACGGGATCGGGTGGTCAGGCTTGCAGTGATTTCATTGAGGTTTGGTATTGACGCTCGGGGGTGACGTCAGAGCTTGAGAATAAAGGGAACATGGGAATGGAAGGGAGGAACCTGCAACCAAACTAAAATTCACCGATTCAGCTGCTATATGTGTCTACATGGGTGGGCCAGGGGGTTGATATATATTTGTCGTCTCCAAACAAGGAAATAAAGATTAATTAGCAGTCTCTGACAACTTACCACCCCGAAAAATTCAAATTCAAATAAAGTACAGAAGCGTTTCAAAGTGGCTACCGAGAACAGATAATGAAATACGAGTCATAGAATCAGTCTGAATCAACAAAGAAAAACACAAAGTGAATTAAAGAATTATTCAAGGAATGAGAATATTTTTAACTGTTTTCCTAAATGAGCCTAAATCCAACTAATCTAACTTTATCAAAATCATGGTGTACACAACAGCTCGATTTATCGAATGGACGTAATAAAACGAAACGAGGTCCCCGACATGGAAGCTGTATCCTCGGGGCACTTGGTGAGAAGATGGCAAATTGTTATGGGGAGGCTAAATCTAGAGGTTCCGAGAAAAAAGTCGTCACACTGTGAAGAATATCACAAAAAAACACGGAAAAAACTTCCTGCTGCCATCAATCGTCATATATCTTTCATCGGTAGACAGAAAGACCTTGTTAACGATAAGTTCAAAAAGCGAATTAGGCCTGGACCTTAGATGGTTTGCTGAAGTACAGGGTGTAGAGCGGTGACCAACTCAGCACAAAGAGGTTATTAAAATGTCTGATCTACCAAAACTTCCTGTTTATTTCAATGAAGCCGAAAGGTCACCTATCAAACGCTGTCAAGCTGTATGATACACATATGGTGTCTAGGGGTTTACAGTTCCATAATCACCTGGGGGGCACGGGTGGCCCAGTCGTCTAAGGCGCCGCGATTCGCTGTGCAGAGTTGCGTCCCTTTGACACGCCAGAAACCTATGATTGTGGGTTCGAATCCTGGTTCGCCCCGATTATGTTACTAGGTTTGTCAGCTTTCCTACCACATTAAGCTGACACGCCGTGATATGACTGGAATATTGTCAAAAGCGGCGTCAAACACAACTCACTCACTCCATAATAACCTTACAATGTCATCGTTTGAATATAAAAGTGACGAAAACGGTGAGGTATATGTGCTTGCTTCACACGGCAAACACATCAACAAAAACTTTCGTGTGGGGGTGGGTGGTAAAAAATGAAGAGGAAATAGGAGATAAAATAATTTACTCAACGAGTAAACGAGTCCAAATTTACTACCCGGGTACCCGATCCCCTATTACCCGACCCCCTATTACCCGATCCTACCCGGGTACCCACTGCAAGTCTCAAGAGTAGGGAACAAAATGTCTGATTGGTAATTGTTTCAGCGCAGCCCTGGCTAAAACTATTTAGATACATGTATCAAACAATCAGATCATGCGTTCACCGAAGTTGACTGAATCTTTATCGTTACTCAAACATTTACAAGTCAATGGGAATGTGTGCATCGTCTGCATCGTCAGAAAGAAATGCGAACATTAGCGACTTGTAGTGTAACCACTGAGCTATAGTAAGTTTTTGTTATCAAACACTATATCACGTGACTAACCATGGGTCCGGGTAGTCCTGTGGGTACCCGGGTCCTACTCAGAAGGGGAGACCGAGGACAAATGTAACATTTGCAACTTAAATCAATGCAAATCAACACCAGAAAAACTCACGTCAAGTTAGTTAATGCTGAATGAAACATCATCACAGTAGCTTTAAAATTCAGTATCATTTGAGGTTCCATCTCCCGTCGTTACATCAATTATTTTGGATGAAAGGCGATACTAGCAAGTGTTACAATCGTACCCAACCATGGGTCAGTTGTAACGGGTGGATGGATCAAATTTATAAACCTGAGTGAGTGAGTGAGTATGGTTTTACGCCGCTTTTAGCAATATTCCAGCAATATCACGGCGGGGGACACCAGAAATGGGCTTCACACCTTGTCGGGAATCGAACCCGGGTCTTCGGCGTGACGGGTGCAACTTCTATTTCAAGTGAATGACATTTGCCGCCATTGTATGGCTTTTGTAACACCAAGGGACGTAACTCCCAATAAAATGTTTGTGACGGATGACGTCACGACTGAAGAACGTCAACTTCAGTCCTTAAGTGAACATTCAGAAAAAACGTTTTGTCTGCGACCTTAGTTTTGCCACCAGTTTTACCACCAGTTTTACCACCAGCTGTTGTCGAACATGCCAGGCCTAATATAGATTTTTCGTCTCTGATTCATGATATGAAATGACCCGTGAAGATTCCGGGGTAGAATAGATCTTCAGCAACCCATGCTTGCCGTGAAAGGCGACTACGCTTGTCGTGAGAGGCGACAAATGGGATCGGGTGGTCAGGCTCGCTGACTTGGTTAATGCGTATCCCAATTGCGTGGAATGATGCTCATGATGTCAATCACTGGATTGTCTGGTCCAGACTCGATTATTTACAGACCGCCGTCATATAGCTGGAATATATACATGTATTTCTGAGCGCAGCGTTAAAGAACAAACAAAGAAATATGATATGTAATACTTTAACATTGTTATTTTGAGCGTCTGATATTTCATATACATTGGTCTTTGCACGCTTTTTAATTCATGGTTGATAAATGTGCTGCAGATGGTGTAAGGGAGGTAACTCTTATAAAGTTCTTTGAAGCACTTGTAAAATAACAACAGACTGATCCATTCTTTACAGCGCTTCGAACACTTTGCACGGCAACCTCCCAATTGACGGACGGGACTGGGTCAGGTTGAGTGCCCTGCTAATTGTTCAGTGTTTACTTAAGTGTAAAGTGGAACAGCCCTAGATAAATGACAGCTGAGAACCAAACTATTATTGCTCAACCCTGCCTTATCAAATGACCAACCACATCCAAAAGTTCAAGGAGTCTTCTGTCCAGTGCACAACTTCTCCTTCAGACGCAGCAGTCTCCCCGAGACTCCCTGCGCACCTTCTTCCTGTGTGGGGGAGCAGCGCCAAGTCTATCTGGGTCAGCTCATCACCGTCTGACTTCTCAATCCCCTGGACCAGTTGTACATATCTGAGTGAGTGAGTGAGTTGGGTTTAACGCTGCTTTTAACAGTATTCCAGTTATATCACGGCGTGTCAGCTTAATGTGGGAGGAAAGCCCGAAGTGATGCAGGTCTCAGACCTTTACCACTTCGGTGAAACCCACGAGCACGGGTATGGTGCGGACAAACCTAGAAACATAATCGGGGCGAACCGGGATTCGAACCCACAATCATAGGTTTCTGGCGTGCCCAAGGGACGCAACTCTGCACAACGAATCGCGGCGCCTAAGACGACTGGGCCACTCGTGCCCTCTGTACAAATCTGAAGAGATTGGGGTGCTGCTGTGGGAGCCTGCTACCCGACATATACGACATGTGTGACTTTTCTGTCGTAAAAGAGGTATCTTACGTAATCTGAAAAAAGTGGTTTGTAAATTGAAAAGGGCCATTTCGTATTAATTTGTCCAAAGTTTCATAATTACAGAGTTAGATATATTACTGAATTTTACTGGCAAAACCCAAGTGAGGATAAAATGAAACAGTTGTTTAAGAGTAATAGTACAACTCTTATCATGTACGTCGCAAAATAATCCGGGTTAAAATAGGTCTTCAGCAACCCATGCTTGCCGTAAACGGCGGCTATGCTTGTCGTAAGAGGCGACTAACGGGATCGGATGGTGTGCTCGCTGACTTGGTTGAAGCATATGTCATCGATCCCAATTGGGTGGATCGATGCTCATGATATCAATCACTGGATTGTCTGGTCCAGACTCGATTATTTACAGACCGCCGTCATATAGCTGGAATATTTCTGATTGCGGCATAAAACAACCAACCAACCAACATAGCAAAATTGACCAAAAACTGCTTCGATTAATTACTGTTGACATCCTCTGCCATGTATACGTAAATTGTAAGACGAGGGACTTGTAGCACAAGTTTTCGTTTTGAATTAACTTCTGTTCTGTTCTTTTCATGTTATGGAGAAGTTAATCTTTTTAATGCGTTCTTATTCTTTTTAGCATTTATTCACTTGGTAAGAATGCAAAATAAACTCTAGGTCAAACGATTTTATTAACATACACTGAATCCTACGTTCTATATCATTGAAAAACCGGGCACAGATCAAACACAACTTATAAAAGACTGGCAAAAAATATGGTTAATCTGTATCACCTAACGAATTAAAGTATCTCACTTTGTTCACAGTTGGGAGATGCTCTTTAATTAAATAGGTAATACTAGGCAGTGATACAATCTCATTAAAATCAGACGTTAGTTCTCGCTACCGCTAAACAAAGATCTGAAGACATCCCATCAGCGGTCACGTCAAAATGACCTTTCATCCGACCAATCAGAGCGTCGCTTACCAGATCATGAAAATGACAGTCGGAATGTGATTTCTTATCATACAACCTCGAAAACTTTAACACGGGGTATTCCGAACGATAGTTATAGGTTTAACGACTGAATCCATACAATCTAGACCATCTATTACCCATTCCAGAATGTTCTTTTATTCAGGTTTCAAATTTGTAATCGAGAATTTGTCAAAATATGTTTCAAAGCGTAGTCGCCAATTTGAAATTAGTGCTGTAAAGCACGAGAAAGCTGCCTTCTGATTGGTCATTCCATTGGTCAGCCAAAGTTCGCGCAAGTCGGTCTAACGTGATCCGTAATGGGATGTCCTCAGATCTTTGTTTAGCGGGAGTGAGAACTAAGGTCTGATTTTAATGAGATTGGGCAGCGATACTGATACACACGAATAGGGATTAAATGCGAGTTAGTGAGCAAACGTTGCTTCACAGTCAGCTATAATCCAGGTACACTGTAGATCATAGCCGTAATTATGACTACAGGCTGTTGTGATATAGCTGTAGTAATGACTACAGGTTGCTGTGATAAAGCTGTAATAATGACTACAGGCTGCTGTGATAAAGCTGTTATAATGACTACAGGTTGCTGTGATATAACTGTAATAATGACTCCAGGTTGCTTTGATAAAACTGTAATAATGACTACAGGTTGCTGTGATAAGGCTGTAATAATGACTGCGGGTTGCTGTGATAAAGCTGTAATAATGACTACAGGTTGGTGTGATATATCTGTAATAATAATTCCAGGTTGCTGTGACATATCTGTAATAATAACTCCAGGTTGCTGTAAAATATCTGTAATAATGACTACAGGTTGCTGTGATATATCTGTAATAATAACTCCAGGTTGCTGTGAAATATCTGTAATAATAACTCCAGGTTGCTGTGATATATCTGTAATAATAACTCCAGATTGCTGTGGTATAACCGTCATACTGACTACAGGCTACTGTGATGAAGCTGTAATAATGACTCCAGGTTGCTGTGATATATCTGTAATAATAACTCCAGATTGCTGTGGTATAACCGTAATACTGACTACAGGCTACTGTGATGAAGCTGTAATGATAACTCCAGGTTGCTGTGATATATCTGTAATAATAACTCCAGATTGCTGTGGTATAACCGTAATACTGACTACAGGCTACTGTGATGAAGCTGTAATAATGACTCCAGGTTGCTGTGATAAAGCTGTAATAATGACTCCAGGTTGCTGTAAAATATCTGTAATAATGACTACAGGTTGCTGTGATATATCTGTAATAATAACTCCAGGTTGCTGTGAAATATCTGTAATAATAACTCCAGGTTGCTGTGATATATCTGTAATAATAACTCCAGATTGCTGTGGTATAACCGTAATACTGACTACAGGCTACAGTGATGAAGCTGTAATAATGACTCCAGGTTGCTGTGATATATCTGTAATAATAACTCCAGATTGCTGTGGTATAACCGTAATACTGACTACAGGCTACTGTGATGAAGCTGTAATAATAACTCCAGGTTGCTGTGATATATCTGTAATAATAACTCCAGATTGCTGTGGTATAACCGTAATACTGACTACAGGCTACTGTGATGAAGCTGTAATAATGACTCCAGGTTGCTGTGATAAAGCTGTAATAATGACTACAGGTTGCTGTGATAAAGCTGTAATAATGACTACAGGCTGCTGTGATATAGCTGTAATAATGACTACAGGTTGCTGTGATATAACTGTAATAATGACTACAGGTTGCTGTGATATAGCTGTAATAATGACTACAGGTTGCTGTGATATAGCTGTAATAATGACTACAGGTTGCTGTGATATATCTGTAATAATAACTCCAGATTGCTGTGGTATAACCGTAATACTGACTACAGGCTACTGTGATGAAGCTGTAATACTGACTACAGGCTACTGTGATGAAGCTGTAATAATAACTCCAGGTTGCTGTGATATATCTGTAATAATAACTCCAGATTGCTGTGGTATAACCGTAATACTGACTACAGGCTACTGTGATGAAGCTGTAATAATGACTACAGGTTGCTGTGATAAAGCTGTAATAATAACTCCAGATTGCTGTGATATAGCTGTAATAATGACTACAGGTTGCTGTGATATAGCTGTAATAATGACTACAGGTTGCTGTGATATAGCTGTAATACTGACTACAGGCTGCTGTGATATAGCTGTAATAATGACTACAGGTTGCTGTGATGAAGCTGTAATAATGACTACAGGTTGCTGTGATAAAGCTGTAATAATGACTACAGGCTACTGTGATGAAGCTGTAATAATGACTACAGGTTGCTGTGATATAGCTGTAATAATGACTACAGGTTGCTGTGATAAAGCTGTAATTACGATTTCAGGCTGCTGTGATATAACTGTAATAATGACTCCAGGTTGCTGTGATAAAGCTGTTATAATGACTACAGGTTGCTGTGATATAGCTGTAAAAATGACTACAGGTTGCTGTAATATAGCTGAAATAATGACTACAGGTTGCTGTGATATAGCTGTGATAATAACTCCAGGTTGCTGTGATATAACTGTAATAATGACAACAGGCGGCTGTGATATAACTGTAACAATGACTCCATGTTGCTGTGGTATAGCTGTAATTATAACTACAAGCTGCTCTTTTATAGCCGTAATAATGACAAGCCGCTGTGATACAGCTGTAAAAATGACTACAGGTTGCTGTGAAATAACTGTAATAATAACTCCAGATTGCTGTGGTCTAGCTGTAATAATGACTACAGGTTGCGGAGATATAGCTGGAATAATGGCGACTCCAGGTTGCTGTGATATGGCTGTAATAATGACTACAGGTTGCTGTGATATAACTGTAATAATGACACCAGGTTGCTTTGATAAAACTGTAATAATGACTACAGGTTGCTGTGATAAAGCTGTAATAATAATTCCAGGTTGCTGTGATATATCTGTAAAAATAACTCCAGGTTGCTGTGATATATCTGTAATAATAACTCCAGGTTGCTGTAAAATATCTGTAATAATGACTACAGGTTGCTGTGATATATCTGTAATAATAACTACAGGTTGCTGTGAAATATCTATAATAATAACTCCAGGTTGCTGTGATATATCTGTAATAATAACTCCAGATTGCTGTGGTATAACCGTAATACTGACTACAGGCTACTGCGATGAAGCTGTAATAATGACTCCAGGTTGCTGTGATGAAGCTGTAATAATGACTACAGGTTGCTGTGATAAAGCTGTAATAATGACTACAGGTTGCTGTGATAAAGCTGTAATAATGACCACAGGCTACTGTGATGAAGCTGTAATAATGACTACAGGTTGCTGTGATATAGCTGTAATAATGACTACAGGTTGCTGTGATAAAGCTGTAATTACGATTTCAGGCTGCTGTGATATAACTGTAATAATGACTCCAGGTTGCTGTGATAAAGCTGTTATAATGACTACAGGTTGCTGTGATATAGCTGTAAAAATGACTACAGGTTGCTATGATAAAGCTGTAATAATGACTACAGGTTGCTGTGAAATAACTGAAATAATAACTCCAGATTGCTGTGGTATAGCTTTAATAATGACTACTGGCTGCTGTGATATAGCTGTAACAATGACTCCCGGTGTCTGTAGTATAACCGTAATAATGACTCCAATTTGCTGTGGTATAGCTGTCATAATGACTACTGGCTGCTGTGATATAGCTGTAACAATGACTCCCGGTGTCTGTAGTATAACCGTAATAATGACTCCAATTTGCTGTGATATAGCTGTCATAATGACTACAAGCTGCTGTGATTTATCTGTAATAATGACTATGTACAGGCTGCTGTAACACAGCTGTAATGACAACAGGTTGATGGTAAAAAAAACTTAACCTCTCAGGTGATTTATCATGTTTTATCAAATTTGTGATGTCATATTAAAAATCAGGAGTGGCAATTAAAGAATACTTCAACATGGTTTAATTTTTACAACCTAATTTCATTTCAAACTTTTAGACATCATAAAAAGAATCACATAATACACAACTGCAGATGGGAATCTTAGACATCTTATCTTTGAGAATCAATAAAATTGCTTTTTTGTTGGGAGGTAATTTTACAAATTGATGCAGGAATGAGTGATGGTTAAATAGAGAATTAAATTTAGCAATTTATTTCAATTTGAATTTTAAAAATAATGATTTTACCCCTCAGTTTATATATAAATGTATGTGTGTGTGAGTGTGTACATGTGAAACGAGCTGCTGTAATAAAGCAATACACAGTCAAATCTTATGGATTTTTCAGTAACCTTACAAAGTTGAGCAGTATGTACTCACAACATGAAAGAAAATTTTCTCAGCCACACAAAAATCCTCTAAATCAGAACAAAAGCAGTGATAAAGATTCAACCATTTTTATTTCAGAAAAAAATTGTGCACAAAACACGAGCCACAGACGACAACAAGGAGGCACAGGCCTGTAATGTGCCGGCTGGGCAGTCAAACATACATACATGGGTTACGATGGACAAGAAGTGTACATATGTCAGTGGCCTATATCACCATGGGGAGGGGGGAGGTAGAGGGAGAGGGAGGGGGCACAACATCAGCTGATGTGTAGAGCCAGATGCTAGCTACATGAAAGTGTTATACCTATTGCTAAACATACACGAAAAAATATTAAGTCAGCTTGGTCTTTGGCACTTGTCAATATTGTTCAAAGATAATGGTTTACCCTAGTTGCTAGATTATATTAAACAATGACAGGTGACTGGGGATGTGTGTTGGGTCAGGACCGACGCTTGGCTTCTTCTGCAACATTATCGACACTGCTGGGTCTCTGTAGTCCTGGCATACCACATCCACAGCACCATGTCTCACACAGGCTGGAGAATCTAGAGGTGAGTTAAGCCTAACAACTGAATGTCTACGTCGATTCACAATCATCAGTGTTCCACACTCACACCCAACACCAAAATACTACATTTGAAGTTTTATCAATCAATTTCCAAAGATTCTGGATGGGCTTACAGAGCACTGTTGCACGTAAAATCTTTAATTTAAATTATGCCACTCAACATTTGCTAAGGACCACACCTTTGACTGAAGATGACTATTTTGGTCCTTAGAAATGTTGAGTAATATATTTTCAAGCTCAAATTGTTAGGATTGATGTTTTCAGTTTTATCATTTTTTCCATCATGCTCTCTTGTTTTGTTTTCATTTTCTAGTACACTACATACATCAAGTCCCTCAAAAACACTCCAACTTCACAGTGAGATATTATGCCCTCCAATGATGTTGACATGGATGTGTGTGTGGGGACTGAGTGTTCACCGACAATATCTACAACAAGTTTCCGACCAGGCCTTGTGCCCGACATGTCATGTCAGCACACAAAGGTCAAGGTCGGTCAAATCACATAAACAGAGCACATGTCTACGGGTGACCTTGACCTACTGACGGATGCAGTGCCAGGTGGCGCTGTGGTATCACAACTGTTACGTCCACTGATACCCACCAATTATTGCTATTATCAAGATTATAACAAATTTTATTGCATGATTGTGAAGACTTCATACATTGTGCAAGATAACAATTTAAAATCTAAAATGCTAAAACTTGTTTGACCCGTTTCGTGAGCAGCTGTCTCTGGTCCCTTCAATAGCACTGAGTTGATTGCGTAGTACATTCAAAATATTTACATCCAATCATTTGATATACTTGTATATTTCACACAAAAAATTGCTACAATCACCCCAGCATGACTGCACTGGTAATAAGTTCAACTAGTCACTTGTAAGCTAATCAATGGTATTGTGCTTACACAGCAAAACATATCCTGTTCAAGGCAACAACCCCAAATCAATCAAGCCTTCCTCATAGTTAACGGTTATAAAGGGAGATAACTGACATCACAAGGGAAACAACTCAGTACATACTATACTATATCGTGTAGTTTCTAACTAGTGGACTGGGACATTTCCCTTGTCATATTCAAGCTGTGGTTTTCACATGCTCAAGTTAGCTGGTGTACCAAGAACATGTCTTATTTACAAATAATGTTAATGAGTTGAGAGGTAGATAACACAACTGAGTTGTTGCCCTCAACAGGAGATCGTGTGGTTTAATCGTTGGTGGTTTGGGATACACTGAATATTTGCTCCAGTCTGAACAGGAGCAGTAGCAACAAGGTGGAAATAAAGTCATAAATATGTTCTTTCCTCCAATGTTTTCCCCCAGACAAAACAAGATACCCTGAACAGGAGTTAACAGGGTTGTATTAGCTGCAAAGACATGTACTCTGTCTAAAACATGAAATTAACAATAACAGTAGGAAAAACCTCTATACAGACTCACGCTTTAGTTCTGTACACTTGAAGCACTGTAAGAAGTCATCGAGACATCCTATGTATACACGCGATCCAGGTCGCGGTCGTGTGACCTTGACCTCTCCCTAGAGCTAGCCTACAGATCAGCGATGTCAGATCACACGAAGTTTGATCAGGGGAGACAACTGAGATTCCATACCCCTTATGCCAGAGATGGCGTATATCCTACATATCCTTGTGATGCATTCCGTACAAGACTGTCATCAGCACTTCTACCTGAGGGCAACTTTTCCATCTGTGCAGTGAATATGTACACTTCAGTGAACTAATCAGTCTTTCAGTCAAATTTCAAAAGTGACATGTCCGCTCAATCAAATATGCTCCATGTCTTTTCACAGTAATCGAAAATGGTGTTTATTAATCCTCTCAATGACATCACATGTTAATCAATATGAAGGTGCATCTTTGGATGTACTTGCCACTGAAATGCATCACTCGCAGACTTTGGTTTCAAAAGTTAAAATGTCAAATTCCTACCTAGTAACTAGCTACGTATCAACTTGGGACGGATGACTTATGGCAGTTTCTAGGGAACTGCCACACATGTATAGCTATGTTCAGATCTGTAAGTACAATTTGTTATAGCTAACAAGGTACCTAATTCAACTTTGGAAAACTGATATGTCATGTAATGGGGTCTGTAGAATTAAATACAAAATAATGACATCCTTTCAATAAAATATCTCTCAATAGTCAATAAGGAATAATTTAGAATGATCCAACAGAAACTATTGCATGTTCTAGTTCATGAACAATTAGGATATCACCTCTACTATCGTCTACTCTACTCGGATCAAAATGTACAGAATAATTTTTGTCTACGTTTAACCCGTGGCCATGATAGTACTCAGAGTGGCTACTTGTCTTTCTAGCTAGTACACACACAAAGAGACAGATTTTTGGTAACATGAAACTGTCTACTCTGCTAAAATGGCTAGCTTTTCTTGTGTCAATGATCAACATATGTACACCCGGATATTCCACCCAAAAAAGCTTAATAATGATCTAAATTTAAAATCTCAAAGAGGTATAGAAATTTCGATGTATCAGATGAATACATGGCTGTATGACCAATGTCATGGCGAAGCTAATTAAAACTTTGTGCCAATAATTTAAATATATTTGCTAAAATACAATGCCAGGGAGTAAGATGTCTACAAATGTACATGCCTATAAACGATGAGGTCATCAAATGACCTTCACCATAACCTTGACCTTCAGTGACGGCATGACCTGACTGCGCTGATCTTCAACCGAAGCTAACGAGCCTCTCTAACGACTAACTATTGAACTACAGATCCTGAGGAATGTGGCCGTCGTCATGGCAACCTCGGCACAGGTCCAAATTGAAAAGACTGGACCGCTCTGTCCATGGCATTTAAATATACGAAAAATAACAACCAAGAGATGACAATCAGGGGTGCTGCCGAAGTTTCGGTAAAAACAGTAAAAATCAGTATTTACAAATTAAACATAGACTAACCAGATAAAATACTTGTAACAAACGCCTCCATCTTCAACTCTCCTTAACAATGGAGTAGGAAGGACGCTCCACACATACATCCTCGTACAACCACATCGCAATGAATATGATGCCATTTGGAAGATGGCAGTCGGACGGCAGCCATCTTGTAGGTGCTAACATTGCTTATCTAGAGAGGGGAGCTAACTATGTAGTGACCTCTTACGTCAATGTCTACTATTTCAACTTGTTCGTTGCTTAGTTTTGTACATTTATAGAGACTTTTCGAATCGTGGGAGAGATCATAGAGCTACAAACTACATTAAGGTTATTTACACACACAATAGTGCAAAAACAGTGAAAACCACATCAAAACCTACGCTACTGTTGACGTTGACAACATCCAGGTCTGTACAGAGGTAACCAACAAGTAAACAGTGGTCATATAAGTAGAAGCAATAATTACACACATTCACAGTAGTCCCTGCCATACAGATGACTGCAGCAGCGGGACCAGCGGTGCACGACGTCCATGTAGTCGCAGTCGACTGGAACATTGACGTGACCGCTGTAGTCGCAGTGAGGGGAGGGGGATCAATACCCTGTACACCTTTACCTGCCTACCATTCCCTTAAACATATCCCCAGGTGGCAACACCAATTGTCATTGGTGGCAACACCTCCTTTTCAGGTGGTATGCAACACCTGTCATCGGGTAACATGCAACACCTGTCCTCCGGTAACACGCAACACCTGTCCTCCGGTAACATGCAGCACCTGTCATCGGGTAACATGCGGCACCTGTCATCGGGTAACACGCAACACCTGTCCTCCGGTAACACGCAACACCTGTCCTCCGGTAACACGCAGCACCTGTCATCGGGTAACATGCAACACCTGTTGGCAGGACACCACACCTGTCCTCACTGAACGACCTTCCTCTGGTTGTATAACACTCGCATCGGATCATGTACTGACCAAACTCATTATGTAACATTGTACAGCTTTGGCTCTTCCAAGATATGACACACCGTGTCCACTGGAACTATCAAGTCCTTTGGTGAGGACTCTCATGTCCCAGACTGAGGGCTGTGAACCCTAGGCAAGGAATTGCTGGTGTCGGTTTGAGGACAGTGGATAGGGAGAGTTTGTCAGGAATGGCAGTCGGCAATAGAATGCGGTTTCGAGACACGGCTTCCTCCAGTGGGGCAAAAACAACATAGGGAGACTTTCGGTAGTTAAGTAAAATGTCCTTCCATAAAAATAAACTCTGACAATAAAATGAAAAATAAACATTGTTAAAATGGTAACAGGAAAAAAGTAGAGAAATAATTGATCTTCGATTGTTCAGAACTTCAAGTGATGGAAGATGAAAACACAGGTTTTGGACAAAGTGGTTGAAAAACATTTCATAAATATTTCGACTTCATCTGCAGTTGTGAAACGTCACGTCATAAAAATAAAACTTCTTGTAATGAATTTATATGGTGGGATTTCTAAAAAAATAAGTTGTTAAACGAAGGCAAAAAATAGCTACATTGTAAACATTTATAAAGCAAAATAGCGATGGAGGAAGATAAATCTATGAAGTGTAAAATTGAACTGAGACGACGCCATCAAGGTTGAGAATCACATAATATGTCCACATTTGTAAACAACCATTAAAACAACCGCTAAAATAGTATAAGTATGGACCTGCCAATTCGAGTAAAATTCTAATATTAAACATGCCAAATTATAATATACACTGCATAAACAAGGGCGACGCCCACCAACATCAAGTAACAGTTTCATCATAACAACTTTATACAAATGTATTGCTATCAGTGTAAATTTGTCAAAAACGTAGCTTACTAATTAAAAACATCTAAATAATGTTTGAGGTGAAAATACTTCCTTCCTAGTCTACGTTCTAACTGTGCAAGCCTGTAGGCCTTATTTGCAGAGGTTGTTTATACCTAGTTAACAATTAACTTCATAAGGAAGTACTCGCAGCTGAGTCTGACAACAGCCGAATCTAAATCGACCGACCATGCCATCTCGGGGGAAACAAGCTTGCTAATGCTCAAAATAAATACATTAACATTTCTTTTTAAAAATCCATGAAAATATAAGATCTTGGTTTAATGTCATGAACACAATAAAAATTGGTATAAAAACAAATTAAACAAATGTTAACTGATAATCTACATCAGCATATGTATGTATGAACGAGCTCAGATCACGAGCCATGTCAGCGTATGAATGACAGAGCTCGGTAATATGTCTACAATGTCTACAGCTAACTACATCTACACAACATTTATAACATGGACGTCAGACGAGTTAAAAACAAGTCAAAATTTGAAAATAAACCAATAAGAAGACCCCAAAATGGGTATTTCACAATGAAAACCAGAGGCAACATCATTAACCTTACGCAAAAATATTTACAATACCACTTATGACAATGAACAATACGTATGACATGAATAGTATAGGATGACCTCAGAGTCAAGTCGTCATAGTGACGAGAGTTGCATCAGGCCTCGGCAACAGTGTCGTTGTCGTGGTGACATCATCCACATGTTGTTGCGGCCGGTGAAGACTGGGGTCTTTCACCTCAAAAATTCTGACCAGTCAGCATGGATCCTCCGAAGCTTGGCTGAAAGGAAGATATTTTCATCATGATCAGTGAACTCCAATGAAAGTGTTTAAACATCTCCCTAAATTAATTCACATGATACGAGTTGGTTCACGTGTTAACATTTAATTTAACCATACAAGAAATCGGTGAATCAAAATATTCTTCAATTCCTACCAACTCTGGGTTTCGTAAAAAACATTGACTTGAAATCACTTACTCTCTAAATACAAAAATATCCTTTGCCAGTATATTGTTTTTGGTGTGAGAAAGAAATATTTTGCAAGATCATATCTCAACTGCCACAGTACGTTTTCTATCTACAGATAGAACTGAAACACTACAGAGACCTGGATCAAGCAAGGGAGACTACTCTAACACACATCCTATTTCAGGGACAGACAACTCATTCCAATACTGATCTATGCCTAGCAATAATATGCACCCTAAATTGACTCAGTATATTAAGTGCATCACTGAGACCTAGAAAAAATAACTCATGAACACATAGTCCATTACCAAGACCCCCATGTTAAATGCCTCATAAGCATATAGCATATTACTCAACGTTCAAAACAAGAAAAATAGGTCAATAAAGTAGATAGTTCAAACCGTCATTACTTGTCAATCTTAATTTGAATAATTTCATAAGCCCAGAGTATGTCAATTATTAAAGCCTGTCATTTTATCAAATTCTGCCCTGTCTATAGGATGTGTGTGTATATATACAATGACATGCAGGGAGGAAAATATAAATCAAGAATAATGATAAAAGCAGATGTGCAAATATTTGTGAAAAATTAGCATGTTCTTCTTTTTCTACTATGGAGCAAAATATAATTTTGTTAACGCGAATAGGTGAGGGTGTTTGGTTTAACGCTGCTTTAAACAGTAGTTCAACCATATCACAGCGAATCAGCTGAAGCCTGAAGTTAGACGGTCTTCACTTGGATGAGGGCCACAAGTAAGGTATAGTGCTGACAAACCTAAAAAAATAATCAGGGCGAACTGGTATTCGAACCCATGATCAGGTTCCTGACACGCCTAAGGGATGCAACTCTGCACCACGAATTGCAGCGCCTTAGACAGCCTCGCCACCCGTTCACCCTCACTTTATATAAAGTACAGCCGTGAGTGAGTACGTTTTTTATGCCGCTTTTAGCAACATTCCAGCAATATCACTGCTGGGGACACAAGAAATTGGCGTCACACACTGTACCCGTGTGGGGAATCGAACCCGGGTCTTTGGTGTGACAAGCGAACGGCACCCTAATGTACAGCAAACGTAAATTCCAACAAATGCATGCAAGATGTTTCTGACTACTCGATCTAGTAGGATAACAGGATGCAAGGCTACAGGATGAGATCATCCTGGCTTATATAGTACCTGGTAGGGGTGACACCTCAATGGTAGCCATTTTGGAAGCTTGCCGCGATCAGTGGTCCCTGGGGACAACAACAGGATGATACATACAGTAAACGGCCACCACGGACACACGGAGACAACACACCCACAACACCAGCAGCAATCACAACCCACAGTGCACAGTCAGAGAACAGATCTAATCTTTTAGTACGATGGTATTTCAATTTTTTTTTTATTGAATTCGAGAATAACGAGATATCTTTAAGGAAAAATAGGGGTTCATTTTGCGACTTGGAAATTCGCGGTCAGAAATTGTGTAATTTGGTTGTAAAGGCATCACAAATGAGTTAGTTATATATTTTGGCTTCAGGAATGTGGGGGTGTTCCCCAACCCTGTACCTCATCAACCCTGTAGCAACTTTTCAGGAATGGAAATAACTTGCTGAACATATTTTGCGAAACCACTAATTTTAAGGTTGGTATTAATAAATAAATTAATGCTATTTTTATATGAATCAATTTCAAGGTCAAAAGACTAAAATTGGGATATGTCTTTGGCTATTAAAAACAGTTCAATTCTAAATTTCATAGTTGAAAGTGTTGATAGTTGATACATTTTAATTTTAGTTATGTGAAAAATCTAAAAGGTATATGACATATCTTGATGACCATTTGTTCTGACTCGCCCATTGGCATCAATACTACACTGCTCCTTGTGCTTTTGAACATGGCCACAGGTGAATTGCTACTGATGTATCGGGTGTATGAATACCACATCTCATCAACTCCAAACTGAAGTGTTCTCGAAACACACACCCACATCTTATCAACAATTCTTTATATCCGCACAGCATGTTTCTGAACACTCCAGACCACCATTCAAATCACACCAGCTAAGATTGGTGAAAGCAGATTGACAATGGCAAAAATGAGACATTGGTGCAGGGAATGTATTAATCAATGTTATACAAGATTTGTAAAGGAGTGCCACAGCTCTCACTTGACCTGAGGAATGAGAATCAGAAGATTCACAAACGTTTACAAAATTTACAAAAAATAAGATTTTATCACAAAAAATGGAAATCAGCCATGTCAGAATTCTCATCCCCATATGTGCTGTTGTTAATAAGCGATTGAAACTGGAAACCTATGCGACGACTTACCCGACTGACGGCAATGTTGTGCCCAAAAGCCGAGGGTTGGGGGCTGGTGGCCTGTACATAGCTCAGAGCCTCCTGTCCGGAGGTGTACAGATCTATAGGTCCAGGGCTGTTAGCCGGGGGAAACGAGCGACTGCTTGGCGAAGTGGCCGTCGGGAACGCCTGGGCGCCAAAGTTGTTGATCATAGCAGCTGTTGCCGCTGCTGCTGAAACAAATAACAGAATAGCAAACATGGCCTAGGCATCCCACCCAAGATTTTCTATGCCGTGTTGGTCATGTGACACCTGGAACGGGAAGTTCGTCAAATCGCAGGTCGGCAGTGAACGCTGGTCGTGTCCGATCTCGGTTGATCACCCTCTCCTGGAGAAGGAAGGTCTGGCACAGCAATGTCAAGGTCGGACACCTTGGAATTTGACATTACCAAGCTGCCAGACATGGAATCCTTTCCTACTTTGTTTGCGATGATGCGTTCATAAAATGTATAGATAAACTTGACAGAATGTTAACGGAAAAACTGTGGAATAACCAAAAAAGGTTTCTGAATGAATAGTCCCATTTCTGCATGTCCGCTTCTCTGATGCCAAGTGTTTGAGTGAGTGAGTGAGCCTGGTGACTATATAGTGTTAAATCTACAAAAGAAGTCCACTACATGTTTGTTGTGCCTCTACACGTATATCCTCGGATTTCATTGTCTCTCAATGCCTACACCCAAGGATTTCATTGTCTCTCTATGCCTACACCCAAGGATTTCATTGTCTCTCAATGCCTACACCCAAGGATTTCATTGTCTCTCAATGCCTACACCCAAGGATTTCATTGTCTCTCAATGCCTACATCAAAGGATTTCATTGTCTCTCAATGCCTATACCCAAGGATTTCATTGTCTCCCTATGCCTACACCCAAGGTTTTCATTGTCTCACAATGCCTACACCCAAGGATTTCATTGTCTCACAATGCCTACACCCAAGGATTTCAATGTCTCTCAATGCCTACACCCAAGGATTTCATTGTCTCTCTATGCCTACACCCAAGGATTTCATTGTCTCTCAATGCCTACACCCAAGGATTTCATTGTCTCTCTAAGCCTACACCCAAGGATTTTGTTGAAGGATTGAGACAAACATATGTGTGCACCTCCTGTGAAATTCTGATAATGTGTGTGTTATGATCTCTGCAGGATGACCACCAGGACACGCCAGGGAGACTGTGGGTTCTCCGGCTGTGGAATAGGCTTGTCTGCATGTTCATTTCTACTCACGGACCAGCACAGACACAACTGTGGATACGCATATCTCAATATACATCTGCCTATTGCACATAATCATTTTCAAAAGTATCACTAATCTGCAGTTTTCTCAATTTAGACAGAAAAACAGCAAAAGCTGGGTTTCCGAAAAGTTTCAAAAGCATAAATTGTATCACAAATTTGAAAATACTTTCTGGAATAAACATTATTCCCCCCTCTCCAGAAAATAATTTTGGACTTAACACATCATGACAAGTTTGAGGTACTAGGGACTTGTTTTACAGCCGAATCATGTAAAGTTGACAAAACTTACCAACCTTTCCAATAAAAATAAATCAGCACGTCTGGAAACTGATTAATTTAGGGACTATCTTTAGTTGTGTATGTGCTGTCCGCTAGGTAAAGTCAGAATGACGTACATGCTCCATCTTCAATACTCTTGCGATTCAAGTTTTAGTCATTATCTGCCAAAATATCAAAAACTGTCCGAACAAAAGACAATCATGAATATTGAAGACAGACAGGTACACCTTCTCCAGATGATGAGTTGAGATCAGTGTGGTACCTCCTACTTGTATAATAAACTGCGGAACTACCCACAGAAATACAGCGATGGAGACTATATGCCTACTTCCTTCTTCAAAGTGGGTTCTACTTCTAGTGTGTTTCTGGCTACTAGAGGACAAGGAGCAGACAGACCGTATAGCAAACATAGCATGCATGCACACAAGCTGGGAGCAATACACTCAACATGGCAACAGGCATCTTGTTATAACAACGGATTTTGAATTTTTATTTTTTTTATATTTCAAATAATTGTCAAATAGTTTGTCAAAACAAACATATCTTATCGCAATAAGCCAAATGTAAAAAAAAAGAAAAAAAAAGTTCAAAAACCAATAAATTACTTTTTTTAAAACATTCAAAATTTAAAAAAAAAAAAAAAATGATTATTTTGGTCTTAGTTCCCCAGTGCGCTATCTAGACAAGTGGGTCGTACCAACAGCTGTTAACACTGTGCTTTAAATTCACAATTTCCCATAGCATGACAGTGTTGACAACAGAAAGTACTTGTAAACATACATATGCAAATGATCATGATGATGATTATCACAACTATCAAAACAAGAATCAAACATCTGCAACAAGAAAATCAGTTTTTGCAAACCTCCACAAGTTTCATATTAGCTTATTCATAATCAAATCTTTCTTTTCAAATCATCTTCATTCAGGATGTGATTAATACAATGAGACAAGCATGTTAAGATGAGAGACTAGCTGTCATGGACAATATGGCTGGAGGTACCCACCTATTCCAGAATTACGATGCAGGGACCCAGGGTCACGGTGGATGGGCGAGCTCGATATAGGAATGGGCGAAGGCTCACTCCGTTGGATGCCGGCCGCAGTCAGCTGACTGGGGGGGCCAGCACCAAAGTCAGCATAAATGGCCGGGGAGGTGGTTCGCTCACCAGGGGTGGCGGGGACAGGCAAGTAGCCATAACCAGGGAAGCCTAGCAGGACAACAAGAAAATACTTCAATTTGATTGGTCCAAAAATAGCTTCAATTATTTCAAATAAAAAGTCTTTCTCGTCGAAGAAAGACCTTTTAGATTGTTTTAACATTCAATCAGTTTCAAAGGAAGAAAAGTCCCTCTTGATATCGAAGAAAGACTTTAGCAAATTCAAGTTTTGGATATTTCTTTTTGAATTTTGACATATTGGCTTCCCTGGGCTGGTCCAGCAGTCTAGACAAAATCACAGCACACTAATTCTACATCTACATAACTACAGCCAATCAGATGAGGCCTTGCATGCATAAGGTGGCTACAACCAATCGCATCCACCCTTGCATACATGAAAGTTTGACCATGCAGGTCAAACTAAAAGTGGCAACATCTTCATAGCTTCTTGATGAGAGTAGGCATATTATTCTAGTGAGAAATTTTGAGATTTGAACAAGGATCATGATACCTAGTAGAATACATGGTAGCATAATATTGGCTTCAAAATGAGCCGGATTTTTTAGCGTGACGACATCATGCAGACAGTCGTCAATTTCTCTATGCTACTACAAGCAGGCAGTGAGGTGTGCGTGACAATACCAGACATGCAGGGGACGCAACTCCAGGGAAACCACGACTGGCAGACCACCAAAATTGGATTTATTTCACAATTACCCAGTAACAAGAGCCATTGGTTTTTTAATGGCAAAAGCACATGGGATGGTGTTAAACATTGAACAAATCTTGTTAAATTACAAATCAGTATTTACAAAATCAACACAATAATAACAATGTACAATGTGATCCTGAGCTCATAAATAACATGAGATAAAAGCTCAAACAAACACCTCTAAAACAGTAACTTGACAAAATTTGAAGCCAAATTGTGTCAAATTTGAAAGCTATCATTTTCAAAACAATATGAATGGTATGCAAGAAGTGTGCAAGAAAGTTAAAACTACTATACAACGGTATGTAATAACACCACCATATACCATGGCACCCGGTTAATGAGAAGCTGTAAGACTATTGGCTAGCTAGGCGGGTGATACACACATATATGACACATCACACAAGTGTTCAGTATTCAAACATAGGGAACGCATTAATATCACCACCATATGATCACACCAAGGCAAAATAGAATGATAATCTTCTAGGGGCAGTTCAGTCACAGGAAAAAAGACTCCTACTTTCATGAAACACATCCCGGAACCAGGCATGCTTCTTCATGGCCAAGACAATTTGGATTGGTCAAGTTCAAAGTTATGCTTTATGGTTGAAGTTCAAGGTCGGTTTAGGGTTCAAGTTCAAGGTCAGTTTTAAGGGTTCAAGTTGTTCAAAGGAACTGTTACGAAAGGTGCCAAAACCTTTACAGATGTGAAAAAAACATTCCTTGACACAAATAATGGGGGAATTTAAATGGGGTGATTAAAGTCCTACTGTAATGTGCAACAAAGTAACTTTGTGCAATATCAGACTGGCCAAGACAAAAGCAAATCAACTGGTTTAAAAACAGTAAAGCTTAAAACATAACGTGCAATGCAAACAGATCTTCCCATGAGGGCATGTTAGTCAGGTCTGGCACAAAAGACCGGCCAATCACAACACCTCTTACAAACCACTAAAGGCAAAAATGCAACCAACTAGAGTGAGACTGAGAACGCAAGACTGCGGAGGCGGCTTACCCGGTGATCTACCGGTTATTGCACCAAGATATGAGTCAGGGGAGACACAAGCAGTCACAGAACTACGGGATGTAGGCGCGCTACGTGCCACGCCCGTTGGACCAAGACTCAGAGCAGCGGCTGTAGTGTTCATTCCTGCATGTGACAAATAAATACGTGTAACTAATAATTGGCTGTTAATCACCTCAAAAATCGCCTTGCAAACAAACAAACAGCCTCAATAGAACAACTCATGCAAACACTACTTGTCACTCTAAGAAGAAGGGCATGGGCTACAGACTGGTTTAAGTTGGCATATTATACAACAGGAGGTACCCAGGTCATGAAGGGAGGTAATCCATTGTTGACCAAGGTCAGATACAGAAATCACAAGGTCAAGATATAGTGCCAATGAAACTCTTTATTCAAAAATTCATTCAATCCATCACAGCTGATGATTGGTGATGTGAAGAATGTAGCACGCTCTATAGGGACTGCTCTACTCTGGTAGTAACCTCATCAAATGACCAGACGACAAGGTCAAGGCCGGATGGCAACCTCCCTCGCTCGCTCACTTGCGTACGTATGTTCAGTCACACGAACACCCACAATGTTTTTATGTCTAGACTTCTGAGATGGGCTAGACATTAGCACTTACATGATCTTGGCACAGAAAGTCGTATAATCCAGTACAGAGCACCATGCGATTGGTAGATTACATTTGGCAGACATCTTCAGGAAAAAGTCGTGGCCAGAGATATAGTTGGCACTTTCAGATCTTTTCACTTAAAACAGTATATATAGTACAGGGATATTATGGAACTATTCTGCACAAAAAAACTGACAGACTTTCAGGAAGAAGATGGCCAAAATCTTGGTCGTCCCAGCTGCAAGTACAATATTATGCTGAAATTGTGCTGCCATCAAAAAAGCATGTTTTGATATTATGGTAATCAAACAAGGGAGATAACTGCTACAGAACAAACAGACAAGAAGAGCGAGAGCCTGTCTACCAATCCCATGGTGCATCTGGGTGTACAGCATAATTCTCCATATTCAAACACAACAAGTACAACAACAGTTGTGGATACTCCACATATATTTACAATAAAAGATTAATTTCTTAAGACTTAAAGATCTCAGTTTAAAACTTTTGCCATGTTAAAATAACTTACATTCAAAAATAGGGTAAATTAGGCTGCCGGAATCAGATACGTCATAAATGTAACCCTGATCGCGTTGTTCCGGCAGGTGGAGGTAAGGGAAAAACAGAACACAATAGTTAATAATAAATACTGAGTGAGGATAACCGGCTAAATATCTACACCTAGCTACACCCGTCGAAGCCACACACCTAACCAGAGAGCTGCCAAACAATGTCACAAGGTAATTTCAGGCCAGCATCTCGACAAATAAACATGCAAAGATTTGCCATTTTCGTAAGACCGCTGTTCACGATCGTGATGGTGTTATGGGTTCCGACTACGGAGCTAGTCTGCACTGAAGCCTAGGTTATAGTGGTAGCGACTCGACCTATTGGAAGCTGTGCAATACACAACACTACATGTTTACTACAATCCAACTGATGGCCACTACATCCTTAAACCCCCTCCAGATCAAATAGACTTGCCCTTGGATAAGTCAATAGCATTGGTAAACCAGGACTGATTGGACTTTGGGTCAGATCTATTCAACTTTGTGGGGATGAAAGGATACTTAGTAACAATATCTACACAATTATGAGGAATATTATTGCATACATTAAAACTGCCGATTTGGCACAGAGTGAGTGATATCTAGACTTGAATATAAGACTACGATACATAACAATAAAATGGTAACACATATCACCACGACTATCACTGTTCGATTCTGCATGGCCTGCCTTGAAATGTGTTCAAGGGAGGTAATTATTGCTTCATATTGGTAAACATACTTGGTTTATTAAGCAGTGGCACGAATACATAAATGATCGTAAGTACCGATGACTCGATAAATTTAATTGTTTGTGAAAACCACAGGAAAAATATAGTACCCTGAAAATATTCTTTGTCACAAATGTCCATTGGATGACTTCGTCTTAACATTCACAATGAGGATGAGCCTGTATGTAGCATAGTAGATGCAATCAGAGACTAGTTGGAGGAAAACTAGTTGTGGTTAAAATATGTGTATCAAAAATAGCAAATTGTATTAAAACCACAGAGGACATGAATTTCTGAAGTCCATATCACTTATCAATGAAAAGGTATTTAATGTTTTGAGAATTTTTGTTGAGTGCTCATCGTGTGTGCCACACCCTGAGGATGAAGGGGCATCAAGCTCCGATGCTGGCTCCTGGAGTAGGACAATCAGAGGAATGCCATTTATCCAGCCACCAGGAGTTGGGAGATTTCTGTACTTTTCCTACTTCAAAAAGTCTAGTTTTAAATCTAGTCATCGTACAAATGGATGATAATTTGGAATAGTCATGAACTTTATCTAACTTAAGTGCTAACATCCGATTGGCCAATATGTCTACGTTCTAGGACCTATCTGGGTAAACTGCCTACTCTCCGAGAATCTAGATGAAAGTGAGGCTGCCAATGACTGGGTGTATCAGGACAGTCGATTGGTGGGATGGACGTCCGGCACAGCCGGAACGTTGGAGACGGGTATGTGTGAAGGATACAATGTTGTAGGCACATCGTCTTCACAGAACACATACAATCCTATGTACATTGACAGAGTCATATAGTGCATGCAATCCTGGCATCGGTAGCTACTGAACAACATCAGACTAACAAGGGTCATGTGACATCAATCGACGCACGTAACCACTCATCAATCTGATTCAGAAAAAAAAATTAGGCCAGTAAACTTTTCATCTATGATAAATAGATCTAACAAAATTCAGCCGATCAAGAACCAAATCATCTAGTTTCGGCGAGGTTTTCTGGTTTTCTTATTGCGACACATGAAGACTCAGATTTAACGAGATTCAGTATTTTGAAGTCAAAATCAAAGCCAAAATGTCTACAGATCAAACACAACCAATTATAAACAGTCTTAGCCTTCAATGGCTACCGTAAAATGCCAAAATAATAAAAATATACAAAAAGTTCATTTATATCAAGACAGTAAAGAATAGGCGTTTGGCACAATATCTGACTTTTATCAGAGAGTGCAGGAAACACTGCCAGACCTTCAACACGCCATCAACCACACCCACAATGCATATCCACTTCCTGCTCTACAATGGCAGGATTTGCGCAGACGAGAGTAAATGTAAAAATTAATAAATAGTATATTCAAAATTTGCAATATAAAGATATAAATTGCATAAATTAGCTTTTGTTTCAATATTGAAACAGTTTTGATCAACACGAATATAGTCTAGTATCACAGTTGGAGAACCCTGAGGGATATCGTTGATAAAATGCCACGTTTTTATCACAAAGGCCTCTCCATCGTATCCCTTGATTACTGCTTGAGTATTTTAATTAGTCTGATCACAGCAAGCCATGGACAACAGAGAGAATGCAACCTTATTTGGCATTGGGTAAGAACAATCTTAAAGCAGCGCAAATTTTGGCAAAAGGGGTAGTGTAATTAAACAGGGTTAGTCTGATGGAGCGTTGAAGGTCTCCCGAGGTCGTCTGGATTGGTCTGTGCTGACTGTTCGTTCGTTCATCGGGAACGAGATCCACGTTCAAAGGACGACCATTGACTCAACGCATGGACGACATCGTTGGGTCCATCTGGTTCCGTCTTCCTCTCATCCCGAGTTGATATGTCTAAAAATCGTCTTGCATAAAGAACAGCCGCACCTTCCACATATTGCTCTGTGCCGAGCAGCACGGCGATCAGCCACAGGCCGACAACCTGCTGCCTTAACTAGGCCATATCTAGAATCCTAAATGAGATTCTGGGTACCACGACGCCAGTTGTAACAGCTCCATACCTGTAGTCATCCCGGGGTAGTAGTACCCCGCTGGGCTGAAGGCAGGGAACCCACGGCCGTACGCAGCTGCAGCCGCAAACCCAGGGAAACCGGTCGGAAGGTAACCTGTAGGCGGAAAAGGGAGACGTGTCACTTCACGGGGGCAACACACACACGCTACACACCACACACAAACATTAAGAACAGACATTTATTATTATTCCTAATCTATATTTATGTTTCAATGTTTGAATACTTTATTTTTAAAATGTTAATGGTTAACTGACATGTATGATTGTTAATTAATACGTTTCATTCTGGTATTATTTACTCAACAAACCTGTACCAAGTGTTAACCAGGGGAGTTAACAATGTCGAACACTACAGAGTAGCAAACAGACACATGCACTAAATGCATTGTTCTTCAAGACTTGAGAAAGTTGGAAGACTATTCTAGGAGGAGGTTAGGCCAGTCACTATCTGCGTCATCATGCTTGTCTTGATGGCATTACAAAACAGGGTTGTATTTCACATGCCTGACCACAGCTGGTCTTGTGGCAAATCATGCAAGTTCCAAAATCGATGCTAACAATCTGCTAAAATCTACAGTGGCTGCACATATTCTCATAACAATGATACAAATGCAGCAGTTAAAAAATCTACACACGATGCAAGTCTGTTATAAATCAAATTAATAACTGTATGCAGCAGATAAATTATTCATTACTTGTATATTAATAACAACACAATTTTACAGACTACAGTGTCACAATTAAATGTGTCACTAGTTTCTGGGACAAAGGGATGGAGAGTTAAGAACAGAGTCAGTATGTACAGGCAAGGTTCCGAGGTATGAAGGCAGTAGAGAGTCAGGCACAGATCATGACAGATACATTGTCCCGCAAGGCAATCGGCATGGCAACGTTAAGCGGTCATTGGACAAAGTCGGAAACAACTGAAGAGATACATGCAGCTTGGAGTCCGAGTGGAGGCATGCATGTCACCCTCGGCCCTACCTCGTCTCGCTACACTCACAATTCTATACACACATCATCTACAAATGGTCAAGGAAATATAAACATTAAATTAAAAAAAAAAAAAATTCAAGCAACACACTAATCCGACTTAACCAACTGAAATCATATAGGCTGTTGGTTGTTTGTAATGAACTTTTTCATGACTCCCATCAGGGCTTCTCATGTTTCAAAAGTGATAGGTGTGGCGTTTCCATGGCAACGATTCACACATGTGAAAAGCAGAAGCCGTGGACACCGAAACAATCATGCATAGCAAGACATAGAACATGCAGTTATCTCCCTTTGGGATTTTTAAAAGTAAGTTAAGTGAGGCATGCTTTGATTGGGGTTAAGGTAAGTATTTAAGTAGCGGCATGCTCTCAGGAAAGACCAACGGGTTTGAGGTATCAATACAATAACTTGTCATAAATGTTCTTCAAGAGAAATTTCTTTTATCAAAACATCATTTAATAAAAGGAAATGTCTATAAAATGTTATTCTAATGAAGGAAATTAAAGTTATACTTAAGACGGTAGACAGAAAATTTAGGGTTTTAAAAATTAAAGTCAAGAGTAGAAATGATGGATCTTACTCGAAACATGAACTTGACAGAACAGTTATATAGTTAGAAGCAGGCATAAGCAAAAAGCATTAAGCATGAGCACAAGCATAAGCATACATACAGAATTGGTTAGTCACTAGACGGTTAGAACGAGTGTTAGACAGTGGAAAGTGACATGCACAAGTTGACATAAATGGACAGGTAAGCAGAGTGAGAGCAAGCAGAACAGGGCGTAGCTTGGGAGCTAAGCAGGGTAGGGGTTGGTGGACGCTTGCTCGCTCGCTCTCGCTTGCTTGCTGGCTTGCTTGCTCGGCCAAAAGTGCAACTTACACAGCTCCGGCAGACCGACAACATCATTGGGAATTTCCCATACGACCTCTCCTTCTTCAGTCACTACAGAATCATTAGAAAAAAGGGAAACAGTCTTAATGGCAGTAGAGCAGATAAGCACACTGGATGTCAGGACAGGAATGTGTGGCCGAGATGAGCACAACAGGTTCATGGCCTACGACTTGATAGTAGTGCACAATATGACAGACAAATTCACTGGTCAACGTACTCCATTGGAGGAGGTTGAATGGCTGGTAGGGCTGGATAGTGGCCAATCACTGCTGATGTACTTACGTACGTACAAACGGCTATTATATTCTTGCTACACGGTTCGTGGAAAGAAAACAAGTCAGAAACTCAGAACAATGTCTGCTGTGAAATATGGTGTGTATAAGCGAAGTGGCTGGCATGTGTTTAGAAGAGGTTGGACATTGTGCCCCTTGCACCTTTATTTGGCTCTTAGTGAGCGTGCCAGTAGTAGTAGGAATAAATCTACTTACAGAGAAAAAACCGCCATGTCTAATACGTACGTAGGAGTACAAGAGAGTAGTCTCCCTTGTGTAAACCACCGCCACCAGTGTTACCATGACTACCATGCTAGAATTAACATATGGCTCTTCTAAACAACAATTTCCCGGTGATGAAGACTACACAAAATCACGTTGCTAACTTTAGTCTAGGAAAAAACTTCTATGGCTATGTTTCATCTAAGTAGCATGCAAAACTGGTTGCCATGGAAACAGAGGCCAAAGGTCACTGGTACAAGGGGATGATGTCCAGAGGTGCAGACAACAACAGCGGTACCTACCGTAAGCTCCCCGAGCAAGGCCACGCCCCCGTGCCAGTTGTGTTGGCAACATAACCTCTTTGGGTTGGGCCTTTTTACATTCAACCTGAAAAAAAATAAATCAACAAATAATACAATGAAATTATGTCACAAACAGCCATTTTAAAAAAGAAATAGAACTGTACCAAAAAGATTCCATCGACATAAATTGTTCGAGATTTCGAATGGAAGTAAAGGGTCACTGTTACAACCCAAATGTTAAAAGTTAAAAAATTAAGGGGCCTGCAGACTCTTAATACAATGACACAAACCTCCATGACTCAGGCCCCTTAAGTTTTGAACATTGGCAAGTAATAGAAGTATACATTAGTTCTTTGGAATTATATAAAATTAACCAGTTATTAATTTTATTGAACATATGGATTCAAAACAAAAACAATTCAACATAACAATTTGCAAAATATGAGTCAGCAAAAACAGTCTGATATTATTGCAAAATGAAGTCTAGACAAACAGGAGTTATCTCCCTTGCTCTACCAATCGCTTCAGTTAAAAGATGACTCACCATTTTCTGGTTGATTTCATGGAAATGTATTTCACAAATTTTTTCTACTACATCCTCTTGTTCAAACGTGACGAACCCAAAACCTGCAAAGATAAAATATAAAAATAAACAATCTATCACAACTCCTCTATTGTGTATATATCTTCATCCAGTACCATATTCTTTAATAAACAGTTACTTTGTTTCAAAATGATGTTCCTGATATTTTCACAGGGGTAAATGTTAAGGTCCTGAAAAAATCTAACTGATTACGTTTAATGCCAAGATGAGCATCAAACAAATGACTTGATGCTTTTTCACAGTTTTGACTATAACGAGAAGTCTGCCCCTTGCAGAGATAACACAGTGTGTTGTTTATATCTGCATGGTATAAATTGGCATACTCAACATATGGTACATGGCCCAGTAACTGATATACACCAACACTACAACTGATGACATCACGGCTTGCTAACAAAATAAACAAGATGGCAATTCCAGAGTTGTCTGTGAGAGGTAAATGGTAAATATATCAGGTGGTGTTCTTCCCACAAGACAGCGGCAGGGGAAACTGCATGTTATACCATATGATGCAGGGGACTACTGCATGTTATACCATATGATGCAGGGGACTACTGCATGTTATAACACATGTTAGGGCGGAATACTGCATTTCAAGACACATAGGGGGTGTCATGGCACATGGGGCAGAAAACTGCACATTATAAGGGGTGGGTGAATACGGCATGTTATAATGCAAAAGAATGAAACAGCATACTATAACCCAGTGGTATATTCTCACACAGCATACTATAACCCAGTGGTATATTCTCAGAGAGCATACTATAACCCATTAGTTTATTCTCAGAGAGCATACTATAACCCAGTGGTATATTCTCAGAGAGCATACTATAACCCATTGGTACATTCTCAGAGAGCATACTATAACCCAGTGGTATATTCTCAGAGAGCATACTATAACCCATTGGTACATTCTCAGAGAGCATACTATAACCCAGTGGTATATTCTCAGAGAGCATACTATAACCCAGTGGTACATTCTCAGACAGCATACTATAACCCAGTGGTACATTCTCAAACAGCATATTTTAACCCAGTGCTATATTCTCAAACAGCATACTATAACCCAGTGGTACATTCTCAGAGGGCATACTATAACCCATTAGTATATTCTCAGACAGCAAACTATATAACCAACCCAGTACTATATTCTTAGAGAGAATACTATACCACACATTTGCATATTCACAGACTACAGCATAGCACAGGCCAAAAGCATTTTTAAGACAACAGGAAGACATTATCGCTTTTTCAACAGTCAAACTACTTCAATAGTATTCTCATCATGGCATGATGATTAACTTAACATTATCTCATTGACTAAGGAAAGAGAGGCGTTGTTGTGATGATTATCCAAGACCAGGAATGACACAACTTTATCAGGAGCTATTGAAGAAGGTGACGGAGGAGGGGTAGTCAAAGGCGGAGCTGAAATACCCTCATCGTTGTCCACAGCAGCTCCATCGACAACATGGACACCAGCCAACACCAGCAGAAAAGAGGCAATGCCAATACCTAGATACAATCACACATTTCAACACTTAAGCTGTACTCCATGATGGCATATGATTGGATGCTTCTCCGAGGCACACACAAGCCATTAAAAGCCCTAACCCAAGATCCATACCGAGATGGTTTACCCAGGGGCATATAGGGATGGAGATGTTCCACCAGGAGTTGCAGCAGCCGCCACCGTTGCCGCCAATATGACCAGACCACTATCAAGTTGTCATTTCCCAGCAGCATTTGCTGTTTTACTACCCATGTGTTAAATAGCGATCTCTACAATTTCCCTGACTCTCACTCTGGCCAGAATGGACCATGCCTACGGTTTGTCGTCATTGACTTGCTAATTGTCTCAACTGTACTAGAATCTAACCGAGCAAAAAGCAGAAGCCGGGCTTGTTTGATATGCCTATTATCCTTCTGCGTGTAGGCGGTAGGCTCCTGTCAACCCGCCTTCCGCCTTCAGATGGTGTACTACATCCTCCGACAACATTAGCCATTTTCTTCAAGATGTTATTTGACATTTATGCTTCTCGTGCACAAGTGTCCCTAAACCATCCCTCACCAAAGGAACATCTCATAAAATCGGTGTCATTTCTTAAACCTTTTTCCAAGCAGGGAAAATTGAAACATTTAAGAATGCAAGATCGTTTTCGATCATGAGCACACTGAGTGGGTGAGAATATTCAATTTGTTTCAATTTAGACAGAACCACTGCCACACTAAATGACAACGCTCAAGGCAAGAGAAAATTTCTCTGTGTTTCATTTGTACACTTTAAGGAGTCGTGTCATGCAATAAGGTCGTCAATCCAGAGAGGCATCCCAGTCTGAAGCAATCTTGCTCTCAAACACTGCAAAGGTACACAGTCTGGATAGTCCATTACTTTCATACAAAAAGCTATTTTTTCCCCAACGGTAATTGTTTCAAAACAGCTTATCACATAAAAATGATACAATAAACATCTTGACTCATGTGAAACAAATGGAAATAAGGAAGTCTGTCGTGACAATTCAGCAAATAGAGACATGAATTGAGTGCTGAATTTGATGACCTTTTCAGTACTACCATGACAAATTATCAAGATATGCTGTGGTCTTTCAGAAAAAAATTCTATTCTACTGCCACGAGAATTCAGAATACTGCCCACCCATGAAGATCCAGGTTAGATTGGGTCTTCAGCAACCCTTTGTTCGTAAGAGGCGACTAACGGGATCGGGTGGTCAGACTGAGTTAATTTTTGTCATTGTATCCTAATTGTGTGTAACAATGCTCATGACATCAACCACTGGATTATCTGTCCCAAACTTATTATTTACAGACTGTCGTCATAATATAGTACAACTGCCAGGCAATTTAGCATTGCTTTGTTGACAACTCAGTACTGATCGATGCTATTATACTTTGTTGCTGCCGTGATGATACAACAAGCTGCTATGATGACATTGTGCTGTAAGTGTGAAGCAAGATGCTCCTGTATCAATACTTGTGTAGACTTACAAAGGGACGGAGTAATTTCTATGCGAGGTCCCTCCATGTGATCATGGCTGAAGGGAGGTCTATACAGCCACCATATTGATCCCTACAGCCCCGAACAGTCTCATCTCGCCGAGTTCCGTTCACTGATTTCCAATTGCCTACTAACATGTCTACTTTTGGTCTTTATAGGCCCACAATACCATAAACTTATATGCATATCGACAGAACTGTTTCTCTCAAACATTTATTGACAGTCCCCAATCAAGGTGTTGTCGCCAGAACTTTGTTGTGACTAGTTGTCAGCACTCTAGCTTTAAGAAACGTTGACAGCTGGTAAATATAAATGTAGATAAATCACTAGGCTTTACAATTTGAGCGTGTAACCCTAGCGACAGATATCGACTATACCTATGGCCTGTACGATCGAGACAGAAACGTGGAAATACAAGTCAACCATAGGTCAATTAGAATTAGCCAGACTTTCGGTCATCTAATTTGGGTTTCCTAGTGAGATATAAAATCAGTTATTTCATTTCAACACATGTTAACGTTCAGTCTTTAATTGTGCTGGTGTGTATAACCAGATGTATGGTATGTTATCAGTCCGAGTTAGGGACGTGGATCCCATGATTGACGAGATCCTGAGGAGCCACGGCTGTACTGAGAACAGGAGCTGGCTCCCACATAAACATGCTTAGTTTCACCACATCGATCACAGACATCACTGATACACGCTCACTGTCAATGGACGGGCAACTTTTTCTCCTCACTCATAGCTGTATTGATCTGTTATACAGTTTCCTGCTCAACCCTTGACAAAACATCCCATTCTCCACCATCCCAGTCAAGTGTAGATGGTTTTCAGTCCACATGATAAAATGATAATGTGGCAGATAATCACCAAAAATCACAAAAAGGCAAATAGGCAATTTACAATTTCAACTGAAATATTCCCTATCTAATCAAGCTGATATCTCGTATCGATATAAATAGTGGAAAAAGCCAGTGAATCATCACTGCTATCACATAATGAAGGCATTTAAATGCAAATAAAAAATCTCACCCAAGAGTATTGTGATATCAAATATATCAACACAAGTCGATAAAAGTTTAAAACTCCTTGGCAAGCCTCGAAGTTTTAACTTTTACATCGACGAGTGTTGATATATTTGATATCAAAAGACACGAGGTGGAGATTCTATTTATCATCCAACATCATTCTTCTAACATTTTTAGCTATTAAACAGCAACAAGCAGTGTCTTTAATGTACAGCTAACCAGCTTCAGTGGCAGAGAGATCAGTGATGTCATTTCATTGTGACGTCATGGTAACCAATGACATCACAATGGTCAGAAAAGCATTTTGATGCAATTTCATTGTGGAAGCAATTTTGGATGATAAATTATGTTGTTACCTGGTAAAAATATCTATATTCCTCTTACTATACATTGATATAGCCCCACACTCACTCAAACATTACAACCGTATACACTGGCCTGGTAAATAATACATGCCCACTCTCATTACCAGTGTGTATGTCAGATATTCCCATGACAACAATCCAAAGGAGTTTAATTACACCACAGACCAACTCTATTAAACAAAGATCAATAGAAATCTCTTCCACCATGATAACAATTCATTGGCTGTAAAACGAGGTATTCAATGCCTGTTATCTACTTCTGGCTACACTGAGATGGCTGACACTGATGGAACACCACACCCGTCTTGTACAACCAGTACACAACATATTTACAATTAGTGCGGGAAATAAACCATGCAGGAAGTACACCAGAAACGAAACTTAAACCACGGGAAAGAATATACAGTAAGTATGTTAACCGATTGCGACAAGTAATCCACTGTAATGAATTCTCCCTGCAGTACAGGTGAGATCGTAATGAATTCTCCCTGTGGTACAGGTGAACATCCCATGCAATGACGGAAGCAACATTAACCATGCCATGTTGTGTGACGAGTTCTCAGAGGCCATACATATTCCGCATGTGCAGTTAGTACTCGGCAGCTGTAACCTCCGACCTCCAATCAATTTATCAATGGTACATCTGTACATAACTGTTTGCCTCATCAGCAAAATGACTTCGCCAGCCACTGCTGCAGGCATCTCGAGCTGCATTGGCACAGCCTAATGTCAACACACGATACAACTCAACCTCCCCAGATATTGAACCCAACTCGCCAATACAAGCGAATATATTTCCTCTTACTGCATGGACAGCTATTTATAGTTAATCATCAAGTAAAGTCTCTCAGAGCTACGGGTCTAACAACAAATGCTTCATGGCGTATTGCCTGAGCTTCGGTTGCAGGCTGGATGCTCAAGCCAGCTGATTGCAGCCCACTAATAAATGAGTTAAGACCAAATGCCCCTTGATTGGTGTGGCATCCGCCATAATAGCTCCGCAGCATCGATTCAAACTCTGGTCCCCCCCCCACCCTCCTTCCCCGCAATGTCTGAGAATCGTGGGAAATAACACCATTAGGCACCGGTCTACTATCACAAGGGGATCATCTCAAGAATTCACAACTGATCAAATATGATTTAATTACTCCATCTCATTATGAAGCTCTTCAGAAACTTCGGATTTCAGAGAGCCGTTCACAAATGCTTATGGATCTTCCTTCTGGAAATAACACTGTGGTAACTCAATGATTTTTAAAGTTCAATATGACCTTGACCTTTCAATACATGGGATATATAACAGGACCACGGGAAGTGGAAGGGGTTTCATTCACAGACAAATGTCAGGCCAGACTTGAAGTGTTCTTACGTCACAGACGTAACACAAGATACACAGGAATATAGCTCTACATGACATAGGATGAAAATAGCTCTATATGACACTGCGGGAATATAGCTCCATATGACACAGTAGGAATATAGCTCTATATGACACTGCAGGAATATAGCTCTATGACACCGCGGGAATATAGCTCTATATGACACAGCAGGAATATAGCTCTATATGACACAGTAGGAATATAGCTCTATATGACACAGCAAGAATATAACTCCATATGACACAGTAGGAATATAGCTCTATATGACACTGCAGGAATATAGCTCCATATGACAGCGGGAATATAGCTCTATATGACACAGCAGGAATATAGCTCTATCATCTCATATAACCGGAAATCTGCTCTAAATGACACCAGGCTCTACCTATGTGATACAGCAGTAATATGGCCCTATGTTACAACAAGACCATAGCTCTACATTATATAGCAGTAATATAGCTCATAACATAGCAGTAATAAATCTCTTCTGATACAGCAGATGCATAGCAACACAATGCACCAAGGCCACAACATTCCAGTAGACAAGTCCATTCTTCAGGGAGTGGGACTATTCAAATATTACAAACAAGACAAAAACAGTGTCATTATTTAGTTCCCAAATATTCTATTTCTAGTGGTTATTGTTGACAGCAGGTTGTTATGGCATGCTAACATTAGAAGCTACTGTGGTGTCGGCAAGGAACAAACAGGTTTTGTTTGACCCATGTGACAAGTGTTCTTCTTTGACAGTCAACACACAAACAAAGAGGGCGCCTGACACCACCCACACAACACCCAGTTTATCATTCATATACTGAGAACATTAAATTTTGATCCCTTAAACAAATCAGCAATTCTGAAATGACAAACACCTCTGTCGAAGATCAGTTTTGTCTGAGATCTAAAACATATTATTCAAATAAACTACTCAAAAGAAGTTAAGGAACTCACAATTCTTCCATATCATTTTAGTTAATCCATCATGATGTTACATATTAACTACAGTATTAAGAAAGATTAACATAGTAATAAGAAAGAATTGTTTGGTCCTTAACTTGAGTAGTATAGTAACCACAAATTCTCTGCCAATGTAATGCATGACTTCTACCCATCATGGTCAGCGTTGTTCACAGGTCAACTTCCGGGCACTATTGGCCGTATCCCCCCAACTATACAATAACAACCAATATCACCTATCAAGTACACAAAGCACATCACGCTGGTAACAACATGAAGGGACAATCTACAAATTCCTAAGTGGAAGGGCATTGATTTTTAACTTAATACCTTGGAAAGTAGCTAAATTCCCTGGGTGATATCTCGCTGGCTGACAGTGACATTTTTAACACATGGAAGCTGCAAACTCTAACCCTTGTTCGGGCAGCTTTTTAAACAATTTCCTCTGTGCAAAGGAAACAATTTGTGTGTAAATGGTAGCTCTTCCTTCATCCATCAGCCTCATGGAGAGAAGCGATGCTCGGGTGAACCAGGGCTACTCTGCTGTTTCGATCTCCCTCAGGAACAAACGACTTTCTTCCCGACTCTCAAAAACCTGCATGCTTCATCAATTATCCCAAAAATTTATAAAAATGGTGTTTTTCGAAGTACTACTTTACACCATTAAAGCTTTTAGTTGCAGCTATATGATGAATGTGGGAGGCCATACCTGGGGAATCGGTAATATGTCGGTACCATCTGTCTTTCTGGTTCATTCCCCCACCAGTTCTAAGTATTAAGTTTTGAAATTAGGCATCGCAACCTAATTTAACAAACTATTACCCTAAAGACATACTGTGTCAGAGTAGGGACACTGATTTGTCATTTATTAATAATAAATGAGCCTTATATTTCTGTTAATACCACTCAAGCTGCCCTCATCAACATAGTAAGTACTGAATTAACCATTTATGATTCAAGCAAATAATGAACCTGGGCCTTCAGCATGACGAGCGAATGCTCTAACCATGAAGCTATCCGACCACCACCTCAAAATTGGGGGGAGACAGTTGAAACAAGGCACCATCCTAAAAACAATTATCACACTGTTTGTTTGGTTTTTACTTGCATAACTGGGAGCGAGTTTGGGGTTAGGCTGCCATCAGCTATATCCCAGTCTTGTCACGGCAGGGTAGAGCAAACACAGGAGGAGATATAGGCAATGGTTGGAGTTTTTGTCAGTTGTCGACTTTCAGGAGAGAAACATGTGCCTCATTTCTGACAGCGCAAACATCAGCAAAACCACACTCAACAACAAAGTCAGAATAAAGTGAAACACAACCTCTTCAAACTTATGAGATTTTTCAGAAGTGTTTTTCAATTAGTTATGCTTCCTCTTGCAACTTTCCATACAGACAGTATTCTCTAATCTTAACTTGCTCTGTTCGGGCCTGCCGAGTTATGTGCATGTATATATTTCGTTGGAACAGTCATGTATTTGGAATTAATCAAAACTAACACCAGTCAACACGGCTGAGGAGAAGAGACACATAAAATACTTTTTGCTACAATTTTAATAGGAGCAGCGGCAGCCTCCTGGGACAATCTAACTGTGCAGGACGACAAGATGGAGAAAAACCCAACATGATGACTTATCTGAGGACCAATCTCTCGACACGTGACAAAACATCCACCGTATCACCTTCCCATCAGTGCGTCTCTTGTCACTTTCAAATCAATAATTTTGACATCAAAAAGACAAATAATTCCTAAAGAGAGTCACTAAGGTCATGTCCATTCCATTGTTAGAAAGAGTCCAGTACAATGGCAAAGCAAACTCACAAAATATTCTTAACAATTACTGTATATTTATTACGATTACTCAGAAATGTGAAGTTATATATTAAATGCAAATTCACCTTCATATAATTCAACAATTATGGCTTTTTGACAGAGAAATCATAAGACCAAAATAATCTCCCACATTACTCCGACTTTATTCCTTTATCGCCAGCTCTGATGTAAAAGACTGCCTGGTTAGAATTCAACCCCATGCCCAGTCGAGTGAAATTTATATCCACATTGTCTACAATGCCGATGAGCTGTCACAAACATTAAGTAAGACAATCAGTTGTGGGGAAAGTATGATGTATAGCCCAAAGCTGAACTTATGAACTCAACAAATCCAGAAAAACATATTGCCATACTTTCAAATACTTTCACTGAAACAGATGGATATGGATTGAATGCGGACTATGCATTGAAGGGCTAGTGGTTAAATAGTGGTGGGATGTGGGTTGGGTGGGAGGGGTGGGGAGGGGTTGAGGTAGGTTCTGTGACAAATTAGTCTTACAAGTTTTGGGGTTTATGTAAGGTGATTTAGATGAAGACTGAGGAAGACATGAACGTTGCACACAATGCAACAGTTTGACAGAAGACATTTCGTGTCCTGTCTGTCACAACTGGGCATCAGCGACCATCTTAGTTCTCACACCTACTCAGTAAGTCACTTGAAGGTGACCAGGCAACACAAGTGACAACTTGCACCAGTCTTGTTGTCATCAGCTGTTCCTCCATATTGAATTAACACTTCATCTTGACTTTTTTCTCCACAAAAACTAAAATTCTGCAGAAGGTCACATGTGTATTCTTTTCACTAAGTCACAAGCGAGACAGCCATTCCTGCCAGTACATGTTTCACTAACATCACAATGATGACAGCCAGGCCCAGAAACCCCGCGACAGACGACATTTATTGAGCCTAGAATGGTTTAAAGGACAGTTGAGATACCTTCACCTCTTTTTTGCATTTCCTTTTTTCATAAAAGCAAGTTGATTATATTTTACAGGTTTTCTACCTTAACTTAATTTCAACTCGATTCAAGGAGAAGCCACATTTTTTATACTCCACATAAAGGGTATTAGAGCACTTATGAATACCTCCTATGTCAATATGATGTATTTTCTTTCATTGTTCCAATTAAATTGATATAACTCAACTTTAGGTCACCGATGGGAATTAAATTTCTTCATAACCTCTAGCAGTGATATGAAGATTGGGTCTGTCTGTATTCAATACTGTTATACCACCTCAGAGATTAACTTACAAAGTAACACAAGTTTATCTGGCAGTGCAGTGGAACTTGCTGACTTAACTTGGATGTTGACACATGAGGATAAGCCGAGCCACAAGGAAGCTGGCAGTAGCAGCACACAGCTCCACCCTCAAACTAATCACATGACAGCGTATTTGTGCACAGTGTTATGGCCAACACAAATAAAAGACAATATGGTGGGATTCCTCCGTAAAGGTCAAATCCAGCTCAGTATGCAGGATTGTCAGTCAAAATACAATTGCTTCTCCCTCCCAATACAATCGGTGCTCCCTGCGAGGCCCGTTAGAGGATGAATGCACTTGACATTCGGACAGAACAAGCACCTGCCTGGTATTTGATAGTCTCTCATCTCCATTTGCCAACAGATGGGGGTCTGGTTGAAGCCAGTCGCCAGCAGATTCAACTCAACATTAATCTGTGTCCCTTTCCCCCCCCCCCACCGGTCAACCCAAACCAGACTACCTGATGTCCATACAAAAACACCACAACCCCCTGAAGATAATTCACCTCCACCTAGCTCAGTCAAATGGATAAAAGGTTAAAGGGGAAGAATCCAGCCTCCCCCAAACTTTGATAGAGCCCCGATGGTACATGACCGACATTCTACCGAATTATCCAGATACACTACCACGGAGCTCTGGTGGAATTTCTCACTTTTAGCAGACATTTCGCAACACCTGACTTACCGATATAACTCATACTTCCCTACCTATTACCGATATAACTCATAATTCCCTACTTCCTATTTTCCTACCTGTATTATTCATATTAATTAGAACATTGAAGAAATAACCAATAAATCAATGCCTCTATTGAAAGTGAGATTGATGATACGATAATGATGATATTAAAATCCTAGCTACCCCATAAACATAGCTGGGGGTGGATGGCCGAGCACTTCTAAATCCATTAAAGCCACTACCCGGAGCCAACTTTCATGGAAAGTATTCAGTGCTGTGTATTGTATACAAGATTAACTAGCCTGAGCTGTATCCTGGCCTTCTAATCATGATATTCTCTGTCAACTGGCGTCTTGCAGTACTCATTAGCAACAGGAAGCAATCAGGCTTAACTGACAGGCTACTTAAAATATTCACATACAATTACAACGCTGTCTATCGTCTTCACTACCAACATCGACATAGATCAATAATATATTAACACGCATCACTTACTCTTCATTACAGATAATCTGCTCTGAAACCATCTTCCAGGCTCTATAGGGATTTGTCCGTCTAAATCAATTGCAACATGTCCAGCATTATCCAATATCTCCTGCAAAGTGGATATTTAAACAAAATAATATATTATTTTCAGTAAGTCAAGGCCAGCTTAAGGACGCCTGCTCGTATGGTTTTGTGGTCACTGAGCAACTCAAACCATCGTGTATCGAAAGACATTTAACAACATATTTTAACTCAATCTTTTTCCAATATGAAGCAATGAAGCACTGACTGAAAGTCAATCATCCGATAAACAGCTTAACATAACATACAAAGAGTTAGAACATCTTTGAAACATTCTTCAACTGAGACGTTGCATTGTAGCCATTGCAACTTTCTTCAGTGACGTCTGCTGGTGTACTCCCAGCTAACAAGAGCTCTTTGTGCAATAAAATGCACACTACTCTCATTTTTTCCTTCCTTTTTATACAGATTTAACAGCAAAGGTTTGAGAAATACATATCACAGTTAAATACTATCAATACACACCATGTACATCCTTAACCAGATTGCTAACAAAGGTCAGGTAAGGTCAAAGTAGCACAGCAGGAACCCAGTTCCTGTACAACTTGGACATGTCCAAATATGGACTTCATTAGCATGAAGTCTGCCTACAAACTAGGTTATAACTTATGGATATAGCATGGAAGATGGGAACATTCAATCTCTCTTAGGTGAGTCAGAACACAGCCACCACTTTATCCAAGACTTCAAAATTATCAATATTGACTAATTCAATTTACCAGTACAGTCTCCCACTGGCAACATAGCAGTCGCTCAAATACAGTACCAGCAATTTTAACAAATTAGAGTTAATTTGATACAATTGTGTGCGAGGTAAAGTCTGAATCTATCTCCCGTCCTCTCCGCCCACTAGTGGGGAAGCCTATTACCATATGCCGACATCAAAAGGAGCGATTCCGCCACGTCTTGGAAACATTTTCTTGTAGAATGGAGGGTGCACAACGAGTCTTTGATGTGATGCATCACTTGAGAGTGATCGGCTGTCATGACACGACCACGTTGCAATTATCAGACTGTTTTATTTCAAACATAAATCTAATATTACGGACAATATCAGCAAGTCTGCCACCAATAATACAATAACACATGTTATCTATATCAAATAAATCACATTTTTGTCTAACGACACACATTTCTTCCCCAAACCGTCAAATATGAATAGAGATTTAATTTCCCAAAGAGGACATCCAGTAGAAGTGGAGAGAGTGTTTGAGGCTTAAGTATTTTTACTGATCTGCACCCAACTCAGACAAAATGGTGTTAATGAAACTGAAGAGTCAACAAACCCACATTCACCTGCACTCCTTGAAAAAAGAATTCTCATTCAATACAGCTGCACTACAACCCTGACAACTACCTGACATTAATTGCAACCTTTCCATCAGGAACAAATACTTTTCATATCATCAACATGTCATTTCATCTTCAGCGCCAAGCAACATGGCTTGTGTCCTGTTTTCAATCAAACCTCATCGGTTAATCATATACTTTCTTGGGGGCCGTGAACAGCCATCTGCCACATGGCAAAGTGGAGACAAAATTGGTGGAATCCTTGTGGAAAAAGTATATTATGTCATGTTCACATTAAGCCAGAGCAGTGGGTGCACTTACTCGCATCTGTTGACAGGGTAGTAGTATATGGGTAATGGGGAGAAAATTAGCTCCTTGCTTGCTCAAAAACACAGTATTAAGAGATGCTGACAGCAAGCTCTATCATCTAATTAATAGATTCACATTAAAGAACAAAGCAACATGGGACTCCCTGGCTGACAAATGTACAAAAGGAAACATATTAATGGATGAAACGATGTGATTGAAATGTCACCACATGGCGAACCATCATCCATATCTCAAACATTAATGCCTGAGAAACAGTTTGGGTACATGTTGACTTGAATTTGAAAGCAGATTTAAAAGTCATCATCATTAGCTTTATCATGTCATCTGGTTTTTAACTTTGCCCTAACATTCACACCAAGAAGCTCCCCGCCCCTCTCTCTCTCTCTCCCCCCTCCCTCCCCCACTCTGTCAATGATGTGTTTATTCTCTCTATCCATCTCTAACAACATTATAGCATTCTTTCAGATGGAGAGTTCATTTCCATCTTTCTGTCCTTATCAAGCATCTACCCATCTCTACCAAAGAGTACCAATCTTTCGAGATAGCACAAATAGATTTGCTCTAAATAGGAAAAAAAAACGAAAAAACATTCCTTCTGAAGTCAAATTACGCAGCTTGTCCAAACACCACCACCCCACTCATCTAAAGAACCTAGCAGCCCAGCATGCACTGATAAGATAAATGTTTTTTCCCCTGGCATGAGAGGGATACATAACTATAAGTCTGATAAAATGAGGCTTGCACCTCGAGTGGAATATGGTGGTAAGTGAAGTCCTTCTAACAGTTTAATGTTCCTGTTGATGCAAGGAGACTGTTACTCTCAAGGTGCCGCTCCACTCCATTGCTACACTTCATTCTGGGAACATTCGGCGCTTGTTAATGATTATTTGATCTATGTTTTGACTTTCTCTCATGTCCATCTCACCCATCAAGAGAGGGACTGCACACCACATCCCCCCAGTCAAAACCCATAGGCCCTCTTCACAGAACACTACTGGAATGGCAAGTTTATTTATACAGATTGCCATAAATAATTAACACTGGTCCCACCTGACTCCTGCTGCCTCATTACTCACAATGCTGCTTGTACAAAATATGCACTAGTCTCTTTTTGATACAAACACAACTCAGCAAACCAAGTCCCTATAACAACAATGAAAAACTTCAAACTATACTTATTTACTATAATCGTCCTCTACCCACAATGCCCCTGTACCCACAATGCCTCTTTACTACCCCATTACTCACAATGCTGCTTGCTACAAAATATGCACTAGTCTCTTTTTGATATAAACACAAATTAGCAAACTAAGTCCTTTTAACAATGAAAGATTTCAAACTACTTATTTACTAACCATTGTCCTGTACCCACAATTCTTCTGTACCCACAATGCCTCTCTACCCACCAAACAGATGTAGGGCTGTTAATTCAAGATGGTGATGATTTCAGCAAGGCAGACCTTACACTTGCAGCACAGTTTACAGGAGACTAAACACCAGATCCTACATTGGCATTGTTTCTGATGCTTAAGCAGGTATTATCATCGGTATGGGGAAGATAAACAAAGATGTAAACACTCCCACCAGACACACAGCCCTTCGTCACAAACATCCACTTTCTTTATTTCAGAGGGATGTACTTTCGAAACAATGTTGGTTAGCTGGCTTAGGCCACCATAAATACACATACTTTTATAAATATTGCATACCACAAGACTATTATTACACCTTCATGCATCTTTCAACTCTCCCATGACGTAACACTTTTAGCCCATAAGCTCGAACAGGTATTTTGCACTTTTCTAATTTGCTAGATTTCTTAGCTGGTAGATCTAAAAATATCTATGGTACTAACTTTTACAGCTGAATACCGCATACCACACAACTATTATTTCTTTATCCAACACCTAACTCCTTTCATGGTGCACCAGTGGTATTCCACAGTTAGGCATTACGTAGTTATTCCATCCCCTCCATACTAACTGTCTTGTGTTATAAAGCCCACATGGTCTGTCCTTGGAAAGTCTTCCATATAGAATACACATGTAGTGTTTTGAAGTCACTTTAACCCAGCCTCATGGACTCTCATACATTTCTTCAATCATTTCTTTGACCCGCAGATTTCAGTGACCTTTTAGAACTCACCCGTTCTGAGTTTCTGTGGAAGATATGTTTTCGTGTGTCGGGCATCAGACCTCTGTGATAGCACACAGATGTCCTAGCTTCACATATACAGGAACCTTTTGTACGCCCAGTCACTCTCTCTGGGTGCAACCAAAACACATGCCCAATCATCCTGATCGCAGCCCATAGTAACAATGGTCTGCCTGTGAAGCGTCATGACCAGTACAGAACCTAATATCATCACCCGTTCATATAAACACATAATACAGATCTAGAAGCACTTTGAGACGCATAGTCAGCCCTTCAAGAGACTTCTTCTCAAGCATAAAGCTTTTGAAAAAAAAGGAAAATCTTAAGATGTTTTTCCCCACAACTAGTCAAGACTATCACAAAGAAGCATCATCTGGTTGGGAATCGGAACAGCGCTTGAGTGCCGTCCAGTCAGTGTTATCAGTTGTGGGGAAGCAGTACACTGTGTATCAATCCCAACATTCCCTTATCACCAAGCCGCATGCAGCCCATCATAAACACTCCAATATTCGTGTACTGGCGGCTGTCCAACTTACTAATATTATAGGCCTATCTTTCACCACCTGCCGCCTCCTTTGTGTACAACATCTTAGACTTATTAACCCCTGTAGTCCTCAGGCAACAAAGCATACCGACATGCAACCGTTTTGGTAAACTGTTAAACACAGCACTGAAATCGCATCTAAAATGAGTAAAATCATAGATATGTCCAATGAGCCTATCCTCTTGCCACTGCACGAGGAACTATATTACATGGTGGAGTGATAAAGACCTTTATCACCCAGTAGAAATAAAGAGGCAATCAAGCATGAAGTGCAAGTACACTGACCCCTGACCCTGGCAACTGTGTAGGAGTATATCCCTTGTATCATACACTGGAGTATATCCTTCATATCATATACTGTTGTTAACATTGGAAAGATCTGGTGTCACAACACTGTTATCAGACACTTTGTATTTACCTGGTTCCATATCTCTGTGTCAAAATCAGAACTGCAGGTGTTACACCAATATAGAAATATACACATCTCTATCACAGAACCCAAACACCTGATTTAATGAAACAGCTGGCCAAAGTTGATGCCATATTCATGAATATATGGATGAACATTTCATTTTCTGGTCGTGAAAGAAATAGCCAAACAATTTCCCACCCTTTTAATCATATTAACAGGTTTTTAGAACAGCTTACATTCCTTTGAGAAAAAGCACAGCCCTTATTTTCTATTCAGAATACGTTTTGAAAGCAGTCCTCTAGAAAATGGTTCTTCATCTAATTCCTTTTGAAGATCACTATTACTTCTTTTTTCTGCGGTGTAATTTAAATTATTACTAGTCCCATAGTGTCCTACTTTAACATGGACTGGTGGTTGTTAACACAAGTAATCTGGCCAGTGTAAAAGTATTCACCTGTCAGATGCTCTTTGATGTTAGTCAGCGTGTTGTGGCACAGCATCAGAACATGACATTGCTTTTTAGACTCTGACCAGTCACAGTAAAGACCTTCATTCAGGGGGGACACGGTTTCTGGGGGGACGCGGGACGAGAACAATGTAACTATTTCTAGGCATCACACACACACACACCATCCACATGATTAACCAATCATGAAATGAAATTACTGCAGCAAAATGAGATTGCAATATTACTTGGGTGCAGTTGAAACTAGAATGAAGCAAGTATGCTGCTACAGAACAACTTGGCCATCTTGGAATCCATGTTGGTGCTGACTACAGGCAAGATCATGGTCCAGGAATAAAAACAATTGATGATTATCTACATCATGAGAAACAACAAGCATGATTTACCTTGGAACCAGTTAGGCTAATTGAGCCCAATTTGAGAACATGATTCCTAAAGATCAATAGCTATCAAATTCCACTTTGTGTTTTATTCCACATGAAATGCAACTTTTATATCGAACATATGAAGTTTGCTATGCAGTCCTAACCTAAAGGACACCTAACGCACACAGGTTAGCTGTTCAATAAATCACAGCAAATGAAAAGAGGAATTCCTGTCATTATTCTTATTTCCAAGCAATGATGCACTGGTTACATTGTGACAAGACACTGTGTTATACGCAGGGAATACACATACTTCTCCACACACCGCTGTGAGAGGAATCCTTAAGTCTGTGGGGAGTACAGAGCCCAAACATTAACAAAATAACACAAGTCAGCTTATGCCATATTTTCATCCCACTCAGCAACAGAGGGATGTCATTTCTGCCACTACCTATTATGTCAACAGTGTAAATTCCGAATAGGTAACTGTCAAATGATTTTGAGCTGGGCAAGGATGGATGGGAGGGGGGGGGGGGGGGGGGATATATGGGATGTAGGCTCCATGGGTTAACACCAGTGTGATATACATGCCTCTAGATACCATGTCTAATGTGCCGCTCCACTCAAGTCACTTTCAATCTCAAGTCGGTGAGCTGGAAGGTCAATTTATATTCATAAGGGTTTATTCGCTGGAGGGGATAATGGCGGCCATGGCGAGAGGGAAGCGATTGTTACAATGGAAGGCAGTAATTGCAAAGCCGACTTGGCCGGTAATACCGAGACATTCTGCTGTGGCCTGGTGCTGCCACCTTTATCACAGTCGCATTATCATCTCAGTCTTGAAGGTCCGCGGCGGGAAAGCAATGAAAGTAAAAGGAGGCCACAACGGCTAGTGTGTTCTATTTGGTCATGTGATGATCATGTGATTAGGGGTATTTGGTCATGTGATTACAGTACTCAAGTATGATTACTATGGAAATAGCAGAGACTGTTTCGAGATGGGAATTTTGATAACCACTTTCTTTCCTGCCTGCTTTTATTAGCTGACATCCTCAAGCCTGTGGACAACATCAATACTCTACCTTCCATTTCCCTCCATTCAATGTGTTACTTTATAACAATTGGCAATACCTTCAACTGAAAGTAATGGCTGCTTATCATGCAGTACAAAATAGTGATTAAGTTTTCTCTCCCCACTGAGCCAGGAAATGCACAAGTGTAAGTGTTCCCATGGTGCAAACTATCGGCATGGAATAACACTAGACCAAGAGGGGAAGCAACATGGCCGACCTGATGTGCCGTCCGAGACTTCGGATCAAATCTCATTATGCTCAGGCAGGCCACAAGCATTGATTGGTAAATCCTCATAGACAATTTACATATAGTCCAACAAACTCTCAGGAGCTTCCAGCCTGACACTCGATAAATGTAAGCTTCTCTTGTATATATCACATGATGTAGGACATGCTGTCAATTCAATTTTTTTTTTTTTTTATGAAGCATAAACATTCAGTGTAATAATTAATCAAAACCGAGCAACAAACTTGTTATTTAATTCCGACTTTGGAATAATCTCTGAGGCTTAGCCTTCGATAAAGCTGTCCCATTAACTGTTATGGGTAGATAAAGGCCTGGCTTGGATATTGAAAGGCTGTGTTTTATTACGGCAATATAAGGCGTTATAAGCCTGGTCAATGACTGCATGCTCAATACAGCAGAATCTAGCTTCTGACACCTCTATGGCCCAATTACACCTAGCCACACGGGTTTGCAAAGAACTGCTGCAGAGTCATCTATACTTTCATCTGAGCCAATAATCACCATGATCACATCGGACTGGAAACTGTGCTGGGGGACATGGTATCATACTTTTCATGTGATAAATGTAAAATATTCCCTCATTGATCTCGCATTTCAGGGCATAAAGGTGTGATTAAGTGTTTTATGTCCTAGCCTGCAAAATATCAGATTTGGATCAATGTTCCTTATCAACATCCCTGCAAATGCTAGATGTAAGCTATATATCATATCAGCCCCTACATACATCTTGGAAAGGACACTTAAGACCTAACATTAGCATGCCAGTGAGTTGTCTTACACTGCTTTTAGCAATCTTTCAGCAATATCCCAACGGGTGACACCAGAAATGGCCTTACCCTTTTGTACCCATGTAGAAATCAAAGCCGAAAATTTGGCATGGCGAACAGCGCTTAACAACTAGGCTACAACCTAACATGAGCTACATTGACCGACAGAATTAAACCCTGGAATCGTGACAAGCTTCACCCAATACCCTCCCTACCCAGCATAGTTGATCATAATGACTACCCATCACATCTCATCATCAGGATGGTGTGAGGAAGTGAGAGGCAGGTATACACACAGGAGCAGTGGTATCCAGCTTTTGATTAAGTGGAAATAGCTCATTACTGATTAACAACAGCATAAGCAGGTGCTTGCTACTGAAGGCCAGGGCAGGTCAGGTCGGATGGAGATTCCCAGTCACTATGATTACACACAGGAATGTAAGGACTCTCTTCCACAAAACATTTGTCAATATTCAATTAGATACGCAGATAACGACAGGGGCAAGTACAGCCGTTATTACATATCTATTATTCATCAGCCATGATTTAATTCTAAATATATCCTTAATTCTGAAAGATTTCCTCCCGGTGATAAAATCCCCTCTAGATATACATATTTATGCAGCTGTCCAACAATGTAAACTGGCTTAGGATCTGGCAGTGTCAGTGATGGATTGCCATACATACATTCAACATAAAACAGCTTAAACTAAATACCAATCTCCAAATTCAACAAATATCTTACATCTATGGATCTATTCTTTGCCAGATTCCTTACAGCGCTCATTTAGACTGGCAGTGTCTACCACCATCTTATCCCATACTTCATTAATCATCTACTTTACGAGCATTCCCACGAGGGATAACATCACTTTATAGATAGTCAAAAATAATAGTGATCGATAGCACCAGGCCTGGAGATTTACCCAGAGCTTGGAATGTTCATCTTCAGCAGGCCATGGAGATATGAACCAACATGTCCAAGACCATTAGGAATATACCACTGAGATCCCACTACATGACATCCGAGCACGGTTGTTACAGGTTGTGTCATATACCACTTCATGAAGATGAAAATCTGCCTGCAACAACTCCTTTGATGTTTGGGGCCACATGACCCTCTCGTCAGATATAGGATTGGTTTATTTTATTCACTGCATCAAATATTGAAATCTATCCAATCTTTGATTGCCCCAAACACCCTCCTCCCCAAACACATAATAATAATAGTAATAATAATAATAATAGAATAAGCGTGTAGAGGGGGGCCCTGAGCTGACGAGCCTAACTGTGCCAAAATCACTGCTGCATTTTTAATTTTAATCTGTAAATAATAATGATGATGATGATAATCATAATAATGCCTCGCCACAACTTGTCTGCATACACATTACCAACTTTCCACTTCGTTACCGGCGCTAATATTTGGTGCCCACCACAGCAATGTCATTGATTCTAAATTCAACCACATGACGAACCCACCAAACCTGTATTTCGGTTGGTTTACATAAAGGGGATATTATTTTGATATTATCCCATACCGACTGACAATATTTAACATCAATTACATCAAAGTTTCATCAAACAGCCTCCTACGACGGTGACAGTCCACGGCACAATTTCAACAAACAACCGCACACATAAGTCAAACAAACGCCAACATTAATAGAAAACGGAGTTTGCATAACAAGGAAATAAACAGGTATGTAATTTCTCGCAGCACATCATCCGAGGATAACGACCAAAGAGATGGAGACGATTCGTCAATTCCCAGCGTGTTCCTTTCACAGATGTCTATATTACATGCAGAAGAAAACAGAACAGGCACAGAGCAAACTGCAAAAGAAATCAAATGGCTTTTCCCTGGTCTTCATCATAGTAATAACACTAACTGAGTGATGAATATCGATTTCGAAAATTTCTTGATGTGAAGACGTCAATATGAGAAAGATTCCATCTTGATCATCCATAGCTTGTCCAGCCTGGAAAGTGCCTCTCAAATCATCGATCTATGATCAGTTTTTCTTTTGTCAGCTTCCGAAATGTTATGATTGCTGCAGATAGAGAATCTCATTTGATGCCATAACCTGCATTAGCACTAGAAGACGAGCGCCATTACCGAGGAGTGTTTTATTCCTTTTTGCAATGAAAAATCGGTGCCCCTCATGTCATGTGAAATTGTTGCCCCTTCTGTCAAGAGACATAATTGGCCCCTATGATGTGATCAATACCATAGGATCAAAATGGAATTTAACCCACTAAAAAAAACATGGGGCATTCCAGTTCCCTGTAACCCGAGACTGTTTTGTTTCAAAATCAACATGCATGTAATTCTGTTCAGTACACCCTGCTCTATGTACAACCTTGTCATAAAATAAATCTCTCGGCTTTTCGGAGATAAAAATAAATAAACACAGTAAGTAAGTTGTAATCTAATCTGTCTCTCACAAACATCAGACCAAGCATGGTCTTCCTGCAAAACTCGAGTTTAAACTTTTTACCCTATTCATGTTCAGGGCTGGTGATGAACTCCACAAAAAGAAGCTGTGGATACAAGCAAGAAGGTACCACACTTGACAACCTTTGTGCCCTTCATCTCACGATCTTGCGCATCAAGGTATTCATCAGTTTTTAACCAACCTCACTTCGTGCCTACTATAATTGATTTTCTTCCACTCATTATCAGACATATTTAGCTTGCTCTTACCTAATGAGTAATGAACCAAACGATGTTTAATTCACAAACCCTGTCACGCTTGTCAATCTGCCCAGTTGAGCTAAAAATAGTTCTGTTATCGTTGATAAAGACTGCCTTCAAAACGAATGCTGCTTCCTGAGACTGGATTGATTAATATTCACATCATGGGCCAAGCCAACTGAGAAAATATAATTTGGTGGGTGAATTATTCAGAAGACAGGCAGATATCTCTAGTGTACAGTTCCAGCTGGTTTCAGGAAGTGTACTGAACAGACACCAACTGACACATTCACGCGTGTTCAGCATATCTCTTCCCAGGCCTACCTATGTCTTTTAAAATACTAGTCCCAAGCTTACCCACGTCTTTTGGAATACTTGTCCCAAGCTTACCCATGTCTTTTAAAATACAAGTCCCAAGCTTACCCACGTCTTTTGGAATACTTGTCCCAAGCTTACCCACGTCTTTTGGAATACTTGTCCCAAGCTTACTCACGTCTTTTGGAATACTTATCCCAAGCTTACTCACGTCTTTTGGAATACTCGTCCCAAGCTTACTCACGTCTTTTGGAATACTCGTCCCAAGCTTACTCACGTCTTTTGGAATACTCGTCCCAAGCTTACTCACGTCTTTTGGAATACTTGTCCCAAGCTTACTCACGTCTTTTGGAATACTTGTCCCAAGCTTACCCACGTCTTTTGGAATACTTGTCCCAAGCTTACCCATGTCTTTTAAAATACAAGTCCCAAGCTTACCCACGTCTTTTGGAATACTTGTCCCAAGCTTACCCACGTCTTTTGGAATACTTGTCCCAAGCTTACTCACGTCTTTTGGAATACTTATCCCAAGCTTACTCACGTCTTTTGGAATACTCGTCCCAAGCTTACTCACGTCTTTTGGAATACTCGTCCCAAGCTTACTCACGTCTTTTGGAATACTCGTCCCAAGCTTACTCACGTCTTTTGGAATACTTGTCCCAAGCTTACTCACGTCTTTTGGAATACTTGTCCCAAGCTTACCCACGTCTTTTGGAATACTTGTCCCAAGCTTACCCACGTCTTTTGGAATACTTGTCCTAAGCTTACCCACGTCTTTTGGAATACTTGTCCTAAGCTTACCCACGTCTTTTGGAATACTCGTCCCAGGGTTACTAACGTCTCTTAAACCAAACTAAACACACAATCAACCTCACGCAAAATCATCATGAATTGATTTCGGAAGAACAAGCCCATTAATTCAAAATTTAAACATATTTAGTTTCAAAACTTTAAATGAAACAAACAATCAAACGTTGCAATAATGTGAGTTGCGTGCTTCATGAAATGGCAAACGTTTAATATCTGTTTCTTTCTTCCAATTCTCAAGATAACTAACACATGAGTGTGGAGAAGGTTGCTGCTGACGCGCTGCATGAGAAGGAAGTCAACCTCCTCCAGATGACAGTCACAGAGGGCTTGTTTTCAAATATTCAATTCTGTAAGAAGGTTTATCAACAAGAAGTATTTCCTCGCCATCAAACTAATGACAAATGTCAATAAAATCCAAAAACAAATCTTCACACTAGCTAGCTGCGTTACGATGTCCAATATTGAGCCGTTTCTCGTAATGTAGTGGCCTGTTCAGCCCTCTTGCTAGCCCCAGGCACAGATTTGAACAATAAGCTTGTTAAATGTGCACCAGGGGCCTTGTACAGGAAATATTCCCCAGCCAATATGATTAACGTCATTACCAACATTCTTAACTCAAATATAGAAACACATTAGCTAACTGCTGTCTAACTAGTTGGAACGAGGGGCACTTCCTTTTTAACGGGTGCAAAAACTTGATACAGATCCCAGTTTCCACTGCACAACTTGAGCTGCAGATGTGTGTCGTTTTATTTTTACTTTCCAGATTTCCTTTCTCTCAAGTCAATACTTGCCCCTTATGTCCTGAACATGTGCCCCTGACATCCTCAACAATCGCATCAGCAAATGCCCCTTACATCCTCAACAATCGACCCCAGTATCATCAGCACATGTCTCACATCCTCAAATACACTACCTGATACAGAGGCAAAAGCTGTTTTAAATTCCACGTCTTAGTTTGAACAGACTTCCTGAATTTCAACCCTCTGGAGTCTTACATTCTTGTTGTTCATACCTCTTGACGAAAGCAACACAACCTTATGTCTGATGGGGGATGCACAACTACTTGTTTTTAAAGGAAACAATGTGTTAAACAAAAACGAGACATACTGAATTATTGTCAGTTGTCAAACTGGGGCATCTGTTTTTTCCACAGAGTAAACTTCTCTGACGTCAGTGACTTGAAGCCAATCTAAATTGAGAGGAGTTATTCTGCTTGCTGAGTGTGCCAACAACAGCCATCTTTTACCTCTAACCTGCACCCCCACATCTAACCTGCAATATCAATTAGGCGGAGTGACGGCCTACATTCCTGCACTCCTGGCATGCCCTTAATTTGCATCAAAGAACCTTCTTCACTAAAGTCTTCTTCACACCTTGGCATATACGAGAATGAAAAAGTATCACAATCAATTTCAAAATGGTGCTTTTACTTGACTGGAGAGATAAACTGGAAGTCACTTTTTCATCAGTCGAGGCTCAGAAATGCGATCTTCTTCGTCTTCAAAATCAATACGATGTTCCTAGTTCATTCTGTGCCGGCTGGCAGTACGACAGACAACACAACCGTCACACGCTTACAGAACTGATCCATTTGCTCAAGACCACCATTCCTACTATTCTACAGTAACACCCAACACTAAATCTTTATCTAGCCTGTTTCCTGGGATCTCGCACTCTCATATCTAGCCCACATGCCCCTTCTTAGTGGTTGCCATAGAAACCAGCCAATAAAGGGGATCATTCCTCAAGTATTATTAATCTAATTTTTGAAATTGTGCAAAGCCAAACACGTACAGATGAATTGAGGTTTCAGTGAGATATGCCTAACTCCGAATGCAAGGGCTTACACAGATCCCTCACTGCAAGGTAGTCCTATCAACTTGTTCAATTTGCTGGTGAAATATCCATATCAATTTCATTGAGTGCTTTCTCCTAAACGCCTCAAGCCAGATCTCAGCCAATGTACAATACATGATAATTAACATACTTGACAAACATTGCAGAAAACCTCCTCCCATCCATAATTAGCACACAACTTACAAGCCAACCTGACCCTCAACCTTGCATGTCCCTCTCCACATGACCCGCATATTAATCGGCACTCTCTAATGAAGTAAGTTAGCATTAGATTACAGGTTAAACGGTTTGTGACATTTGATGAACCAATAGCCACATCCCTCTGCCTCTCAATTTCATAGGCAATGCAATTATTCCCAAGATTTTAATGGGGACAGGACAATTTCAACTTGCGCTTTCAAGTTTTGATTTTTTCCTTGTGAAATGTCAGAAAATCAACAGTTCTTCGTGCGATGGACAAAAATTGTCCCGAGCCACTGTTTTGCTATGGAGAGAAGGTGGTTTGTGTTTAACCAGACTCAATGGCTTGGTTCTGTTAAAATTCATTTTAGCTGCTAGAGGGCAAACCGACATATGCTTATTAGCCAAGCTACACACTGACATTGGAGGGACTGCAAACTGCAGCAGAAGGGTATAAGTTAAGCCAATTTACGCACATGTTACCATGCTCCCAGCTTAGATGTAATCTCTTCCCAGATATCCGTAATTTAAAAAGATGCCTTTGATTAGGAAGGAAGCTCGGATCAGGAAGAACTCACATTTTGTTTGCCATAATGGCAATATCACAAAATATGATGTTAATAACATAATCCACAAACCGCCTGAGGCAAAATGTTCAGGACATGAGGTAGAAGAGATGTCTTTAATTAAGAAAGGTCTATATAGACCAAAGGCTTGCACTCTTTTATATTTCTGGCACACTTCTGCTGATTTCCTCCCATTCTTGTTATTAACTAATGTTTTTTGACAGGATGAAAGGTGAATGAAAGGCCTCCAATTTTACTCATTGTGATGAAAGGCACTCACATTTTCCAAGATGGAAATTAAAATGGACATTTATGATGAAGGCCCTTGTCAGCTAGGGAATCCCTACTGTAGTAGCACTGACGTCTCTTCTGCGTCTTGTAATGGGAGTCCACGAAAAGGATGCAGAGAGTACAACAATAGTCCTTAAGACCTTCAAGACATCATCCATCCATGACAAATGAACAGGAATTTAGGACATTTTGTTAACATAAAAGATAATATTTATTGCAGGAAACATTCCATTGAGGAACAGATGCAATTCTTAAATATGCAAAGTATATTTAACTACATGAACCTGCTTATAATGAAGCTGATACAGTTATGTTGATGAACACATTGGTGGCAGCGCTGGAGTGGCAGCAGCAGCGTAGATACAGAGGCGAGGCAGCAGCCTAGAGATGCAGCTGACTGGATCTAGCTTTACAAGACATGTATGTTTTAACTCTTGCTAATGAGTCAAAATGTCTGAACTCTTTGACCTTGATGTATCTGTTCAAGGTCATGTGTCGGCTCTTAAACAGGAAGTGGTAGGGCTGTGCAAGTTCGCTGCATCTGTGAATGTTGATGTGCCTCATCAGCTCCGAAATCTATGTGGCCACTAATAGCCTGCCCTTCACTGACGTAGGCAACTTGTTCCTACACATGTATATTACCACAGTGCATCATCTTACCATTTAACCTAAATTTGGGGCAGGTGTCTGGAATTCTTCAACTTTGGGAAGTTGGTATTTTGACAAATATCACTGGAGGGTTGTGGTCTGCCCTCCTCATTGTGTCATTGTCTTGATGGATGTAGATGACATCCATATCAATGAAAATTTAATTCAGACATGATTGTGGACAACCTTTGATCCAGAAACAGAAACTGTATCATTGTCATGATCTCACACCAGGAGGATGTTGGCACCATCTCACACAAGGGATATATTGGCACCATCTAAGCAAGGAGACATTGGCACCATCTTACACCATGGGACTTATGGGCACCACTTTACACCATGGGACATATGGGCACCATGTCACACGGGGGGGGGGAAAATTGGCGCCATTTCACACCATGGGAAAGTGGGTACCATGTCACCAGGGAGACATTGGCGCCATTTCACACCAGTGAGATATTGGCATCACTTCTCAAAGAGATACAGACTGGGGCAGGTGAGGATTGTTTATCTTCCATCAACAGACACTGACAGTTGCAGACCATCCATCATCACCTCCCGTCCTGGAAGCACAGTCCAAGTCTATTGGATACACCTCCCTACCTAGCAAGACAGGCCACCGTACTGGAATAACAGCATGATCTGTATGCAATCTGGAAATCATAGCTGACCATTTCTGCTTGTTGTCAAGGCTACTTAAATAGAAACTTGCATAAAACTACAGCCACAATTATCTCTTCAGAGTTCCTACGCCATCACTATAACTGAACACTATCTGTCAAATATATCATGTTATTACTGGTCTATAATCTAAATGTCTGTTTTTCCCTACCATCTATTATTCCCTGCCATGCACTATTCCTTCACTAATGGCCCGCATCGCCATGTAATAAACACTTGATATCCCTTCCTGATTGCCTGCAACAGTTCAGCTCAATTTCCCAGTTACAATACCACCCAGTTTTTTCAATGTTATCATCCAAATATTTGAAGACTATCTTTATAAGGCCAATCTGTTTGGTGCAAATTCCTGGAGTGTTGGTTAAGAGATTTATTCATCTTTTTCTGTCGCAAAATCTCCAAACAAATTTTGTTAAACTCGTAACATTGCCCTCTGGATATTGTGCGATTTTTATCCCTCAGATTTTCACCTGGCAATAATTTGCATACCTCTTCTGGCTACAGTCTCTGGAGTGGGACACCTGCTGACAAAGACTTCCTAACAACTGCTGTTTACACAATAGGAATTGCAACTGCCTCCAGACAGGGACATTTTACAAAGTTCAGCAAATCTCGAGTGATGTATGCATAAAAAACCTTTGAAACGAAGCCAGAACAATAGTAAGAATCTCAAAACAATTTCACCAACACTAACACCAGGTTTGGTTCAATTTATCCTAATTTGCAAGTTCAAATAACCTTCACAAAAAGCCACCCTATGACAGAGGAATAGAAGCTAAACTCCACGCAGGACTGTTAGCACATATCAGTGGATGAGGAGGATCCATTGTGATGGGTGACAATGCCAGCAAGGCCGATGGGCCCCATGCAGGGCTGATCAGCAAGCCGCTTTATCCGTGGACGACAAGACGACGGCAATGGAGCACAACCCATACTCGTGTGCCTATACTCTGCCTATTGTCCACAATGTGTCTCAGGATTTGGTGTTCAGTGATGCTTGTAAAAATAGCTGGCTCGTTTTTTCCTTTCTTTTGACCTCCGGAGCTTGTGATATGAGTTTACACCTCTGTTATACTTGGTCTTGAGTTCTATCCCTATCTTGTGAGACTATTCTATCCCCATCTTGTGAGACTATTCTATCCCCATCTTGTGAGACTATTCAATCCCTATCTTGTGAGACTATTCTATCCCCATCTTGTGAGACTATTCTATCCCCATCTTGAGAGACTATTCAATCCCTATCTTGAGAGACTAGTAGTTCCTATATCCGTTATATGGCTCTATGCATGTTTATGCTTTCTCCCGACCTTGTTAGGCTGTGTTAATACGTCTGTTATATGGCTTACACAGGTCTTGTATATTTTCAGCATACATACGGGACAGTCTGAGACACATCACTAGAGATTCCACTTCTTGTCACTAGATAACATATTTCTCCATTACGATTTTTCCTGTGAAGTTTTTCTTCATCAACTTTTCTAACTTTTAACGATATTTTTACTGGGTTGCTGACAACTTCAAATGATAACAAAAGTCAGAAATTAATCACACCGCTGAACTGAATCAATTAGGAAAATATTTACTTTTTATTTTGATAGCTGTGGCGAACAGTTCCACGCAAATAACAGCAGCAGTCGCCAGGAAATTATTACCCAACTCGCGCACTGATTCAAATAAATGTTGCCACACACAACAAATAGTGACTATTCCTACAAAAGAAAAACCTGACCAGAATCTGTACAATACTTTCAATGGTCTGAGAACATGTTCTAGATTTGCCATACAGGGTGTCTGAGCAAGCTCTCGAAATAGATGTCTCTTAGCAATTTGTGGGTGGGAGTGAAGGTCATATATACACTAATGCAAAACCTGTTGTAGGGAAAGCTGCATGTCGGGCAGACAAGAGAGCGGGCCCAGGGGAATTACAAGTTCCCAATCAATGGCCATCATGACGTACTTAGCCCCAGTGGGAATACCGCCTCGGATCGTATTGAGGTCACCTAGAACTACACCATATTGATCAGTGCATCTTTCTTCAGAAATCAACATCTCTACACATGCATCGAAGCCCTTCCGGTCCTCATATATACCACCCTAGCTTGTCAAACGGTGGGATCGCAGGCGAAACAGTACTTATCTTCACGAATGATGTTTCAATAAATTTATCGAGAAATATTGGATGTAAATGAATCATGGTAGGTATCCTGCATAAATGCTGACTTGCATCCACATGGATAGTTAGTCCGAATTGGAATAGATTTCATTTGTGGCCCGCCATTGCTTATTTTGTGTAATAGAATACACTCATCCATCTAGATGAACACGTTCCAATACCATAACCTGATTTAGTCCATTTATCTATGGTGGTATGCCTGTTTACTCTGCTAATACTGTCTGCCTCACCCACTCTATTACTGGAATCAGTTGTGTCTCAAGCAGTACCTAGAAGCGATCAATCGACAGCGTATTGCGAGACACAAAGTCAGGATCGTATACATCGCCTGTTCCTTTGAAGTACCCATTATCCCCCACTGAATGCATTGTTATGTATGAACAATTTCACAAAAATGAAATATAATCGTATTAAAAATAAAATGCATTGCATTGGTCTCTTGATGTTTTCCAATTCATTTTCATTTTGATGCAAAAATATATTCAAAAAGATATAAATGAAAATATGTAAGACATGTCATAATTCTATCATGCATATTGCCAACTCTGACAATCTAAATCTACTCTTTAAAATGACTTATTGACATAACGAAAACATTATGAATGTTCAAATATATGCTATTGTTGGAACTACTTTCTACATACACCGGAACTACTTTCTATGAAGCGTGAAGCGGAGCCAGACTTGCCCAGATGTCGTCGCCATCGTCCACCAGAAGACAGAATGGTGTTCTCACCTCGCTACGCTGTCAACTTGGGCAAACACCGCGATATTGACTCCATCTCCAGGCAAAGATGGTCGCTCAGACTCCTCCGAAATATTGTGATTTGCCATCCAAAACCAGACGCCAAAACCACCGATCAATTCCAGCTCAAGTGATGTGACGTCCTTGTGGAAAATTACTTCCTTCACAAACATTGACAGTTGTCTCCAAACCCAAATCACAACTTGGCTTTGTCTCGGCCATTAATTCAATCTAGCTCAGTTTTCTGTCATTTGCAAAAGGCTTTTGCATCCTCACGATCAGTACTCCAAAGATTATCACATGAAGTCGGCCACCCAAACAATCATCTTCAACGTGGACACTAACTAGAGTCATAGAATGACGCCAATTGATGCTTTAATGGCAAACACCTAGAGGTGGCACATACTTGGACTCTTAATAGTTGCTGCATACGAGGAGGACACACATGTTGCAGCTCTGTGCCTGTCATGATCGTAGTAATTATCTGACACCATTCTCATTACAATCCACACCAGGCATCCCGCTACTCCAAGGAACGACGCAGCCTAAGTACTCCAGAATAGAATATCCTCCATGAGAAAATCACAAACCTGAAATGGTCTATCTAGATCTAACTACAACTATCAGCTATAAGAACCAAGAAGACTACAGTCATCACCTTTCTAGGACTACAGAACCATGAAGCGACTAAAGCAGCTACGTCTACTACAGTTGCTGTTACAACTACGACACCACCACTATGGCGGCAACGTCATCTACCCCAACTACAGCAATCACCAGATATACATCATGTAAGGTTTTAGAACAATGAGAAACATCTACAACTAAAGTGCATCTCTAATACAAGAAGCAGCCGAACTGGGCCTGGAACTCCCCCGAACTCCGAGCGGAACTGGAGTGCCTTACTGTCGGGGTACAGTCTCCTTGGCTCACTCCTACCCAGACTGTCAGCAAAGCTGATCATATATTGCCTCTACAGCTAATAAGCATGCCTACTACAAATCACCCCTCATCCACGCATATAATACACCTTGCTCAGCAGCATGATGTGTAAAAGATGAACATTTAGCGGAGGGATGCAGTGAGCATTGACTAGAAGTAATAGCATGGTATGTAAGTGCTGTCTTCCTACCAACTACTATGCAGAGAATGTGAGAGAAAGCTGCTAGTAACGAGGCAGTCGACAGTCCGAGACTTCCAGCACCGACCCTCCTAGAGGACAGTTGGGATGCTTACTGCTACTGTTAACATAGGATAAGGGAGCAACGCTAGGGTTTAACACTGGGGAATAACCTCTTCAGTTCGGGGAGACATACTTTGCCCATACATCATGATAGCAGCAGCAACCTACATGATACAGTGCACGTCTGCTAGAGGTTCCTCTGCGTGTCTGGCACAGATCTGGCTACAAGCAAACCCACACCCAGCCGGTTCCCCCTCTGGCCCTACCCCTCCTGCTCCTCCCCCTAGTCCAAGTTTAAACACCAGCTGTTTATTCTAGCTGCCGTTCAAATCATAAACTTCCTGGGATAAAGCTTTCTGCCATTTGCAGAAATAATCAGCAGCCTTGGCAGCAGTTGCCCATCAATTTTAGTAACTTGATAGCTCAGTTTCAGATAATACTTTCCTTACAACTCCTCACTTTTTTCCTGACCCTAATCACTCTCCTACACAGCCAAAAATATAAAATTCTTCTTTGCACTGTTTATGTGCTACTGTGTAAATATTTAGAAATTCTTAATTTACCCTGTCAGTGTTACAGCTCCAGAAGAACTCAGTGTGGAATAGCAACTCCCTCCCTGTCATCTCCTTACATAACCCCCCAAACCAGGCCGCACCCCAGGTTATCTTCCCTTGAAACTGACCCGTCTTTTTGTTTCTGAAATTCCTGCTGACATTTACTGGAAATATTTAGGGTTAGGGGTGAACATTTGTCCAAATATCATCATATGCTAGTCCTACAACACAGGGTCTCATGGGCTGGGTTGTCTTACACAAAAGCAACATCCTGATTCTTGCCTTTGCTTTTCTCAGTGTGTTCAGTTTCAGTGGGCGGTACCCCCCCTGCAGATGCAACTATTCGTGGGAACTCAGACTGGGTGAGAAAGGTTACAAAAATGTCTAGAACAGAAGCATGTTTCATGCTATTTTTTCTTCTTCCGTCATCTCTGACCGGGGCTTCTATTTATGGAGTGTAAAATCAGATGTATGTTACGCATTGGACAGAGAAACCTATTAAGGGCAGAATGATTCCGAAACTTTCCCTCATCAACTAATGTATTTCTTTATTTTCAGTGCTGTTGATGAGCGAAGTTGCTGGATACAACTGATAGATCCACTCCATTGCCAAAATGATAGACCCCCTCTCCCCATTCACGTGAATAGGATCTCATTGTCCCAATCTTACAAGCCATCTTGTTTATTTGTGAGTACCCATGATGCAACAGTTGCTATGTTAACACACAAACCTCTATGTCTGTTGGTTGTCTTGTCAAACATAAGCATCGCGTCTTCAATCTGCAAAAATAAAAGACCACTTATTAAGATACTGCATTAACTCTTGAGAGTCTCACAAAACATAACATATATCACAGAAAATCAAAACATTTCCTTGTGCCAAAACACATCAACAGATTCCCTTTTCCAGATATTCTATTTCATTAACACTTAAACAGCATTTGCAAAACAGTTATAAAGATATAAAAAAAGACATAAAAATACTACATGCTACATTCATCAACACACACCAGATAAGAAGTTACAATATTACAAAATGTATCTACAGTTGTTCAAGACAAGTCCTTAACCATAACTCAGACTTTCAAGTTATCAGAACTGTCATTTTACCATTTTACCAAGTAAAACTACACAATCCAACACAATCATGCTCTTGTAACCAAACCAGTCAACTGCAAGGCTAAATGAAATACTAAATGTTTAACTTATGTTAATAAAAGGCTGTATATCAAAACAAAAAAAACATTATTTTTTTTCAAAGTTATATCTCCATGAGCAATGTTTTTTGGGAAAAAATTATTACATGTTTAAAAAAGGGAGTTGCCATAACAGTCCATAAGGTTTGTCAGTTTGAAATTCCCACAGCAGCTACATTTTTACTGCACTTTTATCGGATAATCGTCTGTCAATCATAATGTAGGTCAGCCAACAAGGCGGGATAAATGGAAGAGTTCACATTTTAAGTGGACTCCGCAAAATTTGAATTGCAGTGTGGGTGATGTACTGCCTTCCTGGAAAGTTCACCAGGAATTCCCGGCCTATAACTGCTGAATATATCCAACATAATTAGTGTATAACCAGGTCAAATGTACCAATGACTTAAAGACCTTTTGATTGGACGATTAAGATAATGGGTGGCCAGATGTGTTGAACGCTGGAGCTTCTATCCCATGAGGTGAGAAGAGTGACCTGTCTTATCACATCCCCTCAAAAACACTGGCTAACATGTATCTGGCATTGTGTTCTGATAGACAGATATAGGTAAGCTGGTATATATGGAGATGACATGAGATTAATGGTTGATATATGCCACAAACTATCACATGAGGAAGAATATGTTCTTCATGGTATTACACATTTAAATGGAAACGGTGCTTCCTCGACTCAGGTTTTGTCAAGAAAGGTTCAAGGCAAAGACCCACGCATAGCTGGCTGGCTGGCTAACAGCTCAGTCTACAGTACACAAGCCATACTTTATCATCAGCAATCATGGAACTTCCAGACAAGATCTGACAAGTGAAGAGTATCAAGGAATAGTAAGGGTGTGCAGTATTATCGGTATATCGGTACACTGAGGTACATTTTTCCCACGATACATATCACAATATTAATTTTCCAAGCTCGATATATCGAGTGATTTTAAATAGTGATTTTTATGACGTGTTTAATGTTAGTTTCCTGCCAAATGCCTTCACTGCCCGGCAGCATGCATGCTGGTCCCAAAGATGGCTGCGTATTTATTGACTGAGTAAAAACTATGTTGTACCAGCATCTTGTCTTGTTCCATTTAGGAACTTCAATTCATACTTCAATGTATCAGATTGCTTCAAAATTTAGAAATATATCATGATACGTATTGCAATATGGTCGTGTGCATCACAAAATATTGTGATACACTGTAACCCTCCGATTCCCATCCCTAAGGAATAGAAATAGGAATAGGAATGTTCACAACAAAAGACCTATCTCAGTTCCCATCTCAGTCCAAGTTAAGTTCCCGTCTTAGTCCTAGTTAAGTTTCCACCTAGGTCCTAGTTAAGTTCCCACCTGAAATCCTAGTTAAGTTCCAACCTAGGTCCTAGCTAAGTTTCCACCTTAGTCCTAGTTAAGTTTTCACCTTAGTCCTAGTTAAGTTCACACCTGAAATCCTAGTTAAGACTGAGACTTGGCATATACGTTGGACCACAAGTCCCCAGCCCGCTGATATCGCCCCCATCATCCTGATTGTATGTTACACCATAGTCTCTGCTTCCTAATCAACTCTTGCCTAATATTCTGTCTGGGCGTACACCAGGTGGTCATATATAATGCATGCCTCCTCACAGGGTCTAACTACTGCTGGAGTTGCTTGGAGCCTGTGACCTCTAGGAGGTCAGAGCTGGAAGGTTATCACCATGAAATGTACTCCATGAATCCGACCATGAAATACCACAGCAATCTGGCTGTGCAACAATCTGTTCAGAATGCCATGAAAAGTCACCACAATGCCTGTCAATAATCCTCAACAACATCCTGCCCGACATAACCTTGAACTAGTGAGGTTCTGTGAGTGGTATATACTTGCATATCCCCACCCACAGCTTCTATCACTGCCAGACATAGTTCAACTTCACCGTGCTATAAAGAGTCTATCAGTCTCCGAAATTCTATCTGTTTATGTTCCATAAGTACAATGTTTAGTAAAATTTCTTGGCAAGTGTTCTTTAAAGATGCAGGGGTGCCATATCAGCTTGTTTGTCTGTGGGTCTGCGTGATGGGGATAGTTGAAGCCAACCCACTCTTCCTATTGCAATCGAGTAGGCCTACCATTCTACCAGGTTACCAGGCAGTTAATATAAAGAATAAACTTTGCATTTTCACGCAATACAGCAGACACATCTGTTTTCAAAATTCTCTATTTTGAACAATAATACTCACTTTCTAAAATTGTCAAATTTAAAACAAAATGAAGTAATTTCAATTCTTTACTTCACACTTTCTTATTCTTTGATTTCTTTTCCCCAATTCCCCATGGCCCTCAGCACTTGACAGATTGGGAGCACCAAATTTTAATAATACTTCACCAATTGATGAATGTTTCGCAACTTCAAAATTGCCTTTTTGGCTGGATGGCGAAATTGTTAATGTAATACTGTCTTTTCTCAACATTCACAGTGGAGGCGACACATGAGAAATAATTTGCCAGCTCACAATATTCCATTGTTTCACAATGCTGTCCAAACAGCCCGTGCCAAATTGGATGGATAGACAAAATTCATCTTGGACTTGACAAACTCATCTACAAAGACATTTCCCGATTTCCCGAAAAAGACAAACACAATTCAGCTACTGGAGGGCAGCACTGTTGTGTTAGTATGCTGGCCTTCCTCTTGGTGCCCGAATTAACGAACAAACTTGGACTGACAGCATCACCACCTTTATTGACCTCCATGCAGTAGAGCGCTCGGGAGCCAAGATATTGTTCTGGCAAATCCCGAGAGAGAGACCAAAACAACCCTACCATATTAAACTTCCCACCACAGTCAACAAGCCAAGTCCTTTGCTAACAGTGTTTATTCAAAGCTGATCTTTCAATTACTTTCTACCAACTACATTAGAATGATTTTTGTTGTTGCTCATGGCAACGTTAATATTCCTTGCACTGGTGAAACACAATACTGACACTCATTCAAGCATTAGGTTCCACTGACTGAATTCAATATTACACAAAAACATGTACCTGTATATATTGCTCATGGAATATTACAATTGCACAATCGTCCCACCCAAAATGAACCCGTATTTTATTGAGCATTTAATTTGAACGCATCTAATATGGCTTAGGTCCCTGACATCAAAGTCACACTTACTGTTGTATCAGAGTATGGACAAATCCATCAAGGAGGGAGCTTAATCATGGATCTTTTCTGTGACAACACTGTTCCTACATCGCATGACACAAATGGCAGGCGTGTGACAGATTATGATGGATGAATCCCTCTGAGATCTTCTCAAAGCCCAACAGCACATCCCACATTTAGTACCGTTTAAAACCAACAAGAACAAAGGCATATTCATAAGGATTGGATCGGAGGAGACAGTCTCGACATAAAAGTGACAATGTTGTCATGATATCTACTTGTCCTGATGGGGTCAGGGAGTAATATATAGAAAAGGTGAAAGATCTGGATTGAGCTGCTGATATACCAGCCAACACTGATGCAATTTATTTGTCAAAACCTGCTAACAAGACAATTTTGACAACCATAAGACAACTAGGACCACTTGCACAAAGCAGTCTTAGTGCTAACACTAGTTTAGTCTATTTTATAGTATGGGAGTTACGATCACCTTAGCAGTAAGACTATTTAAGTTTATGTTAAAGATTGGGAGTTACGATCATCTCAGAGCCAAGATGGCTTTGAACAAGCGGGCCATGTTAACTGAAATATTCATTTATACTAATAAGGGGTTTCTACACAAACAACTGTTCAGCAAGTCAATGTATAGATGACTATTGTAAAGACACTTAACGATGACTTTGTGGGAAGTCACAGAAAATAGTAACTAATACTGACATAATTCAATGACATTTTTCTACAGAAATCTAATTCTGCAAATGTTCCAGATTAGTGTGCACTGCTCCACTTAAAATGAATACATATTATTAAGTTTCTATGTCTGTTCTCACTGTTGGCATTGCTTGAATGAATATTGTTTTACGGTACACTCAATTGTATTTTGGCAAACCCTGACGAAACAAACCAGTGGTTGACCATCGCCCAACATCCTCAGAGTACAAAGACACACAAGCCAGCAGGGCACGTACATATTAAAACCATTCCTTCCCCATATTAATCAACACTATGACAAAAATATGAGTACTGTGGATCTATTCCGCTCTGGAATCCCTACAGGGTGGGTTAAGATGGAGATGAATGCAAAATAAAGCACTCTCGTACATGCAGAGAACTTCAGCAATTGACCGAGTGAACCTGATCTACTCCCACAATGCACCTCTCAGCCAACTGCCACGTCAATTACTGCTATTCCCAGAAATGCTGTCATTACGGGAACATCATAAATAACCTTCCACACAGATAGCATCTCGTTTTTATCCTCATTGTTTGAACGTATTTTTTACCAAGGGAATTTGTAAACAATACTACCTTGCAGATTACTTAGCATAACCCCGGTTACACTTCCACCACCTCAGGGGTATATACCAGGCAAAACAAGCATTACGAACACGTGTGCACGGGAAGATGGACAGTTTTGTGTTTAATGTGATCACCTCAAGACCTGGTAGGCGAGACACATGATTTTTGTTTTGTTTGTTTGTTGTTTAACGCCACAGTCAGCATTTTCCAGCTCTATGGCGCAGCCTACAAATAATCGAGTTTGGACTAGACAATCCAGAGGTCAATACTGTCAACAGCTATCCACGTCATCGGGGTACAACGCACATTTTACCAAGTCATCAACCTAGATCACCAGATTCTTATGGGGACAAATTTCAACCCAGAATCCCCAGAGGGTGTAAGACGTGTGATGCTTCTCTTTTGATATCTTAGTCGCAAAGAGGCCAAAAACTATCCTCTTTTGACAAGTTAGATATCAAGATAAAAATAAGTTTTAAGGTATGTTAAATCTTATTTTACTATGGGTGAGCAAGTATGGCTATAACATATTCTGAAATGAAAATTCTGCTTCAATTAACTCCATACTTTATCAATTTCGTATTTGATAAGAAGTGGAATGGCACAACAAAAAGTACGAAGGAATCTGTCAGTTGTTTTTACCACAACAAACGTCTCTTCTGTCAAACCAAACATTTTAACATTTAATGTGGAACTGTTTGGTTGAACAGAACACATAGCAATAAATAAATACTTTCTTGGATGCTCGAGAATAGATGTGTCACTGTGAAGTTTTGCATTGATCTAGGACAAGAACTTGTGTGGGTTTCTCGAGAACTAGACGGAGACGTACAACCTCTGTCACAACAAGCAGACAAAAACCAAATAACCAGGCACTTCAAGGAACATGTTCCAATCTTATCTCATACCTCACAAATTTATGCAACTAATTTCTCCTCCAAAACTGAAGTGCTCCAATCATTGCTACCAGTAACAGGACGACAATATTCAATATGTTTTCTACCGTCGCGTATAAAAACTTGCCACCTCTTTCCTGCGGAGGTAATTGAATGACAAGTGTGGGTTCTAAATGACTGCAAGTAACATGGCGGAATATCTACTAGACATCCCCTGCAAGCTGACAGGAATTAGCTCAAATCATATACATTGCTTTTATTTGAAAACAAATGAATGCACGTCTAATCAAGCAGTATTTCTATGCCACTTATTGCGATGTAGTTATCATGGTGTAATAGGGACATGACATCAGGCCAATAACCCTCAAAGGATCTCCTATTTATTGTCTCTGCAAACGTTAAACAGGCCTCGCACTCGCACTCAATCAGTGCTTAGGTGGCTTCCCATCTCCCTGCCTCATATCAAAATCATCTTTTTTAATGCCTCCAAATTTATTCAATGTCAACATTGACTGTAACTTGCCTGAAACCTTTAAACCTAACTTAACTGTATCCCCAATTTTCTGTTCACTTCAATTATGAGCTCCATTTCTTGATTATGTTTCGAATATGGTTCCTTAAACGGAATGCTAACTGAGAAATTTAGCATATGTAAATTGGACACATTGTCAAGTAATTCTCAGATCCTAAGGAATCATCCCTGTGTTGATGAACAGTATTGCAAGGCCATTTCAGACGCATCCTTCGTGGGACATAGCCTCTATGTTTCCACCCTGTGTGCTCAAGGACAGGATATTGATCAACTACAAAGAATCCTGATCATTAATGAATATTCTGAAAGGGAAGAACAGCTGCCTCAAACTAAAATATAGAAGCGCTCACAGAGAGCCACAGCACTACAACTGTGCGGAGCTCTAGACAGATGGGCCTTGCAGCTCCCATGGGGCACAATTCAAAACTTCGCCAGAATCAAGAAAAACAAACGTTGGCTGCAATATCATAATCATCTAAAATCCATAGTCAATGATGCATTAGTAGTTAACAGGCATAATAATTTCCTCTATTCGTTAATTTATTTTTAGGCACAATAACAAAGCATATGCAAGAGTCAAGACTGCTTAAGAATTTTATCGCAAAATAAATTTCTTTTTCGTTGATCTTTTTTTTTTTTTCACATGAAACAAGATATACACAAGGTCAAGATGGCATTGAGTTTTCTCTTATTATTTTCACACAAAGGGTTGAATAAATGAGTTTTTTGGGAACATAACAAGTTTCATGAAAGAGGGTCAAGATGTCATTTGTAAAGTGTCTTTGTAAATTATTCACAACATCTCAAGTGCTGTGATTCATCTCCTGTGTGAATTTCAGACAAACACCATGTAGACATCAATGTCACGGAGCCTCACACAATACAGTAGCATACAGGCACATCTACATGTTAACTGACTGCCCCGGGCAATTCACTGCATGGAGCTTGATAAACTGGGGTCAGGGTGAAACTAGAGATAGATTATGATAAAGAGGCAGTTTGCATCCCGCCATAAAGCAACAACATGAAACGGGGACAAAAATTTATGATGACAAATGTGACCCTTGTGGGGTGGTGTCCCAGTGTTAGCCCTTTACAAGGTGGTGGGATAACCCTCTCTGTGCCCATTCATGCCTAACTCACAAACCTCATTACTTCATGGTCCATGTTCAAGCTCTACACTTTATCAGCTTCCATATTTACCAGTGTAGCAAGTATGTCAGAATATGGGCCTTGTTCAACCTTAACATTTTTTTCTCAAAGATCACAAGGGGTAATTTCGGTGGCATTTTAGTCCTATTTCCTGCCTGCTCTGCCATACTTCCCCGGTTATAATGGTTTAACTGCTGCCGCAGATCACGTTTCCGTGGTGACACCCGATATGAGTGAGAATATAGACTATAGGTATTGGTGTGTCGCGGCGCACACTCCTCCCAGCCTGCACTTCCCTGACCTAGCCACTGCCTTGTGTATTAACAGCCGTATTCACCGGCCCTTATCACACACCGGTATTAATAACATGTACAAACATACCTTCACTTGCACTATATCTTAGCCTGACAATCAGCCCTTTATTGTTCAATCTGAATTTAGCCAACTTTAAGAATGTGATCATGAAGCGCCAATGACGCATGGGCACCTTAGATTGGCAAAAACTACTGGAATTGAACAAGCATCTTTTTCCAAGGTGTTTTTTGGCTGCCTACTTTGAAGAAAGTTCAGCAACTCTCCTTCCAGCTAACTATCCCCACATTGTACTGAATAATTGATAGCTTGAAATTTGAAACTTATTTACTGGTGAAGTATTGCCGGAGGCCTTGTTCTCACTGCAATGACCTTATGTGCAACGTTCATACTAAAGTCTTGATTACTTTTTATAGTCAAGCAAATTCTCACTTTAAAGTGCTCTTCAAGTTGAAACATGTGGTTTGCTTAATATAATAGCAAAATGCTACCAACCCATTTGTGTTTTCACTAGAAAAGAACAGTTGTATTGTACATAACGCCCTCATGGGGCAGTGTACATGTGTCATACAAGCTTCATCATTCTCTATCTACTAACACTTGTCCACACGTCTAAACACCAGGCGATCAGTATCCACAAGCAAATAAGTCTAAGCAGCAATTTCCATTCAAAAATATTTTCCTTTCAGTTTGATATTGGAACAATCTATGTCCATTCTTTCCACATGAGGACAATTAGTGCTGTGATTCCAGGTGGGCGCCCTCAGCCTCACCCCTCCCAGTAGCCTTCGGACATGCCTGTCTCCCCCCACACCACAGCCTGCCTACAGACAAGCCCCTCCCCAATCCCGCGCCCCTGCCCCTCCTGTTATCACCTCACACCCATAATCTGGCCACAACCCTACAGAGCAGTACCTCCCAAAATTTCGCCTATTGACACAATATAGTCAAAGCAATATTTGTATTTGTATTGTGAATATCAATGTTTTTAATTAGTCATGTTTTTGTTTTGTACCATGCCCCCTGTGGGTGTTTATGTACAATAAATCTTCTTCTTCTTCTATATCCTTCCCTTCTAACACTGAAAATCTGACTACCCTCAACCTATAATATAGTTTCCAAGTAACATACAGATTTCCTGAGAACCAATTCCCCTAGAGACAATGGACTGGAAGAGCTGTTCTGTCAGTGTCAACACTCCCGACAGGTCTCTTCATGTCCACGGAAACATCCTCCCCTCTGGCAAAGAAACAATCACGGACACTTGCTGGTTGATCACTTGAAGGAACATCTAACCCTCAGCCACTGCAGTCGGCACATCACAAGCCTGGGGTCTACTGGTCATCACCAGCTAATCAGCCCACTTCAGGAGACAAGGGCCCTAGCCTCAGTCCCTTGTCCACCAAAGGACTATCACAAATGTATTGTACAAAATACTTCACAACACCACAAAGGTCTTATTTCAATGACAATCAGAGCAATAAATTTAATCTATTTTCAGCATATTTTCATTATCACAAGAATCGCAGTTACTGCATCTTTAAAAGGAAACATTCATTTATATGATTACCACCAGTAAACCTTCCAAAATTTTATCATTAAAAAATAATCTAAAATAATGACTTTTCAGAGTCAGTGGATTTGGAGAATGTGTTTTAACAAGAAGTGCTCATTTCTGTATAAACTAATGCACATTTTGCTCGTCAAATTAGAAAATTCGTTTGAGAAAAAACAACATCCTCTGAATGGGGCAAATCCCTCGATGGCGTCACTTGATTGGCTGTCCATGATGGCAGTGGCGGGAGCACACCACAGTGCACAACTGCAACCCCTACCTCCGCTGATAATGACGGAAGACAGAAGAGCGAACATGGGCTCACATGAAAGGACAACAAAATGAGTCCAAGATGGCCACCATGTTGGGAGTTTCATCTCCTGAGCTGGCCCAGGCGACCATGTTTGAAGTGGTTGCCCCCTGCAGTGACCCAACAACATTCAATCTGGGCATCCAATGATGGCCAAATTAAATCGCAGCCCGAATTCATCACAAGTCTTGGAGTCTGATTGAGCATAGAGGAGGGTTGGAAATCAGGCAATTCAAGAAGAACTCTCACCAAATGTGCCATCAAGTCGAAACTGAATGATCAGCGAAGGCTCATGGGACAGGCAAACTGAAGGGAGTGCTTCCACACTAATCAGGTCAGTGACAAAAACACGAGATGTCCTGGCTGGTTAAAATGAGCAAGATGGCTATACAAGTAACATTCTCAAATGTGCTGAAGTCAGCTTTCTTGACGATTATTTAACCGAAAAATTTGCAAATACTGGAAAATTATTTCATTTAGGTGGCTGCTTGGTGACTTAGCTTCAAGAATACGACTTCATTCAGAAACCTTTTTAATCATTTTATCTCTTCGGAAAAACCACAGTGTTCCTGTTTCCTGATAGACACTGTGATTGATGTGCATATCGCAGCACAGATGGCTAACGTCTTCAAGTCACAAAAAATTATGCTACTTCTACTACAGATAAATCTACTTTCTTTCATGACAATTTATTCCCCGTGTCTTCATCAGGCACAGCGAAATTCAATCTTTCCGTCCAAGTATCGTAGCTGACAAAACAAAACTATCGCGAGCCACACGGAAATGGACACTTGTAATAAAGAGTGTAAATACAAAGGGAGATAACTCAACAATGACGGGTCAATCAGACTCTTAGATCAGCTTCAGAGGCAGCTATGATTGAAGAAAAGCAATATAGGTATTGACTAGTTCCAGGGTATTATATCATACTTGTATAAGCACACCAGGACCTACAGTGCAGGAGAACCACTGCAATAAAAACTTGGAGGACAAACCGCCAGATCACAGCAAACATGTCCGTCAAATATTGCACTATCACATAACTGTTTCACCAACGAATACGACAAGGCTAAATTGTTTTATCAGGAATTCCCAAACTGAGTTTTAAGTTTGCATGAGCAAGATTGCCTTCCTTTGACTGGCTGTATGGGGCACCGCGCCGAGTCAATCCCATATCAAGGGGAACATCTAGCGAGAACTGTAGTATCAAGAATTTCACGAGCTACCAGGTTTTTGCTGCTCTACAGAAATCGGAATAATTGCATTTATTGATTCAATGGAAAATGCAGTGAATCAAATCCACTCTTGGGTTTCCAGGCTGATCCGCTTCTATTTATACCACAGGAGGAGAAGATGAAAATTAACTTTTCCTCAGTAAATAATAATTGAATTCAACTCTCATTCAGCTCAATTGATTTTACTTCACTGGTGCTAGTGCAATGGTAGTTTTAAACATCTGAAACTGTTGGTAAATTACTCGAAAGTTGACCTGAATGAAATTTAACATTTTTGTAGCCAAAATAAATTAAATTATCCCGCAATTGAACTCAGTTGTTGATTTATGGTATGTCTAAATGTCAGTGTTAATCCACAGAGAACTGTCACTCTCGGAGGTTAAAACAGGGGACAAATTGAATTGGAATTGTAGTCTTCCTGGCTGGCCTGGTGGTGATGCACTGGTTACAATTCACCAGATTAGCTCTTCAATAAGATGTCTAATTTAGTAGAGTGACTAGTTTTGCCTCACATGCACTCTGCAGCACTCTGTGTAAGCAAAGTAGAGTTAATTGAGAGAAGTCCCTAATAACTGTAGAACATTACCCAGTTTGGGGGAGATACCCAGTTGGCAGCCCCTGGCCTGATCCGAATAACTGAATTTTATCTCTTTCAATTTAGATGCAAAATGGCTGTCCGTGAGTAAATAAGCTACTTTCCTGAAACAAATTGGCATGACTGGGACTAGAAGTGTCCCTTCTGTTTGAAAATCCCACAATGATGACAATTATAAAATAAACGTCCAAAATTCACCATATGTGAGAGGCAAACTCTACCCAATCAAATTTTGTTAACATAATATCTTTTAATAATTAGAAAAATCAACTTCAACTGAGTGTGTTATTTGAAACTCAAAGCCATACACTTCTCTGGGCACAGCTAATGAATTTGAGCTTCTTACAGTAAGGCACTGTTCTCACACAAAACAAGAGCAGTCATGCCCTGCCAGTATCCTGAACACACAATGCAACCTCTGTATTTTGTCTACCAAATAGGGCAAAAAGATGGCCGACACAATAAACTATTTTCCCTAAGACTGACAATAAATGAAACTAAATTTTCTGACTGGAGATTCATGAAGTTATCAACTCATGCAATCAGTATCTTGTACACGCGTTGGACCCAAAAAATTACTTCATATATTTACCACCACCAAGATGTTTCCCCTTCATAACGCAAGTCAAAATACTACTTTCCTACTGCTCCTCACAATAAGTGTGATGACGTAAGTTTACAAACCAGTGAATGGCTTGCTTCACTTCTCACCATCTATTGATTTTTTTTTTTAGGGTCGGGCTTATCATGCTTTGTGTCAATTAATCACAACTTTCAAGGCCAGAGGTAGCCTATCGTTAAAACATGCAGTTGGGTTGTGTTACCTTGCGTGACTGCATTACCTTTAATCAGCAACTAACAATCACCTGTGTTACCATAAATAAAACAAGCCCAGATGGCAGGACCTGCACAAGCTTACACTGATGTTAGTCTCAAGGAAAATATTTACATGACCACAATTAAATGCTGTTTCGAAATTAGTATTTTTATTATTCATGATTTGAGGAAAACATTTTTAGATAAAACTTAATAATTATTGGGGAATAAAAAAAGATCTTACTGGCATTTCACTACAGATTTTAAGATACCTAAATCCTAATTCAAATCCCTACATTTCACAATTCTATTCTAATTATTTGGGGAAGATAGGTAAGCCTTTATTACCCAGTACAAATAACCAAAAGAAAACTAATCACAAATGACAAAATAAAATTGTACACTCTCGTCCCCGATCTGCGTATGTTATTGAAACATTGGGTTTTTTATGGTATATATACATCATATTATCAAACGAACATAGTTGATAGGACAGTAGCATCAGGATGGCAGAAAAAGAGCCCGCTGTGATCAGCCGATGTGGAGGAACATTCATCACTGTCTCCAGAATTAACACGCTACTTCTGTACTCACATCGCCATATTTGGAGAAGTAGTTCTTGACATCTTCGATTGTCGTTGAGGCGGATAAACCTCCCACGAATATCTTCTTGGTTCTAGTCACCATCTGAAGTAAAAGAATAGATCCATTAGTGACCAATTAGTACCGCATCAAGAGCATCATGGGAGAAGGGCCATAGTGGGTTGGAACCGTACATCACTATCCGACATTCATTTCTCACTCCAAAATATTTTCATTTCTTATCATTCTTCCTGAATTATTTTTTTAATCAGCTACACATTATATGCCAGGTATTTATCTAGACCTGATCAGAGGCCGATGTTCGGTCCCTAATTCTCAGCAAACAAAAACTGAACTTTCCAAATTGGAAATATAATTTCCTAATTCATGTTAATAAGGTTGTAGCTTGTACCAACAGAGAGGAAGAGGCTTACATTGGAGTGCTACATTACTGAAATTAATGCAAATTTAAAAAAACTCAAAATTTACGAATTTACTAACAAAATAACAATGTTTTCCCAATTGGCCTCAAACAGTTTTAGTTTGGAATGAGACATTCCCAGCATAACACCACACGACTGTTGCTAAATAAAACTAAAATGATGTTCAAAGTAATTCTTTTTTTACTTCTCTGCGTAAGGTTTTTATGGCTGTTCTGAAGATGACATGGCAATATTTTTATATTCTTATTAAAGGATTTTGTTAAATTTGTTCTGCCTGACTGATGTTAAAGGTAAAACTTAATACACAAATACTTCATGCATAAAAATTTAGTATTCAAACATTGCAGCTATGGCCATTGCACATAGTGAAAGTATTGATGACTCTTTCAGGGGTCATCTAGTTACCCTACCCACAATATCACTCTGAGTCAATCGTGCCTCTACATATGAATGAGGTGTGCCTTGGCTTTTCTCTTCCAGAAACAACCAAATCGACAGATTGTAGTTCACAGGAGAACCGACAGCAGATCAAATTCCGATTAGAAAGAAAGTCATTTTAAGATTTAATGGCTTGTCTTTTATCAGTTCATTCCTCGACACCTAACAGTGATACACAGCTGCACAAGTGGTGAAGTAGAAGACGAACATTTTCTACAATGGTATCTCCTGTATCAATCCTTCCGATCTTGCCAACAATCATCGCTCAAAAGCTTAAATTCACATCTCAAAACAATGTTTTCATTTCTGTTCCTGCTGCTAAAGTGTTTCAAATGTCGTACACCAAATGTTTATTTCAAGATCATCGGCATAATCTACAATTACACACATTACCAGATTAGAAAACACTCCATGTATCTCCACATACCTCCAACTTGTTTATACATGAACTGATTATGTCTAGTTTGGTATCAATATATAATGTATAATTGGACCAAATATACATTACATAAACTACATACCATGTCCCAAGAGGACATTCTGTACAATAAACTCCTACCCTACCCTACCCTACCCACAGCTAACCTATCTTCCAGCTCGAGGAACATTGCTTTCCCAGCTTGTTTACAAGACAGTTTTCGAATCAAATTCATCTCAGCATTAATATGTTATATAACTCCACGACTGAAGCAGAAAGACATTTAACAATTGACACGCATTCTGTAGAAGCATTTGATGACAAATGATAGCAACATTCCCTGATTGACTATACAAACCATTTGGCATCAAAATATACAAACATAATTCAGGTTTGGGGCTATTATCTGGTTGATGAAGGAGCCCAAGATAAGGAGAAGCTTGTTTCAGGATTAAAATATTCCAATCTGTTATTGTGAGAAATAAATTGCACAAAAAACTGACATTGCGATACATCACGTCCTGTAAAATGCAGTATGCTGGGGGAAAAGTGTCAACCTGATTTCAGCCTCTCTCCTATTTTAACAACTATCAAAAGCTACTTTTTCTACATATGATATTCCGACTTGAATTACACCGCATACAATTCATTTCTCACACATTTAACACTGACACAAAATCAATCCTGACAGTGAAGCATTACTCTGTTGTTTGTAGAAATACTACCATTTAGTTAGATCCGCACAGAGAAGGAGAATTCTAGACAAGTCCGCGTTCAGTCCTTATCAATGCTTGAACCACCAACCTCCTCAATTATGTAAATCACCAATGTGAGGAACATTCATCTTAGCAAGCGTGATTGAATTCCGATCTATCAATCCGAGCTAGGATAACTTTAACTGCCTGACAAAGGTAGCTCTCCACGGCCTAAGACCGACCTAGCCTTTAACAACACATCACTACTGTCTTTGATGAAGCGAGAAAAATGCAATTTTTAAACTTTTCTCACCTGAGGTTTAGCTGACCCCACCCACATTGCGCACTTCTCGTGGTTTTGAATCAGACTGAAATGTCTATCCCAGTGTATCCCACTGCTACCACCACATTATTGGAAAATGCTGGGCCTTTTGTAATGCAGAGAAAGGCATCACCTTGGCAACCCCTATGCATACACAAAACCCGTTCATCTACGCAGCTCAACATAGCCGGCCGATCAAACAGTGAACAAAAGAAAGGTATATACATTGTATAGAAGGCCCTTCGTGCCTATTCAGACTTGTGTCGCAGCAAACTTTCCCACCTTCAGTATAAAAGAGCTCAGCAAGGGCGGGCAAACACTGCCAACTGTGACCTGATTTGAGGTGCATTTGAGACATTTATACTTCATATTCCGTGTAAAGACTCTTTTGTTTACTGTCTCGCAGTTGCACCTGGCAACCTGGAAACCCCCTCCCTCCCCCCACCCTCACCCTCACCCAACCAATACACAAATAACTACCCAAGTCAATATCCATGTATCCATCATCAAATCTACCTCTGAATATTGCATCCCCTTAAACCACTGCCGGCCTAGCCATAAATGACACATCTCCGGTCTGTACTATAAAACAGAGCTGGAGACATTCACTTGCTCCCCATCTCCAGCCACTCCCCCTATCGTCTCTCGAAGCACCTAATCATCATTATGTTAATATGAAATCTGTGTTTTACTGTCAGGGTCCTACAAACCAGCTGCCATGTCAAATCCACGTTATTTCCCGATACGCCTCATTAATGCATCTCTGTCAGATCTAATATTAATACACCTTGTTTAGAATACAATTCATGCACTTTTATTGTTTGGAAAATGGATTTTTTCCCTAATATTATCTGAATACGGTTGCAGTGTTCTGTTAACAGAAGGGTATTGTTACATTAGTGGGGAGTTTTGTTTGAAGCCTGGCTAATGGTGGATGATACTATACATATCACAAAACCTAGGTCACGATACGATATGTATCGCCCTACACATATTTACGTCAAATCATGTGGAAACTTCTCGACTATAAATATTTCAGAGCAGGTTCCCAAGGAAAAGCAAGCTGTAGACACATGTTCGTAGCAGCTCTTGATCTTGAAAAGATAACTACAATACATTTTGCAATATTTGACTGTTAAAAACGCTCATTAACTGGGACGTCATTAACGGAGCAGCCAGTAACTTATTTTAGAAAGTGTATTGTCTTGTTTTGATACAGCAAAAACGTATCGTGTATCCTATCGAAAACTCACAATGCACTGGTGAAAGGGAAGAGGTGCAAGAGAGTTGGACATCTTGAGGGAATATCAGTCAGTGCAAAAACAGTGGATACGAGAGAGTATGAGAGTACAGGATATGAGAGAGTGAAAGTACAGTAAGAGTGAGTGAGTGAGTTGGGTTTAACGCCGCTTTTAACAGTATTCCAGTTATATCACAGCGTGTCAGCTTAATGTGGGAGGATAGCCTGAAGTGATGCAGGTCTTAGAGGTTTACCACTTCGATGAAACACAAGGATGGGTATGGTGCTGACAAACCTAGAAACATAATCAGGGATTCGAACCCACAATTATAAGTTTATCGCATGCCAAGGGATGCAACTCTGCACAGCTAATCACAGCGCCTTAGACGACTGGGCCACCCATGCTCCCACAGTAAGTATGAGAGAAGTTTATTGACATAATAATCTCTTCTGCAGTAGCCAATCAAGCGACCACTGAGTGAAGAAGAAGACAGTCACACCTCCTGCAACACTCCACGTCTCCAAAGCCCAGATCAATTCACATTTCAGCCGTATTGAATATCAAAGAACATAAACAAAACCTTGCACAAAAGAACAAACAGTTATATGCAGTAAACTGACGCTCTCCAGGAAGATAGCAAAGAGGGTTTTCTTGTTCAATATTCGGAAGGTTGGAGTATTTTCAGCTCTGTAGTAGCAGCTCCTTTGAATAATTGATCAGCACAAGGCGTTACATTCTTAAACTATATCCAATATGAAACAGCAAATCAAGTCCCAGGGGAAATCTAGAGCACACCAGTCCTCAACGATACATTTTGCTTTCGCAGTGTTCCTTTACAACAAGACAACCCATCTTTCATCATTCCATGGTCACATTACTTTTGTTGAATTGAGTTAGTTGAAAAAAACTGATGATAATTTCTCTGACAGTGTGGTTTGTCTCAATCAGTGTTAGAAATAAAAGCTGTAGGGCTTTGTCATAGCTCTACTCATGAAAACAGTTCCGGAACATCCAAATATACAGTTATGAGCTTAAAAACAACACATACTGCTCTTTCGAAAAAAAGGAACATGAATACATCTGTCAGTTATAACCAGATAATGCAAGTTTTCATGCAGGGTGATCCTGTATTACTTAAAATATCATGAAAGTGACGACTACATTAGTCGGAGACACCTCCTCCCACAGATGCTGATGTTTCATAACTGTTTCCCATCAAGCACAGCTAATAGTGACACAGTGTCAATGCTGATATCTTGTCTCATACATCAAGCATGTACTGTTTCCCTAGCCAAGTACTACTGTTGTGATGACTGACTCCAACACTGACTGGGAGCAGGACCTGGTTAGTATCATGGAGTGAAGGATGTCCCTGACGACTACTATGACCTGACCATCATACAGGTCTTCATATCATACAGTTCTGCCCATCATACAGTTCTTGGACCTCAATCTGCCCATCATACAGTTCTTGGACCTCAATCTGCCCATCATACAGTTCCTTGGACCTCAATCTGCCTAACATACAGTTCTCAGAACTTTCCGTAATCATCTCACCAATCACAGTCCTACTCCGCAATACATTGATATCATGGTAAACAATTATTACCATATACTACTCACCATTTGCTAAGAACCAAAGATAGCACTTAAGGTGTGGTCCTTAGCAAATGATAGACACTGACATACTGCACTTTTCCAGGCATCTCTGCTACAAATGGCCTACCACAACAGTTTCGATTCACGATTTATGATACTATGTGTTCAGAACAAAAGACACAAATTTAAGACAGAAACCATCTAACAAAGGACTGACGCATTCTCAGCAATGTCATATCCAGGTATATGAGCATGTTATCTTTCCCTTGTGACCTTGAACCAGCCATAAACCATCTCGTTAACAGCCTCGCAATTCTTCAGTGATACACAAAGGCTTAATTAGAGCCGTGGTGTGAGATCCAACACATGACCCTGTTAATTACAATAGAGGCCATATCTTGGTATGGCAGCCATAACAGCCAATCAGAACCCTGCTGCTATGTGCTGTAGGCTGTATAGGCAGGTAATACAGCAAGTGGTGTGGTATAACATGCATACTGTCTATCCTATGCAAGTCAAGTATACACAATAGTGTCATTTTTTCGTTGTAACTGTGTTTCTATTATGTTCTATGTTTATCTAGTTTTCCTCATGTTAACACTCAATAAGCAATATTTCAGCTGTTGGGTACGGCTTGAAAATAACCAGACAAACTGTTGATTGATAGTATGAGCAACTGTCCACATCCTCAGAGTACGATGACCTCATCAACCAAATCACGAAGCCTGACCACTTGATCCATTTGGTCACTTCTAACAACCAGTTTAGTTGTGGAATCAATTCTAATACAGAACCCACATATTTTTTTCTTCATTTGTGTTGTCCAGAAAGTTTTCGTAAGTTTTACTTGGATATAATGGAACTTGAGCAGATAGTATATGAATTATTCATGGAGGACAAAGTATTCCTTCATTGAATAGATATCTAATCTGTCCCCATTATGCAAAGGGAAATATGTCAAACTAGAGATATTAATGACAATATAATGAACATCATTTTCTGAGTTTGAACAAGATTTTTCACTCTAGAAATAAAAAGAATAATTTAAAGGAATAATTTCTTAGCTGCTGTTGATACCTAAATCAATGAGTGATAAAAATGGAAATCATTTCGATTTTTCAAATGCAAGTTTTAATTTCCCGACAGCCAATATCAACTGATTGATTGGGGGATGTTTTGTTGGCAGCAACAGCCCTCGTTGGTAGCAGTATTGTTACAAATCAAAACTGCCCGGCAAATAAACCTTCATATTCCACCAGGCAATACACCAAGCACAATTGCATTCCAGTTGCATAATGCAGGCACCGTATCTGCCGGCAACATTATACAGGTTATATATTGAATCTGCGGAAAGTGTCACTTTGGGACTAAATTTGATTGGTTGTGCCACACGATAGCAACAGCCACACATTGCATCTCCATGCCACTGATATCAGAGAAAAAAATAATTAAGGGGATTTTTCACGGGCTGCAAGTGCCACAGCCACATCGCAATGAAATGAAATGAAGAATTTGACAAGGATGTCAGCAATTGATATCTGAAATATTTTCTGTCCAAGAAAGAAAAGCTATGGTTCTCCATCATAAGTTTCTCTTGAGGGGAATCTCTTTTTCTGAAGTATGCTGAGGAGATGATATGATTTCACCGATATGTGGAAACCAACACTTCGGAGAGGTTTTTCTCTGGTTTTAATTAGAATTATTACGATCCTTAACCCTCACAAAATACATCCTTTCACAACAAGCTGTCTGAAGTATCAGGAACAAAAACAAAATAGTTTTTTCAAAGCAAAAACTGCTGTACATCAGCTTTCTGAAACAACATGTTCCTTACAACTATCTGCAAGTTATCAACTGTCGGTTTCCATGGGTATCAGCTCCCATGAGATTAACTTGACAACTACTTCCAACCTCTACCCCATGGGACACCAACAGTGATGTCGCTTGTCACTATAATTAGTTGTACAGCTAACCCCACACCTGGACTGTGTCACCTCAAGGCCCATTTCTCAAGTCTCTCCATTCTTAAATAAATCCTTTTTTTAAATTCCAAAAAAATCAACTTAGAACAATAATATCTAAGACAGTTCATTAAGCAAACCCAGGCCACAACATCAAAATGATTCCTGAGACAATACATCAAAAAGTTTTTCCAAAAGGTATTCTTTCATGAAAATTCCAAATGCAATAATGTACTACTTGCAGAAAAAGCATAAATCTCGCCACCTCAAATTTGTCAATAATAACAAAAGACTGATAATTTACTTCTGTTACAACCAGCAGCACCATAAGCCCCATTCAAACCCACCGTAAGCCCCATTCAAAACCCCAGTCCAGTCTATAGCTACAACCATTCTTCAGATTCTATCTTCATCCTCTGAACAAACCAACTCAAAAAATGCTGCAAAACCAGACCTAACTAACACGATTACACAAGTGTGCATATCCATAGTAAGTATTCTTTAATACACAAAGACAATAAACTGCTGCTAATGTTTTGCCACCTTGCCATTCCAGAGAATAAAAGTCCCATTTTTAACCCTCAACAAGATACAGAGCATCCAACCTAGCTTAGGAATGGCATTCCCCATTAACCCTTGATGTTCATCGCTGCTCTGGGCGGTGACATTAACCCTTTCTATCCAGATGGGGAAATTCCTGGAGTTCAGAAAGTGTTATATACAGTAATTAGTCTCAGCTTGTCTCAGACGATCAGTATGATAAGGGGAGAGTTCATTGAGCTATACTGTGTACCACAAGCTGACAGTCAATTAACGCATGCTAATGTACTCATTAAAAACAGTTATCACCCACATTGTGTTTATGGGGTGGAGTATGTGACACATTGTTATATACAAATACAGGGTGTGCACTTTCCCACAATCACTACCCTAAAGTGGTTGATTCCAACAGCCTTACTGAAAACAGTATCTCCAATTTCACGTTTTCCAACCCTTGGAGAAAGGCTTACACCCTGTCCAGAGATACATAAACTACTCAACATTTGATAAGGATATGAGATATTTCATATGGTACGTTTCATACTGTGACATAATATGGTAATAACTTATTGAACTGTGTATTTATGTTGTTGGTTGTGTTAGTTGGTTGTTTAACGCAGCACTCAGCAGTATTCCAGCTTTATGACGGCGGTCTGTAAATAATCGAGTCTGGACCAGACAATCCAGTGATTAATATCATGAGCATCGATCCTTGCAATTGGGATCGATGACATGCATCAACCAAGTCGGCGAGCCTGAACACACAATCCTGTTAGTCGCCTCTTACGACAATCGTAGTCACCTTTTACTGCAAGCACTGTGTATGAATGAAGCAGCCCATGCTTCCATATCGGATACTATTTGTATGACTACATATCGCAGCAACCTGTCACCAAGACACTCCCTGTCCCAAAAGTTAAATAGTATATGTACCACCAAAACACTCATGACCAACCATTCTCTGACCTAGGGACAAGCATTCAAGTAACACTTCCACGACAATTCTTCAACATGTCCCCCCCCCCCCCCCCTGCAGCTATACCTCATCACTCCATGAACCACAGGCTAGTACAATTACAAGATTGGCACAATGCCAGCTATATAACCAGTCATTAACTAGCGACATTAATTAACATCCCTTCCCATGCCTACCTGGCTGGGACCCTAGATAAACATATTCCAAACACCAGGTGCCGGACACTAGGCCACGGCATTCCTCCATACCTAACACTTCTATTGTGGTTAATACAAAGAAAATTGAGCTCCGTTTTTTCAACAGATTTACAACCTCTCTTATCAGAAACTGTCAGCCCAGGTGATAAACTGCTGCACATGCCAATAAGACAAAAATACATTCCCCTCCCCCTCCCAATATTAAATTAGCATTATCTCGAGTGATTGAGTAATCTTGAGGATATTTTATGCTTCAGGATAATAGTAACAAATCTGCTGTTACTGGGATCAATTAGAACATCAGGATTCATCAAACTAATAGCAGAATATTGAACTTTGAATTTGACATTCATGTCCAATAACGTGGAAAACAATACATGTATCTTGCTGACAGGCATACGTCCGTATTCCATCCTCTCACGAGACATGCTCACATTAAAGTCAGTCAAGCGGCACCATCACTCCAGGGCCCTGTTGCTTTATAATGAGAAACTGACAAGTCAACCACGATTTGAAATCCTCAAAGACCCAAAGAGACAGACTACTTTGTTTTAATTGACAGCTGCTCGTCATATGACAATTCTATGTTGGGTGTGGCTTAACTTAGCCACAAGCCATTTTGTTGTTAGGGAGATGGCAAAACCCAGATGTTACTGTCAGTACAACTAACTGGAACATCAGCCATATCAAAACCACCAATTAATTTGTTTACAAGTCATAAACCTATAAAAAGCTTCAGGTGTTAAGAGACTCTTTGTCTGATGTTTGCCATGAAAGTATTGTGAACTAATCCCAGCCGTCTAAACAGGGGCATGTTTTCTAAACACAATAAAGCAGAGAATATCCCACACAGATGAAATGATAACGGCAATATCAACACAGGCACCTCCTAAGGTGGACGCCCTTATATTATGGACTAGTCACAGTTACCTCCCTTAGATTTCAAGTGTAATTCATTTCAATTCTGAATGAATATCTAGTTCTTGAACTAACGCATTAACAGACTTTCTACTCTATCCAATATCACATCACACAATCATGGGAGCAAGAATGTTAATCCGTCAGGCAATAAAAGCTTCATTTGCGAGTCTTGTTGCACATGTTTAGATGCATCATGTGACACCCGGCTGTACTCGATGACACACTATTCAGATAAAACCAGGTACATTTTCAGCTTCACCAAGCATGTCCGCCAACAGTCCGCTAGCCCCAAACAGAGCACAAAATAGCTGATGGCTGATAAAGATTCCTAATCAGGGCCTCTGAGAATGATCGCTCAGCCCTTTCACTACAAGTGTATCAATAATGGACCACTAGTCCTCAAAACAATTAGCAGACATAATGCATTATCGGGGCCCATGAAACGGATGACTTGGCCCTTTCACTGCATATATAACAATGTGACACAATGTCTATCATAAACCCCCTTTTAAGCCCTAAGAGCCCAAATTTCACATGGTTGGAGCCATAAAACTCTCAAACAATTTGTTAAAAGTTGAACAAATATATTTTTACTTTGTTCATTAATGCCAGGAATAGAATAACCCGATATTCAATCAGAAATATTAATAGCTACAAATCAGAAAGTTGTGACAACAACGTTATCGCGTCAAAATAACTATAACCTGATGGGTTGTTGACGTCTAAGGTCATATATTCCCATATCCCATCAGGGTCATTGCTAATTACAACAAAGAGCAACATTCAGCGTCGACATCCACTGGTCTACAGTGAACAAACAGCATGCTTCGGTGCATTTCACTCATTACATATTCAGGTGACTGTCGTGATGAATATTCCCCAAGGCTGAGTACATATTTCTAGTACAGGTGCTTGTATATTTACTCTGTCCCGTCACCTTGCACAAGTAAACGTAGGAGCGTCAGGTTGAGGTGTACTTTAGCCTTATCAACTCTACCCTCAAAACAGCTACTGCTAATGGGAATCTATTCATAAAATAAATTTGTCAGAGTTAAACGGAGCGAAGGTATGTTGACACTGGCAGTGGTCGATGCTGCACGGTTGACTGACGGTAGCGTTAGGCTAAGTTTGTTTATACTCGCTCATGTGGATCGAATCCTCGTACATTACTTTAAGTCATCATTTGATCAGCTTCAGCAGCTGCTGAACTGACAAAACTGAACACTGGCATGGAGTGTGAAGTAAACGTTATGCAACACCATATAACAAACAGTGCATGATGCTCGACTTGACACTGTTCAGAACAAGCCTCCAAGTGTATTCAGTCTCTAGATGCTGGAAGCAAGTCCTCAGACTTGTTTGTTTGTTGTCTAATGCCATACTATGTGCTGTAGGCGGCATAGTCAGGTAATAGAGCCAGTTGTGTAGTAAAACATCAACAGTACCTGGACAGATATACAGTTTACTACAAAGAAAACCTGTACTCAGTCATGTCAGTTTTGTTTCCACTGCATTTCTATTGCTTGGTTCTATGTTCATCCTTTTTCCCCATTTTCGTTTGTTTCGTCATATTCGCAATATTCCAGCTACATGACAGCAGTCTGTAAATAATCAATTCTGGACCAGACAATTTAGTGACTGACATCATGAGCATCGACCTACACAAATGGGATGCCATGACAACCAAGCCAGACCACCTGATACTGTTGTCTCTTAAGACAAGCATGTTGCTGAAGACCAGTTCCAGCCTGGATCTTCACAGGATCACAGAACTGATTACAATTAAGGACAAAAGTGTTAAACATTAATCATTCAAGTATTCTCAGCATCATTTTAATCAGTGCTACCTTTTGACTATCGGAAATCTCTGTCTGAAGATTAGCCTAATCTGTGTGCTGGGGTCTACCCCATCACCTTCTGCCCACAAGCAGGCTCTCCCACGCTACATCCACACCCTGCCACCACATGTCCAGCCCGACGTGGATTAAACATTCACATGGGTCAATTATTGATGCATTGACAGTCATGTCAACCTCTCATTAATGGAGATCAGCTTCCACAACGCTCTTCTTGCACCATGGCTTATCCCTGTGCCGGATGGTAGTCAAGTGATGCTTAGATGGGCTTCATATCAGATAGTTTCTACCAAGCCATGCCACACAACAGGAACTACCCATTTAGATCTGATTTACAACACTAAAATCATCATCATCATCATCATCATCATCAATTATATATATATATATATATATATATATATGCACACACACAGACTATACAATAGACATTCCCTAGATAGATCTGTTATACACCACTAATACTCATGACATATGCTATTCAACAATAATTCCCTATTAGGCATGTAGTAGTGATTAGTGCTATTGGAAATAAAACTTCAACGGCTCCTTGTCTTCCTGTTTTCTTATAACCAGTTCTTGTTATCACCCTCCCTGACATATTAAATGCAGATGTTTCTTCTGAATGTCTTGGAATAAACTGTATAAGAGCCTGACTGTTTCAGATGGCATCTACGTTACACTACAAATAAGGGCGTGTCATGTGACCTTCTGTGACGTTGGAACAAGTTTTTCTAGGTTTGAAAATTAGCGGTGTGTTCCAGCTCCAACCGGACAAGAACCAGGTCTGTGAGAACTTCAAAGTGGATATCAGTTGAACTTCAATCTCAGATAGTAATATCAGAGCTAGCCATGGCAATTAGTGCTGAAATCAGCCCACACGATGTAGTGTTAGTACATATCGGCCTTATCAGGCTCGGTTAATGAGCGATCTTATGTCAATAAACACAGTAATAAATTAAAAGCTGGTTTCAAGAGGACAAAGCAACATTTGCAGGCCAAATACGAGGGTAGTATTGAACAATGTTATCATGTAAGCTAAGTTGTTGTCTGTGTTGATTCAGCAGACGTCAAGTCACGAGCTCCCTCAACCACTAAAGTCCCTTCCACGATTCTGATAACCTGCCTACCTTGGCTCCATTCAACAGAACCAGACTTGCACACTTCAAATCTAACTCTGCTTGCTTACATGTCGCACAAACTTACACACTGTTCCCAAAAGTTTACCTTGTGTTTTCTTGTTTACACTAGTTCCTAAATGTAACTTTCGGTATGCGTTAAATCATTATATACACATGACCGTCAGGGATAATAACAAATATGGTGATTATATCCTAGTATGTTATAACACTGATAACGATCAACCACAAGCAGCAGGGATATAGAGGCATTTGTTCCGTTAGGTAGAAACCCCATAAGTGAAACTACAGTGTGACCTAAAAAACTGGGGCATTATATATTTTCAGTGTCTCACTACTTGCTTTTGTTTAACAGCATGTAATTGAGCCTCCTCTTATCAGCGGAAAGTGGAGTTACTCCCAACTCTCAGCTTCTGAAGTCCCCAGTGCACATGAAGCATACACGTGGGAATTCCAGCTATTCCTCTGTGGTGTTAAATTACCTATTTTCTGTTGAAATTGCAACAACCTTTTACCCTGAGCTCACCTTTCCCGAAATCTGAATATATTTCTTTGTTTGTGGAGCTCATTAAGATCTTATTCGCTAATACAAGGATTCTTGGAAACTTCATGACAAGCACACAATTTCTAGAAATATGATTATTGACTCAAATTTTGGCCATCCACAAAAAGTGCATGTCATCACGGCCAAGGAAACAGGTGACGGGAGATGTTGTTAGATTCAATGTAGCCGGGCTGTTAAGTACAGGCAGGTAAACAACCTTGCAACAATGCACTCCGGGGATGTGTGGACACTCCGTGACTTCTCACTCTCACCACAAACAAACCTGCTACAGTTAAAAGATGCACTCCGATTTGTTCATCACGACTATTTGCACGGAACACACGACACATCTCAGACGACAAGTTTTTTAAATCAAGCCAGAGTATAATAAAATGTCTGCTGGATGAAATAATACCAAAAATGGGATTAAATTTCAACACAATCCACCAGTTGATTTTGTTCATAAGAACCAGTTGATTTCATTCATAAGAACAAGAAACATGTGACGTTGGACAACTTTTTGTCCAAGTATAACCCGTTGCCCTCTTTCCCCGCATAACATAGATGGGACTTATTCATTTCCTGTTTTTCCTCTTTAAATTCTAAAGAGTGTATGAGTTGGGCAAGCGTGGGAGACACTTGTGATGAGCAGGACTCCTCCGCCACCAACGAGAGTCTGAACAGAGGCCAACACAACATCCAACTGGCAGTCTTAGCACTCCCCCTTCTCTCCCCCACAGTCTAATTAGGCCAGACCCATGGCCTAGGGGGGTCCCACCAGTTTGGGAAGTGTCAGATTTGTGGCGGTAGGATTGACACAGCTTGATGAAGCCTTCAGACTCTTCGTCCTAAACAGGTCAGATTTCAGGGCAAGCTCAGTAGGCATGTCAGGGCACAGTGATACCCTCCACATCACATAAGGAAATGTGCTCAATCTATAGGGCAATTACCAGCCAGTGATTTTCTGTAGGGTATGTTGTAACCCAGCACATCCTCCCACTCTCTTGGACACCTAGGAACTGGCACCAGAAATACCAGGAATTTATCTTGTTTCCTAATCTGAATGCCAGTGTGGGCAAATTAGGGGAAAAAAACCCACTGATTTTCTTCAAGAGATGCTTCTATTATTATTTATTAAGGAATTCCAACCTTTTATATATTTTTTTAATTCAATGCAATGTATAACTAGGATTTTAAGTTCATATTTATGATAATCAGAACTGGAATATCTTTGGATTCAACTATGGTAATCATTTTGGCTGCAGTTTCTAGCCCTTGGAATGCTTGAGTCTAGATGTGGTCTTACTCTGCAGAGATACCACTTTTGATCACCTAATAATGAGGTCTGGTGGGACACATTCTGTGCAATAATGAAGCATATAGCAGCACAGCTGAACAGCTGGTCAGAATATTATACTGTGAACCCCATCTTCCTTTTCTCAGATCTATCTGACTTGCTGAACCCAGCAAATTGTAATTCAGAAATACTTGACCCCACGACATATCCACCCCATTAAATTGTAATAAGTGCACCACCCTAGGAGACAACCTTCACTTACCACCCTGTTTAACTGTCTATAGTACCACCCTGTTTAACTGTCTATAGTACCACCCTGTTTAACTGTCTATAGTACCACCCTGTTTAACTGTCTATAGTACCACCCTGTTTAACTGTCTATAGTACCACCCTGTTTAACTGTCTATAGTACCACCCTGTTTAACTGTCTATAGTACCACCCTGTTTAACTGTCTATAGTACCACCCTGTTTAACTGTCTATAGTACCACCCTGTTTAACTGTCTTTTACACCCTGTTTTACCACCTGCAGTACACCTATTAAATAACTTCAACCCTCTACAGGGAGGTTAGCCCCACCCCAACAATGACGCTAACCTCAAGAGGAATACCCCTCTACAGGAAAAGGCAGTCACTCCACCCATAATGCCAGGTCAGCCTCAGATATGTACATACAGCCCCTAGCCACACAGCTATCTCAATCACGCCCTTTGTTCTCCCGGTGCTTTATAAATCACCCCTCTGATATAATGTGTGTTTGACACTTTCCTACCAACACTACAGGTCCTCAAGACAGGCCAAGGAGGAGGCCAGGGTTCCACCAGACTAGTCATAACCAGGGCCTCCAATGACCTGATGACCTGCGAACGTGGACGCTGGACAATTTGCACCTGTAGTGTGCTCCTAAGTGATCCACAGGTTGCATGGGGTGGTGGGGAGAAGGGTGTGTGTGTGTGTGCGTGGGTGGGGTGGGGTGGGGTGGGGTGGGGTGATGGAGTGTGTGTGGGTGTAGGTGTGGGTGGGTGCAACAGTGCACGCCCTCCTGTTTCAGACACCTAACATATTTACCCTTGTGACCTGGGTAGGACTGCATGCACCCTTAGTAATAATTCTGTAACTGGATCTAGGCTGAATTATCAGGATCAAGGGGTCCCCTTACTTTCTGTCGATGAGTTTTGTCCCAAATTACATACAATACAGACAGACAGACCATGAAACAAATACATCCAAAACAGCCCATGCAAGTTGATAATACCTGGCAAGTCTAGGCTACTGCAGCACTTATAGCATTGATAAGTCTCTGAAAATAAAGAGTCTCTGGGCTCCTAGCTATTATATTTCATAACCATAATGTAATAACTGCATCATGTGTAAAATATGTTCATTTTCAGAGACTAGATGTTGGTAAGCATAAACAACAGGTGCTTGCCTCTATAATGTCATCCCCCTGTAAATATCCCATCCCATGCCTCCCTCTATGACCCTGAACCCCTATTCCTTCCACGTCCAACTGCTATCTGTATACTACGACACCGACCTTATCTCATGCCCAGTAAGGAATGAATGCACCACCCTCACCCCAGCTTACCAGTCTCCCTTATCCCTGTCACTGATAACCCCAGTTCTACCACTTGTTATATAACTGGGTGGGGTGTGCATGGCTATATTCAGACAGCTAATCTCATACCGATACTTCATACACCTCTGACTTTCTAAACTTGCTCCTATCAGTTTCTAAGATTCCAGGTACCACTCTACTTCAAAAAGAAACAAGTTCACCGAAATAGCTACACCGTCTGGGGTACGGAATGCTGTTCGTTCTCATCGTTAATCGCCCTTATAGTTCAAGCCCACTTGCTACACATCAATCAAACTCTTCAATTACAGACAGTCCAATTAATTGATTGTTCAAAAATTCCAGTCAAATGAAGTAAATCCTATCTCACTACCAGTCCGTTAACTAATGGTTCCATTATGAGGGTATTAACTTAGCTGCTGATATCTCCCCAAACAGGTGTGTACCATCCTTCTTATTCCCTACCCTCCAAGAGACGATATCCTATCACCCCCCCCCCCCCCCCAAACCATAATCATTAACATCGTCTGCATAATTAATTTCCATTCCATCACCCTGAGATTTAATCTGAGATAAAGGGCCAGTGATTACAATCTAGTCAGCTTGATAAGGCAATGCAGTGATGGTGGGAAGGCCTGCCATGATAAGCTTTACCGATGTAGATAATTAGTGCTGAGGATAACGTCATCTGGACTGCCGCATAAGTGTTACCAATCTAGATAATTAGCGCTCAGGAAAGTGTCATGTGACTGACAGACATCACACTCTGATATAGAAATAGCCTCGCTATGAATGAAAGACGTTCTGTGATTGTCCGTAGGCGCCCATTCTGTGATTGTCCGTAGGTGACATGTATGATGCATGAGTTCGTGGTGCAGGATATCTGAACATCCCCACTTTTACAGAACGAACAGCCACCCTTCTCAGATTATACATAACTTAAAACTGCCTTCCAACCATTTCTTTCAGTTATATTTTTGTCAATACATTCTCACATTTGGTGATATATGGGAGAAAGCTCAAATTAAGAGTACAAGAGACACTGGACTCTGAATGGAAGCATCAATCACAGCCAGTTGAAGTAGTCCTTCGGATTCATGTGCTAGACTAGCTCTTCAATTCATAAAGCGGAATTCATAACTCGACAAATGAGGCGTAAACTACTTAGAAATGGAACTTTTCTCCCTCCTCCCTGAAGAGCTCTTTCCCACCATGCATCTGTCTGCCAAACTGAGGCTGGCAGCTGCACTGGGTCAAAGGTTAGACTTTTCACAGCCACACCCATGTACTGATACCCCAACTCAGCTAGCAAGCAAACATGGCCCAAACCATCAGCTGACTGCCCCCATGCTCTAGAAGAACACACAACCGCCTATACTGGTGGTCTTAAAGTTTTTCTTCACCAAGCTCTTTTATTCATTGTACTTGCAGAATCACACACTATACCCATACAGTATACACACTATAAATACACAAATGGGGTATACAGAGAACCGACCAGACTCGGCCATACATAGAAAATACAGCAGCGCTAATATAGCAGTTATCATGCCAGGTCACTTGATTTGAAAAATACACGTTGAACAGGAATATTTAGTATAAACTTTCCTAAAAATTTTAAATTGAAAAGTGACCATCCCGACTACAACAAATCACACCATATCCAGCTTATTACTAGATCTTTTTAAATATTAACTTCTATTTCAGTCTCCTTCACGCAACTAGCCTCGCCACCTCCAAATTCAAGTCAATCCACTTTCTGACAGATTCTATTCATTATTTCAAAATACTGTGAATGCACCTCCAACCTCGTCACATCTCTGTCGCACTGAGAACAGGTTTCTATACCATGATCAGGTTCTCACAGAACACCTGCACTTTCAATTCAGACCAACACCTTCCAATAGTTGTGATACAAACACTGATGTATGTTCACCTTAAATTGAATACATATAGGTATCAACTCCTCCCTTCATTCAAACACAGTGCTCTTCCCCCCCTCCCCCCTCAGCGCTCTTGCTTCTCCCTCCCCCAGTTTTTCCTCTCTTTTCTTCGCATCCCCCCCCCCCCCCCCAACACACAGAGCAGTTCTGCTGCCTCCCTCCTCCCCCATACAGACTTCTTGCTTTCCCCTCCCCACAGACAGCTCTTGCTCCCCTCCCCCATCCCCACACTAATTTAGAAACCTGTTCCCCATCTCCCATCTCCAAATCTCAGGCTACACAAAGACAGTGTCTGTTCCAGCCAATTCAAATAGTGCAATGTTCTTTAGAAACTGTGAATTGGGTCCCAGTGAGAAGACTAATCTCGCAACACCTCCCTGGATCACAGGCCCAGGTTTTTTATAGCCGCCACATGCACTGCTTTGGTGTCTGGGCGGTGGTTTCATACACGTTCGTACACATGGAGCACTTAGAGGGGATGAATAGTCCACCCAGTCTGCCGTCTTATACACCAGTCATTTCACAGTTGCATAACCCTGTACAGCTCTTACACTCAGCCCTGCATCGTATCTGGATTGTTCGTTTTACAAAATTACTTAATGTTATCAGCAATAGAATATCAGTGTCTCTTGTCTAGCGACACTGATGAGGAACACTGTCCAATTTCCGTAATTTCTACTTTTCCTAGGACGTCTTTTTCCCATTGAGAACTTTTAGGGCTATTGTGCAGTTTCAAATGCTGCAGCCTTTGAAATCTTCTTGTCAGACACTACTAATTTGTGCTGAGGACAAGACAAAAATTCAAAGAGAGTCCTCATCGACTAGTGGCATTTGAGGGCTATAATTCTGAACCAGTTCTCAATGCTTTGATTTGTTTACAATTGGAAACAGAATAAAATTGACAGAAAGTGTCAACATAGTAAACATTTTTGTCTGGTTCAAGCTACAAACTCTGATATCTAGTGAAAGAAGCTTTACACTAGTCCTCTGCACTAGTCCTCTGAAACAAGAATTTCAAAGGCTGATGCTGGGCAAGAAATAAGTAATGTGCTTGTACGTCTCTGAGAAAAATTATTCTTCTCATTAATTCTCAATTCTATATCAACTTGTGATACAATACAAGCCCGACTCCTTCAACCTTCCAACACTAATCATCACTAAGCAATCACACTACAAGAAACAGTTATACAAAACCAAATGTATCGTTTTTCAAAACCATTCAGTCTAAATATTAATTCATCTGACAAGTATCCCCTCACTGACCATGTCGTAAATGAACAGCTGCATTTTGACACGAGAATCTAGACAGGGGTCCAAATGCAACGAAAATATTAATCGCAAAAATTTCAGTGACAGGTGTACCTGTATTTTTCAAAAGATGGTTGAGTAATATGTCAGAGGCCTAGCATCTCAAACACTCAAGAAACAATGTGCACAATAAGTGGGCACTATTATTGTTCTAGATAATCTCCCCCTACCATGCTCTATCCCTGTAAACTTTTGTTTACATATTGAGTCGACACAATGTCCCTGGGTCGACATTGTGTCGTGAAGTAAGACCCTGCATCACAGCTGGTGCCCGAGGCCTCATATTGTCTACACCACACCCTTTAGGGTTATCAACATGACCTTTTGACCTTGATTAAACTGACCCACTGAAAATAGCCTGGGGCGGAGTGGTTCCGTGAGGTAATAATGACACTCTTTTCACCCAACCTGGACTTTTCATTCAGCTGTAGTTATGGCCGTGGTGAATTAATTGAGGAAGGATGCTCATTGTGAGGGTAATAGCTTCCTGTGCTAGCGTTCAAGGCAGTTTGCCCTCACTTAAACCCATGTATACTTTAACAGTTGTTAGAATCAAAGGGGAGCCTATCGTCATGATATCCTTTAGGTACCTCTCGATTTACACGTTCAAACATCTCGGGAACAAATGATCTTAAAAAAACAACAAATGCCTTGCCTGGCTTCTGCCCCATACAAATAACACTGATAATCAAATTGCCATGGTTACAAAAGATTTAAGAATGCAAACCGAACTAAGCAATGGATTTCAGTCATTTAACTTCTATTAGCATAATCACATGAAACCAACATCGATATATTCACTACTACTTAGAATAGTCCCTTGTGCTAGAGCCAGGATGTTCCGAGTGGCACCGATGTATTTTCGTTGCAATCCGGCAGTTGTGATTACTATATCAATGGTGCCTACCCAGTCACAGGCTAGTCTCCGGCTAGTCGTCAGTGTCGCTCGGTCAGTTACAGTTTGCTATTAGACACAGCACAAAATCAATATTCTCGTATAAGCCATCAGCTTTCCTGTTCGACTGCTTCAAGTTTGGAATGCATTCCACTGTAGTTTATAGTTATGGCTGTAATTTCGCAAATGAAGGATGTGAGCGCTGCAGTTGGCCTTAGCAAACAGCCACCGATCTCGGATCAGACCTACCGCATAATGGTACCTTTGACGTCAGTGGCTTCCGTCAAATATTTATTCTACCCATAATTCACAGCATGCTAACGACTGCTATTAGACGAACACATTTCAGATCAATCCACTGGATCAGTTTTTGAAAACCTGCTCTAAAAATTGACACCTGGCTTCTCGGCATTCAGATTTTGCATATCAACAAAAAGCGTGGTGTTGATTTGTGGGAATGTTTTGTTGCTCAAAACATTGCCAGAGCAGACAACAGTCCCGTGGACACTTCCCGGGATTGTTGAACAATTCCCCGACTCCCCGTAAGATCAATATACCAACAAACTCACCTTGGGTTGTGCCTTCCGCGGGAACGCCACCTTAGGGTCTACCTGTGAGGGGAAAAGAAAACAATAGTTGTCCATCATACAGTATCTGTGCCAGGATGGATGTGAAACCTGTTCGACTACTCCTACCCGACTGATTGATAGAAATGGAATATGCAGCTATATGTTACTCGCTGGCGTAGGCACTCTGGTGCAGGCAAATACCATTAGAAGTTCTTTACCAGGTCGGTATAAGCAAACACTGGCACAAAAGCAGAGATTGGAGAAAGCTTAGCGTCAATACGGTTCGGTTATAGCTTGTGCTATTGAATACACGATCATTAACACAGTTGGAATAAGGTGTGATGTAATCAACACTACTCTAGGCCTACACATAAACATAGAATTTGAACTGTGGTAAATTGTTGTGTTTACAATCAATAAGATATTATCTAAAATGAGGTGTGAATAACAAAAGGTATAAATTGAAGGTATTACAAACACATGAAGTCTATGGATACAAGATAACGACCGAAGCCTCTAGGTAAAGGTGACAAGCACATGATTATACATCGTGAGGACAATGCTACGAATTGGGTGCTGGACTATACGCCACAAAAATAAAACCTTTAGCTTCAAAAATGAACATCGTAATTATGAATAAATTATTCTGAATCAAACTCTTAACATGCCACAGCAAATTAAGATAAGTATCTGGGACTTTAAGAAGCGGTAACTTGATAAGTCATAGTTATATGAGTACTACAGCTACACCAAAAACAGTGGATAAGATCAAGTATTTAGCTAAATAACTACATCAATGGCAACTTTGAGAAGGCTTACTAAACATGCTATGTTCTAGTCAACTAACCTTTCAACAAGGCAATAAGCCATGATGTGATATATGTCATGACAAGTGCTACAAATTAATGGTGACAGCCAGAAATTACTTCGAAATTCCAACATAATTTTTTTTAAAGTTAATTCATTAAGAAACAAAATTCACACATTATTCAAAAAAAACATCACATAAATTTCCAAGAACTTTTGTGTGATAGTCAGAATGACTGGTTTCATCTCTATTCCAAAGAGTTAAAATTGCAATGTCATTTTGTCAACATCTTATAATTTCAAGGCGTCGTAATCTTTGGCAATCAGAATGACCAACTGGCTTCATCCATATTCCCAAAAATGAGCATAAATATATAAATTTGTAAATTTAATTTTGTCGATATATCTATTTTTTCAAGGTGTCATATTTTTGTGGCGTAGTCCAACCAACTACAATGAAGAACGAAGCTACTGTACCGTTTTCGAATCTAGAGCATGAGGGCCGCTAGCTAAAACCTTCTCTACGCTAGCAGGATCCCGGTATGTTACGAAGCCGAATCCCCTGAAAAACAGACCACTACACGTCAGTATACAGAATACTAGGCCTTCACAGGGGTGTCGTAGGAGCAGCAACATGACCACGCTACACTGCAACAAGCCTTTGCACAGAGTAGTAGGGGGTGGAGAACATGGTATAGTGAGGATGCAGGGGACACATGGTCAGGGGAATATAGTCATATACTGTTTGTATGAAAACTAGAAACAGTTGACTTGAAAAAATGTCATGTAAAATTGCTATATACTTTTGTTGGATTTATATTTATCTATGTTGAGAATACTGTCGGAAAATAAAAAAATTCCACATTTAGAAATAGATTTTTCTCAGAAACGTTATTTGAGAATATGAGTTACTATTTATAATTGGATATTTTATTTTAAAACCAGAGTCATTCTTAATTCATGTGTGACTATGTCTAAGAACACAAGACTTGCATAAAAGTCAAAACATTACATAAATAGAAAATGATATTCACCTAACACAAAAATAGATTTTTAAAAAACATCAAATTAAAAGAAAGGGTGTGAAACCGAAACAGTTGAAGTATTTTTAGGTCAAATATTTTCACAGAAAAAATGCTTTCAGGAAGCGGTTTTCAAAACAACCCTGTCCAAAGCAGAAGGTGTGTGAGCCCTGGGTGAGGAATTCCTGCTCGGAGTGTGAGTTTGGAAGTGAGAGGAAAATATTCCAGCTAGCTCATTAGAGAGGGGATTCCCGCTCTGCTAGCACACAGTCGGGATATTTTCGGCTTCATTTCACACTTGACTTGACGCTTTATGCCCTTGCTGTGGGAACATCATAGACAACAACCTCTGCCTGTAGGTTAGGACAGAAAGGAACTCCTAGCGTCATTAACACTGTATAGCTCCAAACGTAAACAATCTGGCAACCCAGACACATTGAATGGGCATATGTAAGTTGACAATCTTACACGATGTAAATTTCGTTTGGGGTCAAAAGATAAGGGAAACAGTAAGCATTGTTATTGATATTCATTCGATTCTAAAATGCATCGTCTGGAAATGATTATATATTTCTAAGGGAGGGGGTCACACGGGAATGTATGTATATTTTTCAAGGTGATGTAAGTAACTGCAGACACACATATAGCGTAGCGACCAAGTCCCGTAGACACAAGCAAGGTCAGGGTGGATACCGGACAGAGTGCATGAAGGTTATAAGGGCCATTTGACTAGGAAATTCTAGCATTCGTACAATCTACACTACAGTTCTAATCTAACCGCTGGACGCGAGGTGCATCCCGGTCCCTCTGGGCGACTCTAGCCGTTCATTGAGCAGTTGACTGATGGACGTGCACACAGTAGCAAAATGGTGAAAGCACCCTACCTGGACCTCTTGGTAGCGGGATCTTTCATCACCATTGTTTCCTTGATTTCGCCGTATTTCCCAAAATACTCCCGTAGGCCCTCTGAAAACGACATTTGCATGTGTTATTTTCGTACAGAAATATGGCGTTGACAGTTTGGATATTAAGGATGCAGGCCGCTGGATGAAAGACAGACCATGGGAGATAATGATGGCATCACGCTAGTGAATTGTTTATAGTCATCTCTGACCGCTATCTGCGTTAAACTGCAAGTCACCTCGGTTGTAGAATAGCTTTTTCGTTCTCAGAACCCATTTCCCTCATCTCATAACGAGAGAGATCGGCTTACTTCCGAAAGAACTCAAATCACAATTCAATAAGTCCCTTCCCCACCGCCTCAGTGTAGGTGAACTTGGAAGGCGAGATCACTCGGCGTGCCGGGCCGACGGCTGAGTTGATGTACACCATGAATGGACGGGCGAGTACACAAGACTACAGCACGCGAAACAATAACAGAAGAAGAAGAAGACACACTAACCTGCAGTCGTCTGCCACGAGAGGCCTCCGATAAACATCTTCCTGTAAAAGAAAGAGAAACGGTGTGACGAGAGAGTTTGGCCATGTTGAAACGCTGACCTAATTGGACGAGTTTAGCGTTCTCGATCAAGAGAAATCTTCCAAATGTTACAAGGAAAGAGAGAGCAATGTCGGCCAACTGTCAGACAGCAAGATCGGGGTTTTTAAGATGGCGATAGTCACTTACCCAGGGTCATTAGGGATTTCGTCCGTGCTGTTTGGTGATGACTGTTGGGTAGAGTCCATCTTCATATTTCTATCCGGCTACTCCTAACTATCTACTCCACTGACTGACTGAGTCGCACGTGGGCTCCTGCTGCCCAGATAGTCTCCCGCTCACATCTATTGGCTCGTCGTGGGTGGGCATTTCGCGCGTCGCACAAAGGCGCGAAGGACTGCTGATTGACACCTCATCCTGATATGCTGATTGGCTGTCAGGTCGTTGCCGGGCAACTGATATCAGTTTACACTGACGTCATGGGAATATTTGACTGGTCGTTACGCCCTGAGTCTATGCAGCACAATGAAAACAAACCCGCCCCGCATGCTTATGTTAGAAAATAGCAGCCAATGACAAGCCGAGGCCCTAAGCTCGGTAGCGCTTTTGCTTTGATTACACACGTCAAGTCCTATTGAATGCATCTGTTTTTTGCCTCTGTGCGAGATCGCAGAGAGAAATGGCAATAATCTGCCGTACGATTTATTCACATAAACCCTAGTCAATGCGAGCGGGTCCCTTGAGCCTGGTACTGGGAAATGCTGGCCAACTCAAGCGTGCTAATTTAACTAGAGAAAAAATATAGATAAATTACAACCGTAAAAACATTACCGATTAATCTCAAAATGGCATGATCGGTTTGCTGCATGGTGTCTATGTGAGCTTGAGGAAGAATTCATGCAAAGGTTACTGGTGATGGCATTCTTGCCTATTGTCATGCAAGGTTTAGCCTGTCGATAGATGAAGAATTGCACACAGACACCGAGATGTAAATCCCATAACGAACATGTTTCATCCCTCCGCCTAAACACATCCTACAAGCGTCTACCGACAATCAAACATTTTCTGATTTTGTATTTATCACTATTTACGAACACATAACAAATCGATATGGCATATACACAGATGTTTTCACCAGCTGTGATAAACCCAAATAATCTGTTATGTGGTGTAAACTACATTTACCGCACACCATCGGGCGATTCTGTGTTCGACTATGTGGTTAAACGTTGCCGAAATCCTATAACACATAGCCGTATTCAATAGCTTTGTTTGTAAATGTGAAACTACATTGTTTACTAACACTTTGATGTATGCAACATAATAAATAATAGTTACACAGCTTTACCACAAAACCACAGTCTTTGTTGATACAATATGTCAATCTATGACACATTGTATAACTGGAAATACAGATAAATGATTTTCAGCTTCATTCAATGCTACAAGTGTATTATATATATATCCAATTACTTGCGTTGATTTTTTCAAGTGCAATAACATATCTTGTATTGATATGGGACAGAATGCCAATAATAAGTTATCATAAAATAATAATTGAATTATTTACAAAAGATTGTTTTTATTAATCTGCTTATTCCACGTGTCAATCACAATTCACGAAATGTTTCACAAAATGATTATGTGAATTGATAAATAACTACTATGTATTTAGATGTAGATACAATCTTTTACTTTATCAAAATGTCTACCCAGATTGAAATATCCGTTTATTCATAACATTAGTATTTACGGTGAAAGGGCCAAATTATTGATTTGACCTTCGCTCGTGATTCTCTTTACAAAATGATTGGCGGGCTAACGATGATGGTTAATGCCCCAATTAGCATATCCTAGGACAATGTAGCCGGTCGGTATTGCGGGGCACTGACCCGTATCCTCCTCATCATGTGGACGCTGACAGTTAGCGTTCTGCACCCTCAGATCTACAATCAACTAGAGGTCACCAGCGACACCCCCCACCCCCTATTCTGTTGTCCCACCCGTTCGACCAGTCTCGCTTCTTTGACTACAAAACAATGACCTTGAAAGAAAACCGAATCCCGTCTGTCAGCAGTAAGGCTCGGCGTCCATCACAATAACAAATCTCGGGCTTCTGCGTCACATGCACGTGCCACGAGCAATCACTCACGAGACATGATTTCGAGGATATCGACATCTTGGGGAATAGACCATAATTTTGATTCATAATTGGGTGTTTCAAAACATTATAATGTGATTAAATCGTTAGTGATTATTTTAAACCACGTAATGATGTGATGTAAAAAGAAACCTATATTTTATTTCTAAAGTTTAATCTAATATGGATGTAGTAAAGCTGACTAGAATTTGATGACCGTTGATTGTCATTATTATCGGGTTCCGAAACGACCACCATACTGCCACCTCCGGCCCTTCATCACGTGACTCTATCATAACACTCCGTCCAATCTAATGTTCCTAGTTCAAAGTATTTCATCTGATTACTAATGAATTATTCCAAAGGAGTTAATTATTGAAAATATTTTATTTGGATATTAACACATAAAAAAAAATCATCAACTCATATTTTCCAAGCAATGCTAGCAAGCGCGGATACAGCAGATTTGGAAAGGGAGGGTTGCTTAATGTGATTTGGCAATTCGCGTTCAGTTATCGTGAAATTTGGTTGAAAATATCATTTGAAAGTGCGCGCTATTGGCCTTTATCGAACACTGTATAATTTTACCACATTTGTTGCCTTGCTTAGTGGTTATCTATAATAACAATAATGATATTGATAATAATAATAATAATAGTAATGAGAAGAAGACGAATGACGACAACGACGACGACTACGACATCGACGATGATGATGATAGCCAAACCAAACTATGCTCCAAGTGCAGACATATATTTCTTGTGTGTCTGCACAGTAATTGAAAGTAATTGAGAGTCACTGCACCGCACGACAGGTTCCCATGTTGGGGACTTCGCCCCGCCCAGAAAACAAATAGCGTCCATCTGTCGCTGTATAGGGTGACGCATGTTGACATTCCCTCGCAGTTCACGCTGCAGTTCCCGCGCTCGTTACACTTGTATAACATTATGACACACATCCTCTAGATCATTCAAAGGATTTCATCAAATGTAGGTTAGTTCGCACCGGATTTGAATTTCTCTAGGATTTCTTCTCGACATGATTTTCCGTTTAAATTATTATTATTATTATTATTATTATTATTATTATTATTATTATTATTATTATTATCGTCGTCATCGTCATCGTCGTCGTCGTCATCATCATCATCATCATCATTATTATTATTATTATTATTATCGTCGTCGTCATCATCATTATTATTATTATTATTATCATTACGAAAGAAAATTATCTTATATTATCATTTGCAATAATATAACCATCGTTTTCCAATTTTTTTTCATAAAAAATAATCAATTTTGTTATTGTTACTATGTAGCTTATAATCATTGTTGATATTATTTAGATGTTTATGCTCTACAGTTCCCCTTCAGTTTGGATATTAACGTCAACGCATGTCCCGGATTTATTAGAAATCAATTGCGGTGGTTATTTCTGTTGATATCCAACCCAACAGAATGTGTGGCTGCCTTCACGAAAAGTAATCTTCTTCCTAAGATAAAATAGCCCGATCGCGACAACAAAGCAGTATCTGTTGAGGTGACGCGTTCCTCAATCGGTAGATTTCAGGTATATTCACACCCAGGGTTTTTATCTTCCATTGTGATGCGAATATCACTAGCGAATACGCGAATACAAGTTGACGTCGTGTGTGATACACCGCGAGTATGTCATCACCATTACGCCTACCGATGAACAGTTAATACGATGTCCATCAATCACCATCCTCCATGTGACGATTCCAGTGCGTAACTCCTCATATGAGCATTGATCTGTGGTGATATATGACCGCGTCCAGTTCTGCTTATCACGCCTGTGACCACCGCTTTCCGCGGCCGTGTTACATACATCTACATACACGGTAACCCCGAAGAACAGACAAGTGCTAAACACGCGGCTATTAATTTATTCGAGGGATGAATTGCGATGGTGTGAGTTTGAGCATGGCGGGACTTTTATATGTCGTGTGTTGGAGTAAGCTCTCGACTGTATTGATTTGCTATGTGGTGTAGCACAAAGACTCGTGAATATACACAACTGTCGTTGACCTTGGGTGAAACGACATCAAAGGTAAAATCGGGTTTGCCGTCATTGCTGTCACAAATGAGAAATTGAAGTTTGAAAGAGGGTGTGGTCGGAGGTTCCACATGTGCGTTGGTATCTAAGATAAATGTACAATGTTTATGAACTTAATGTCCTGTTTATATCAGGTGTGTGTATACAATCATACCATCCCACTATTTGTTTGTTTGATGCTTGTTTAACGCCGCACTCAGCAATATTCCAGCTATATGACGGCGGTCTGTTAATGATCAAGCCTGGACCAGACAATCCAGTGATTGACATCATGAGCATCGATCTACGCAATTGGGATCGATGACATGCATCAACCAAGTCAGCGAGCCTGACCACCCGATCCCGTTAGTCGCTCTTACAACCATCATAGTCGTCTTTCAGGGCAAGCATGGGTTGCTGAAGACCTATTCTACCCCGGATCTCCACGGGTCTACCATCCCGCTAAGATTGTTGTGTAAAATCAATTTTATGTAGTGGGTTAATGGTTTTCGTTATCTATAAATACAAAACGTCTTCAGATAATAAGTCTCGGTTATCGGATGAATCAAATCCATTGGGCGCATAAGGCTAAATAATGATGACAGTTATGTGAATGGATCACTGAAAATTAAAGACGACAGTAGGTGTCCGCGAAAAGGGAAAACATGTCTTGCCCCGTTGATATCACCCGCCACTCACATAATCAATAAAAGTCATCAATTCGATAAAGTGATGCAACGCACACACACACACACACACACACACACACACACACACACACACACACACACACACACACACAACGGTATTCTTCTATTTTCATTATGTTACAGATTTTCGTTTCTTAAATTTCTAAAAGCTGTCGTTTTCCTTTCTACCAGCGCTTTAATGTCAGTTCTTATTGATACATTGTTGTTTGTATATTGTTTATGATTTATAATATGCCTCATTCTTTTTATTTTTTCCACAAGTTAATATATTTTTAAAAAAAACCAACATATTTATCACTACAAATTGTTTTACATAATTCACAGATTGATATATTAGATTAAATATAGGTGAAGAGAAAGAGATGTTGACTCCGCTGAACGCCATACGGGAATTAGTGAATTAGGGTAGTTGCTGAAGCGGACGGAATTAAATTCTTGGAAGATCTGAGAAATACGGCATTTTGACGTCTCTGCGGGAACACCCACGCTATTGTCATCTGTAGCTACATGGCATCGACATGAAATGCATGCCCCCTACTATCAGAAATAATCGTTTAATAAGATAATGGATTTATGGTGTTCACATATATCTGTTTATCCGAATTTCCCAATCATCTGATTAAATGTACTGAAATCCCCTTACTAAACACGAGCCAGTACTAACAATCTACTTACACCCGGCCTTGAATCATGGGAAGAAAATGGAGGGGGTACTTTCTACATATTATATTAATGTACGTACAGAGGAGAAATCTATATCCCCTCTGATTGGGATGCCTGGATGTTCAATAAGTGTTGTCAGGTTTCTAATCACTAATCACTGTCCAGCAGTCGTTTATACAGGCACGCCAATACAATGTTGTTTTTATTGTGTTGACAGGTGCGCGTTTTGCCGGCCGCGAAGTTTCCGTCCATCAGTGGCGCGTGATCTATATACTATATAGATATATGTCAATATCTGTCAGTCAGTAAATCAAGGGGGTTGGGGGTTGGGGGAGAGGGTTCTAAACATCATGGCTGCCACCTGGTCCGTTCATTGATAGCAGTCAAAATATTGCCACGTTGCAGGTGCGATCTTTCCACGTGTTCTATACTACCGTTATAATAAGTTATCTTTGACATTCTCATATACGTTGTTCTATAAATAAGAAAACCCATCCAATTTTCTGTTTCATTAGGACTTACATATACACATATTTATCCATGTCATTATTTTCATGACATATCTATAAAAATACGGTATTTATGACATCATACATGTTGTTCCATAATATATAAAAATACACATCAAATTAATTATTCTATTAGACTTGTATAAAAAACAAACATATTTATCTAGAACTTTCGCATTACTGTTCACAATATCCATGTATTCTTCATATAATTAAATATTCAGGTTAGTAATACCAATGTTTTAATGGGATAATATCTAACAAAAACTCTTATTATAATTAAAAAATCGTATATTAATATCGTGCGTGGTCTAGTGGATAGAACGTCTGGCCGTAGAGCTTCGATCTTCTGGTAGATGAACAAATAGTCCCAGAAATGAAGTTATCTCATTTTAAAATATATGTCCGCTAAATATAAAGTACATTTCAAATGCTTAAGGAGATCCCCTGTCCACATCATACCAAAATATGGTACTTGTTGTTACCTTGCCTGATAGTATAGCAGCTACACACACACACACACACACACACACACACATGTGCATGCACGTCCCTTCTTGAACGCGAAGTTAGACCCCATTTCCCATCACCTGTAATATACGAATTCAAACATTTGCTGAGATATTGATCTCTACACATTAAGTTTAGATTAACCTCACAACGTGTATTGTGAAGGCAAACTATAAATAGAACATTGACCCGTTTCTTTGTTAAAGTACGTACAGGGATGAGGCATCTACGTTTCCGTCTTCATCAACCAATCATATTTATTGATATGGATATTGAATCATGATTCATGACGAGATGAAACAATCGAAGATGGAAAACAATGGAAATGCCGTTCGATATTTATTTACGAAACCAATGGTTTCATTGTGGTCACCTGAATACTGTGAAACTGCAAGTGGCGTGTTGAATACCAAAATAGTGATCAGATCAACGTGAGTGCATTCAGAATCAAATATCACTTACTTTAGTTTCAGCCCCCTAGTGTATATAAATAGTATGTATTGAATATATCACCTAGTGGAATGAGAATATTTTTGGTATCGAAGCCGAAACAGGTTAGAAGAATTCAATATTAATTTTATACTTTCAAACTTTGTATTTATGCAACCGTTTTATAAACTTTGAAATAACAAAACTATCCGTAATGCGAGTTTAATATGTTTTTATCAATCGATTAACTTACAACAAACTAAACATCAAATCGTATAAATTACGGGATCTATCGGCATCGGGTGGTCAGGCTCGCTGACGTGGTTGATGCTTGTCATTGTATCCCAATTTCGTGGATCGATGCTCATGATGTCAATCACTGGATTGTCTGGTCCAGACTCGATTATATAGCTGTCATATAGCTGGAATATTTCTGAGTGTAGCGTTAAACAACAACCAAACAAACGTATACATTTTTATTTCAGCTCACCGGGTGCTAATATGCCACTGCCAATGGTATATGTACTGTCTTCAATCATGTCCTCAAACTATAATTGGTCATCTTAACAGAGGAACAAAATGCCTTAATAGCTGGACACGTGACAATATGACGTCACGATATTAATGTCTGCGGAGAACATGTTTAATTTGTGACCAACGCTTATATATGCTAGCCTTGCTCCAGGGCTCTACTGAAAGAAAAGTCCATGGATGTGTAATAATCCATTATCCTAAAGGCAAGTCTAGATATGTGGAAGGACTCAGTCCCTTCTAGGGAAAACGTGTTCCTATATTTACATAAACTAGAAAATATGATTTAAACTAATAATTATTGCCTTAGAGACTTGTGTAAGTCTAGGTAAATGCTCACAACACTATATGCTAGTATATAACTTTTCACCATCTTTGCATAACCCTCTGAGCGCAACAGAATATCCATCCCCACTCTACCCCTTATAGTGAAATATACACCTTCCTGTCAATCAATTATTTTTTTTCCGTCCGTAGCGTACCGCGGCTCTACTCTGTATATTTAGCACATCAATGCGGTGTATATATTTCATATCGACAGCCCAGTGACAGCTGGTGTACCGCGTCCGTAACCTTGTGATCGCCTGACATAAAATAATATTATATTACCATGACAACAGCGGAACGACATCAGCTTACACAGTACAAATTGCGCAAGAAAATGTCTTATAATGTAAATGCCTCATAAAGCATCACCCGCCTTGTTTGAAAAAAAGTGTAAACAGATTATCTGCAGGTCCGCGTCAAAGAATTGCGTTGATGTGGGAAATGTTGTCATCCTACAGATTGATATACAACACAGACGGGGCCAATAACATTTGCATAGAATATTCATGTCGATAAATGACAAGTTGTTGACGGAGCGGCAACGATCAAAAGAATGTTAAAAGTCAAAATCATTTTTGGAACGAAAACAGAATGAGATGGAAGGCTGTATAAGAGTCCAGCTTGCATTTCATATTTCCGGCAGATTTCCTGTTGATGGGTAGAATCTCGTGAGCAAGTGGGCAGTTCAAACACGCAAACGCCTTACTCCTGTAACGAGGGATGTTGAGATACTTTCTCGTGGTATCATAATCTATACATGTATACAACTGCGAATGGAGGAACTGATAGACATATGTTAGTCTCAAGTCATTTATAAGGCCAGATCGTTTAATCATCTTGTTTTATAAGCCGACACGGGAGGCAAAATAACATATGTAAACACGTTTTGAAGCTATGATTTGAGGTAAATTTCTACTAACAAAGCGTTGGCTGTAAAGTTAAAACACGATAAAACAGTGTTTAGAGTTCTAATTTTAACATTTTAAAATTAAGGCTATGTAATAAACAGGTATTGCTAATACAAATGGTTTGAAATCACCATGTATTCGCGAGGTCGTTAAACCTGATGACAATTTAAAATTAATTTGGTACAGTGGAAGTATTGTTGTTTCTTTTCTTTTTTTAAAAAACCAAACAAACTAAAATTAATGGGTCTGAAGAACGAGTTTTGTTTGAATCGTTTTTCATGTTTTTTGATAATTAATAATTAATATTACACATTGCTTCGTTAAGTATTCACTAAGGAATGGACTAAAATAATACGAAATAAGCATTGAAACTTCATGTGGGGTCGAAAAGCAATTTAGAGCTGCTTGATGAGAGTACATTATTTTTTTTTCTTTTATTTATTCCCGTAGCTCAATCTCATTTAAATCAGATTTTTTTGCCCCGATACGATAACATTCTCTTATGACAGCACAGAGAGGGGTAGCATCGCACTAAAGGAGGTGGGACCACATGCACAAAGTGTTTGTAGTGTTACGACATTCGTAAGTCTATGTTAAAATATAGAGTTTACGATGCTTTGTGGTCCAGGCCCCGATTGTATTAAGAGTAAGTAGCCCACCGCTAACATGAATCAGGGGAATAAAACGACTGCATTTGGAAGTTGTTTTCGCATATTTTATACTGCTTTTGCGGTGTATTAAACTATGGTGAATAACTTATTTGGAAAAAAATACAACGAGCTCAATACACATCTCTGTCTAATATTGGAGTGAGCGTAGATCGTTGCTCATTATATCAACCACTGGATTGTCTGGTTCAGACTAGAATATAAACATTGCGCCGCTTTAAAGCTTGAGTATTGCTGAGTGCGGCGTTCAACAAACAAACAAACAAACAAACAAACAAACAAACAAAGCGTATTTAACGCAGAAAACGAGTTGCACCAAAACAACATCTGGTAGGGCGGGTGTGATACTTTATTACTCACGTACATATGAACATTAACTAATTTCAACGTTCGTAAGATATTGTTGGCATAAGGGTTGCATTCGTAGCTGAAGATTAGACGATAACTGCGAAGGAGCAACCGGCGATAAAGTGCGCAGTTATTTCCGAGATCGATCATAAGAAAAAGAAAATATGCAGATTGTTAAAACATGTTCATGTATTCCACTAGTAAGTCTAGTAAGTCTCTTGTACCTTCAGCCATCATGTATCTATCGCTTTGCATCAGAAGACGCGTGGTACTGATTTTACGAAACGAATGCCAGAATTCCCCGGGCGAGTAGCGCGTACTCTACACGTAATTTTCTACGTAATATGTTTAGCCACTCGACCTGTAGCTTGCATCATAGAGGGAAGTCGGACGTAGTGTGCTCCCAATCCGGCAGTGAACACTTCGCTACCTAATTAGACGTTTCCGTTTTGTCAGAGGGGGGATCCTATACAGTTCCGAGTTATAATACCGTATTCGACGTAATAAGCGCCCGGCACTAATAAGCGCCCACGGTGATATTTGCTAATAATTTGCTGGTGAACAATCCCAATTTGCACCCTTTCCGATTGATCAATGTGCACAAGACTTATTTATTCGTGTATAATACACACTCGTGTGTTATATGCACCCTTAATGACGAGCAATTAAATTCTGGAAAAATATGTTTGTCGTGTATAAAACGCATAGACTTTTCTTTTATATCTTTCAGGATTTTCCGCATAATCAACGAAATTTATTATCTTTTAACTTTGTTTTTTTCCCACCAAAATTATATTCTAATAAGAACCCCGTATTCCTAATTTTAAGAGCGCCCTGGGCGCTTATTACGTCAAATACGGTAGGTCCTGTCTGGCCGTAAGGAGTGACTAAATGGATCGGGTGGTCATGTTCGGATGTTTGGTTTGTTTGTTTGTTTGTTTGTTTGTTGTTTAACGCCGCACTCAGCAATATTCCAGCTAAATGACGGATGTCTGTAAATAATTGAGTCTGAACCTGACAATTCATCATGAGCATCAATCCGCGCAACTGGGATACGATAATATGCATCAATCATGTCAGTGAGCCTGACCACCCGATCCGGTTATTCGCCTCTTTCGACAAGCATAGTGGCCTCTTACAGCAAGCATGGGTTGCTGAAGACCCATTCTACCCCGGATCTTCACGGGTATAGGGTTGATTGCGTGCCTCGTATACCCCAACGACATTGGCCATTGCTCATAATATTAATCACTGGGTTGTCTGGTTATTTCAAGACGGTCGGCTTAGGCTAGAATATTGAGGAGCGTGGAAATAAACAAGAAACACACTTGGCGACAGTTTACAGGAGGTATTCTAGCCAGATATCACACGAACATCTTAAAGGAAAGAACAAAGACACTTACACATAATTTAGATATATAAGCGAGATAGTAAATACAAATGTCGTAGGTTAAATATATCACAGATTAGATAATTTCGAAAGAAAAGCGTTTTATATATTCTATTCACGCCCTCATAGGACATCATATCCTTATCACTAATCTCTATTTTATGCAACATCATATCCATATGGCATAATCTCTATATTAGACAGCGTCATATCCACATAACCTCATCTCTATATTATAAATCGTCATATCCATATAGCATAATCTCTATATTATACAGCGTCATATACATAAAACATAATGTCTATATTACACGTCATATCCGGATAACATTATCTCTATATTATACAGCGCCATATACTTAAAACATGATCTCTATGTAATACAACGTCATACCCATTTAACATAATCTCAATGTTATACAACGTCAGGGGCGGTCGGGTAGCCTAGTGGTTAAAGCGTTGGCTCGTCACGCCGATGACCCGGGTTCAATTCCCGACATGAGTACAATGTGTGAAGCCCATATTCTTGTGTCCCGTGAAATGATATTGCTGGAGTATTGCTAAAAGCGGCGTAAAACCATACTCACTCACTCAGTCACTATACAACGTCATATCCATATAACCAAATATCTATATTATGCAACGTCATATCCTTATCACGATCTCTATTTTATGCAACGTCATATCCATATAAAATAATCTCTATATTTTACATCATATCCATATAACGAACACTACTATACAACGTTATATCCTTCTTTTTTTAGAACCACATATCAACACAACTAACTTCTATATTGTACATCGTAACATCCATATTACCAATAATCTCTAGTTTATACAACATTAACAGAACATTCATCATCTCCACGAGCGATTGTGACTTCGCGCTTGAACAGTCTCTATACGCTTTAATTATCGTCATCGTTTTCCCAGCTTGTATTTTTAATCAATTAATCATTTCAGCTTTAAATAGGACATACCAAAGACCACCCATGCCCAACTGTTGTATGCAAACACACCCATTAAGGTGATATGCTATCCCCGTCTGTTTAAGTAGTCATATCACGCCGAGGAAATGGGACTGTACTACCATGCACATGCATCACCTGTACGGGCGGCGCCCGCCACTTCCGGTTCCCGTGGGCGCCCGTGCAGATGGACGCCTGCAGGTACTCCAGGGAATGTGATGCTTTTCTCACCTGTTCCAACAGGTCGAACTTTACTTCAGTTTTGTTTTGCGTCAAATCAGCTCGTCAGGCATATCCAATAACTCAATCTATTTTACATGTTAGGGAGGATATGCATTTAAGCACGATTAATACGGAGAGCATGAGAGCATGTTGATAAACGGGCGTTTCATCTTTGCTACCCATGACTTAGTTTTTAAAAGAGTACAGGAGAGGATCCGAGTTTAGAAAAATAAGCTGCGCGGAGTTTGTGTAAAGCATGGAAATCACGTTGATACGTTGGCGTTGTGGGCGTAACGGGGCGTTTGTGAGCGTCATGCGTAGTTCCTGTCGGGGGGGGGGGGGGGGGGGGGGGGGGGGGGGGGGGGGGGGGGGGGGGGGGGGGGGGGGGGGGGGGGGGGGGGGGGGGGGGGGGGGGGGGGGGGGGGGGGGGGGGGGGGGGGGGGGGGGGAGTGCACGACAGCGGGCTCGTGCAGACGCTTTGGACGAGGCCATTATTGGTTCAGGTGGACGAGTCTACTATAGATTGAGACACTATGGGGGCGGTCGGGTAGCCTAGTGGTTAAAGCGTTCGCTCGTCACGCCGAAGACCCGGGTTCGATTGCCGACATGGGTACAATGTGTGAAGCCCATTTCTGGTGTACCCCGCCGTGATATTGCTGGAATATTGCTAAAAGCGGCGTAAAACCAAACTCACCCACTCACACTTACACAGTATTCCATCTCTGGTCACAAATGTTTGTTTGGACGTTTGTTTGTTTGTGCCAGCTGCATGGCGACGGTATGGAATTGAGCGACAATAACCAAACAAACCAGTGATTGATATTATGAGCAACGATCGATCTACTCTGTCGAGGTACGATGTCACGCAGCCAACCACTCTCTGAGCATTCCTTTAATCACCTCATATGACTGGCATAGGTTGCTCTCACCCGTGAAGATTCAGGGGTAGAATAGGTCTTCAGCAACCCATGCTTGCCGTAAAAGGCGACTAATTGGATCGGGTGGTCTGGTTCGCTGCATGTCATCTCATCTCAATTTCTCATGAATCACTAGATTGTCTGGTCCAGACTCCATTATTTACAGACCCCCGTCATATAGCTGGAATATTGCAGAGTGCGTTAAACAACAAACAAACAACTACTACTGCAGCAACAATGCAACAGCCGTCTACAACACCTACATCGTCCAACTTCACCTACAACGTCACCGCTTGCTACAACGCTGTGTCCAAGGAGCGGATGTTGATGTCCGATGTGACCGTTCCTTGTTCTGGTGGATAATGCGTCTGCCGTGAGAGGTGAAGGTCGGTATTTCAATCCCCGGCGTGTCTTACCAAAAGACGTTGAAATATGGTACTTCTTGTTACCCTGCCTGGCTGACATCATTAAAGGGGTAAAACAAGGGCTGGTCGGCTTGAAGTCAGTGTAGTGAGATATTCGTGTTATAACTGTGGCATGGTGACGTTAAACCCTATTTCACCTCATCTTACTTGACCTTGACCCTTGAGGTAAGCATGTCGGGAGCGTTTGTCTGGCTTTAGGGGCGGGGAGGGGGGTGGGTAGCCTAGTAGTTGAAGCGTTCGCTCGTTACACCGAAGACCCGGGATTGATTCTCCACGTGTGTACAATGTGTGAAGCCCATTCCTGGTGTCCTCCGTCGTGATGTTGCTGAAATTCGGCTGAAAGCGGCGTAAAACAATACTCACTTGTCTGTCAGTATCACGCGTCTGTTATATTCAGGGGTATCGCTGAAAAAACATCCATTTGAAATATTTACGTTTTTTAGCAAATAAATTATTTCATCTATATAAAGATGACATTCATGTGACATTTGCTCCTTCTCAGGTTAAACACGAATATCTGTTGAATCTGAAGAATGACCAAATTTACTATTTCAACATGAATTCCATGTTCCGCCCCGAAGAGTGGATGGATTCTGTTCGCCGTTTCTAGGAACACGCCAACGACATCATGGCGGGGAGCCAAAAAACGGGTTTCACATGTTCCCATCTGAGGAATTGACCAGGTTGTTAGCGTCACCGGCAAACACTTTAACAACTGGGCCACCCCGACGCTCTTGCCACCCTGAAGATGAAGAAATTGTTACTAGTATCGTGGGGGGTTAATGTTGTTTTTGACACCGTTGCACCATCAAATTTAACCTCGGGCTGCGGCTTCGGTAGTTGCAGTACAAAAACTGCAAAGAGAATTTAATAAATACACCATGTATACATGCATGCCACGAAACGAAGAACACGTGTTTTCAAAGAGGATTTATCCATTCAAAAAGCGGCATGCACCGAACATGCTCGACACGTTTTATGCCTCTTATATTCCCTCACAAGCTAATTACATACCTCTCTCTGATCCTACACCCAGACTGAGGCTGGTGATCTGTGGGCGTTGTAATACAACAGTTGAATTAATGTTGGAGAGAGAGAGAGAGAGAGAGAGAGAGAGAGAGAGAGAGAGAGAGAGAGAGAGAGAGAGAGAGAGAGGGATAGTCTTTCTCTCCATCCCTCTATTTTTGTATCTCTATCATCTCTTTGTGTGTCTCTCTGTATCGCTCTTTCTCTCTCTCTCTCTCTATTTATAGATATTTCTCCCTCCTCTCTCACTGTCTTTCAATCTCCACCATCCCTGTCTCATTTTCTTTGTGACTCTCCCTGTCTTTCTTTCTATATATCTCCCTCCTCTCTCTGTTTTTCTATCTCTCTACTTTTTTCTCTCTCTACCTTTCTCTCTCTCTCTCTCTCTCTCTCTACCTTTCTCCCCTCCCATCTCTATCGTTCTATCTCCATCATCTCATTATATCTCCATCTGTATCTCGCTTTGTCTCTGTGTATACATATATCTCCCTCTCCTCTCTCTCTGTCTTTCTATCTCTGTGTGTGTGTCCCTCTATCTATATTTATACCCATCTCTCCCTCCTCTCCCTGTGCCCTCTGGTTTCTCTCTTCCTTTCTCTCTCTATTTATACCTATCTCTCCCGCCTCTGTGTCTTTCTATCTCTCTTTCTGTCTCTCTCGCTACCTCTCTCCCCTCTACCCTCTCTGTCGTTCTATCTCCACTATCTCTCTTTCATTCTCTGTGTATAGATATCTCTCCCTCTCCTCTCTATGTGTCTTTCTATCTCTCTTTATGTGTCTCTGCCTTTCTCTCTCTCTACCTATCTCCCCTCCCCTCTCTCTGTCGTTCTCTCCACTATCTCTCTTTCTGTGTCTCTTTCTACCTTTCTCTCTCTACCTATCTCCCCTCCCCTCTCTCTGTCGTTCTTTCTCCACCATATATATATATATATATATATATATATATATATATATATATATATATCTTTCATTCTCTGTGTATAGATATCTCTCCCTCTCCTCTATATGTCTTTCCATCTCTCTTTCTGTGTCTCTCTCTACCTTTCTCTCTCTATACATCTCCCCTCCCCTCTCTCTGTTTTTTCTTTCTCTCTCTCTCTAGGCAGATAGAGATGATAGAGATAGAAAGACAAAGAGAGGAGAGGCAGAGATAGCTACACATAGTTACACATAGCTCTATTATTGCCTGTATTGCGTGTATTAACAACCACAGCCTACACGCACATACAATTATATCTGCCAAACATGCACAGCGCTCTTCTGTGGGACAATGTACTATTACAATAGTGATATCCGTATACACAAAAACAACAATGCGCTGTGTATCCAATACATTCATTTGTTAATTCATGCATATTCCGGATCCGCCCGTCACCATGACGTCAGATACACACAATCAATCTTACTGAAAACTTATTTGAATTGTAACCAAACATGATCAATGGCATGTTTTTATTTATTTAAACTCGTCATTATACCGGCAACATGTTATGTGCAAACCATTTCCTTACGCAGTTTAGGTTGCAAGTCAAGATCTGTTCAAACCACTGTGTGTGCACTGCGCGGCTGTTTCCTCGCTGGGCCCGCTCACCTTCAAGTGTTATATTTGAATAGCCAGGTAATTGATCGATAGAACTAAATCGCGTTCACACCAAGACGATCGTCGTATGCGACAATCGGTTGGACAATAAAAAGGCATATAAACGAATTCCTTGTCAGAAAATATAGACAACTAACCAACCGTGCAATATGCACCGAGACGACACCGTGCAATATATATTGAGTGACGAAATATGCGATATGCACGAAATGGCCCCAGGCAATACTCGGTAACGGAAATATGCTTTTTGTTTGTTTGTTGTTTAACGCCGCACTCAGCAATATTCCAGCTTAATGACGGCGATCTGTAAAAAATCGAGTCTGGACCGGCCAATCCAGTGATTGACATCATGAGCATCGATCCACTCAATTGGGATACAATGATATGCATCAACCAAGTCAGCGAGCCTGACCACCCGATCCCGCTAGTCTCCTCTTAAGACAAGCATTGGTTGCTGAAGACCAATTCTTCCCCAGATCTTCACGGGTCCGGAAATATGCAATATGCACGAGATAGCACCGTGCAATACTCAGTGAAGGAAATATGCAATATGCACGAGAAAGCCGTGCAATACGTACCGAGACTATACCTGTCATAAGAACACACACCATACAATAAGCTTTGTGGAGGGCGAGTCAAGGATGACAACACTTATTCAATACTCAAAACACCCGCGAAAAGAAATGCTCTAGTGAGCTTTGCACAAACAAGTCGTCTGTGTGATGATATCTCCGTGGAAAAGTGCAAGAACGAGCAGTCTGGGTGTGCTGGGTGTCAAGTGGGTATATAGACAACAGCGTTAGGAGCACAAGTGACCGGGTGTACACCCATTGAGCTCTCAATTCCAATTGGCTAAAGGCCTGGTGACATCATCAGATTGATCAACAACAGTTTCTTACGACTGAGGTGAGCTGTTGAGAGTGACACTCCATTGTTGGTGCGTGGGACCGGTTGTATGTAAGCGTTTATATTTTTAATTTTTTTGGCAAGGTGTTAACTCGCTTTTATTGCGTAATTGTTTCAAGGAGAATATAAAAAAATATATTGAAAGGATTTAAAAAAAATGTGACGTGTTTGACAACACGTGTTGGATATCTGATTTGGTCGTTTCGGTATGACGTATATTTGTATGGATATATTAAACCGTAATAAACATTCATGTATTGAACAGGGCGCCGTTCCACAATGCAACCTAAGCGCTACGACTATCGCAAGTCTGTGTTAACTTATGGGAGCTACGATCGTTTTAGCATTGTAAGATTGCTTTTTGGAACGGGCCATTGGTCTTCATCAGAATCTAAGTGAAGTGAAATGGGGTTTAACGTCGCGTCCAAGATTATTGCACTTATATAGCGACGTGCATGCACGTGTGTGTGTGTGTGTGTGTGTGTGTGTGTGTGTGTGTGTGTGTGTGTGTGTGTGTGTGTGTGGCTGGCTGGCTGGCTGGCTGCTTGTACTAGTCCGGACTGATGCCGATTCATAGTGCTAGCTCACTGAGATACCATGCCGCAGTTTAAACATGAATACCCCACTCAGACACAGTATACTGATTCTGAGACGGACAGTCCTTGTTTTAGAACCTTAATGCCGAGTGCCAGACAGGGTAACAACAAGTACCATCTTGTAATGTCTGTTGGTATGACGCGGCTGGAGATCGAACCCCGGACCTTCCGCTCTCCGGGCGGACGCTCTACCATTAGACCACGGAGGCGGTCTCATCAGAAACTAAGCGTGTTACTATAACCAACTATTTCTTATGAAATATGGAGATATATTAGTGTTTAGGACCTTAATAAATATACCGCATGGTGGACAGGTTCAACCAAACCAAGATGTGAGGATCGAACCTGGACTCCGGTAATACAGACAAGCAGGACCCTCTCCGATTAACACAGGCTTACAACCGTCACAGCTTATGCCGCTTTGAGGTGATGGGCCGAGTAACAGACAGACACTCAGACATAGGTGTATTCAGTATTTCGGCACTTGGCCCAGAGTATACAATTGAACGAACAAACTATAGTTGTAGTCACGTGACTGACAGGGCATTTTCTCAATTAAGAACGCTTAGAAATCTTAAAAGAAAATGTGTATGGTGAAGATAGTTATTTACACAGTAAAAAGTATTTACATCATTTCAGTTAAGTAAATTTTACATTACTTCATGATTTTCGTATGTATGCTTCTCTCTTTCGGAGGAAGGGGGCGCGGGTTGCCGAGTCGTCTACAGCGCCGCGATTCGCTGTGCAGAGTTGCGTCCCTTGGACACACCAGAAACCTATGATTGTGGGTTCGAATCCCGGTTCGCCCCGATTATGTTTCTAGGTTTGTCAGCTCCATACCCGTGCTCGTGGGTTTCACCGAAGTGATAAACGTCTAAGACCTGCATCACTTCGGGCTTAACTCCCACATTAAGCTGAAACGCCGCGATATAACTGGAATACTGTTAAAAGTGGCGTTAAACCCAACCCACTCACTCCAATCCCCTTTAACAATAATCTTCTCTGCCTCGTCACCCGACGAAAATACGTTGTTGGAGACACTTATTGCAGGAAATAGTGCATTATCCCACGATTACAGCAAGTTGTGCATTGTACATGTAGATGTGTGTATTTGCAGTTGTGTGTAAATGTGACTTGGAAACACACTATATATTACAAGAACATGACGTTAACTTCTCCTTGGTGTGATTGATGATATTTAGAAGACACAGAACTCTCTACGCGTAGTCATTTAGACGTTAGTTATTTCGAAAGCATGTCTTATTCTGAAACTATATACCCTTTAGTAAAAAGTCAAGGGATTTTTAAAGGTGTTCTTCTTTGCTTCTCTTTAAGTTTGGTTTCCGTGGCACGACATGGCGGAGAGACGGGGTGGAGGGCTGTGTCTGGTCCTGCTGGGAAAGAACGCCGTGTGATTCATGGATGGGGCTCGCAGAACGAACTGTGTCCCTACTGTCATATTTGGGAATTTCTACAGAGCTGGTTAATCGAGTCAGTTTGTGTACAAGTGATCATTGTGACTGAAAGATATCTGTGGGAACGGTTTCCCTCAGCATACATTCCGAAACGTGAGTAGTTGAGGTGTTAAAAAAGAAATGGTAGTTTGTCGGGGAAATACTTTTAACATAAATCGGTGTCTGTCCGTCACTCGTAAGCCTAATATACTACTCAGAATAAATTAGAACAGAAATATGAAAGAATTGGGTGTTCTTTAACTTATTTTGAGTAGCATATTTGCTCACATTCTTCTTCAATGTTGAGGGAAATTGTTTCAAATTAAAATTATTATATTTTTGAAAAGTGCTGTCCCATCAGTCGTCACATTTGCTTTTTAACACTACATGTACAATGACCCTGTGGTCTTTAAGTCGTTGGATAAAGATGGATTGGTTGATAATCAGTACAAAGGGTTAGAGAAATTGTATCCCATAACAATGATATTGCTGAAGTAATGTGGCATTTTACTGTTATATTATAAATATTTATATTAAATAAAACATATCCTGATCAATTTTTGGTAATAATATTAGTAATATTTCTCACTGTTTATAGCCTGTATATACGCGGGACACTGCTCCCACCTTTGAGATATATACGTGTGCAATGATTATATTGTTGTTTTCATTTTTTAATTACATAATTTTGATGTTTTGAGAATCTTTGGATTTATCTGAAGGAAATAAAGACATTCATTCATTCGTTCGTTCGTCCATTCATTCATTCATTTACAATCCACTGGACATAACATGTATATACACCTTGAAAAAAGTTAAGCAACCCCCTTTTAGTATCATATGTTCCGAACTTCCATGTATACTTTGGAAATATTTACATTTTGCATTCATCTCAGTGTGCTCTATGTCCAAGAATCTACCGGTACCTGATGATAAGTTGGTACAAGAACAGTGTATGTTTCTCCAGATGGTTGCAAACACTGAGTCATACCATTATGATGCAAAGAAACAGAAGAAGCAATAGAGAGGGCAGTCACACGATTGCTTTGAGCACTTACACACACATTTACTAGATAACCAGTCTCGCTTTCTGTATTTCAATACGAGAATGTCGCTTTGTAAACAAAAATAACTGTTGTGTCATAAATAAAAAAAACCCATTTAATAAAAGAATCGTAAGGAAGTATATATAGTAAGCGGTGTGTTACTTTTCCCCAGATGCATAGTCCCGTTATAACCAACTTAAAGCTGATAACCCCATTCCTGGGATAAGTCGAATACTCGTTACATCAGACTTTTTATATCCGAAGCTGACTCAAGCAAAAACTGCAAATAAGTTATTTTACTAGATTATATTTATTTAAAATTACGTTTGAAATGATGATGACGCGCTGTCCGATTGTTTGGTAGCTTCATCCCCCCGAGGGGGCACGGGTGGCCCAGTCGTCTAAGGCGCCGCGATTCGCCGTATAAGAGTTGCGTCCCTTGGACACGCCAGAAACCTATGATTGTGGGTTCGAATCCCGGTTCGCCCCGATTATGTTTCTAGGTTTGTCAGCTCCATACCCGTGCTCGTGGGTTTCACCGAAGTGGTAAACGTCTGAGACCTGCATCACTTCGGGCTTTCCTCCCACATTAAGCTGAGACGCCGCGATATGACTGGAATACTGTTAAAAGCGGCGTTAAAGGCAACTCACTCACTCATCCCCCCCATAGTCGTAATGCCTCTTATCTGAGGTATGTTATGCATAGAACACAACAAGCGTACAGTACACGGGACCACGTGCACCCCAAGTCTACCGTGAAGGGTGCCCGATACGACCATATCCCTATGGGAGCCTTGAACAACACAAGACTTATCGTCTCATGACGAATTCATGTACAATCTTATCTTGTTTACTTTGAAAATTAATGTTTGTTCTTATGTGTGTAAATTGTGAATACCACACAAGCGGGGCATTGTTAGGTTGTTTGAGGGTGGATATTGCGTCGAAATGAATTGTTTGGTTGCGTAGAATGGCTCGACATAATTGTAGTCTCATCTGCAGCTTATATAAATAATTCTTAAATAACGGTTTGTTATTAACATATACTCTGTGTACTTACAAGACGAGAGTCAACCAGGGTGTATGTACATGCTAGACGGTATATATATGTATATGTGACTAGTGTGTCTACCTTGAGTGAGGTAGGTGTTGGGGCTCGGGACAGGTTTAGGGTTAGGGGTCGGGACAGGGGTAGGGACAATGACAGGAGTAGGTAGGGTAAGGTAGGGTTAGGGTAGGGTAGGGTAGGGTAGGGTAGGGTAGGGTAGTGACAGGAATAGGGACGGGGGTAGGGACAATGACAGGGATAGGGTAGGGTAGGGTAGGGACGGGGGTAGGGACAATGACAGGGGTAGGGTAGGGTAGGGTAGGGACAGGAGTAGGGACAGGGGTAGGGACAATGACAGGGGTAGGGTAGGGACAGGGGTAGGGACAGGGGTAGGGACAATGACAGGGGTAGGGTAGGGACGGGGGTAGGGACAGGGGTAGGGACAATGACAGGGGTAGGGTAGGGTAAGGTAGGGACAGGGGTAGGGACAGGGGTAGGGACAATGACAGGGGTAGGGTAGGGTAGGGTAGGGACAGGGGTAGGGACAGGGGTAGGGACAGGGGTAGGGACAATGACAGGGGTAGGGTAGGGTAAGGTAGGGACAGGAGTAGGGACAGGGGTAGGGACAATGACAGGGGTAGGGTAGGGTAGGGTAGGGACAGGGGTAGGGACAGGGGTAGGGACAATGACAGGGGTAGGGTAGGGTAAGGTAGGGACAGGGGTAGGGACAGGGGTAGGGACAATGACAGGGGTAGGGTAGGGTAGGGTAGGGTAGGGACAGGGGTAGGGACAATGACAGGGTAGGGTAGGGTAAGGTAGGGACAGGAGTAGGGACAGGGGTAGGGACAATGACAGGGGTAGGGTAGGGTAGGGTAGGGACAGGGGTAGGGACAGGGGTAGGGACAATGACAGGGGTAGGGTAGGGTAAGGTAGGGACAGGGGTAGGGACAGGGGTAGGGACAATGACAGGGGTAGGGTAGGGTAAGGTAGGGACAGGGGTAGGGACAGGGGTAGGGACAATGACAGGGGTAGGGTAGGGTAGGGTAGGGTAGGGACAGGGGTAGGGACAATGACAGGGTAGGGTAGGGTAGGGTAGGGTAGGGACAGGGGTAGGGACAATGACAGGGTAGGGTAGGGTAGAGTAGGGTAGGGTAGGGACATTAGTAGGGACGGGGGTAGGGACAATGACAGGGGTAGGGTAGGGTAGGGACGGGGGTAGGGTCAGGGGGTCGGGCAGGGGCAGGGGGTAGGGACAGGGGGTAGGGACAGAGGTAGGGGTAGGGGTAGGGACAGAGGTAGGGGTAGGGGTAGGGACAGAGGTAGGGGCAGGGGTAGGGACAGAGGTAGGGGTAGGGGTAGGGACAGAGGTAGGGGCAGGGGTAGGGACAGAGGTAGGGGTAGGGGTAGGGACAGGGGTAGGGACAGAGGTAGGGGTAGGGGTAGGGACAGAGGTAGGGGTAGGGGTAGGGACAGAGGTAGGGGTAGGGGTAGGGACAGAGGTAGGGGTAGGGGTAGGGACAGAGGTAGGGGTAGGGGTAGGGACAGAGGTAGGGGTAGGGGTAGGGACAGAGGTAGGGGTAGGGGTAGGGACAGAGGTAGGGGCAGGGGTAGGGACAGAGGTAGGGGTAGGGGTAGGGACAGAGGTAGGGGTAGGGGTAGGGACAGAGGTAGGGGTAGGGGTAGGGACAAGGGAAGGGTCAGGAACAGGGGTAGGCGTAGGGACAGGGGAAGGGTTAGAGACAGGGGTAAGGGGTAGGGACAGAGGGAGGAACAGGGGTAGGGGTAGGGGTAGAGACAGGGGTAGGGGTAGGGGTAGAGACAGGGGAAGGGTTAGACACAGGGGTAGGAGTAGGGGTGGAGACAGGGGCAGGGGTAGAGACAGGTATAAGGGTAACGTTGGCGTTGTTGAAAAACACCTAATGGTTATCGTTTCCGCAACGTACGCAGAATGTCTGGTTTGATCCTCAAAATGAGCCTAGTGAGTCCCTGTATATCAAAATTTAAAACCGCGTGAATCCCAATTCTCCCACTCACGAACACATTGACAGCTCCCAGACAACGAATCATCTTTTGTTCACAAATATCTCACCATAAGACATTTATACCAGCTCCTACAACATGTTGATGACAGCAGACAATACCCATACACCTATATCACGGCAGTGGACAAATACAATGCTAAAAGTACTAAACATTTTGTTGAATTTCATGAGAATAATTTAGCTTTTATCATTATATAGTGGCGTGTATAACTGAGTTAGTCTACCCACGGGACGCGCGTCGTGAAGGCAGAAGAACTCTTTACACGTGACGTGGCGTTGCCGTCCTACATCTACAGACGGGTAAAAGAAAAACGCTTGAAAATTGGATTTAACCAAACATTAAAAACGTTATCAAAACGGTCAAGGCCGAAACACTGCAAACAAAACACACCTATGATGCCCGTATCAAATACATCACCATTGAATAACCATTTTTTGTTTGTTTCATTTTTAGCCACCATCAAACATGAGTGTATACTTTCTTTTGTCTGTCAGTATATAAAGGTAAACGTTCTTCTTTGTCATGTTTCATAACGTCTTTCGGATACAAATTAGGGCTCACTGTAAACATGTTTATAAAGTGGAATCTACAACGAGCTGCCATTATGTCGCATTCTATGTCAAACGTGAACAATATGGGTTGCCAACTGTATGCAGGGAGCAATTAAAACAACAGACGTGTAGATACGTTGAATGAATCATATTTCCAACCTGCAAATACTCTCAATTTACATGTATTACCTTACAGACTTTTAGACCTTTCGTTGTTGGCGCCCTTTACCCCCCCCCCCCCCCCCCCCCCCTCTTCCAAGCAGAATACGTTTGTTGTTTATCGCACTAAGCAATATGACGGAGGTTTGTAAATCATCAAGTCTGGACCAGACAATCGAGTGATTGACATGATGAGTATCGAATAACGCAACTGAGATGTGATGACATGCATCAACCAAGTGAGTGAGCCTGACCACCCGATCCCGTGAGTCGCCTCTTAAGACAAGCATGGGTTTCTGGTCCGGGTCTTCATACGTAAATACTGTATTTCATACAACGTTGAAAATGAGTGTCCATTTTTAACAGTGTGTCAATTTTTTCAGTTTTAGTTATATGTGTCCCTTAATCATAAAAAGGCTCGACTTTGCATATTCACCACGTTCTGTTTTATGTAACTTATAAAGTGTGCTGCGTATATAAAATATATTTCTTCACTTTTTTTTATTTCCTTCAACTCTGGTGAGATAACGGAAGTGTGTCACGTGACATTCACTGACGTGAATGGGAATGTTACGTCATGACATGTGGTTTAAATTGGGTAGTAAATCCTTAAATCATGTGTCCCCCCTGTAATGCCTCATAACGACGGACCTCTGAAACACATGGGATAATTTGAAGCAGATGAAACACTTCATTTAGACCAGACTGAGATGGATTTACAAGCAGGGTGTTTTCTTTAAGGCGGTTGTTCTGTAATAAACTTGTTTGGGTTGTCTTCAGAATAAACACGATGGACTACCCCAGTAAAGATGTCACGCATGCGCACATCCGTTAAATATGTAAAAAATATGCGTTGCGCAAGACTTAAATTAATATAACAATCAGACTTTCGTAAGTCTGGCTGTATCTCCTAACAAAATAATTACGTAGGAGTTCGCCACTTCTGGCATTTAAGTTGCTCGCAGACAATTTAAAACCACCTGCTGTGTCTAAATTTCCAATCAGGGGGTCCTTTTTTCAAAAGCTTTGAACACAGTCACGTCAGCGAAAGACGTCATTCATGTATAGTTTACTTACCTCATCAATACTACATGATGCAGCAGTTGATGAAGAAGAAAATAATTGTGATCTTAGGTCATGGGTGTTCGCTGCCTACACAATACATCAGGCAGCGATATTGTATAACTTCACTTTGAACCGCGTCACACCAAATCTCGCCGCATATAGTTCGTTTAACGGGACAGTTTATTCTGTGTCTAACTGAAAGTAGATTCTCGCTTTGATTTTCAGTTAAAAGCAAATGGAGAAATTTGGACATTTTTATACGGTTGATGATGCGTTGCTGTATGTCATGTGATAGTCACGTGATAGTCACGTGCTCGAAACTAGTTCCAAAATGAATTTCTGACAGAGGTTGCTGAGATCCTTTTGGGCTGAGTGAGCAGAATGTTCCCACCATTCATCTGTCGGATGTTATATGATTGTTTGCATCTCTTACATCTGCCAGAGATAATATAAATCTAAATGCACTAAATGCACAGTTGCGCCCCGAGTATGTTTCTAGGTTTGTCAGCACCATACCCGTGCTCGTGGGTTTCACCGAAGTGGTAAACGTCTGAGACCAGCATCACTTCGGGATTTCCTCCCTCATTAAACTGACACGCCGTGATTGAACTGGACACAACTCACTCACTCATATGCAGTAAACTACGGTTATAACGAACACGCTTATAACGAACTGACGGATATAACGACCTTACTTTTTAGGTCCCGACTATTTGCTGTAGTTATGCTGTATATATGCTTATAACGAACTACGGTTATAACGAACTCATATTAGTAGTCCCTTTGAGTTCGTTATAACCGTACTTTTCTGTATGCATAATTGGTCACCACAGTAGACATATACGGAAGACATATTTAGATCCCATGTCATCCTCGATTATCCAGAATATTATCTTTCCACTTAAACAGATCTATACCCTGGACCATGACTTCGTTAAGAGCCCGATGGCATGACGCTAAAAATTGCCGTCCAATCACAGCACTCTCATGAGCGGAATAAATTCTGTGCTAAGTTAGAAATAGGAGCGATGTACTGGTGACGTCACTTCCGAAACAGTTATAGTGGCGACTGGGTACATGGTATTTGTTTGTTTGTTGTTGTTTTTGTTTGTTTAACGCGGCACTCAGCAATATTCCAGCTCTATGACGGAAGTCTGTAACTAACTGTAACTAATCGGGTCTTAACTAGACAATCCAGTGATTGACATCATGAGCATCTATCCACACATTTGGGACACGATGACATGCATCAACCAAGTCAGCGAGCATGACCACCCGATCATGTTGGTCTCCTCTTACGACAAGCACAGTCACCTTTTACGGCAAGCATGGGTTGCTGAATAACAATAGGTAACAATCAACATAGAATGGAGAAATAATACTCTGGGTAATCGAGTGTACTCTGGATAATCGAGTGTGATATTATGGTAGAACCCTAGATCACTTGTAATAGTACAGTGGAGGTGGGGTAGCCTAGTCGTTCAAGTTTTCGCTCATCACGCCAAAGGCCCGGGCTCGATTCCCCACATGGGTACAATGTGTGAAGCCCATATATGGTTTCCCCTGCCATCATATTGCTAAAATATTGCTTAAAGCGACGTAAAACCATACTCAGTCAAAGTGAAAAGTACATGGGTATCGTAGACTATGTATTTAAAGGCGGGCTATATTGGCTGTGAAATGTGTGTATAACAGGTTATATACCGTTAGGGTAAATACGGGTAACGGTAAACTGGCATGCAGCCATAAAGACCAATAAAGATAAGGCTGGCACTTGCCTGATACAAGTGTAACAGACTCACAGGAACAATGTCAACAAAAGGTATAGTGTAGTATGTTCTGGTCGACTTGTGGGAAATATATAGATTTGTTTCGTGGTCGAAGTTATCTATTCACAGACGTGTATTGCCGCAGTATTAATGTCGTAAATCATTGTAGTCTTGCACAAGGGTAGAGTAGGTGTTAGACTGTGAAACACCGGGTGTCTTGAGTATGGCTGCACGGGGTAGTCTCTTAAAACAGGTGTCTTGGAGAAATTGTATGCGTTCTCATAAACAACGTCGTGAGTCTTGGGTGTACTGTGTGAGGTGGTCTCATAGACAATACCGGGCGTCTTGGGTGTAGTTGTGTGGGGTGGTCTCATAGACAATACCGGGCGTCTTGGGTGTAGTTGTGTGGGGTGGTCTCATAGACAATACCGGGCGTCTTGTGTCATTGTATTATGAGTTCTCTAAACACCACCATGTCTCTTGGGTGTGATTGCGCGGTGTTCTCTAAAACAACACCGGGTATTTTGGGTGTAGTCGTCTATGGTTGGTTGGTTTGTTGTTTAACGCCGCACTCAGCAATATTCCAGCCATATGACCTCGATCTGTAAATAATCGGGTCTGGACCAGACAATCCAGTGATTGATATCATGAGCAGCGATCCACGCAATTGGTATCGATGACACGCATCAACCAAGTCAGCGAGCCTGACCATCCGATCTCTTAGTCGCCTCTTACGACAAGCATAGTCGCCTTTTACGGCAAGCATGGGTTGCTGAAGACCTATTATAATCTGGATCTCACAATATCGGGGGTCTTGGTATGGTTGTATGTGGTATGTAAAAAAATAACACCGGGTGTCTTTGGATGTGGTTACCGGTGACAGTTTATGAGGAAGGTATAGATAATAAAGCGATATTGGTACGGTCCCTCAACGTTTAAGAACCAAGTTACTGCCAAGGCAAGTACACGTCCACGCTGACTATACAGAACCGAAACTGACAAGTAACTGGGCGTCTTACAAATATTTCTAGAAAGTCCTATTGAGGCTGACCTCTGTTTGCACATTCCTTAACTCCCGATACATTTACGGTATACGTGGGCCGTGTTTCTATTTACAATACAAGGTCCACGCGTAAACGGCGGGAAAACCACCGTAGTGTTAAGACGCAACTTCACCAAGTCAGTGCAAGAAAGCGCCGCTGTATTGTATTCTGTTGACAAATGTTATATTTATACGAACGGCTGAAAGGGAAAGCTTAACAAGCCCTTCAATAGATAATCGGTCCTGTATGCTCTGGTGGTGACCCCTCTCTATAAGTGACCCTAATCAGATACGTGGTCACGTGGTGTGTATTTCTTTGTATCGATGAAACACGCTCCTCGAAATGCCACCATTTTGAGACTTGTCTCTGTATGTTGAAGAGATTGGTCACAAGGCAAACAGAAATCGCCACACTCGTGATATGACTTATTGTTTTGTGTTTCGGGACGTTTCATCCAGGGCGTGTAGTATTTGGTTTAAATGTTTATATCTTATTTTGTTGTATGATGCCCGCTTGCCTTGGTGACGCCACTTGCACAAGCTTATCTTGTGTGTATTTTGACAACGCGGGACAAGTGAAACTTGTCGTCCACAACAATTAGTTTTTCACTGCTTCAATATATTTACCAGACAGGTTCAATGTCGATGAGACTGATAAATTCATAAAGGACAACATTTAGACATTTACAATCGCGAAAATATAATGTACCATCGGTGGTATACAAGAAAACGATCATGTTTGTCTACAGGCCGCCGTCGCGTGGCAGCAGTTTATTGTGCGGCATCGGACAACATGCACTTAGTCTTTTATGCAAATTATTTGAGCAGCGGTGCTGCCGATAGGACAGGATATGCTTACCCTTCTCGCGAACACCTGGTGTCATCACTGTTTTGCAGTGATCCATTCGTATATTTGTTACCGCTATTTTGCCTGTTATACAAGTAGCCGAGTGTTGTAACGGTGACATCCAAGAAGCCGAGTGTTGTAACGGGGCGCACAAGTAGCCGAGTGTTGTAACGGGGCGCACAAGTAGCCGAGTGTTGTAACGGGGCGCACAAGTAGCCGAGTGTTGTAACGGGGCACACAAGTAGCCGAGTGTTGTAACGGGGCGCACAAGTAGCCGAGTGTTGTAACGGGGCACACAGGTAGCCGAGTGTTGTAACGGGGCGCACAAGTAGCCGAGTGTTGTAACGGGGCACACAAGAAGTCGAGTGATGTAACGGGGCACACAAGTAGCCGAGTGTTGTAACGGGGCACACAAGTAGCCGAGTGTTGTAACGGGGCACACAAGAAGCCGAGTGTTGTAACGGGGCACACAAGAAGCCGAGTGTTGTAACGGGGGCACACAAGTAGCCGAGTGATGTAACGGGGCATACAAGAAGCCGAGTGTTGTAACGGGGCACACAAGTAGCCGAGTGTTGTAACGGGGCACACAAGAAGCCGAGTGTTGTAACGGGGCACACAAGTAGCCGAGTGTTGTAACGGGGCACACAAGTAGCCGAGTGATGTAACGGGGCACACAAGAAGCCGAGTGTTGTAACGGTGACATCCAAGAAGCCGAGTGATGTAACGGGGCACACAAGAAGCCGAGTGTTGTAACGGGGCACACAAGTAGCCGAGTGATGTAACGGGGCACACAAGTAGCCGAGTGTTGTAACGGGGCACACAAGTAGCCGAGTGTTGTAACGGGGCACACAAGAAGCCGAGTGTTGTAACGGGGCACACAAGTAGCCGAGTGTTGTAACGGGGCACACAAGTAGCCGAGTGATGTAACGGGGCATACAAGAAGCCGAGTGTTGTAACGGGGCACACAAGAAGCCGAGTGTTGTAACGGGGCACACAAGAAGCCGAGTGTTGTAACGGTGACATCCAAGAAGCCGAGTGTTGTAACGGGGCACACAAGTAGCCGAGTGTTGTAACGGGGCACACAAGTAGCCGAGTGTTGTAACGGGGCACACAAGAAGCCGAGTGTTGTAACGGTGACATCCAAGAAGCCGAGTGTTGTAACGGGGCACACAAATAGCCGAGTGTTGTAACGGGGCACACAAGAAGTCCAGTGATGTAACGGGGCACACAAGTAGCCGAGTGTTGTAACGGGGCACACAAGAAGCCGAGTGTTGTAACGGGGGCACACAAGTAGCCGAGTGTTGTAACGGGGCATACAAGAAGCCGAGTGTTGTAACGGGGCACACAAGTAGCCGAGTGTTGTAACGGGGCACACAAGTAGCCGAGTGTTGTAACGGGGCACACAAGTAGCCGAGTGTTGTAACGGGGCACACAAGTAGCCGAGTGTTGTAACGGGGCACACAAGAAGCTAAGTGCTATAACAGTGATATACGACTATACCCGAGTCAGCTTCAAGTAGCCGAGTTGTGCCTGTATAACTATTTCAGGTTGTGGGAGTGTATAAACTTTGTAATGAGTTGATAGACTCTAACACATGTTCATAAAGAAAAATTTCAATTATCACATATCTTCCACGAGATGTTTTCCCAATTATCTCCCTCCACTGGGTCTTCTAACTTCATGCAGAGCTGGCTACAATTCTCTTTCACAATATCTCACTCTGTCTCAATCTCTAATGAATCTTCAAAGCTTTTAAATTGAGATTGACTTAGAACTGAACACCTGAAGTATTTTAATTAAAGAAACACAAAAAAATCAATTTCACACTGGGTGTATATAAACTGAACCTAGCAATGTCCAAATCTGATTGGTCGGCAACCATATTCATCACTGGTGTATAAACATATATTTCACCGGTCCTAGTAGACAGCGGATTGTAATGTCAGGAAATAGACACTCTTTTCTTTTTCGTTTTTTAAAAATCAAATAATGTATTTCCTTGTACTGAGACTGCTTGGCAAAAGAAAGTATACACTTAAAAACCGAATTTGATATAAAAAATACAAAAGATATCAAAACGTTACTGGGCTGAAAAAGGCAATTTTGAGGTTTAAAACACAACTCAGATAGCAGTATCAAACACATCGCTAACGAATAAACATTTCTTGTTTGTTTCATTTTAGCCATTATCAAACATGGATGTATATATTCTTTTGTCCAGTAGTTTACTTGATTAAATCATGGATACTATAAAAAAAATAGAGAGTGGTTGCGGTCTTTATCTGAAGCATCTAGCGGAAGAGCGAATAGATACATAATTCTCTATAAAGAAACCTGCTATTAACAACGCCACTGTTGAATAATACCAATACATATAAAGTCCATCCAGGATCGTTTTGACATATTGTAGACTGTTTTTCTTTGATGTGAAAACTACTCAGAGTTTTGTGTGTAAATGTGGCTACCAGAATTAACACATTATCCGAGAGGAAAAACATTTGTTTTAGATTAGCCTCTCCTTTGTAAGCTTATCGGTGGGATTAACAGGGGAGCGATTCCGCGAACGACCCGGTCAAGTGTGAACACCCTCTTTGTTGCTAAACAAAGGACATCTTACGTACAGATTACGAAATGACTACTGGTATTATTGGTAATTAACACTTGTCAATTAACAGATGTGTGATGAGCGCCGCGCTCTTGAAACAAAGCTGTGACACGATAAACATGCAATTGACACGGCTTGCCAGACGCCTGTCGCAGCACTGTGAGGAGTTGTAACACGATAGTACGCACAGTGGGTTTAGTGACAGTGGTGTGAGGAGCTGGTGAGTAGGCATGTTTATTGATGGCAAGGTTATCGTGCTAACCAATCACGTAGGTGACATATAGACCCGGATGTGCCATGCACTCTGTTCAGCGTGACCGACTGCGTTCCGGTAGAAACAAATGTCTGAATGTCAATATTTCTTATTTCTTTTAAGGATTGTATGTAAATTATTTGAAGTTTGTTAATTTTAACAGATGACATTTGAATGTGAACCTATGACTAATATTTTTCCGTTAACGTTTAGCAATGCAAAGCTTCTGTAAACAGTTTTACCAGCATCCGGGTCTGTCTAATTTGTAATAACAAGTCTAGGTTATTTGGGTCAATTGTCATGTATTTCAACAATTCGGGGTAGGGCGTTTCTTATCCGTTAATGTGCAAGACTGACCTCACAGAACCAACTCATACAGTGTCAATAAGCATTCGCGATTCTTTCAAAGTCCGATTGCTTGTTATGTTTGCAATAAAACACATATACTCATGGTGATAAATAAGAAAACATGCGACAATACCAACGTGTTTCTGATGTCTTCAACTAAGATTGGGCCGCGGGGTAGCCTAGTGGTTAAAGTGTTCGCTTTTCATGCCGAAAGCGCGGGTTCAAAACCCCACATGGGCACAATGTGTGAACCCCATTTCTGGTGTCCCGGCCGTGATATTGCTGGAATATTGCTAAAAGCTGCAAAAGAAACAAACTCATTAAAATACTTCATTCAATGACGAATAATTCAATGTGAGGTGAGGTTATATGGGGTTTAACGTCGCGTCAAAGATTATTGCACTTATATAGCGACGTGCATGTACGTGTGTGTGGCTGCTTGTACTAGTCAGGACTGATACCGATTTATAGTGCTAGCCCACTGAGATGCCATGCCGCAGTTTAACATGAATACCCCACACAGACACAGTGCACTGACTTCGAGCCGACCAGGCCTTGTTTTGGCCCCTTAATGCCGAGCGCCAGACAGGGTAACAACAAGTACCATCTTTTAACGTCTTTTGGTATGACGCAAACGGTGATCGAATTCCTAACCTTCCGCTCTTCTGCCACTAGGCCACGGAGGCGGTCGAATAATTCAATGAGTGAAACATACATGTGTATTATGTTGCCAGGACATTCTCGAATGCCCTTATTTGGTACATACGAAATGGTAATTCAAAAACATGTTTCCTTTATTTTTTTCCATCAATATTTGATATAATTTCTGGATTCCTGTTCAGCCCCCTCATTTCATGTAGGGAAACAATATGGAAGCTGTTCCGTCCCCCGTACATATAATTTTAAAATACATTGTATCAGTGAAATATATATCACCATTTCTTTTCGTGTCTTCTCTTTGTGGGGAGGTTGGGTAGCCGAGTGGTTAAAGCGTTCGCTCGTGTTCGATGACCACAATGTTTGAAGCCCATTTCTGGTGTCCCCCTGCCGTGAAATTGTTGGAATATTGCTAAAAGCGGCGTAACAATACACTCACTCTTTGTACTAAAGCTTAATAAAACAATGTGCCTATTTACCTTTGATTGATCAGTTTTTGTACACAATAAAATATGAACATTCGGTTTGCTGCTCTGAAATAACACAGAGAACACTGAGATATTGACAGCGTCTTGAATACTGATGGTCGTTTGGGTGACCTTCCAAAATTTGTTCGTCTTTTTCATGTACCGCCTCTGGTCTCCAAATATCCAAAATAATTGTTAAATATATAAAACTACAGTGATGTTGATAAAAATAATGCATTTCATGATATATTGACTATCAAACACGCCTCTACGAATAGAAACATGGGGAATACACAGGGATCACAAAATACTTTATGTATCTTTAGTAAAGTATATCAGTAACCCTGTGCAGTCGAGAACATAACTGAGGGCCAAAAAAGTACTCCGAATTTTTTTGTAATTGAAAAATGAAAGAACTGTCGTTAAATTTGATTAAGTCTATTTAACCATCACGCATTCCTGCAACAGTTTGTAAAAAGTATTCCGTGGCTGGGTAATTTTGTATGAAGAGTTCAGTGAAGGCTTGGGAAAGAAATGAATTTGCTACCACGCGACCCCGACATTGTTTAAAATGTTGTAAATTTGTGCCGAAAAAAAGACAAGTATTGATTTTCAAAGATAAGATGTTTAAGATACCCACCAACACTTATGTATTATGCGAAGAAAATATTTAGTTTTTTTTAATGTTTTAAATCCAATTATTTTAAAATATTAAAACCATGTAGAGTATTCTTTGAGTGCTGACTTAGCGCCAGTACAGTTCATGTTTTGGATATTGAAAATAAGACATGATAAAATCAACTGAGAGGAATAGTTTCTTTTGCCCCTCAGTATATATTGTTCATAGTCAGGTAAGAAGTCTTCAAGGTTTAATGCACATTTTTCAAAGTACAATTCTTTATATTTGTTTGTTTGCTGTTTAACGTCGCACTCATTCACGATTCTTTACAGGTAGATTCAAGCATATAGACATTTGCATCAAATGCCTCGTATAGCTGACTGAACATGTGTATGCGTGTGTATATTCTTTACATGGTACAGAGTTGAAGTGAGACAATGCGGTGATATGTTTTTTAAATATTTTTTTTATATTTTTTATTTATTCTCTCTGTTTTTTGTTTGTTTGTTGTTTAACGCCGCACTCAGCAATATTCCAGCTTTATGACGACTGGTGATATACTAGTATGTGGTGAAGTGACATGGGGTTTTAAGTCGCGTTCGAGATTGTTGCACTTATTATGCACGTGTGTATGCGTGTGGCTGCTTGTTCTTGACTAATAGAGGTTTTATACAGTGGTAGCTTCAGTTGAACATGGATACCCGACTCACACAAAGTATGCTGCCTCCGAACCGGCCAGTCCTTGTTTCATCCTCTAATGCTGCGCGCCAGTCAAGGAAAGAAGTACAGTCGTTTAACGTCTTTTGGTTTGTAGGAATTTTTGGGATAGAACCTCCAACCTTCCGCTCTCCGGGCAGACGCTCTACCACCAGACCACGGAGACCATGTATATGTGATAGGGATATGTAAATTACAAAATAACATCACATGCCGTTTGCGACGCTATATAAAAACACTTAAACCCGAACAGCAACAAAGAATTTGTATTTTTACGACAAATGCGTCACTTTCTTTATGCGCGCAAAGTCATAAAACCACTGACGTATAGCGTCGTCACTGAGCTCTCTGAACAGCCTCGGGCAGTGCGCAGCAGTAACGGTACATGTCACGTGACAGGAAGTATCCCTTTGCTGCACCGTTGCACGTGCGGTGACTCATCTAATAACTAATCGTATTGGGAGATCCAATTCCAGTCAGAAGTGACGTTTGGATTAGTCAGTGAGAGTACAGTTATATTTTGTACTGACGAAATTCATCCAAAGGTTATCAGCAACGCTTCATGGTCAGGACACAAAAAGTGCTGAGCTGTGACAAAACATTGGTCACGTGTGACCTTCACTGACGACGGGGGTGGGTCACTGGAGGAGCCAGGGTGTTATTACCCGGTTAGGTGAGGGTTATTTGAAATGTCTGGGGTATTGTTTGGTGGTGTCTAAGATGTTTGCGTTGTGCGAAGCACACCGTGACTGACTCCTCCCACCGCCTCTCAACAATGGTAGGATGTTTGGACCAGTGGTTAGCTGGGCCGCTAAGACCATTGATGCGGTCATTCAGAGGTTTTCTATAAAGATTTAAGAGTATGTGTTCGTCACGGAACAGTTGGTGCTAACCATTATCGGAAGATAACCAAGAAGCAAGTAGGCCTTTGAAATGATGGGATACTCAACGGCATCTTTGAATGTGATGGAATTTATTTCGTAGGATGAATGACAATGTGTGCTAGAACGCTTGATTAAAGAGAACGCGGTTGTGTATAGACGCTAGAGCCAGGCTGCTTCGACCGAACGCACTTTGGCCGTCATGTTTAGTTACTGATGGGATAGTAATGACTAATTATGGTGCTTGAAGAAAATCCTTCTAATTTCAACAATCTCGGTTCGGTATTGACATAGTGGCTCGAATGTCATCACCGCAATCACAGTTATGGATATATAAACCACTTCGAGATGTGATTAGTAGCGAACGCGTAAGGTTGCCTTACATTGAGCGATTGGTTTATGTCGTGATTAGATAAAGAAGTCGTTTTATCAATCAAGCCGAATGATACATAGCGAAATCTTTAGTAAGAGCATCCAGCCGCCATTTTAATACCACGTGACGAGATCGCGGGCAGGGCGGTTATCGCCGCCCTGATCCTTCCACTTTGAGACACGTTAATCAACCGCTGATTTGATTACGCATTCGACGTTACGTCTTTTGTGGGATATAAAATATCAATTGAAATCACTTGCAATGTTGAGCGGCACTGAAGTGTTGAAAAGATTAACACTGGGCCTTTCAGGTACTCTCGTGCGTCACAGACATCGCGTGCGCGACACGAGATTTTGCGATATTTATCGTGAGCTCTTCTAAGAGAATTGGTCGTGTGTGGCCACTCGTGACGGTTGTTTTACATGTGGGTTTAAGCCGGAGATGTTCTATCTAGTTATGTAACAAATCAACACGGTCAGATGTGCGCGATCCCAAGCCGAGCGTAAGATTCATGCACGTTCATGATTTATATAGGGATAAGGACGAGGCCAATTGACAGCCATGTCAGTTGGTTCAAGTCGTTAAAACAATTTTGATGGTTTGCAAACTCAAACTTTATGGTGTAGATAATCCAGCAGTTGGTTACGTAAATTATACAGAGGCAATGTCTCACTCAGGACACAATGGAGTATCCTCTTCCTTTTGTGGCTTGAATCAGATAAGTCTGACTGTCTGTTTGTCCTTTTAAATGGTACCGCTGTTGAGAAGCGCAAACGTCAGATAACAGAAGACCAGTCAGCCGTCATCAGTACACCACGCTCCATCGTACATACGTTTACAGGAGACAGGAGCCCAGTCATACTTTATTTTTTCGTCAGTATATCACGTTTCCGTCGCATCCCACAAGTATGCAGGAGAAGAGAGCCCAGTCAAACCTTAATTAGCCAAAGTCTGACACATTTGCGTCATCCCACAGGTCTAAAGGAGACAGGAGCCCAGTCAAACTTTAATTCGCCAACAGTATGACACAATTCAGTCATCCCACAGGTCTAAAGGAGACAGAAGCCCAGCCAAACTTTAATTCGACAATTGTATGACACATTTCTGTCATCTATGAAGCCTAAAGGAGAAAGGAGCCCAGTCAAACTTTGTTTTTCCATCAGCCTTTTTGTCGTATCTTACAAACCCATATGAGACTGAAACAAAGTCAAACTCTATTTTCCCTCAAGTCTTCCAAACTCGTTTTGTCGTTACAGTAAACTACGGTTATAACGAACTCAAAGGAACCTTTAATTTTAGTTCCTTATAACCGTAGTTCGTTATAAGCATAAATACAGCATAACTACAGCAAATAGTCCGGATTAAAAAAGGAAGTTCGTTATATCCATCAGTTCGTTATAAGCGTGTTCATTATAACCGTAGTTTACTGTATTTCTTTCTTTCTAGCCACTGAGGATGATTTCAGGTACATACACATAACCTAAGGTAATTTGCACCATGTATATATTTTTATAACATTACCAGGAGTATGTCTAGTGCAAACAGAATCAAATTTTTACATTAAAAAAAATAAAAAAATAAAAATCATATGCATGAAATTATTTCAGTCTATACTTAAACGCCCTCGCCGTACATGACAGCACCAATGCACGCGCGGAACTAGCTGAGAGGAATCTCAAAGGAAAAAATACCACTAATGGAACGTTAGCTGGTGTTTTCAGGAACAACACAGTTAAGTACCTAATTGCTTGTGTACTCGCTAATTCTGAAATTCACAAACAATTATCGAGTTTCAAAAGAAATATTGGCCGTTCCCATTAGGTGTTGGGCTGTCACTTTGCATGGTAATTAACAGTCAGGTCTTAATGTTTTTATAATTAACTAATTAGTCTAGCACATTAGTAGCAGATTTTCTCAACCGAGGCGCATAACGGTTCGCGGAAACACATCCCACGTGCTGTAATCGGAACCTGTCGGATGCGCAGCGAAGTCTCAATATTCGCACTTCCGATATTTTTTTGTTTTCGCTGTTCATTTTGTAATCTGAAAGTTATTTACTATGTCAATAAATCAACATTTTTCTTGAACGGCATTCGTTTGCGAGAACTAGAGCATGATATTTAAAAATAAACAAGATAACCATAGGTTTGCCAGACTTTTTTTCTGTGAAAATATCAGAGGACATGTGTGTGGAGTCTGAACAAATGGGCGTATCACAGAAAAAGATGATCGACCCTGCTGATGAGTTTATATCTTCCTAATATTTGAAATGATAATATGGAAAATAAATATTGAGTGCAGACGCTCGGTGTGTGTCAATAAATTTCAGGAGATCAAAATAATTCATCAATGTGCGAAGCACCTTGCGTATGTATTAATATTAATAATTTGATAATAAGGAATTTATACTCCAGGGTGGAGTATGAAATCAAAACTCTAATTATTATAGATAAAAACTTGTATAAAAATCCTTTCACAACGAATGTTTCTTAAAAATAAGGAAATAGAAAATTTGATAATTTGAAAATTTGAAAATAGATAATTTGTAAAGATATATCCGCCCCATACTAACCCCAATACTCTGACCTGACATTTCACGATATTTGGGGGTTCGATTGGCCCAGTCGTCTAAGGCGCCGCAATTCCCTGTGCAGTGTTGCGTCCCTTGGACACGCCAATCCCCTATTGTGGGTTTGAATCCCGGTTCGCCCCGTTATGTTTTAATGTTTCTCTGAACCCGTACTCGTAGGTTTCACCGAAGTGGTAAACGTACGAGACCTGCATCACTTCGGGCTTTCCTCCCACATTAAGCTGACACACCATGATATAACTGGAATACTGTTAAACGGCAGCCCATCTCACCGACTGACTGACTCACCCATTGAAAGGTGTTCAACATCCAGCCATACGGATTGGTGTCAACTTTAAGGGAAGGTGTTCCTTCATATGTCCTTGTTAAGAGTTTGGCGGCGCCCCTCGAAGATCCAGGTTAAAACAGGTCTACAGCAACCCATCCTTGCCGTAAGAGGTGACTATGCTTGTCGTAAGAGGCGACTAACGGGATCGGGTGGTCAAGCTCGCTGACATGGTTGATGCATGTCATCGTATCCCGATTGCTTGGATCGATGCTCGTGACATCAATCACTGGGTTTTCTGGCCCAGACTCGATTATTTACAGACCGACGTCATAGAGATTTAATACTCATGAGTGCGGCGTTAAACATTAAAAAAACAAAAACAAATAATGTTGGCAGCTGGGTTCAAGAGGGAAGAGAGCATCTCGGAGTTGATTCAAGACGAGGACGACCTTTAACTGCCGCCACAAAAGGAAGATGCTGATAAAATACATGATGTCATTGTGGATGATCGACGACTCACCACATGTCACATTACCATCACAACAGCGGACCCGTGAAGATCCGGGGTAGAATAGGTCTTCAGCAACCCATGCTTGCCGTAAACGGCGACTATGCTTGTCGTAAAAGGCGACTAACGGGATCGGGTGGTCAGGCTCGCTGACTTGGTTGATGCATGTCATTGCATCCCAATTGCGTGGATCGATGCTCATGATATTAATCACTGGATTGTCTGGTCCAGACTCGATTATTTACAGACCTCCGTCATATAGCTGGAATATTGCTGAGTGCGGCGTTAAACAACACACAAAAAACAAAAAACAAACCAACACAGCAGGCATCTCCCGGGAGACAGTTGAGAACATCCTGAGGAATGAACTGGAGACAGGACAAAGGTTTCAGCGCTCTGGGTTCCAAGGCTTCTGACTTCTGATCAGACACGCTCCAGGTTCATCATCTCTCGTGAGAAGTGACGTCGTTTTGAAGCAGACACTGCTGATTGTGTTGTGCGAGCTGTGACCATGGATGGATCCGGGGTTCACTACAAATCAGAGACTAAACAACAGTCAAAGCAGTGGAATCGTCTCCTCCCCTAAAGAAGGTAAAATCTGGTCATCAGCTTCGAAGGTGGTGTCTCGGTTTTCTGGGATTTCAAAGGAATACTGCTGGTGGACTACCTCCCGTAAGGTTAGATAAAAAGGGACCATTATTATGTTAATCTGCGCAGGCAACTGTATGAGAATATCAAGGTGAAAAGTCGGGGAAATTTCACCGAAGGTCTGTCTTTCCATCAGGACAATGCACATGTGGAAAAGTCAGTTGTCGACATTGCCGCGATGCATGACTGTGAATATTTTCCGTATACACCAACGTCAGACGTATTTGGCAACGTCAGATTTCCATCTCTTCCCAAACGTGAAGTACCAACTGTTTGGCAAGCATTATGCAAATGATGATGACGTCATATCTGCTTCGGTGGACCTTTTACACCACTAGGGGGAGCCTTCCAGCGGTTTCAGATCCGGACACTCCAGCATCCTTGGCAGAAGTAGGGGGACCTCGGAGGAGATTACGTTAAAAGATAATGAGCAAACCGGGATTCGAAACGATTACAGGTTTCTGGCGCAGCCAAGGGAGGCAACCCTGCACAGCGAATTGCGGCGCCTAAGACAACTGGACCACCCGTGCCCCCTTATGAAAGAATGAAAGTACAATACAGGAATACTCGAGGATGCCATTGCGTCGACACCCTCGTATGATGTGTACACTACAAATGTACGAACACATGTACGTATACGAAAGTGCGTAAGTTACGCAGAACTCGAGTAATATCAGTATTGTCTCTTATACAATTCTTCGACAGCAACGGTTTACACTCACCTTGCCTAAAATGTATATTTTGTCAACAGGTTTCTTGTTTTGTTCTGCGGAAGGTATGTTGAGCATAATAACTGAAAACCCACCACGAGACCTGTAAGTGATATGGATAGTTTTCCTTAAAAGTATTTTCTTACATGCTAAATTTGTTGATCCATTTGACGTGAGTGAGAATAGCAGCGTTAACAGCTGGGACAAGACCGAAAGAATAAAAAGACAGAAACACGCCTTCCTTATGTTAAAGAAGTATTTTTGAAATTGTGATTTGAAAGACTGAGAAAAGCAGAGAAAACTAAAAATAACACTTTTTTACGGTAACCACGTCACGAGCGCGCCATCCTTGAAACGTTAAACAGGTGTTTCATTGTTTTCGATCAGATACCGTCTCGCTAGGTGTCGCTTCATCACTCTCACATCAGCCTCGTTCTGGTGCGCTAGCCCTGTGTTCCCATAGATAAGAACACGATTGAAACTACGCATTGTCCATTGTTAAGTGTCTGGTAAATCAATTTTTGTTTCAGCTTTTCAACCCCATATATTATGTTATTCATCCACGAATACTTTATATCGCTATTACCGACGGAAAAATATTGTTTACAAACCTTGTTTTGACGTGTTTTTGTTATGTATTGGTACCGCATGATTTCAACAGACGTCCTCCCGTCGACAGCACTTATGAGAAGCCCTCAGGGATTAAACGATATATTTTAACGCTCTAAGCGCCACATATTTCAAGGTTCCATCTGAATGCTGACAACATTTTAATCGGATATTCATATAAGTTCCAACGAAAGAAGCTGTACGCTGAGTAGATTCCTTGCTTTCTAAGTGTTCCATTTGTTGGTTTGTTGTTTAACGCCGCACTCAGCAATATTCCAGCTATGTGACGGCGGTCTGTAAATATTCGAGTCTGGACCAGACAAACCAGTGATTGATGTAATGGACGTAGGTCGACGACAATTGTGATACATCATCATTCTGACCCGTGAACATTTCGGGGTAGAATAGGTCTCCAGCAACCCATGCTTGCCGTAAAAAGTGACTATGCTTGTCGTAAAAGGCGACTAACAGGTCAGCGAGCCTGAGCACCCGATCCCGTTAGTCGCCTTTTACGACAAGCATAGTCACCTTTTACGGCAAGCATGGGTTGCTGAAGATGAGTTCTAACCCGGACCTTCACGGGTAGATACTTTGGTAGGCAAGTGGGTGGTGTGCTAGTTTACCATGTACACGGTGTTCAAATCTTCATGTGGGTATAAGCAGCCTTGATTATGTTTAAATGTTTGTCAGTATTTCATCGAGCTCCACCGATTCAACTCAGGGGAAATCGCCTGACCTTTTGGATATTCCTCTCCAAACTGAATCACAATGATATATAACTGAAATACTTTCAAAGCGGCGTTACACCCAACTCACTCACCCACTCATTGCTGTGAACAGTGAGTGTTCGGGCCTGGAACAGGCAAACCTCTAACAAAGACCAGACTCGCTGATATTATTGTGTTGATGCATATCATCTGGTCTCTGTGCCTTAAAACTAACGAAGATCTACTACAGTTGTTTCTACAACAACACCCACGGCTTTTGCTGGCTGCTACGGCGACTATTTCCATTTGTGTTTGCAGAAATGTTTCACCAAACTCACTCACTCGACGTTGCTACAGAGAGACATTTATTATTATTTTTATGGTTGTGTTATTGTTACAGTTTCATTTGCGAGTTTTTGAACAAAACATTTCATGACATATAGGGGCGGTCGGGTAGCCTAGTGGTTAAAGCGTTCGCCCGTCACACCGAAGACCCAGGTTCGATTCCCGACATGGGTACAATGTGTGAAGCCTTTCCTGGTGTCCCCCGCCGTGATATTGCTGGAATATTGCTAAAAGCGGCGTAAAACCATACTCACTCACTTCATGACATGACTAAAAAATCAGGAGCAACCTGGACCAGACGTCTGAGGCAACACTTTTTGTTGTGCAGAGTTGTGTCCCTTAGACATGCCAGGAAACTATAATCGGACTTTCGAATCCCAGATTCGCCCGAGTATGTTCTATAGGTTATTCAGCACTATGAAGTCGTGGGTTTGACTAAACTTGTTAACGCCGAAAACCTGAAATATTGTTCAAAGCGGAGTTAGCTCAAACTCACAATCTCTATTAAATGTTATGCTATTATCATAAGCACCATGTATCTACATGTGTGTAGCCCTCAACTATACAACTGCAGGGGGCAGTCGGATAGCCTAGTGATTAAAGCGTTCGCTCCAAGACCCGGGTTCGATTCCCGACATGGGTACAATGTGTGAAGTCAATTTCTGGTGCACCCCGCCGTGGTATTGCTGGAATATTGCTAAAAGCGGCTTAAAACCATATTCACTCACTCACTCACATAACGGCAGAATCGAACCCGGATGAAGCTGACCATAGGTCAACGTTGTCCACACCCAAGTCCCAACTGCCAGTAACTGGTCAAAATCACAATCCATTGTTGCTGTTCCTCGCCCGTGCCGCGTCGCATCGGATTCTGAGGTTCATTTAAACTGGTTTTAGTGTTAGTTAGCGCAGCAATCTTAGCGCTTTTAGCAAAAATGTGAGGCACAGATCTATGCCATATCCGGTTAAGGGTGCGCATACGTAGTGTCCTTATTTACGTCATTCGTCACCACTCGCCCCTTTCCGTAACCTGCAAGAAGAATCGTTCGCTATCGAGGAATGTTACGTGCGAAAATATGACAAACCAATCAGCATGCGCGTATGACTTCAAGTACCTTGGTCAAAGAATCCCTCAGGAATAATCTTTTATTTTACATATGTCTTACATTTAAATATATACCCAAGATGCAGTTATATGTGTTCAATCATACTGTATAATACTGTGCGTTCCGATGTGTTTTCAATAGCATCTGGAATATATGCGATATACACTTCTTTTAGCTATGCCCGTTTGCGCTAAGACAAAACCCAGTCGCAAAAATGGCAACGAGAGGGGCACGAGTCGCTATTCGGCTTGTCCCGGAATAACACGAGTTATTCACCAATGTATTTACGCATGTCTACATCTCGGAAGTTTTATTTTGACCGATAGGAATTATGACACCTGCTGATGTTAGTGTTGATGAATGCATGGATACTTCACAAATATACTTCCTCTATATGTTTATATTCCATACAACAGATTGATACGTGTTGTATTGTCCAAACGCAGCCTTTTCGTTTTATGTAGATTGGAGCCCACTCAAAGTGCAATTTCTCCCCAAATCTCCACAGAGAAAAGCAGATATACGGGTTTTATAATCTCATCAAGTTTTTCTCATATCTTTTTCACAATCCTACTTTTTATACCTCCATTTACGGAACTCATCAAATACACCGCTAATCTGCACGTGCGGGGGTCCTACACGTATATGGTCCATTTTTACTCAGAAAAAGAAACTAAACCAAAACATGGATCCACATCTAGCTCGGATTGATAATTCATTTCCGGTTACTGGTACTGCTTCCGGTATGTGGGAAGCATTGCATGCTGGACAGGGTAATGGAATTGGAACCAGTGTGGGTTTTACATTTAATCAGACATCACTGGTGTGTCGCGATGGGCGTGGAGCCTCGTTCTGGCTTCACACAGTGCCTCTGGCACGTCCAGGATTTCCCGGCTTATTACCCGGAGCCCTGGTAACAGAACGCTCCCATGAAATCTGACAACGGGTCACGATACCATGCCAGGACAATCTGTACATGTCGTTATAAAATCGCGTCGAAATTATAAAAACGTATTCAATCGATTCCTATTCTGTTTCAAATAAATATATATGGGATGTCGTAGGTTTTTCTTGGTGAAAATGTTTTTATTTCCTTCTGCGATGAAATAAACCTGCAGTAATAGTGTAAAAATTGTATCGTGCTTAAACATGGCTGTGGGATGTCATGTCGTTGTCGTCGAAGACGGGGATGGCAGGGCGTTACCGACGTGGGCACCACAGGTAGCTGACAGTTCTTTAAATTACCCCATCAGTCATTTCTGCCTTGTTAATTGGAATCTCTGGCAAATACACCATCAGACCGTCAGTCGGTGGGTAGTCATCGCTATATGGGAAACGGGTGGCCCAGGCGAAGGCGCCACAATGCATTGTGCAGAGTTACGTCCCGCAGGCGTGCCAGGATCGTGTGATCGTGAGTTCGAATCCAGATTCGCCTGACATATGGTAAACGTGGTAAACGTCTAAGACCTGCATCCCAATGACATAACTACTCGGGGCGCCGGGGTAGCCTAGAGATTAAAATGTTCACTCGTCACGCCGAAGACCCGGGTTCGATTCCCCTATGGGTACAATGTGTGAAGCCCATTTCTGGTGTCCCCCAAACTGATGTTGCTGGAATATTGCTCAATGTGGCATAAAACAATACTCGCTCACTCTACTACTGCTTCTGCTACTGCTACTACTATCACTACTATTACTGCTTCTACTACAATTACTACTAACTGCTTCACTACTACAATTACTACTACTACTTCTACTACTACTACTACTACTACTACTACTACTACTACTACTACTACTACCACCACTACGTCTACTAGACTGTGGAATAGAGCTAGATAGAGCTGGCTAGACATGCTTTTGTATACGTTTCTAGTAGGGCTGGGACGGGTTCCAAATTTACTACCCGGGTACCCGACCCCTTATGACCTGACCCTACCCGGGTACCCACTGCAAGTCTCAAGAGTAGGGAACAAAATGTCTGATTGGTAATTGTTTCAGCGCAGCCCTGGCTAAAACAATTTAGATACATGTATCAAACAATCAGATCATGCGTTCACTTAAGTTGACTGAAGCTTTATCTTTACTCAAGCATTTACAAGTCAAAAGGAATGTGTGCATCGTCAGAAAGAAATGCGAACATCAGCGACTTGTAGTGTAACCACTTAAGTCATTAAACAATATATCACGTGACTAACCACGGGTCCGGGTAGTCCTGTGGGTACCTGGGTCCTACTCAGGACCCACCCGACCCGAGTAACCTAGTTACCCGTCCCAGCCTTAGTTTCTGGTAGGACTGGGACGGGTAATTCGGGTACTCGGATCGGTTGGTTCCTGAGTATTACCCAGATACCCACAGGACTACCCGGACCCGTGGTTAGTCACGTGATATATAGTTTAATGGCAAAAATTATCTAGAACTTCCACGGTTACACTGTAAGTGACTAGTGTTCGCATTTATATTCTGACCATGCACCCATTCCTTCTGACTTTATATGTTTGAATAGAGATAAAACTCCAGTCAACTTCAGTGTATGCATGACCAGATCGTTTTATACGAGTATCTAAATACATTTTGCCAGGACTACGGTCAAACTATTCCCAATAGGACATTTGCACCTATTTCTTGAGACCAACAGCGTGTACCCGGGTAGGGTCGGGTAATAGTGGGGTGGGTACCCGGGTAGTAAATTTAGACTCGTCCCAGCCCTCTAAGTTTCTAGATTATTTTTTTTCATAAAATATATATATTTCACAGTCATGGGGCAGGACTACTACTACTACTACTACTACTACTACTACTACTACTACTGCTACTACTACTACTACTACTACTACTTCGCCAGATCAACTCGGCTTCAGCACATCGTCTACACAGCCACGTGTATCCAACCCCCTCCTCATCAGCACCAGTGTGTTGTGTCTTGAGTGGGCGGCAACAATGATCTCTGTCTGCCGACTGTATGATTGTATCTGTTCGGAGACACTCTTAACTACGGCGATCAAACCACGAACAACACGGCTGTTTAATTGGCTCAGTGAACAGGGCTTGTATTAACGACAGCATTGTCACGAACACACGAAGACAAGGAAGTTGGATTGTTAGATAAAATGCCGACTTTTTCAAATGTAGAAGTATCGTATTCAGTAAAGACATTTCCTCGGAACTCGAGCGTTGTGTTTGAACGACGTGTTGCAGCAGCATCAGGTGCCGGTCCCACCATCGCTCTCTCATCACCAACATTCTGTCAGTCAAGTGAGTGAGTGAATTGGTTTAAATGCCGCTTTGGACGGTATTGCTGTTATATTCCGGCGTGTCGACTTCATGTGAGAAGATTTCTAAGACGGAAGTAATGCACTTAAAGCTTTGGTGAAACCCAAGAGCACGGGTATGGTGCTGACAAACCAAGACACATAACCAGGGCCAAACGGGATTCGAACCCACGACCATAAGTTTCTAGTACGCCTGAAGGACGTAAGTCTGCAAAGGAGTGAGTGAGTTGGGTTTTTAACGCCGCTTTTAACAGTATTCCAGTCATATCACGGCGTGTCAGTCTAATGTGGGAGGAAAGCCCGAAGTGATGCAGGTCTCAGACGTTTACCACTTCGGTGAAACCCACGAGCACGGGTATGGTGCTGACAAACCTAGAAACATAATGGGGGCGAACCGGGATTCGAACCCACACTCATAGGTTTCTGGCGTGCCTAAGTGACGCAACTCTGCACAGCGAATTGCGGCGCCTTAGCCGACTGGGCTACCCGTGCCCCCTCTGCAAAGGAAGTTGCTGCGACAATTTCTTTTTTCTCAACAGTCAGAAGCATAATTAATCCTCTGGGACTTTTACTTTTTTCGATACATTCCCAGCCCAACCAGAAAAGCGAATGGTCGGTCCCTGACTTAGTACAACATTTCTCTCGCTCATTTGTGTAACTTTAGGACGCTGTTATATATAGCGTCTCCTATTTCCGATCGAATTCAAAACGAAGCTATGGTGGCGAATGGGTGCAGGGTATTTAACCTAAAACGATGGGTATAATACCCTTGATAATCGAGGATGAGTTCGGTATGTTGAGACTCTGTGTAATGACTCATTGAACATATGGTTTCGAGTAGCCCAGTCGCCCTAAGGCGCCGCAATTCGCTGTGCAGAGTTGCGTCCCTTGGACATGCCAGAAACCTATGATTGTGGGTTCGAAACCCGGTTTGCCCGATTATGTTCCTAGGTTTGTCAGCACCATAACCGTGCTTGTGGGTTTCACCGAAGTTTTAAACGTCTAAGACCTGCATCAACTGGGGCTTTCCTCCCACATAAAGCTGACACGCCGTGATATGATATACTGTTAAAAGCGGCATTAAACCCAACTCACTCACTCATCCTTATGTGTATCACTTCTAAATGCCTTTCAAAGACTTATGTACCAGATGAGGATACGCACGATATTCATTGTTTTACTTCTTTCTACAGTGGAATCGAAATGTCATCTATCTATGACGTATTAACGTTGAATTGCAATCGGTCTTTGCCAATGTATCGACAGTTCGATCAATCGATTCACGCCTAGTGACAGACACCACCGGAAGGCATGACACACCAGTGGAGTTAGTTTGACATCAGTTATTCTTGTTCTGAAAAAATCCCAACTTATATAGTTATTGTTAATAATATCAATATCAGAACTGAACTTAATGTTGGTCAGAAACGCGTAGATGCCATCCTAATCTGAGAGGAATTTTCAAGACGCTAATTAAGAAAGTTGATGAGATTGATGTTTGACCCCCTATCAGTCTCCAGCGCAGGGCCAGGCACTGGTTCCTGGGGAGACAGGTGCCCGCTATGTCTGCATACACTCTGCGGCTTATCCAGCTATGATAAGCCCCTATGGTCGTCTTGGATTCACTCTTATCTTCTGTATCAGGTTTTCTTGGCAACACTGAAACTCCTCATAGAAATTCCTCACACTGTTTTTGCGAGTTTAGTCTATATAAACTGTCTCGGACTTTTGCGAGACCTGATTTTCGGTTTTAACACTGAGGGACTGAATGCATAGTTTTTGTTGAGGAATATACACGATATCAAGAATCTTGCGTGACATCGGTGATATATTGTAAATAGGCGCTCTTGTGTATCTGACGACGAAGGTCTTCCGCCAGACAAATGTCTGGCTTCTGGTCGGTATATTTTCATGTCTTTATCGATACGAACAGCCAATATTGTCACTATTTAATTGGCTTTAAAAAGCAGAAGTCAGGATTCTCGACAGGAAATACACCATTCGGATTTCGTTTAATCAGATCGCCGAAAAACCCACAATTCGCATTTTGTTAAGCCATTTTTCTTGGTTCTGAAAAGCCCACACAGAGTCTTTCATAATTTCAGATTTCCAGGAACCAAATTTCGGGTCTCAGAAAAACCCTTACCAGGTAATCCCCTTAGATCAGGAAACCCGATCTCACAAACCATCATTAGTCCACATTTTGGGTCTCCTGAAACCCCATGCCTCGCATCTCATTAAACCAGATGTCGGGTCTCAAGTGAGACTAAATTTCTGATCTCAGGAAACACCATCCTACAGACCATAAAAAATGCGTCTCTCGCACTGTAGGATTCAATCCGAATGTGAATATACTGTCTCACAGCAAGGTCATTACTCTAACAGACATAAAATGTTTGGTCTATTTGTCCCCGGAATCTATCCAAAATCATCACTCAATAAAACACCGTTTTATCGTTTTATTGATTTGTAGCGCCAGGCCTGTTGTGGGTTTCAATCAGATCAAGAGGCCTATTCAATGAATGCTATTAAACCGAGTTAGGTACTTACATACGCCGTCAGCACATAGATGGTAAATACGTACTGCATCTCCGTCTCGTCAGGACTAGGGCAAAGTCATGACCCGCGTCTGTGATGAAGCTGTTCTGAAAAACGTTGCTGTTCCCGGCGTCCCCTCTGGTCCCCTAACAACACCCCAGACACTGCTGAACCTGGGATATTACAGACTTAAACCGTAAAAAGCATTACAGCTTTAGTCACCACAAAGGTCTGTGCTCCGGCATGTACTTTTGATGTGGAGTGAGCGAGGTGGATGGTGGGGTTGACAGTGATGCTTCCAGAGAGAGGTGGATGGTGGGTTAAGGCAGTGATGCTTCCAAAGAGAGGTTGGTGGTGGGGTTAAGACAGTGAGTCTTTCAGAGAGGGGTGGATGGTGGGGTTGAGACAGTGATGCTTCTAGAGAGGTGGGTGGTGGGGTTGAGACAATGATGCTTCTAGAGAGAGGTGGATGGTGGGTTAAGACAGTGATGCTTCCAGAGAGAGGTGGATGGTGGGGTTTAGGCAATGATGCTTCAAGAGAGGGGTGGATGGTGGGGTTAAGAAAGTGATGCTTCTGGAGAGGGGTGGATGGTGGGGTTAAGACAATGATGGTTCTGGAGAGGGGTGGATGGTGGGGTTGGGACAATGATGGTTCTGGAGAGGGGTGGATGGTGGGGTTAAGACAATGATGCTTCCAGAGAGGGGTGGATGGTGGGGTTAAGACAATGATGCTTCAAGAGAGGGGTGGATGGTGGGGTTGGGACAATGATGGTTCTGGAGAGGGGGAATGGTGGGGTTAAGACAGTGATGCTTCCAGAGAGGGGTGGATGGTGGGGTTGGGACAATGATGCTTCTGGAGAGGGGGAATGGTGGGGTTAAGACAATGATGCTTCTGGAGAGGGATGGATGGTGGGGTTGGGACAATGATGCTTCCAGAGAGAGGTGGATGGTGGGGTTGAGACAGTGATGCTTCTGGAGAGGGGTGGATGGTGGGGTTAAGACAGTGATGCTTCCAGAGAGAGGTGGATGGTGGGGTTGAGACAATGATGCTTCCATAGAGAGGTGGATGGTGGGGTTTAGGCAATGATGCTTCTGGAGAGGGATGGATGGTGGGGTTGGGACAATGATGCTTCCAGAGAGGGGTGGATGGTGGGGTTGAGACAGTGATGCTTCCAGAGATGGATAGATGGTGGGGTTGAGACAGTGATGCTGCCAGAGTGGGGTAGATGGTGGGGCTGAAGACGGCGATGCTTCCAGGGCGAGGTCTTTTGTGGGGGTTGAGACATTGATGCTTCCAGAGGGATGTGGTTGGTGGAGTTGAGACAGTGATGCTTCCAGGGCGAGGTTAATTGTGGAGGTTGAGACATTGATGCTTCCAGAGAGAGGTGGATGGTGGAGTTGAAACATTGATGCTCCCAGAGGGATTGGTTGGTGGGGTTGAGACAGTGATGCTTCCAGGGCAAGGTTTATTGTGGGGTTGAGACATTTATGCTTCCAGAGAGAGGTGGATGGTGGTACATATTTGTCTGAGAAAATCCAAAAAAAATTAAACCATATAGATATTGTTAAAATCGTTTGCAATCGTCATTTCATTTTCATAGAGCTTCGGTAAGGTGTTATCATTGCGGGTCCAGATGAATGGAAGTATTAAGATGCATGTTGAAGACGCGAGGGTGGCCAATTATCCTAGCATCGCGTAAACATGACCATCTCTGTATAAACTATCTGTCAGGAGTTATGAAATCTAGCCCTCTGTTTGCGTCCCAGCGCCTGTGGTCCAACAAGATATGGCCAGAGCGAATTAAACCCTTTCCTTTACGTGGTGTTGCAGGGAAGCAGCGGAGGTGTGCGACAAACTGGGTTCTGTCTAAACATAAGTAGAAATGAAGAGACAGAGAATCTAAACAAACATGGCGGCGGTATCCCCGGACTCGCACCCCTCCTCATAACGGCATCTGTTATCATATACACCCTGCCTCCTCTACTTTCTTCATCTCAATGTATTTTCTCAGCGATATTTTATTAAATGTCAGAGTGCTAGCTGCACGGCTCCCGCTGTCAAGAATATCTTATCTCCCCCTACCTATCTCACGTGCCACGCGCTTCTCCCTCCACCCCTCCCCCTGAGATTCCTTGATGGGGCACTATCGTCTCTATTAGCCCAGGCGGGGATATGAAAGGTTAAGATGGGACATGTGCCGGAGGTAACATTTAACGTCCCGATACCAATGGTGCCAACTGTCTTCGGACGAGCTGGCGAACGTCATGAACGGCATGTGTGGATGCTTCAACTTCCTACAAAACGCTTACATTAACTGACCCGGTTTTGCATCTGAGGCGTATAAGAATTATTTATTTCAAAAGTTGAAGCTGGGATCAGGTTTGTAATATATTTTACTTTTGATGAATTCGTGTCTTAAATGTGAGCCAGGCGTGCGGAGTTAGAGCCAAATCCATGTCTAGCACCAATTTTCTTCCTTTTTAGTTTGAAGTTTTGGAGTTTTAAACCCGAGTGATTAAAAAGTAGTTCATGGTCACGATGCAACATCGTCAGTCAGACGCCTGGCCATTTCCGAATGTGAACATTAGAATCAGTATTTGATGTTACCGCATCAACACCTACATCTGAACCAGGTGGGAGAGTTTCTGGGTACATAAAGGGGTACCTGTCACCAACACCTCCATCAGAACCTGGTGGTAGATGATGATCTCGGTATATATAGGGGTGTCTGTTACCAGCACCTACATCAGAACCTGGTGGTAGATGATCTAGGCACATATAGGGGTAACTGTCACCAGCACCTACATCTGAACATGGTGGTAGATGATCTAGGCACATATAGGGGTGTCTGTTACCAGCACCTACATCAGAACCTGGTGGTAGATGATCTCGGTACATATAGGGGTATCTGTAACCAGCACCTACATCAGAACCTGGTGGTAGATGATCTGGGTATATATAGGGGTGTCTGTTACCAGCACCTACATCTGAACCTGGTGGTAGATGATCTGGGTATATATAGGGGTGTCTGTCATCAACACCTACATCTGAACTTGGTGGTAGATGATCTAGGCACATATAGGGGTGTCTGTCATCAACATCTACATCAGAACATGGTGGTAGATGATCTGGGCACATATAGGGGTATCTGTCACCAACACCTCCATCAGAACCTGGTGGTAGATGATCTCGGTACATATAGGGGTACCTGTCACCAGCACCTTCATCTGAACCTGGTGGTAGACAATCTGGGTACATATTGGGGTATCTGTCACCAGCACCTTCATCTGAACCTGGTGGTAGACAATCTGGGTACATATTGGGGTACCTGTCACCAACACCAACAACTGAGCCCGGAGGAAGATGATCTGGGTTTATAATGGGTCCTCGGTTCTCGGTTCTCAAGCGATTGATTGAGTGAGTGAGTGGGGTATTGACGCGATATCTCTCCTACTGCCCTATTAAGCGACCATTGAGTGATCGTACACCGAATTCAGCAAAATTTCAGCCACATCTTCAGAAATGGACTACACGCATCTTGGGGAATCGAACCCGGGTCTACGGCCTGACGAGCCAACACTTTAGCCACTAGGCTACCCACTAATGGTGTATATAGAACACGAAGCTGGAGCTTCAGAGGGATGTTGTAGAGGTGATGTCGACACGAGATAATAGCAGCGAAGCAAGAACACGTGTTACATGTGATGGACTTCAAAGAACCAAAGAAGAATCTGATGGAGCTGGTTGCTGTCAAAAGCCGACAAATCTACAGGCAGCACCCACCCGCACAGTGCGTCTTCCGTCGTAATTCACACGAATGAAAAACGCCAGCTCTTTTCAAATTTCAGATATAACATCATATTTGAAAAAAGGTTGAAGTTTCTCAGTCGTGAAAGAATACCCAGCGAAATGCGCAAGGGAGTGATTTATTTCTATACTCTCCTCTTCTCGCGAGATTTATTATGTCATATTCGTTATCTTATCTTTTGAACGAGACTTGAAGAGCAGACGGACATTTTTTTTCCCCGCAGAGGCGGTGCAATGGAGAGTGAGATGAAACGGCCCAGGTATGATTTGTTGCAGAAGTTGCATCGCAGTGGAGTTGTCATCATCCCTGTCACCTCCGTGAGGTAACACTCTGACCCCTCCCCACGTATGGGGGGTCGGCGTTCACGTGAACCTGTTGCAGGGCCGTCCCCGAACAGGCAGCCATTACCAAACGTCAGACCCTATCTGTATGTTTACTAACACAGGTTAGCCATTCTCCCACCTCCTCCAGCACCTGACGTCATGCGTGGTTAATGTTACAAGACGGGAGTTCGCAAGAAAAGACACAACAGCTGACAATTACAACTTTTATTGGAAGAAAAAGAAAGGGAAGTGCTAGTTGTACGAATCACACGGGTTTGAAATATTTATCCTGCGTTAAATATAGAAGGAGTATTCAGACGATTTTGACGGGACTTGAATTATCTTGCAAAAAGACTTCTCTTGAAGTGTTAACTTCAAGACTTCAAATGAGTAAGTGCATACTTGTGCCAAACTTGTTACCGGTTTCGCTTGCTATAAATAAATTGCATATGAATGAAACGAGTGATTAAGTTGCTTGTTATCAACTGGAGAGAGTTGCGTGATAGCTGGAGAGATACACTTATCTCAGTAGGGCTGGAGTGCATTTATCATTGGGGTGGGGGTTGTTGGGGTTGGGAGAACCGGTTGTCCATGGGGTGGGGGGTGGGGGTGTCCATGGGGTGGGAGGTGGGGTCCATGGTTTAGTGTGGGCGTGGGGGTGAGGGGTCCTTGGTATGGGGAGTGGGAGGGACGGGGTTTGGGGTATCGGTGGCCCATGGTATCGGGATGGAGGGTGGGGGGTTGACAGTCCTCTGTGCCATGGCGTGGGGGTATCGGTGGCCCAGGGGCGGGGGTGGTACTTGTGGGGTTGACAGTTGTTGTGCTGTGGGGTTGAGGGTGGTACTTGTGAGGTTGACAGTTGTTGTGCTGTGGGTCGGAGGTATCGGCGGCCCATCGGACAGGAATAGTAGACGTGATGACAGTTGTCTGTGCTGTGGGGTGGGGGTGGGGGTGGGGGTGGGGGTGGGGGTGGGGGGGTATCGGTGGCCCAGGGGCGGGGGTGGTAGTTGTGGGGTTGACAGTTGCGTGTGCTGTGGGGTGGGGTTGAAGGTGGTCCATGGTATGAGTGTGGGGTGAAAGTGGTTTGTGATATGGGAGTGGTTGGTTTAATTTTCTCGGTGGAAACAAGTTATCTGACTCGGAAATCAATGTAAACATCATTTGCTTCATTTTTGCACGCAAACTTGCAAAACACGAAGACAAAAATCGAGAGATGTAATCCATATAATGTTTCATGTTTTCATATTCTCCCAGCTTCTAATGCCTAATGGTATCCTGTTATAGACAGAGTACAGACAGTGTCCGAGTTACATCTGTCGAGTGAGGTCGTGATTAAGTGAGTGAGTGAGTGTGTGAGTGAGTAACTATAGTTATCCGTAATATTCCAGTAGTAAAGTTTCATGCAGTGTAATAATGCTAGGGATCGAACATGGATGTTTCCGCAAGAAACGAGCGCCTCAACCATTAAGCTACCTTACCACTCCCGAACCATCTTTAAGATTATATACAAAAGGCTCCAACCGTCATCATTCATTAATATCTAATGTTGTTCACATAAATGGACTTGACATGAGAAAAGGGTTTGTGAAGAGCTGTTGGAGACACAAATCCAGTTATAAACACTGAAGACATCTGCGTCATTGTGAACTTCAAAGATAGAAAAAGTCGTTGTATTCCATGTGTCTGTCTCCCGATTCTCTACCGTGGACGAGAGCGGTAGGGTAGCCTAGTGGTTAAAGCGTTGCCTCGTAACGCCGGAAACCCTGGATTCGAGTCCCTCTATAGGTACAATGTGTGGAGCCTCTATTATGTTGGCACTGAACAATGGGGTACTGTCATGTTGATATTGAACAATGGAGCCATCCTTTGTTGATACTCAACCATGGGGCACTATTTATGTTGATACTCAATCATGGGGCACTATTTTGTAGATATTCAAAAATATACTAAACAATACGGCGCCGTTATGGTGATACTCCACAATACGCCCATGTTATGTTGATACTTCCCAATACGCCCCTGTTATGTTGATACTTCCCAATACGCCCCTGTTATGTTGATACTTCCCAATACTCCCCTGTTATGTTGATACTCCACAATATGCCCCTGATATTTTGATACTTCACTTTACGCCCCTTTTATATTGATACTCAACAATACACTCCTGTTATGTTGATACTCAACAATATACCCCTGTTATGTTGGTTCTCAACGATACGCCCCTGTTATGTTGATTCTCAACGATACGCCCCTGTTATGTTGATACTCAACAATACACCCCTGTTATGTTGATTCTCAACGATACGCCCCTGTTATGTTGATTCTCAACGATACGCCCCTGTTATGGTGATTCTCAACGATACGCCCGTTATGTTGATACTCAACAATAGGGTCACTGTTATGTTGATACTCAACAATACACCCCTGTTATGTTGATTCTCAACGATACACCCCTGTTATGTTGATTCTCAACGATACGCCCGTTATGTTGATACTCAACAATAGGGTCACTGTTACACTGATAATCAATTTTGAAGCCCCTCTTATGTTGATTCTCAACAATGAATCCTTCTTGTGCTGATTCTCAATAATGGAGCACGTGTAGGTTGATATTCAACAATGAATCCTTCTTGTGCTGATTCTCAATAATGGAGCACGTGTATGTTGCTATACAGCAATTGGAAACTCTTATGTTGGATCCACTGTTATGTTAATATTTAACAATGGAACACTGTCACGTTGACACTCTATGGCGGGGCGCTGTTATAATGATAGTCAACCATGGAGACTCTGAAAGCCCACAGCACATCTAGTGTCACGAATGCATCAGGAACATCCGGGCATCGTAGCAAAAAGCGCAACGCAAATGGGTCAGATGGTCACAAGATGGAGCTCACACGAAAAGGAAAACAATCCCCATCCCTCACCTCTCCATTGTGCTCTCTGTATATATGCAACGCACTTCATTCTACACATCGCAAGATAGTTTATTCATCCGCCGACATCGAGACTTGTCACACAGCCCAGGGCGGATTACTACAAATAATTCAAGATGGCTGCCACCTGGACTGGTGGCTGGTATTTTTGGGTGAAGAATCACGATGTTTCCAAGAACTCCTGTCATTGGTTGAACATCGACAGCTGGTGCTGACATGGTGTTTTCTCCGCTGTATCGCAGTCCTCAAGTCCAACAAGGTCAAGGTCATGTCAGACATATTTCAGTTTATCACAGCTCTCTCTTTCGTATTACGTTGATCGGACGTCACGATATACAGAACTCACTTTAAAATAGGTTCCCTACGTCTGTTTTGCTTACGCCGTCATTTTGATATGACGATAGTATTATCTTGCGTAAAGGAAGTGCACTGCGCTCAGTCGTAAATACCGCAGTATCGTTCATAAACTTCAGATGAACGTGTAGGATTTGGATAAATCTGATAGCACCCCAGTCTCGCAGGGGCAATGCTAAACAGCGAGATATGGTGAAAGTTATTGAGTTACATCGTGTGGGAAGGTACAGGGCAGGGAAACAAGGGTGTAGACAAGTCTGGAACATAAAGTTATGCAGTAAATGAGCTCAAATGCACTTCCGAGGGCGAAACAGCACTGATGAGATATGGAGAGGTACTTGCCAATGGCGATAAGCTGCAGAAAGACTTTGAACTTATCTTTAGCTTAATTTTATGTTCACTAATTCCTGTGTTTCGTTTTGTGCCTATGGGCAGACCGCCCGTGATGCTATGGAATCGGTTTAAAGTGATGGGATAGTTCCCAAATAGTAACTTAAAAATAGTTAGTGTTCAGGAATATTTTCGGGGACATGTTTTTGCTATGCAGCTAAATGCATCGTTCATATCAGTGCATGTTTGTAGTATTAAGCGTTAGATGATTTGTTTTACAAATTTGGATCGTGAATCTATTTAGTTTAACACCGCAGATAGTTACCCTATCTCGCGACGGCCTGTGAATAAGCGAGTCGGGATAGGCCACGCCATCGGCAGAAGTCATGAACGCCGATCCCCACCATCGAGCATGATGAAACGCCATAATGATAAGCCAAGATGAGCTTAATCATCCGATCTAGACTTACATCTAGTCTTTGAAATGAACATATTTTACAGAAAAAAACAGTTGTTAAATTATAGTTGTAAAATATAATAAAAAGAAGCTCAGAGACTTTCTTCATATACAGATACTGCAGTAATGTAGACTTGCCAAAGATTTTAGACTTGCATGGGCTGTATTGGAGATATTTGTTTCAGGGTCAGTATGACAGACTAATCCGATCCATTCTAGAATTCTAGTGGGGGTTTTTGTAATTTCAGTAACTGTTAGTTCGCGTTAACCTCTATTCGACAGACGTTCACTGCGTATGCGGACATGTTACAACTTGCTAGAGATTGAGATGGGATACACTTATTCCAACAGCAGGCCTTCCAAAGAAAACAAATATGATATGTTAAACCAGATTGTCGTGTAGTTATTTGTCGAATTTGCACACCAGAGAACACAAATAGCTGAAATATGGATCGGATTCGAACAGCTTGATGTGTTTGGGCACGGCCAAAACCTCGTTGGTTCGAATCCCGCATCGCCCCGATTATGTTTCTAGGTTTGTCAGCACCATACCCGTGCACGTGGGTTTCACCGAAGTGGTAAACGTCTGAGACCTGCATCACTTTGGGCTTTCCTTCCATATTAAGCTGACGCGCCACGATATCACTGGAAAACTGTTTAAAGCTGCGTTAAACCCATCTCACTCACTCACTCAGACCCGTGAAGATCCGGGTTAGAATAGGTCTTCAGCAACCCATGCTTGCTGTAAAAGGCCACTGTGGGATCGGGTGGTCAGGCTTAATGACTTGGATGATGCATGTCATCGTTTCCCAATCGTGTAGATCGATGCTCATGATATCAATTTTCTGGTCCAGACTTGATTATTTATTTGATTATTTACAGACCGCCTTCATATTTCTGGAATATTGCTGGGTGCGGCGTGAAACAGAAAACATACAAACTCACTCACTTTATGAGACTATCAAACGCTCGGAAAACGTCGAACGTTCCTTTTCCGTGTGCTTGATCGTCTAAAAAATCGCCGTGAAAATCTTGTCCTGGCGCGGGACATAGTTATTGAAAGGTTATTTCGTCACGCCAACGACCCGAGTTCGATTTTACATTTGGTACAATTTGTGAAACCGATCCTCGATGACACCTGCCGTGATATAGCTGTAATACTGCCGAAAGCGACATCGTCATTGACGGCAACAGTGTCCAGGATAAGTGATTTCGTTCAGTAATTGTGAACGCAGAGACCATACACTGTCTCAAGTCCCTGGTGAGCGTTAAAGGTTAGCGTTATAACGAGGTTTGGGTGTATCTCACACAGTTTAGTCTCTTGGGGATAAACTCCAGAGAGACTGGCTTCAATTTAAGGTTGATCCTAGATGCATTGGTCTACGTCAATTAGTATACGACGCCACCTCTTGTCGCTCTGTTCCGTGTATTTTAAAGGCGAAACTCTGCAGAGTTGTCAACATCGACTTGACGACGTCACAGCAGGTGTTACGCTAATATTCATCTTCATGCCGGTGCCGACACAAATAGTTTTATTGAAGGTTCTCGACATTACAGTTGTCCCGATAACAATTTGAAAGCTATCAAACCAAGTCGGTTCATTAACAATAACAAGTCAGTAAAAAAATAAAATTAGATAAAATATTCGAATCAATCAACACTCACGTATCGAACACGGGCCTACACATGCGGGTTTCTGTGTATGCTTTGTGATACGATCATAAAACGATAATACGGCCATTTTACAGTGTGTTATGATTGCAATTGCTTAATTGTGTTAAGTCAGACATTCGATAGTCCAACGCCTTCTCTCGCTGTGACAGAACCGGTCAATAGGGTTGATCAATGTATCGTAGAGACCGGGAATAAATAACGACTGTGTTTTGTCGCCATCTTCTCGGCGTGGCATTGCACGGCCCAGATGGAAGATACATTACAGGATTATGGAATACTAGAAGGGACATTGTCGCATTATCGCCCTTCCAAAAAAAAAAGCAAAAAGTGTCAAAATCAACCAAAGCGCGAGAATGCGACCACGCGACATATTTTGACCTTGAAAAATGTCGCGTTGTCGCATTGCTGCCCTTTGGTAACATAAAAAAAGATTATTCAAAGCGCGATAATGCGACAATGTCCCTTCTTGTATTCCATACAGGACAGAACGCCTTATGTTCGGGCCTTAAGTTGAATCAATCTTTACATCAAAAGATGGTCGTATTCTGCAGGGATGTTTGTTGTTTGTTAATTTATTGCTGGACCAGATAATCCAGTGATTGACATCACGAGCATCGATCCCAACGCAGTTGGGATACGATGACATGCACCAGTGATACTGACCACCTGATCCCGTTTGTCGCCTTTTACCACAAACATGGGTTGCTGAAGACCATTTCTAACCCGGATCTAGTGTTCAAGAAAGGATATGAGTGAGTGGGTCGGGTTTAACTACGCGTTTATCAATATTTTGCCTTGAGACAATATTTATATACCCGTTTGTCTGCCGCGGGTTCATAGGTGGTGAGCAGCATTGCGGTGTTTATCATGGATCTGTCAGCACGTGCAACGGCAGTTTCTCAGAACAGGATCTGGAACTCAAGTATACACAGAGAAAAATGTTAAGCACACCATAAAACATTTCATTATTGTTTGGTCCCAATATTTGTAACAGTCATGATATAATTACGGGAAGAATTATGTTTTCTCGAGATGAGGTAATCAGTCATGCGTGACGAAAGCTCACGTGCCATGCATGGTATGCCCGTGCAGCATGCTTACCTCGAGTATCTCTAAAAGCAGTATATCCAAACGTTAAAATTCCTTTCCTAAGCTCGGTTTTGAACAGTTGTTCCATGACATTGTGTGACCATTGCACGAAGGCGATTATCAAGATGGCAAATAAACGGTATGCATAACGCAGGAATGTCTTGTAATGCCATTGGTCGGAATTTGGGGTATCATCACACTGTCGTTAGCCGTTTAGTCGAGAAAAATGCTCAGACCGGTGATGTACAGACCTCCTGTGACGCCACATCGCGAAGACAGGGACCTTCTTCGTCTCATACGCCGAGAACCCTTTTTAACAAGTACTCGTCTGAAACAGCTGTGGTTGCCCAATGGTCGTTTCAGAACCAGAACAGTCAGGGACCGACTGAAAGCAGCAGGACTGAGGGCTAGACGAGTCATAAAGCGTCCCTTGGTGAGAGATCAACCACAAAGCTGCTCGTTTAGCATGGTGTATTGCGCGACAGAACTGGAATCTGAGAATTTGGAGACGGATCCATTGTTCAGACGAAAGTCGCTCTCCACTCCACGTCATTGATGGAAGAACGAGAGTTTGGAGGCACCGGAACACGGCCTACACCCCCAGGAACATTAAACCGACTGTTGCATACGGCGGGGGTCGGTAATGGTTTGGGGGTGTATCTCTCATGATTGCAAGTTGGATTTGGTCACCGTAAGGGGCAACTTAACAGGGGCTCAGTACATCCGGGACGTTTTGAGGCCAGCCGTCGTTCCTCATTTTGACAACCACCCTCTAGCTACTCGACCTCAGTACATAGATGACAATGCCAGGCCTCATCGTTCGCATGCAGTTGTGGATTACATGAGGGCCAATGCAATAACGACTCTACCATGGCCAGCAATGAACCAAGATTTGAACCCCCTTGAACATGTTTGGGATATTCTGGGGCGGCGCATACAGTCACGAGATCCTCCTGTACAAGATTTACGCCAATTGGAAGCAGCATTGCATCAGGAGTGGTTGTTGTTGACCCATCAACATATCCAACGTCTGACTGGAGGCATGAGACGTAGGGTGGAATGCGTCATCCGGGCACGTGGCGGTTATACCCGCTACTGATCTATTTCACGCGTCATGTCAAGTAGAGACTTTAAGGAACATTTTCACATGAAACATCAAACGTAACTCGTTTACTTAATCCTGCAGCTCCATACTTTTCTGGGTTATTGTCTAAGGTCAAAAACAGTACCCGTGTTACCATGATGTTTTTGTCAGTAAATTTCAATCACAACTCACCAATATCTTCTTTATTTGTTGTCAAATGTTTGTTTTATCCGATGACATTGGTATCGCCCAGCTCCTGTGGTCATCCCATGCCATGATTTTTGCAATTTATCATGGTTCAGAAATAGGGGTGTGCTTAATTTTTTTCTTGGTGTATAGAACAACACAATGTGACAGGCGTAGACCGAGTGAGTGAGTGTGTTCTACATCGACATGTGCAATCCAGTAATTATACGAGGAGGATGTGGGGATTCGAACCCGGTCTTCGGCATGACTAGCTAACACGTAACCACTTGGCTACCCTGTCGTCCTGTACAGGAAATGATCGACAGCTTGAAATGATCCCCATCATGAGTACAATGTGTAAAGCCCTTTTCTGGTGGGTTATTGTTAAACGCGGCGTAAAAGCACACTCACTCACGCGCGTTAAAAATGTTGTATTGTCTGGATAACCGAGGCCAATCTATCAGACAGAGGCTAAGTGGCACTAAAAAATGCCATTTAAAGTCACCGCCTACCTCTATACCGCGTTAATGTAAATCTTAAATGCTTCTATGACAAAAACATCATTCTCTTGCCATTTCAACACTGAGTTGGCATTTAGTAAACAACAAAAAGCGATATCGCAGAGCGGATTTGATCGGCCTAGAAATGACGTTCTCGTTTCTTTATGGGGGGACATTTTCGACTGAAGCCGTCAAGTGTTGGTAAGGAAATTACATTCATTTTTTTCATCATCTCGTCACGTTATCATCATCTGATGTGGCCGGACCCGCCCACATGCCGGAAGTAGCACTTTGAAATCCTCCTAAATCAAAACACACACATCACGTTGAAATTAGATTCAGGTTTTTATTAAATATGTAAGTATGATTAGATTTAATGACGGGAAGAAGATGAGTGCGTGGTGTATAAAAGAAGCAGGAATTTCCGTGCTTGAAGCTGTAATTGTGATTTTATTTTCACCGAATTGTATCGACATTTCTTCAGTTTATGCCGATATATTTACATGTGTGAACTATACATCAGGGGTTTTACGTGATTCATGATTCACTGCTGTTGTGTGTAGCAGAAGATGCAGCGAGTCAATACTCGACATTTCGAGCTGCTTGAAATGAATGGTGACGAGCGGGAATAATTCTGTTTTGATTTTCGTTGTAAGGAATATTATATCGAGGGGACTAGATAATTAGAGCAATGAAAAGCGTTAAAAATGTGTATTTTTGTATGTGTTCGTTTAAGCCATTGTGTTGATGGAATACACGCATCTTATTATTGCTGTAGACAGAATGGTCACTGGGAGCTGTGTAGTAGTCTAGGAGTAGTCAGGAATATATATGCCAGCATGCAGACGTATGTAGACGGCGTTAAATAAAGTAATCCTTGGTGGAGGACGAACGGAGGAAGGCATTAGGGGAATAGGGCGTCAGGAATATAGTTTTTGTGAGTCTTTTTTCAAGGAGGATTGACATTTCTAAAGAAGAGATACATGTGTAGTCATCGTTTTGACAAACGTCGTGACCAACGTAGGCAGGTTGCAGGAGAATATTCTTTAGAAACATGTTTACGTGGGTAGGCATCGTTCCATGAAAAAGTTCTAACACATAAGTGGACGTATGTTGTCAGTAGTCAGGAGAATAGTCTTTACAAACATGAAGACGTATGAAGGAAGTCGTCAGGGGAATAGTATTAAGACGCATGTAGGGTGTTGTCGGAATAGAAACATGATGGCGTATGTAGTCATTAGCCAGCGTTAAAGTCTTCACAAACATGACGACGTATGTAGGACGTTGTCAGGGAAATAGTCTTTAAAAACATGAGGATGGGTATGATCAGTAGTCAGGGGAATCGTCTTTACAAACATATCGACGTATGTAGAAAGCGGTCAGGTCAATAGTCTTTACAAACATAAGACAGTATGTCATCAGGGCAATTGTCTTTACAAACATGAGGACGCACGTGGTCACTAGTCAGGGCAATGGTCTTCCAAACACGAAGACGTATGCAAGGAGTCGTCGGGAGAATAGCTTTTGAAAGCATGATGATGAATGTAGGAAGTTGTCAGGAACGTATAATTTGCCATCAGGCGGTCGTACATAAGTATCAGTTATCGGAAATTTCCCTACAACCAACTGACTTGTGTAGTTATAATCAATTGAGTGGTAGCAGAAGCTCTATTGACTCCGCGATTGCACGGTGACGTTCGCGGATCATGTATTTCGATTAAAACAAGTGAACGTGACCCGAGAAGTATGTTTTAGTGTCAGAGTCAATCCGTCAAGAGAGATAATACAATAAGTCTCCCTGTAGATTGTTTGAGCCCCGCGCGTTTTGTGATCTACAGTCATTTGTCACAAACCGTCTTGAACAAACCACCGATAGAGGCGCTGTATTGATCAGCTCCCTACTCTCTAACCATGATTATAATGTTCTGGTAAAGGTTAACCAAATTGCACTGGTGTGGGTTAGAGAGTACAAACTTGAACTATTACATCGTTAGACTCTGTGATTCCACACATCAAACTAAACATCAAACTCGACACTGAATCACTAACCCTCGCAGTCTGATTTAACCAAATGCGTATCGGGCGTAAATGCCACGCTATTGGTGAGTGAGTGAACATTGAACAGCGCCACATTTGTCAGTAGTTCGTGGCGCTGAGTGTCTACAGGGAATGCCAGGAACGCGATGCTATTGTGATAATACAGTACAAAACTATATATATTTATTTGTCAAAAAAGTTAATTTCAGGCTATAAGTGAGTTAGTTAATATTGAAAACGACACTTTTCTCAGTAATTCGTGGTGCTGAGAATCGACTGAGAATATCAGTGTGGTGCCTTGGGGATAATACAGTAAAACAACATTTAAAAAATCAAATAAGTGCAATATTTATTTAAGTGAGTGAGTTTGGTTTTACTCCGCTTTTAGCAATATTCCAGAAATATCAGACCGGGGACACCAGAAATGGGCTTCATTGTACCCATGTCGTCTTCGGCGTGACGAGCGAACGCTTAAACAACAAGGCTACTCGACCGCCCCGAATTTCATTTGAATATCATCAAATGAGTAAAATAATTTTGAACCGTTGCTATTTTGGTCAGTTTAATGATACAGACGACACTAACGCAGTATCGCATGTTTGACATCAATATAAGCACTAGTCTGTTCATCGCCGCCCCCTCCATCAGCCCAACGTCATCACTTCATGTATGTCACGTGCAAGTGGCCATGTTCATAACTGGTACCACTGTCGAATGTAGAATGTAAATGCGCGGTCATACACCCCCACAGACAGGAGCCCAGTCTTATCAAAACTCGGTGAGCTCCGTACATCGTTAAGAAAGTGATCACGACAGCAGCTGTTGTTGACGAGTGCTCAACACATGTTTTGGCAGGTTGTGGTTTTTTCCCTGAATTCTGAAAGTTATATATCAACGGTTTGCTGTTTAATCCACATACCTCTTTCGGATCCTGGTGCTGATACCTTTATATGACGAAGAGGTGTCTTTTTTCTGGATTTAGGAAAAAGAGACGTACATGTGAGTGAGTTAGTGAGTGAGTGAGTGAGTGGGTGGCTTGGTGGGTGAGTGAGTGAGTGAGTGAGTGAGTGAGTGAGGTTTTACGCCGCTTTCAGCATTATGCCAGCAATATCACAGCAGGGACATCAGAAATGGGCTTCAAACATTGTACCAATGTCGGGGATCGAACCTGGGTCTTCAGCGTGACGAGCGAACGCTTTAACCACTAGGCTACCCGACCGCCCCGAGACGTATATGTACAGTATAGACCATCATAGATTTACCGACCGGCTCCATGGTCTAGTGGTAGAGAGATCGCCCGTAGAGCGAAAGGTCCGGGATCTATCCTCGTCCGCGTCACACTAAAAGACGTTAAAAGATGGTACTTGTTGTTACAGTGCCTGACGCTCAGCATTAATGGGCTAAAACAATGACTGGTCGGCTCGGAGTCAATACCGGACTTGTACAAACAGCCACACACACACACACACACACACACACACACACATGCACGTCGTTATATAAGTGCAATAATCTTGAACGCGACGTTAAACCCCATTTCACCTCACCTCACCTCACAGATTTATGGAAAAGTGGATAACGGTAAGTTTCATTTGTTTCTCTTATCCATCCATGCATATGGAAGCAAGTCATAATGTGCCCTGTCGACTATGACGTATAACCAAACAGAGACCACTCGTCGACTGAAGTTATGGCACGTGATAAAACGACACGGTGATACAACTCTGCACAGGGCACTTGTCGTACCTGCCTCATATCGTGTCCATGACGTGGTGATATAGCTCAACACAAGGCACTTATCCCAAATATAACATTAGTTACAGGGCACTTGTCGTACGTGACTGATATCGTGTCCATGCGATGGTGATACAGCTCCACACAGGGCACTTGTGCGTGACTCATATCGTGTCCATGACGTGGTGATATAGCTCAACACAGGGCACTTGTCGTACGTGACTCATATCGTGTCCATGCGATGGTGATACAGCTCCACACAGGGCGCTTGTCGTACGTGCCTCATATCGTGTCCATGCGATGGTGATACAGCTCCACACAGGGCACTTGTACGTGACTCATATCGTGTCCATGACGTGGTTATACAGCTCCACAAAGGGCACTTGTATGTGACTCATATCTTGTCCATGGCGTGGTGGTACAGCTCCACACAGGGCACTTGTCGTACGTGCCTCATATCGTGTCCATTGCGTGGTTATACAGTTCCACACAGGGCACTTGTACGTGACTCATATCGTGTCCATGGCGTGGTGGTACAGCTCCACACAGGTCACTTGTCGTACGTGACTCATATCCGTGTCCATGCGGTGGTGATACAGCTCCACACAGGGCACTTGTTGTACGTGACGCGTATCCGTGTCCATGTTTTGGTGACACAGCCACACAAAGGGCACTTGTTGTACGTGACTCAGCACCGTGATCATGTATCGTGTAGCACAGCTCAGCACAGGGCACTTGTCGTACGTGACTCAGCACCGTGACCATGTATCGTGTAGCACAGCTCAGCACAGGGCACTTGTCGTACGTGACTCAGCACCGTGACCATGTATCGTGTAGCACAGCTCAGCACAGGGCACTTGTCGTACGTGACTCAGCACCGTGACCATGTATCGTGTAGCACAGCTCAACACAGGGTCCATAACGGCTGCCAGTAACTGGGGATACAGTTTAATCTTGTTCCGGGCCGCTATTTGTACACAGGACATGTTAGTTTCGGCATAAAAACACTCAGTTTATTCAGATGGTAATCGTGAGAATTGATTCTGTGGAATTTAAATTGAATTACTCCCGGTGTTAGCGGATTTTCTAAAGTAATCTTATAACTGATTTTACTTATTTGTACTTCAACAATTGGATTCCCCCGACTTGGAGTTCAGCCTGTTTAGTTCTCAGCTCGTGTTGTCCCTAATTTCAATTGATCTGCAGCACCCCACGCTGCGTGCAGTCTCGGCTCCAGGGAGGTCACGTGACTTCATAATTTTGATCGATCGCTGATAATTGTCTTTGAACTTTAAATCCCATTTTGAAATAAACTGATTTGCTGTTTTGTATATTGTATTGGGATGATTGATTGGTTAATTAATGCTTAATTGACGGTCATTAGTGCAGTCTTTCCATGCAGCGTTTTTTCAAAGTTTCTCTTAATGTAAGAACTGCTGTTTTCAAGTGATTCTTCTTAAACCTCCCCTGTACGGCTCGTGTTGATGGATGTCCGGACATATACAGACCTGTCTCCATCAGGACAGAGGGAGGGAGACGGAGGGTAGGAGAGAGTGGGTGAGGGAGAGGGAGACGGAGAGAGAGAGCGAGAGAGGGAGAGGGAAAGGGTGGGTGAGAGAGAGAGAAGGACACAGAGAGAGGGGATGGAGAGAGGGAGGGAGACGGAGGGTAGGAGAGAGTGGGTGAGGGAGAGGGAGACGGAGAGAGAGAGCGAGAGAGGGAGAGGGAAAGGGTGGATGAGAGAGGGGAGAGGAAGAGAGAGAGGGAGAGAGAGAAGGAAAGAGAGAGGGAGGGAGAGAGAGAGGGAGACGGAGAGAGTGGGTGAGGGAGAGGGAGACGGAGAGAGAGAGCGAGAGAGGGAGAGGGAAAGGGTGGGTGAGAGAGGGGAGAGGAAGAGAGAGAGGGAGAGAGAGAAGGAAAGAAAGAGGGGAGGGAGAGAGAGGGGGAGGGAGGGAGAGAGAGGGAAAGGGTGAGTGAGAGAGAGAGAGAGAAGGACACAGAGAGAGGGGATGGAGAGAAGGAGGGAGACGGAGGGTAGGAGAGAGTGGGTGAGGGAGAGGGAGACGGAGAGAGAGAGCGAGAGAGGGAGAGGGAAAGGGTGGATGAGAGAGGGGAGAGGAAGAGAGAGAGGGAGAGAGAGAAGGAAAGAGAGAGGGAGGGAGAGAGAGAGGGAGACGGAGAGAGTGGGTGAGGGAGAGGGAGACGGAGAGAGAGAGCGAGAGAGGGAGAGGGAAAGGGTGGGTGAGAGAGGGGAGAGGAAGAGAGAGAGAGGGGAGGGAGGGAGAGAGAGAGGGAAAGGGTGAGTGAGAGAGAGAGAAGGACACAGAGAGAGGGGATGGAGAGAAGGAGGGAGACGGAGGGTAGGAGAGAGTGGGTGAGGGAGAGGGAGACGGAGAGAGAGAGCGAGAGAGGGAGAGGGAAAGGGTTGGTGAGAGAGGGGAGAGGAAGAGAGAGAGGGAGAGAGAGAAGGAAAGAGAGAGGGAGGGAGAGAGAGAGGGAGACGGAGAGAGTGGGTGAGGGAGCGGGAGACGGAGAGAGAGAGCGAGAGAGGGAGAGGGAAAGGGTGGGTGAGAGAGAGAGAAGGACAGAGAGAGAGGGGATGGAGAGAAGGAGGGAGACGGAGGGTAGGAGAGAGTGGGTGAGGGAGAGGGAAACGGAGAGAGAGAGAGCGAGAGAGGGAGAGGGAAAGGGTGGGTGAGAGAGGGGAGAGGAAGAGAGAGAGAGAGGGGGAGAGAGAAGGAAAGAGAGAGGGAGGGAGAGAGAGAGGGAGACGGAGAGAGTGGGAGAGGGAGACGGAGAGAGAGAGCGAGAGAGGAAGAGGGAAAGGGTGGGTGAGAGAGAGAGAAGGACACAGAGAGAGGGGATTGAGAGAGGGAGGCAGACGGAGGGTAGGAGAGAGTGGGTGAGGGTGAGGGAAACGGAGAGAGAGAGCGAGAGAGGGAGAGGGAAAGGGTGGGTGAGAGAGGGGAGAGGAAGAGAGAGAGGGGAGAGAGAGAAGGAAAGAGAGAGGGGAGGGAGAGAGGGTAGGAGAGAGTGGGTGAGGGAGAGGGAGACGGAGACGGAGTGAGAGAGGGAAAGGGGGAGAGAGAGAGAGTATGTATACACAAATGTTGCTCCAGAGAACGTTGTTGGCAACTCCCAGTGTATAGAGCGCTGTGAGGAGCTGTGTATGCAATGGAGAGCGTTGTGTAGGCACTCTAGAGAGCGTTGTTGGCACTTTCGAGAGTGTTGTTGGCCCTTTCGAGAGCGCTGTAGGCACTTCCGGGAGCTGTGTAGGCATTGCCGGAAGCTGTACAGGGAATGCGTTGTAGGCGCTACAGAGAGATGTATATTGTTGCGTGACAACCAAATCTACAACATACCTCTCTCTCAAACACACGCAGACACACACACGCAGACACACACACGCAGACACACACACACGCAGACACAAACACGCAATATATTGGGAGACCATCCCCGTGGTCTAGTGGTAGAACGTCCGGAAGGTCGAGGGTTCGATCCCCCGCCGCGTCATACCAAAAATACGTTAAAACATGGTATTGATGTGTTGTTACCCTGTCTGGCGCTCGGTATTAAGGGTCTAAAACGAGGACTGGTCGGCTTGGAGTCAGTAAACTGTGTCTGAGTAGGGTATCCATGTTAAACTGCGGCTTGGTATCTCAGTGGGCTAGCACTATAAAACTGGCTTTAGTCCGGACTAGTACAATCAGACACACACACGCATGCACGCACGCCACTATATAAGTGCAACAATCTTAAACGTGACGTTAAACTCGGGACCCTTTTCCATGTATGTGCGTTTGCGTGCGTGCGTGCGAATACGATACTACGCTACGATTAACACTGTCAGGTCACCAAGAAAAGCTTCACATATGCTTTAGTCATATTGGGAATCGAACAAGCATCCACTGCGGGACAAAATGCCTATCTAATACATCACCATCGAATAATTTGTTCGTTTGTTTCAGTTTTAGCCACCATCAAACATGAGTGTATACGTTCTCGTGCCCGGCAGTTTATGGGGATTGCTACTGCTACAAAAAGGGGAAGATCCCTCGCGGAATTAAACTTTGGGACTCTTTTCGATCTCCGCTACACCTCATTAGCGGAACTACCCGAGAGTGTAACGGGCGTGCATTCATGAAGATGTTCACTTCGTGGCTTTCTAACCCCAGGGGAGGTGGTGTAGGGAGGATGGAGAGGGAGGAGGCAGAGCATGCCTCATATAGCACTTCCAAACCCCGAGGGTCAAGCAGCCCCTCCAACACGGCTGCCCCGCACACTCCTGAAGTTGGTCCTTCTGTGGCCTATGATTGGCGCAGCTTACGCATGCGCACGCAACCATAACTCTATTAAATTCAAGCAGACGATTTAAAGAAGTAAACAAACATGGGTACTTTATGGGGGATCTCCAGAAAGAGCAAGTCTTTAGAAAAAAGTGTCCAAATTGGAGCGGGACGTATCTTGGCCCATACTTCACAGAGCGGGCGAACGCATCATGAGCTCTTTAAGATACTGTAGAACAATGGCCGCTACGTCGGGGAACTTTTAAGTCAGTCAAGCCTGGCCTAGTATTGATTAGAGCGTCTCTAGCGGGTCCACATGAATAGAATTAATTTCTTTGTGCAGCCTGCAAATCTCTTCTTAATTGCACTAAAATCTGGGCAAGCACGTATGCACCTCATATAATTTTGTGTTTGATGAAGTATTTCGCGAGTATCTCTCAAAAGACTATAAAAAGTTTCATTCCGTTTTTCCAAGTTTGGCAATTGATGCTGTGGAAAGTATTTGGCGATCACCCTAGCCAGGCCTTAAAGCCCCGCTAATGCTTGCTGGGGTATTCTTATCACGGAGTAGGGACGGGGATGCTGGCGAGATCGCTTTTTGTGAGGCGGGTAGAAAGAATTGCAACCCTTGCTAGTATACAGTCGAGCGAGAGCCTCCATTGATACTGCTGTAATACAGTGCAAACACATCCCAGTCCTACACAATGAGAACGCCGGCACTCATCTGGGGCTGGTGTGGGGGAAGTTAAGAAATAACTTCAAAGAAGAAACTCTCAATTGCGCCAGCCCAGTTAGTCAACAAAAACCACTTCGTCTTGAGAGACGATTTCATAATGGCGGTCATCGGACTCCTTCTACATCCGGGTCACTCGCTCAGGGCCGGGGTAAATATACATCATGGCTTCTTTACAAGAAGATGCTTTTGTCGGGATCATTCATCTACGAGACGTTTTCGAGAACAGAAAATTAAACAAGTTAAACTGGCGATTATCTGTGTTTGCAACTAGGTTTATCTAACTTTCAAGAATATTTGCTCGTGTAGGCTTTGAATGTTATTTATGTCTTGTGTGGTTTATATGAATATCAGTGTTGATGCTTGGGCACTGAGTCTTTATTGCCCGAGACATGGAGGCGATTTTGCGTGTAGTCAGAGAGAAATTTACGCTTTGCTCAGAAATAATTAAACTTAATCTTGGGAACCTGTAAATAAGTCTCGACCTGTTTGTTTGTTGGTTGTTTAACTCATCAATATTTATGCTATACGGCGGTGGCCTGTAAATATCTGAGTGTGGACCAGACAATCCAGTAATTGATATTGTGGGGATCGACACCCAATAAACCTAGTCAGCGAGTCTGAACACCCGATCCCGTTAGTCGCCTCTTACGACAAGCATAGTCGCCTTTTACGGCAAGCATGGGTTGCTGGGGACTTAACCCGGAATCCCCTCGGGGACGCAGGCCATCGGCTGATATAGAGACCTCAAGCAACGATGTGGGTGCAGTCAGACAGGTTACACATTGTGACAAGCGTATACCCACACATAAGCTCTTACGACAAGGGCGTATCTCGAGATGCTGGCTATGTCATCCCGAAGGTATCTCCATCTCGGGTCATTATTTCATAACTCATTCTCTCCACGGTTATTACGAAAGCTGTATCGGGCGCTCACGTCTGTATCTGGTCCCACGACTTCGACTTATCGGGTCTGTGTCTGGCCCCATGACTTCGACGTATCGGGTCTGTGTATGGCCCCCACGACTTCGACTTATCGGGCCTGTGTCTGGCCCCGAAGGTTTCGACTTATTGGGCCTGTGTCTTGTCCCACGACTTCGACTTATTGGGCCTGTTTCTTGCCCCACGACTTCTGTCCTTACGACTTCGACGTATCGGTTTTGTGCCCGGTCCCCACGACTTCGTCGACATACCGGAGTGTATGGTATGATACACCCTAGGGCCTCGTTCCAAAAAGCGATCTCAGCACTACGAATGTCCTAAGTCTATGCTAAGGTATGGGAGTTACGATCGTCTTGGCGCTACGATCGCCTTGTGGAACGGGGCCCAGGTCGTAAGATGAACGTACAAATCTAGATTATCTTGAAGCCATGTGTTTACATCGCAGGGGCACGGCCGTAGTGACGTTGACAGTGCATTCACCTGTCACGGGGGAGGTCCGAGTCCAATTGGAATAAATGTTGACAATCTACGTTCATTCTTGGTGACCCGCTAGGATAAGGTTTTTCAATATTACTTAAAGCGGCTTAAAACTCTACTCAGTCACTCAATCATCCTTCTGTGGAAGCCCGATATCCCACTGGTAGATGAGGCTCAGTTTTCAGTTGATACGGGCAGATTAGCGGATGGTTTGAACGTGCGCTACGTGGACACCAGCTTCCAGTGGGGAAAACCCTAAGTCAATATTATTACTCGACTTGACCTACAAGGTCGCGGATTCAACATGTACTATACTGGTGTGTTAGACGTTGAACGGGCTTGTGATGTACTGGACGTCGTTAGGCTGCCACGCCCTGGCCTATGTTAACCCACACATGAAGTAGAGGAGGTAAGAAAATGCGTCCGGGAATGGCATGATGACGACGCCATGAAATACGTTGAGGGTGTGTCATGTCATTTCAGAACTACATCACATGATTCAAGTCCAAATTTAAATAGTAAGAACGCGTGTGGTCTGACGTTGATTAATGAATAATTTGCATACTCGTATATGCAAGGGGCCGACGTATGGTTCCTGTAGGAAGTGACAACTTGGAGACGATGGCTTGTGGTATATACAGTTTTACTTTATACATGTAGATATATACATACAAAAACACTATGTGCCAGGTCAGCACATAGTGGTAGTGGTTGTTGTCTAGGTGCCCCGGAGCACCCAGCGTAACCCTAGCTAGGCTAAGGGTAAGACCTTTCTTTTTTCCTCTCAATCTCTCTGGACCAAGGCTTATATAGCCAAGGTCACCTAACATTTAGTAAGTAATAAATATAAATATAAACAGTTATTCATCAGTGACATGCTTGCAGATCTCGTTCAGGGTGGCAGACGGTCGATGTACACAAAAATGGGGATTAACAATTAGGATAAGCATCTTATAAATAACAGCAATTGAGTGTTTCAAGGCATATAGATGGCATGGCTCCAGGGTAATGAGCCTTTGCAATTAAATGTTCTTCAGACAATGGGTCTCGTAAATCAGTCGCTATGACAATAGTTTAAAAAGTAACTTCCGTTTGGGAAGTGAATTCTGAAGAGTCTTACGCGTTGTCATCCATGCAGACAATTGGAACAGCGTCGTCACCGTCTTCAGCACCACCACCAGCAACCGCACCCGACCACAACAGCAGCACCAACACAAAAATCATCAGATCTTCGTTGCAACTCCTTCAACGACATTCTCGATGACGTTACACATCGGTCGTAAAGAAAAAGGGGCAATGAAACTACTGATGCCCGACTGAACTGCCGTAGACGATGTTGTCATTGAGGCAGACGCCCCAGTATCAGAGCATCTATACTTAGCTCCATCAAACAAGCAAGACAACGCTCATTGACCACATCAAAGAAATACAATTACGCATATAGCGAATCACAGTGGCAGCTCTTTGTTCCTCTACGTGATTCCCATTATCAACGTAGACGGCATTGTTAAGCAAAGCTTACCTTTACAAATCAGACCCCGGAACAAAGTGCTCACTGCACAGCCACTGATTGGACTGGTTCGGTGATCATCACGTGACACACGGGATGGGTCGTCTTGGTCACTCATCCCCGAGAGTGCTAAAAGTAACGTGATACCCTTCAAGGAAATGAGTCAGTGACTTTCAAATATATACATGACCATACCATGGCCAGTTACCTTAAATTATCACAAGGCTCAAATGTTCAGGTAGACTAACATCTAGTCTCTGAAATGAACATATCGTACAGAAAAAAGCAGTTGTTCAGTTATCTTAATAAAAATATAATAAAAAGGAGCCCAGTGACTCTCTTTCATTTTCCTGATACTGCAGTGAGCTAGACTTGCCAAACATTATAGACTTGTATGGACTGTATTTGATATATTTTTGTACCAGGGTCTGAAAGACAGACTAATGTTCAGGGTGGATTGGTTTTATCGTTCGTTCTGAATGGTGACGTCAGCCGGAAGTTTGTTACTGTTTTTACTGACTGTATTTTTTCATGTTGAGCGGTGCGCACCCGTAGTGTTATGAAATGATCTCAATGGAGGGGCAAAAGATTGAACATATGTTTGATTTTTAAATGAAAATATCTTGTTGGCGATATTCTATCCAAAAACTTAACTCCAAACGTGATTAGTCAGCACTCAAATAATACTTCTCCATGGTTATAAGTTTTACAATATAATTTGATTCAAAACTTTTAAAACTTAAAAAAATATCCTTCGCATGATACCCAACTGCGGATGTCTTAGACAACTTATTTTTGAAAATCCGTACATTTGGTATTTGTTCGGCACAAATTTACAATTCAAACATGGTAGGGTTCATGTGGTTGCAAATTAATTTCTTACCCAAGTCCTCTTTGGACCATTTTCTTTCAACAGAATCACATACCCACAAATTACTTTTTACAAGCTGTTGCTAGAATGAAAAATGGTTAAACAGACACATCAAATTTAACAATAGTTCTTTCAATCTTTAATTACATGAAAAACAAACTCGGTGTGATTTTGTCCCCTGAGTTTTGGTATTGCAACGGTGCCCCAATCTCTCCTCGCGATCAGCTGCGTCAGCCGGCAGATAGACTCAAGGCAGCTGATGATTCCTTGCAGTGTCTGAAAGCAGTATTATCCAGAGGCCCAGTGGATCCTGGCAAAGGAAAGGGACGCAAATCTGCACAGTGCGTTGTGGCGCCAAAGACAAATTGGCCACTCGTAAAAAAATGATGTAAAACATTCTTCATGAGATATGTTCTGTTAGATGTAACCGTACATCACCTACGCCCCCGACCCCTGCCCCTTCTTTAATTACCCCTCCCCCCTACTCCCCTCCTTTGAGACGCGTCCCCATTATCAGCATCATTGAGATGAAGAAGAAGCTCGGAGCGTGCTTTTTGCCCTGCATGTAATATTTCAACGAGTTTCGCTTTGATAATTGCTACAATCAATTTAAGTGTTTCAAATATAGAACTAGGCCACAAGCAATCGGGTGAAACGTTGCCACATTGTGTACATACGTCGCGAGAAATCCATACGCGTGGGGTTCAACCAGACAGCAAATTTACATCGGCAAATACGGAACTTCAACACATATTTCATTGAATTCGAGAGTTTTGCCAGAAAACCTTAATCAAGCTATGAATATTGTCAATATTCCGATTCCTGTGTACATTACAGTCAATCACAGAATCTGGGGAATAACATGGGCGACTACAACCGCCGATAGGAAGCTACAGGGCCAGGTATATCGCGTCATACAATACAACGTTCCGTCCGGAGAGGTTGTCAAATATTCTGTATGGGCCCCAAGACGAGTTGAAGTGAGTACTTGCAACTTATCACAAAGGCTTCAGCTTCTGAGGAAATTCAGAGAGAGGGGCTCGTTTCCAGTGTGTGTATCACGTGACGATGACGTCAAGTCATGACGTCACTGAATATTGAGTAACTGTAAGTAAATAGTGCTGTAGTATTAAGGGTAATTCAGAAATGGACGTTGTTCTTATCTTTGCTTCTCAAACTTGCTCTTCGACTGCCAAGTTAATACTGGGCGGTGTCGGCGTGTGTAATGGTGTATCGAGGGTCTATGAAGCCGGGACAAGAGGCGGGGGGAAAGAAAAATGGAGGCGCCGTGTGGATCTCAGGGCTTACACTGGGTAGATTGTGTCAGAAAGCACGAGGGACATCTCAAGCACTCAGATGTGCACGATAGGATTTCAAAGTTAACATTTTCTTCGTTAATCAAAGCACGTAAAGTATACACTACATATGTCATGTCACTCTGAATTGGGCAATGCGTTCTAGCTAATATGTCAACGTGAATGTTTTTAAGTGTCATGTTTCAATTACACACCACCCCCCCCCCCCACCCCCCCCACCCCCCCCCCCCACCCCACACCCACCACCCCCCCCCCCACACACACGCACACACACACACACACACACACACACAAACTTTTAAAATTAATATGCGCGAGCGGTCCAATGAAAGACTGGAAAATTACTCCACAGTCCATATTTTCTTGTGTTTTTTTACAGACATTTTACTGAAACCCGCGCACAGGAGTGTATAATTGGCTGGTAATTAAGTCTTATCGAAAACGTCTTAGATTCGTCCCCGTTTGAAGTACATATGTTCACTACCGATCAGTCCCTGAAAAATGTAAGTCGTTGTGTATTGTTTTAAGTGTACCCCCGTCAATGCATTATACATGTTTATACCTGAATTATACATGTTATGCCAACATACCTGTTAGCATAATTTGGGCAGTTATATGTGTTATGTGATGGGTAATATGTTTTGTCACTGTGAATAGGGTCATGCGTTATGTCATTGTGTTTTGTCACTGTGAATAGGGTCATGCGTTATGTCATTGTGTTTTGTCACTGTGAATAGGGTCATGTGTTATGTCACTGTGTTTTGTCACTGTGAATAGGGTCATGTGTTATGTCACTGTGTTTTGTCACTGTGAATAGGGTCATGTGTTATGTCACTGTGTTTTGTCACTGTGAATAAGGTCATGTGTTATGTGAATAGGGTCATGTGTTATTTCACTGTGTTTTGTCACTGTGAATAGGGTCATGTGTTATTTCACTGTGTTTTGTCACTGTGAATAGGGTCATGTGTTATGTCACTGTGTTTTGTCACTGTGAATAGGGTCATGCGTTATGTCACTGTGTTTATTCACTGTGAATAGGGTCATGCGTTATGTCACTGTGTTTTGTCACTGTGAATAGGGTCATGCGTTATATTACTGTGTTTTGTCACCGTGAGATAGGGTCATGCGATATGTCAGTGTGAATAGGGTCATTTGGTATGTCATTGAATAGGGTCATGCGTTACGTGACTGTGTAATGTCACTGTGAAAAGGGTCATGCGTTATGTCACTGTCAATAGTCATGCGTTATGTCACTGTTAATAGGGTGATGCGTTAAATGTAATTGTTGTCTTTCAGTGAATAGGGCCATAAGTTGAATATGATATTTTACTGTGAAAATGTATGCGTTTGAACTGGTATAACACTGTGAATAGGGCTTTGCATTATATACGTTACCTCACCATGTTGCCTCAAGTCTGCAATGTTTCGGCAACTGTTTTCAGCCTTGCAACGTTTGGATAGCGTTTGTCATTTTTGGGTCAAACCCAGTTTTCAAGAGTATATTTTCTTTTGCCCGGCAGTTTATGCTGAAACACGTACGCTTGTATTTGAACAGAAGTATGCTATGGTATTGCAAGTATACTATACCAGCAAGATATCGTAGGTTTTCACACACAGTCACACGTCAATACCTGTCGCCCTCCCACATCGCCCTGAGAGGTGGACATGATGTGCTTGTTTGTTTGTTAAGCAACCCTCAAGCATTATGACGGCCGTCTGTACATAATCGAGTCTGGACCAGACAATCTAGTGATTGACATCACGATGCTCATGATGTATTGTTTGTTTTTGTTTGTTGTTTAACGCCGCTCTCAGCAATATTCAAGCTGTATGACGGCGGTCTGTAAATAATTGAGTCCAGACAATCCAGTGATTGATATCATGAGCATCGATCAACGCAATTGGTTTGTTTGTTGTTTAACGCCGCACTCAGCTATATTCCAGCTATATGACGGAGGTCTGTAAATAATCGAGTCTGGACCAGACAATCCAGTGATTGACATCATGAGCATCGATCCACGCAATTGGGATATGATGACGTGCATCAACCAAGTCAGCGAGACTGACAACCCGATCTGTTAGTCGCCTGTTACGGCAAGCATGGGATGCTGAAGACCAATTCCATCCCGGATTTTCACGGGTATCAACAGTAGCGAGCTGTACAACTCAAGGTGTACCCCGTTCCACAAGGCCATCATAGGTGGTCGTAACTTCAATGCTGTAACATAGGCTTTCGATAGCCGTAGGACTAAGAGCGCTTTGTGGAACGGGGCCTGGTCTTAATGGCGCAGTGTCTGCCTCGTCTCCTTACTGGAGTTTTCAGCTTCGCGTTATCCAGGGATACAGGCGTATGATGTATTTTTGTGTCAGAATCGAATCAAGATATTTTTTGCAGATAAATCGCCATTGTGTTTATACAACATATAAATACAGCAAAGTCTGTGTTCAGGTTTGAAATGTATCGACGCAATCTCATTTCTTTCAAGGAACAGCTTGCGCCCGTCTTGCTTGTCCTGCACTGCGGTCTTTACTCCGGAGAATCCATGTCTAGAGTCGACTATGTCGAGAGGTAGCTACCAGGAACAAAGCGTGAACTATTCATCTCAGATGCTTTGTAAATATCGCCAACGGTTTGGAAGTGATACAGTTGAGGATATGGCCGACAGATGGCGCATGACGACAACGGAGGAGTTTGCGCGGGGAGGCGAACGGAATGGCAGCGGGGATGAAGTGCGCAGTGCAGGTGCGAGGCCAGTTTTGTATCAACAATCAAGGAACATCACAAATAAACATAGACGCCTTATCTTTCATTCAGATCTCTGTTTTTATCACATCACAGACAAATGCGTTAACCCGAACCATCAACAATATTGTCAGTAGCGCCGGAAGTGGAGAAGCACGTGAATTAAAGAGCTTGACGTCAACGACGTGGACGTTAAGGGATGTAGGACACGTCGGTGCTGGTGACATGCAAGTAAAGGTTGTATGTCATGTGACCATGGCGTTGTCACGCGAGATAACGTCCCTGAAAAGTTGTTGCCACCGTGTGTTTGGACCAGGGAGCGATCCTAGCGCTACGACTGTCGTAAATCAGTTTTAAAGAATGGGAGTTACGACCGACTTAGCGCTAAGGTCGCTTTGTGGAACGGGGCCCTTTGGGTTCACTCGCGTAACGTGTTCTCTACACATGACGTGGTGGGAACAATCTAAAGACTGTGACATGTCGAGAAAAACGATATTATTGTTTGTTTGTTGTTTAACGCCGCGCTCAGCTATATTCCAGCTATATGACGGCGGTCTGTAAATAATCGAGTCTGTACCAGACAATCCGGTGATTGACATCATGAGCATCGATCCGCGTAACTGGGATACGATGACATGTATCAACCAAGTCAGCGAGCCACACCACACGATCCCGTTAGTCGCCTCTTACGACAAGCATAGTCACCTTTTACGGCAAGCATGGGTTGCTGAAGAACAATTCCATCCAAGGTCTTCATGGGTCCAAAACGATATTATTACCTCTCTGATGTGTACATAAATTAGAAGTTTTAAAGAAAACGGCTATAACATGAAAACGTTGGTTAGTTGTACATTAGGCAACTGTCTGTTTTGAATACACGACACTTTGTATGGATAATTTCTTTTATTCAATGTCACGACGTTTCAGAGCTACTTCTTGCTTCTTCATCAGATGAATGCTGAGGAAGTGCATAGAGTATATATATCACGACTGACTGACTTGGGTTTAACGCCGCTTTTAACAGTATTACAGTTATATCACGGCGTGTCAGCTTAATGTGAGAGGAAAGCCCGAAGTGATGCAGGTCCCAGACGTTTACCACTTCGGTGAAACCCACGAGCACGGGTATGGTGCTGACAAACCTAGAAACATAATCGGGGCGAACTGGGATTCGAACCCACAATCACAGGTTTCCGGCGTGCCCAAGGGACGCAACTCTGCACAGCGAATGGCGGCGCCTTAGACGACTGGGCCACCCGTGCCCCCGTATATATCATGAAATGTCTACACAACACATGGTGAGTTGAATGTACAAAGATAACAATATAATGACGAAGCCAATGAGATTAAATGGAGGTGATTAATTAAGTACACTGATGATGTAGTGATGAAAAGCATCTGGCTATTGTGTCACACTGAAATAAGGCATTCAAGATGTCCACTGTGGTTGATGATGTGGTTACAGCACAGCGGAGTACACACTGGGTAGGTAGATGCCTTGGTCTCTGTTAATGGTTGGCTTCTTTCTTTAGATTTCGATGCTTTGTTGAAGTTTCCCCTGGATGAAGAAACAAGAAGTGGGTTTGAAACGTCGTGACTAAAAAATAAAAATAGTGACTATCCATAAAGTGTCATGTATTCATGTTCTTCCAACTTCTAATGCCTATCAAAGACTTTATGGCTGTTTGAGTAACTTTGAAATATTAAGGCGTGAGTGAATTGGGTTTTAGCAATACTCCAGTAATATCACGGCAGGGGGATACCAAAGTTAGGCTTCATATGTGGGGAATCAAACTCAGTCTTCGGCATGACGAGCGAACACTTTAACCACTATTTTGCCACCGCCCTAAGATATTAAGGAATATCTATACTTTATGCGGGCCTGCCGTGAAGAATAGGTTCCTATAATGCGTGTTTTTAAGTTTGACTAAAATGTGAAGAAGGCGTTTTCTTTTGGACCTGACTGTTGTTTAAGACGAAGGTCGTTGTTCACACTATCAATCACTCGTTTGCCTCGTCCAGACTCTATTATTTACAGGCTGATATTATCAATTCTGAAAATAGACGAATGCTCGTCACTATGAACATGGTAACGTGTGGTCCAGACGTCTAAAGCGCCGTCTTTGCAGAGTTGCGTCCCTTTGGCATTCAGGAAACCTATGGTTGTTGGTTCGAATCCCGGTTCGCACCGAATATGTATCTAGGTTTGTCAGCACCATACCCGTGCCCGCGGGTTTCACCGAAATGGTAAACGTCTGAGACCTGCATCACTTCGGGCTTTCCTCCCACATTAAGCTGACACGCCCTGATATAACTGGAATACTGTAAAAAGCGGCGTTAAACCAAACTCACTCACTCACTCACTCGCTCTACAAAAAAACATGCTTAAAATGGTATGTTGTATCTTTATAAATAGGAATTGCTATTATGTTTATTAAATAAAACCAACCTTGTTGGTCTAGCAAATGTTACCCTCACCCCCACCCAAACCCTCATCCCCACCCCCATCCTCACCCCCACCCCCCTCTCCTCATCCCGTGCACCTGATACCTCACCCTCACCCGCTTAAGCTCTTAAACATAGACTAATAGCTTAAGAACCCAAAAATGTATGTTTGCCAAATGCTTCTTATTGTAGTGAAAATGTTGCGGAGATATTCCTGTCTTGATAACATGGGTTTTGACAGCTACTTCTCAAAGAACACCTTAAACCAACAATAGACAAGTATGCACAACCTGACGCGAGGTGCGAAATAACACTGCGCTCAATTTGATCTCTGCATGATTTGCACGGGGTATTTTTGTGACCGCTGCACAGGTGCGATGACAGTATATATACACGTATGTCTGCCGCGGTTCATAGACGGACAGTAATGCGGTGTTCATCATGGAACAGTCAACACGTGCGGCAGAAACAGCAGCTGCTCAAAACAAGAACGTAACACAAATAGAACACAATGCGACAAGCGTAGACGTAGAGTGAGTGAGTGTGCTTCACGTCGTCATTTGCAGTTCAGTAATACGACGAGGAAGATCAATATTGACCTCAAGTATCATCCCGTGTTGGGATGAGAACCCGATCTGCGTCATGACTTACCACCCCTATGCGTTAAGACGGATTTCCAGGACACGTGCAGTGACTGACGAAGTGGGGATTCATTGGTCACAATGGCACTCATGTATATGTGCTACGTTGTCCCACAGGTAGACGCGGTCTCCTACGACGTGGTATACTACGACGTCTCAGCATGTCCCGCAGGTCGTGAACCACTGAAACCCCACACACGAACCGAACACTACAAGTCTTCAGCAACCCATACTTGCCGTAAAAGGCGACTATGCTTGTCGTAAAAAGCGACTAACGGGATCGGGTGGTCAGGCTCACTGACTTGGTTGATACATGTCATCGTATCCCAATTGCGTAGATCGATGCTCATGATGTCAATCACTGGATTGTCTGGTCCAGACTTGATTATTTTACAGACCGCCGTGATATAGCTGGAATATTGCTGGGTGCGGCGTTAAACAACAAACAAACAAACAAACAAACAAATAAATCCAGGCAACTAAAGCTCGCATCTGTGCTCCGCGCGCTGATCACTTGGCAACCGTTGCCACTCCGAACTGTTGTGTTAACGGCTACGGACACCAACCTCACTCAGTCCCCCACTTACACCACCACCACGTTGAAGACGACAGCGACGTTGATTCCGACGTCCCTAATCAGCATATAGCCTTGCGCTGCATAACCAATACAATTCCCTCGACGGAAAGAAAGACTGCAAGAGCTTGACCGTACCGCTTAGCTTGATCCGGTCAATGTAAAACGTAGTCGACCGAACCACTTAGCAGCACAAATGTCGTCAATGCTGCCGCCTATATTAAACCCCTTTCACGCATAACGCCGTAGATTGAAGACATAAATCAGAGAAATTTGTGTAAGTGTGAAGCGTTTATAACAGCAATGAAATGGCCGACTGCTTTGACTGGTCAGCCGAGATCTATACGCTACCCCTGGAATCAATACAGACCGAACTCGGCCTGGCAACAACCCTCTCCTCTAATCAAGTGTACCCCGCTGGAAAGCACTAAGGCTGCACCGGAAAATTGGATGGCTCAAGTCTCTCCTGTGAAACCCTAAATCATTACTAACAAATATATGTTTCCACTAGAACACTGTCCCCTTGAGACTTGCAAAAGGGCTTCAGACGTAGGCAGCATGGATGAACTATATCTTGCCTCCGTTTCTTGCAGCCGTGACCATCAAGCAGACACATTAGAACACGTATTTAGCGTTGGCAGTGCACAGGCCAAGACAGCCTGGATGTCCAATGGATAGCGGAATGGCTGCAGTCGCGAGGTCGACTCGAAATTGACACTTACGTTGCTTGGTGCGGGCCGGATTTGCAGATAAACTGTTTTATTGCCAACTGAACCTATCTCGATTTAGATACCTCTAAAAACAGAGCGCTGATATTCGTCCAACGTCCACCTTGTGGAGTGTTTAAATCACCGATGGGAGTGACGGCGTGGTAGCGTCGAGTGGAAGGAACGGTCACTCTTAGTGTCAAGGGGCGGTGATTGAAAGGCGAAATATTGCCACCAATCACAATTCTCTGTATGACCAATGTGTTAATTGTCTGCGTCGGCCCGACTGTTAAATCAGCGCCTCCACAAGTTCCGTAGTACTTGGACTTACGGAACTTACAGACCGCCTCCGTGGTGTAGTGGCTAGAGCGTCTGCCCGGAGACCGGAAGGTTTGTCCGATCATACCAAAAGATGTTAAAAGATGGTACTTGTAGTTACCATGCCGCTCGGCATTGAGTGGATATCGGATATCGACTCGGAGTCTGTACTGTGTCTGAGTGGGGTATCCATGTTTAACTGCGGCATGGCGTCAAGACTAGTACAGCAGACGCGGGTGAACGCTCGCTCGCACGCACGCACGCATAGGACACCTACTGAGTGAGGGGGACGAGTTTATCTTAGTTATGTATGCTTGTGAATTTCACAGTCACACTAAAACTGAAATCCAAGCTTTCTCTTCTACAGCTGTAGGATGGTTATTCCCAAGGTTGGCTGCTTCAATCAAATTGCTATTCAAGATATACATCTAGAGGATACATCATCCATTCGCTATCCCTCGGGGACAGATGACGGAAACTACTGATGAATGGCCAATTTTTCATGTAAGTTTCATATGAATTGTTCAGAACTAGTTACCGCCCGCCAATGAATAAACATCGCTACTATTTGTCCCTCCATCGAGGAATTATGTCTTTGAGAAACAATAAAAAAGGTTGTCCTCAAGAAATTTACTTTCCGACCAGCAACACCCTCGATTATCCAGCGTATTAGGTCTCGATTCTGTTAGATGGATGCCCTGGTTCACAATAGCCTCGTTTTGAGTCCGGTTCAAATGGCAGGACGCAGAATCCAGACGTCCAATAAAACTACACGATTAAAACAAGCGTCGACAACACTAGCACCCGACTCGACTTTTGATTGCCGTCTCCAACACAGCCGGAACGTATTGTGTCATAATGACTTCCCTCCTCCGTCTTAGACCTCTGGGAAGCAGGCGATAAGTCTTTTGATTCGATGAAGTTCGTCGAGGACTCATTGGCACGTTCTGATGATTCTGAAGCATTTTAATTGGTTTTTGGCTTGCTTGAAAAGAAATTCTGTAATAAGTTTATTTGTTTGTTGGTTTACGCAGCACTCAGCATTATTCCAGCTATATGACGGCGATCTGTAAATGATCGAGTCTCGACCAGACAATCCAGTGATTGACATGAGCGTCGGTCTAGAACGTGGGAAACGATGACATGCATCAACCAAGTCAGCGAGATTGACCACCTGATCCCATTACTCGCCTTTTGACTGGCTCTATGGTTTAGTGGTAGAGCCTCCGCCCGGAGAGCGGAAGGTCCGGGGTTCGATTCCCGACCGCGTCATACAAAAGATGGTAGTTGTTGTTACCCTGTCTGGCGCTCGGCATTAAGGGGCTAAAACAAGGACTGGTCGGCCCGGAGTCAGTATACTATGTCTGAGTGGGGTATTCATGTTAAACTGCGGCATGGTATTTCAGTGGGCTAGCATTATAATTCCCCTAGTCCGTACTAGTACAAGCAGACACACATACACACACACACACACACACACACACGTGCATGCACGTCGCTATATTAGGACTATAATCTTGGGTGCGACGTTAAACCTGTTTTCACCTCACCTAGTCGCCTCTTATGACAAGTGGTTAAAGCGTTCGCTCGTCACGCCGAAGACCCGCGTTCGATTCCCGACATGGGTAAAATGTGTGAAGCCCATTTCTGGTGTCCCCCGCCGTGATATTGCTGGAATATTGCGGCGTAAAACCATATTCACTCTTATGACAAGCAAGGGTTGTGAAGACTAATTATAATCCGGATCTTCAAGGGTGTTGAAAAATGTTACTAACAAGAGTAACTGAGTTCCGTATTTCTTACTGTTTCACATCAGCAAACTAAGTGACCGATTAAAGTGTTTGTACCAGGTGTATACTCTGCTGCTGCTAATCTCTTGTTATCTAGGGTGTAGATACACATCATGCCAAGCACGTTCTTAACTTCCACTAATAGCCGTTCCCTTATTTCTTTTTGTCAGTATATACCCAGCGTTATTTGGGTGATTTCAGCTTGAACAATGTTAAATATGTCAGCTAGCTGGAGAACATCACCCAGGTGTGTCAACAAGTCGGAACGTGAGTGGCGTTGTTAACGTTGGTAATGGTCGACGGCGATGTATGAACAGAGGAGGGACGGAAGATGGGATTCGTGGTCACAACGCTGCCTCATCACCGACAACGACATCGTGCACCCTGCGGGCGCACCTGTAATGATCGCAGAGTACAGGTAGAACCATAGACGACTGTGCGTCAGTCAGGCGGGCTACATGGTAATTGTTTAGACAAATACCTGCGTTGCAGTTGGAGAATAAGTATTATTGGGTAATTTACAGGTGGCACTAAGTCCAAAATAGACTCACAGCTGCGCGACTGCACAGTTTTAATTTAAGGGGAATGATTCATTGAGGTAGGTTGGCGGTGTTAATCCAGCAGATAGGTAAAAAGGTGGGTTCGAGAGGGCGGACAGAATTGGTCAATTGGTCAGTCCAGTGTCCATCCTTGCCGAAGTAGGCTGAAACTATGGAGTTGTATTTTGGCTGCACTACCGAGTCTATGCATAGTCCAAACAAAATCGCGTAACGAAATCGACATCCGGTTCGTTAACTGCCGTGCAGATTTCGATCGATTGCAGGGTTTGCAAAGCATGCATACCGTCTACTAAGCGTCAACAGATATTGTCTAAATCTTTTCATGTTTTTTTTTTATAACGGTGCTTGCGTGATTTGATGCACTTCGCGAAGTAAGACCCGTTTTTTACAATGTAGATTTTGATTATCGATCAGACCGTCTTGACTGGGTGCTCCCACTTTATTAAAAACAAATTTAAGTGATATGAGAGGTGGAATCTGATTGGTCAGTAGGAGGGACATAGAAGGGACATAACTCGTAATAGCCACTGTTGACGCTGCAATCGAAGCCCAAAATTCCTAGTTCGGCAAGGATGGTGACTGGACATCAATAGTCAGTTAACTCCCTTGCCTCGGGAAGATGAGAACAGGAAGGTATAGGGGTGGGCTGATATTTATGAGGAAAAAAACCCGTCGCAATATTCCAGCTATATCAATGACTGTCTAAAATCGAGTGTGAACGAGTCAATCCAGTGGTTAATAGTACGAGCAACGTGTTACGTTGTCACATATCGTTGCCATCCAATCCTCAAATCCGCAAAACGACAGGTGGAACACCGGTGGGTTTAAAGGTTACCAGAAACGTTATTGCATAACGCTGGATAGTCGACTCCGGGAACGAGAACGGACGTGAACCGAGGTCTACGTTGCTACGCGGTGATGTTCCTGATTGTAGGACTGCAGCCGTCATACCGTCATACCAAAACCCCGCGGCATGGTATCTCAGTGGACTAACACTATAAAACAGGAAATTAGTCCGGTACACAAGTAGTACAATCAGCCACACGCACGCATGCATGCACGCACGCACGCACGCACGTACGCACACACACACACACACACCTTGAAACGAACGTTAAACCCCATTTCACCCCACACCACCTCCTTATAGGATAGACCCGTGAAGATTCCGGGGTAGAATAGGTCCTCAGCAGGCCATGCTTGCCGTAAAAGGCGATTATGCTTGTAGTAAAAGGCGACTAACAGGATCGGGTGGTCAGGCTCACTGACTTGGTTGATACATGTCATCGTATCCCAATTGCGTAGATCGATGCTCATGATGTCAATCACTGGATTGTCTGGTCCAGACTCGATTATTTTACAGACCGCCGTGATATAGCTGGAATATTGCTGAGTGCGGCGTTAAACAACAAACCAACCAACCAATCCTTATAGGATAGAACAAGCCTTGATTGAAGCAGTCAACACAGGCAAACCGATTATGCATGACATATGCAGGTAAAATGGTCTCGAACACAGTGTAGTCGAGATACATGCCACTCAACCAGCCAGCCATACCCAACCTGGAGTCGAAAGATCAGGCCAGGCAATGCCAGGGGGACATGGAAGTCGCGGCCACACATTACTGACGATTGCTGGATCCGCGTGAATGAAGTGTTGGGAGGTGAAGGGTGAGAACGCTGCGGCACGTGACCTCCACGACCCCAGACACTATTCCCCGTGGGTGTGAAGCCGGTTATATGAGGATTGCACAATGAGTGTGGAACATCACAAAAAACTTCAGTCGATCTGCTGTTTGAACATAGAGGCTGAGTGAAAATTTGCCAAAGTGGTGAAAATTCCATGAAACAGTCTGCTGGGTCTTTTTATCGGAGGCACGAGGGCAGCGGTTGCGAGGCCGTTGATGTGTTTAACTTGCATCCTCCCTTTGCCACGTGATTACAGTGGTCTTCGTGGCTTCTGATTACTCTAAACTCTCTTCAACTTGCTCCGTTTTCGTCATCAATTTCCTCTTAGATTCAGTTCCAAACTGCTGGTACTGAATACACTGCCAGACACCCCCCTGGCTATGCCGCTCACAGATGAATCAGGCCAGGGTTAGGAGGGGTGGGGCGGGGGTGATGGCATGGGGAGAGGGGTGTTACGATGCATCCAAGGGCATAGTGTGTTGCAAGTGATGTAAATGGGTTTGGGGTGGTTCACGTTTTGGGGGGAAAGGTTGGGGAGAAGGATGTTTCCAAGGGCATTGTTTAGTGGGAGCGGTGTACAGAGTGTTATAATTTAGGCTGGGAAGATATCTACGGGGAGGACGAGAGAGGGGGAATGGGAGGGGGAAGGGGAGAGGTGAGGTTAGACGTTCAGTTTCAATTGGATTAAGTAAGGCAGTGGTGTCTGAAAGGGAGGGGTTTTAAACCCCTAAAGAAGAAGAAGAAGAAAAGGAAGAAGAAGAAGATGATGAAGAAGAGTGAGTGAGTGAGTGAGTGAGTTAATGCTTTACGTCACATCGGCAATATTTCAGCCATATCGTGACGAGCTGATGAAGAAGAGTGAGTGAGTGAGTATGGTTTTACGCCGCTTTTAGCAATATTCCAGCAATATCACGGCGGGGGGACACCAGAAATGGGCTTCACACATTGTACCCATGTCGGGAATCGAACCCGGGTCTTCTGCGTGACGAGCGAACGCTTTAACCACTAGGCTATCCGACCGCCCCTGATGAAAAAGAAGATGACGATGATGATGATGATGATGATGATGATGATGATGATAACTAGTTATGAACATTGATATACACAATGGAATACAAATATTGCTATTATGGTCTGTGGGGAGATTTTCTTTGAATGAACATTTTGTAAATGAAATATGAGATTATTTTTGCAGGCGCTGGTGGAGTGTTAGTATTTTAAGTTATATCGGGGTTGTGTTATCAAAACCAGTATAAAACCAGTACAGGGACGTCTTTCATGAATTTGATCACGGATTTCCTCAAATGATAAATTTTATTTAAAAAAAATACGGTGATAGGGAGGGTGAGTTCATCTTTTCACAAAGCACCGTCACTCCTCGGACCAGTCTGGAGTCTCTTGTTTAACCTTGGCAATGTACAGCAACCCGATAGAAAGATAATTCACGTATGTTAAAAAAACACATTACCGAAGACATCAAATAAAGTCAAAACAGACGACAGGGTATCCTCGCCCCGACAGTCAATCCATTTCTGTTAATTACGCTGTGTTTTTGTAAAACAACGGTTAGTGAGCGCAGGAGTGGAGTCCACGCGTCGAGGACACCGACCGATGTGGACGATGTATGTAAATCCTTGCCCTGTACAACCAGTGGTAAGCTTAATCCTGCTGACGATATCATTATCGTACGCTGTGGTCGGGTCCAATGGTAGCGCCATCACTCCACCGACGTGAACGTTGTCCTGCGCCGACAGTGACACATTGGCCTCCTGTCAATTAGTGGTAAAATGTGCAGCAAAGACGGGGTTGATTAAAGCAATTCTTTTTTAAAGTCGAGTAATTGCGACACTTTAGGCTCGGAGTTGAGAAGACTTAAATAGAGTACTCTGGCAAGAAGCGACACCTATTCTCACACAAGCGATTAACTCGTTAAGAAGTAATTTTTATTCACTGAGAATCGTTTCCTGTGCGATACCACAGAAACGATGGTTCATGACGTCACGGTCTCACGTCAGCGCCTACCAAGGCCATCTATCATGTCGAATTTAAAGCAAAATAGTTACTAATATTAGCTTCAGTGTGTAAATGTTGCTGAAAATGCTCGACAGAAGCTATCAGAGACAGTGGGTCAGACTGGCGCTACATCATGTATGCGCAGAGAACCTCAGCTCTAAAGAACTTGGTCGCAGGTGGACCTTCGACACTGGCTAAGCGCCGACTCGTGTTTGATGCGGATGTTGAATAAAATAAAATATCAGTAAGGTAATGATATTGCCAGGGGACCCACGGAGGATATTCTTGCTCTGACGTCACGGACTGTTTAGGACAAAAAGGTGAGGCAAGACCTGGTTGCCAAAGGATTATCAAATGTAAGGTAGAGACGTTATGGCTTCCACTTGGTCTTTCCCAAATGATAAACAGAGCTTGCCCAACACACGTTTTTCTCCTCGGGGGACTGGCCTGACCTGGAAGAATTTGTGATGATGGTGAGTGGGTGATTAGTAATATTTCATCCATCGTAAAGGCTACACACATTCTTTTGAATCGAGCCCGTGTTTTTTGCGTGACGAAGCAACGCTTAAACCACAAACAGCTGCCCAACCACTGAAAGTTGGCTTTGTCTTGTTTGTTTGTTGTTTAACGCCGCACTCTGCAATATTCAATCTATATGACGGCGGTCTGTGAATAATCGAGTCTAGACCAGACAATCTAGTGATTGACATCACGATGCTCATGATGTTTTGTTTGTTTTTGTTTGTGGTTTAACGCCGCACTCAGCAATATCCGCTCTATCCACGACAGCCTGACTGATTGACCATAGTAATATGTCTGTTTGTTTGTTTGTTTGTTTGTTGTTTAACGCATCACTCAGCAATATTCCAGCTATATGACGGCGGTCTGTAAATAATCGAATCTGGACCAGGCAATCCTGTGATTGACATCATGAGCATCGATCCACGCAATTAGCATATGATGACGTGCATCAACCAAATCAGAGCGCCTGACAAATAGTGGTCAACGGAGCTATGTTTGTTTGACTAAGCGAGTATGCTTTGGCTCCGCTGTTAGTAATATTCCATCCGTATGTATCCGTATCCGGGGGTATCCGAGTATCCCTATGGTTAATTCTGAACGGTGCTTGTATCCATACTACAATCCTGGTCCGCCAACCGGGCATTCCTCATGCGCATGTCTGTCCAACTGTTGAAAATAGGCTATATATGACAATCTCACTCAGTGCGAGATTTGACGAGACCGAACCAGCCATCAGTGACTAACATGGACATGGCCTAGATTTTTTACTTTTTTAATTTACTCTCGACCTCCTCCCCCCTCGTTTGTTCCTTGGCCTTGACCCCGCACCAACTGACCTGAAACAATCTTCTTGATTCTCTTAATGAGGGTTAATTTTGCGATTAAAACAATATTGCATCAGTTATGGCCGTCGATCACGGAATCCATACAACAGCGAGTATTACACCTCTACCGCGGCGGTTCTGTAACCATCGGCTTGAGTCGGAGGAAATTTAATAATCCCCTTGATGGCAAAGAGTATGGGGGTAATTGAAAAACACAGTGTGTTCTGCTTGGCGGCGAGGCCTGATCAATCCTTGTTACAACTCCGACAAATTATTTTATGGTTCTAAAATTGCAACTCGCTTTCAGTGTAAATGTGTCATTCTTGAATCAACTCTCATTCAATTACGTTCGTTGGATGCACTTATGTCAATTATGAAATAACCCGCTTAGCTTTCAATGTTTAATCTTTTGAAAAATTGGGTTTGTAGGACATGAAAAAGTTGGAAAGGAAAGGAATTGGACACTCTCTGAAGAAAGGGTCGATATAAGCGCTCATTTGACAATGGGTGAGTGAGTGAGTGAGTTGGGTTTAACGCACAATGGGGATTCAGGGGGAATTTCGAGTACAATGGTCACCTTGAATCAAGCTTGTTTTAAGAATGGACATATGATTGGGTGGTTATAGTATGTGACCCGGATGATTGCCTGTCATCGTGGCCGACCATGGGTTCGTTGCTCATACTATCGACCACTTGTTTGCCCGACGCTATTATTTTCATTCAATTGTATATAGGTAGAATATTACTGACTTCAGTGAAGAAGGAAATTCACTGATTTATTCACTTTCATACGGAGAGACGAGGGGCAATTGCGCATGTCACAAGTAGGTGTATAGATATACTGATGCTATGACGTCACGTGATCGGTGTAAGGAGCCATCGGTTGGAATCCCTCATGTCTCCTTCTCCTCTCATGTTTGACCTGACACACAAACCCCGTGGAATAACAGACATACCCCCACGATAGAACCATTCTTCACTGAATACCAGCATCTGTCTCCTATTGTAGCATCACGTAGCATGTGCTCCGCGGCATTGCCAGAACTTGTGCGCTTCCTCAAACCTCACGACTTGCTCCGACCGCGGACAATCCCAACAAAGACATAATTGTCTACATCCGTAAGTCAACACCCCTTTCTGAACGACCCTGATAGTATGACCCCAGCTCCCGTTACACTAGCGTGTGTATGTGCACCCACGCACCTGGCGACGTCACACGCCTACAGCAAAGCACGGTTAGGTTTCAGGGTCGACACCCATTGACTCAACGACTCACTCTACCTTTTCAGGTGAGACGTGGGGCTATCTGATCCTGCCCAAAGACAACTGATCCTGATGTTCTGAGTGTGTGCAGGCTGTCAACTTGAGGTAATTGTGCATTGCGAGATCGGTTACATGATTACAAGGTATCTTATACCCGAGTTAGGATCGGTGTCTATACCTGGGTAAGAAATGCAACATTCCTGGAGACGAGATATGGGAACTTTAATCTGTTAAGGTGTCTAACGCGTTAACGCCGCTTTGAACAGTATTCCAGTTATATCACGGCGTGTCAGCTTAACGTGGGAGGAAAGTCCGAAGTGATACAGGTCTCAGACGGTCGCCATTTTGGTGAGACCCACAAGCACGGATATGGAGCTGACAAACCTAGACACATAATGGAGGCGAACCGGGATACGAACCCACGATCAGAGGTTTCTGGCGCGCCCAAGGGACGCAACTCTGCACAGCGAATTGTATCGTCTTAGACTTCTGGGCCACCCTTGACCCCAGTTAAAGAAAGACTCCTAGACGATGGATTTGTTTCATACAAGAGCGAAGATTGTACATGTGGACAGGTTATAGTATATAAAGAGTACATTTTGATGCATAGGTGCATATACGTTACGTAATATGAGCGAGTGAGTATGTTTTTACACCGCTTTTAGTAATATTCCAACACTATCACGGCGAGATACACGTGGCTTCATGGCAAGGCAGATTGACTATGAAACATCGGGTGTTCTTAACTTCTTTTGGGTAGTATACACTGAACGAGGGTTCTTGTTCATATTCATTCCTGTCTTCGTAGCCACATGTATACCGCCTAGTGTCTTTCATGTTAAGTTACACTTGATGATAAGAATTTGCTGTTTAACGCAGCGCACAGCAATATTCAAGCTATATGATGGCGTTCTGTCAATAATCGAGTCTAGACCACCCTGTGATTGACATCATGAGCATCTATCTACGATGACATGCATCAACTAAGTCAGCGAGTCTGAGCTGTTTGGCTCCGCGGCTAGTAATAGTTCATCCATATGTAACCACATGCAACAACCTAGTCAGCGAGCCTGACCACCCGATCCCTTAGTCGCCTCTTACGACAAGCATAGTCGCTTTTTATAGTAAGCATGGGTTGTTGAAGAACTATTCTAACCCGGATCTTCACGGGTCGTCATGATAAGAGATTCATGTTTAGTTCCACGTGATATTATAAGAGATTCATGTTTAGTTCCAAGTGGTCTCATAAGACATTCATGTTTAGTTCCACGTGATGTTATAAGAGATTCATGTTTAGTTCCAAGTGATGTTATAAGACATTCATATTTAGTTCCACGTGATGTTATAAGAGATTCATATTTAGTTCCACGTGATGTTATAAGAGGTTCATGTTTAGTTCCAAGTGATGTTATAAGAGACTCATGTTTAGTTCCAAGTGATGTTATAAGAGATTCATGTTTAGTTCCTCAGTATTTGTATCCATTCATGTGGAATTAGGACAGAAGGTAGACCCAGTTTCCTCGACTCCCACAGAGTAACACCCCAAGTCATGCAAGTACCGACGTCTTTCTGATTCGTGCTGTCGACACCCGCCAGGACATGTGACGGGGGCGCACTGGCGCTCGTGCCATGCCGCTGGGGTCAAGGAGTCGGCGCTGGCACGAGACAGTCCTTTATCTTGATGCTTGTTATCAAGATATTCACCCTTATCACTCGCAGCATCATTCAATCTGCCTGGCTGAAGGCGAGAAGGTCATAAATGTTGAATGGATATCTGACGCTCAACTGCGGTCTTCAGATAGAGAGGTCAAGAGATGAAAAGAACATGTCTGCCAGTTTGTGTTGAGCCGTGGTTCACGGAGCCCTTGTAGTTTGGCTCCATTATGAGTGAGTGAGTTTGGTGATTTGGGTTGAACACGGTCTTATATAAGTCCGTGGGTTGAATAAACATTATTTTGTCATACCATTGCGTGTCAGATTTGTCTAGGACGCCAGTCTCATTTTTGGACTTGTTCTTATTATTTATATAATCTAGAAATGATTATTTATACTCATAATGTTTGCCTAGAGACTTGTGCAAGTCTACCGCAAGTGATACTGGTATTAGATATTTAACCGATATGGTAAACCATACGGTGTGGTGCTGACAAACCATGTAACGTAATCGTGGCGAATTTGGGATTCGAACACGCGAATGTGAAATCCAGCAACGCTCTATCCACTAGACCACGGAGGCGGGGTGTGGCGGGTGGGTGTCGTAGGCGTTGTAAAGCAAACACACAGGCGCAGCAGTATATACTACTCAAAAGAAGTTAAAGTTCACCCGATTCTTTCATATTACTATGGCGACCCGTGAAATTCCGGGGTAGAATTGGTCTTCAGCAACCCATGCTTGCCGTAAAAGGCGACTATGCTTGTCGTAAGAGGCGACTAACGGGAGCGGGTGGTCAGGCTCGCTGATTTGGTTGATGCATGTCATCGATCCTAATCGATGCTCATGATGTCAATCATAGGATTGTCTGGTCCAGATTCGATTATTTACAGACCGCCGTCATATAGCTAGAATATTGCTGAGTGCTGCGTTAAACAAACAAACGAACACACATATCAATATGGTCAATCTGTCATGCTGTCGTGGATAGAGCGGAGAGCGGAAGGTCGATGGTCCGATCCCCGCCGCCTCATACCAAAAGACGTTAAAAGATGGTACTTGTTGTTGCCCTGCCTGGGGCTGGACTGGTCGGCTCGGAGTCAGTATACTGTATCCATGTTAAACTGCATGATATCTCAGTGAGCTGGCACTATAAAACCGTCACAAATCCAGACTATTTCGGTGGTCCTGTGGATAGAGCGTCTGCCCGGACAGCTGGGGGTAAGAGGTTCGATCCCCGAACGTGTCATTCCAAAATACTGCCGCTTGGTATCTCAGTGGGCTAGGAATACATCCGGCATTAGTCCTGACTAGTACAAGCAGTCACACGCATACACACACGTGCATGGACGTCGCTGTATAAGTGATATAATCTTGAACGCGAAGTTGCCTAAGTTGTTTGTAAAATGACCTTCCTACAGCTGTCCCCAGTGACCTTCCAATGTTTATCAATCATATTGCTGGAAACAGAATACACACATCTCATATTGCTTACGCCCTTGTTGTTTTTCTTTGTGTTTGTTGATGTGGCCTTGGATACTGCACTACTATTTAATTTAATTTAATTTTCAGTTGACGAAAGTTTGACATTGGTAATATGAAGCCCCAAAAGCAAGACAAAAATCTGGTAAAAACGATAAAAACCGAGAACATGTGGTAATTCTGGTGCAGATACGTAAAAAAGCAACCTTGGTTTGTATGAAAACATATTGTACTAACATATCAATTGTACTTCACACCCTTTAAAGTATCTCTGTTTTTTGCCGTATGGTAAAAGTTAAGCGGGCAAACAGAGCTCCTTACCTACAGAAACAAGCGCTGCCAGGAGCTTGTATTTACAACCACGGGCAACCAATGATTTTAGGTTGTTACAGTTGTTTCACAGTTATTTCATTGCATATGTTGTTTTATGTTGTTTGTGTTTAGAAACAACAGATGTGAGCAGCTGTTGATTCCGTGTTGTTTATTTGTTTATTTGAAGCTCAGGTTGACATAATCCGTCCACCTTTGTTTGAAGTCTTGTGGAATTTCTGAATATGTAAAACGGAAGCGTTTAACATTTCTTTCAATATGTGCTCAAGATACTTGCATAAACAAACACCGAGATTTGAAGACCGGCGTACCCATCTGTGCTGCGTGGCAGAGGGTCGTAAATCTCCCAAAATATAGGTATAAATCTTACGGATGAAACCCCCCGCGGTGTTTGTTTACAAAGTTCATTAGATGACGTCATAAGGTCAAATCAGTTGTTCCGTCTTTAACTATTGGTCCCTTTGAAGACCACAAAGAGCAGGTGTATCACGTGTCATCTGATTGGTTCACACCCTCCATCGTGACATTTAAAGCCTCGTTATAATTGGGCGGATGTCGCGGGTCATTATTGGAAGGATTATACGGTGTACCGGACTCACTTTGGAAAGTTCAGCCGGAAAAGGACACCTATCATTTTGGTTATGGTAAACTTCCGCAACTAACACTCATTTCATTCAGACATTTTCAATGGCACCTTTGTTTCGTTCCTTCCAACACGATTCTGTGACGTCAGGTCACGTGATAGCACGTGCAAGATGTGCTATAAGGCACGTGCGGGCTAATTCTGTTATCAATGGTGGCGTATGGATAGAGCGGGTCCATATTTCTGTATCGTCTTAGTTTACTGTGATGGAGTTGTGAGACGTCACCTCCTTGAACTCAGAGAGATACTTCATAACTCCCATATCATACATGATAGTTCTCAATTCTCAAGTCGGAAGTGGGGGCACGGGTGGCCCAGTCGTCTAAGGCGCCGCGATTCGCTGTGCAGAGTTGCGTCCCTTGGGCACGCCAGAAACCTATGATTGTGTGTTCGAATCCCGGTTCGCCCTGATTATATTTCTAGGTTTGTCAGCACCATACCCGTGCTCGTGGGTTTCACCGAAGTGGTAAACGTCTGAGACCTGCATCACTTCGGGCTTTCCTCCCACATTAAGCTGACATGCCGTGATATAACTGGAATACTGTTAAAAGCGGCGTTAAACCCAACTCACCCACTAACTCACTCAAGTCGGAAGTAATATATCTACCTCATCAACCATTGCACATTCGGGATGGGCCACTGCCATGTTGTGAGTGAGTATGGTTTTACGCCGCTTTTAGCAATATTCCAGCAATATCATGGTGGGGGACCCCAGAAATGGACTTCACACATTGTACCCATGTCGGGAATCGAACCCGGGTCTTCGGCGAGACGAGAGAACGCTTTAACCACTAGGCTACCCGACCGCCCCCTACTGTCGTGTAAGGCGCAGTAATTCGCTGTGATCATGGGTTCGAATCCCAGATTCGCGCTGATTACGTTTCTAGGTTTGTCTGCACCATACCCTTGCCCGTCGGTTTCACTAAAGTGGTAAATGTTTGACACCTGTATCACTTCGGATTGTCCATCTACATCAAGCTGACATGCAGTTATATCACTGGAATACTGTTCCAAGCGACGTTAAACCAATTTCACTCACACGCACGCACGCACGCACGCACGCACGCACGCACGCACGCACGCACACCTCCACATGAAGATCAGCGTTATATGTGATCTATAATAAAGTTATAATATCGCCTGTCGTACGAAGCAACCCATGCTTGTCGTAACGGGACCTGGTAGTCAGGCCTTCTCACTTGGTTGATGCATGTCATCGTATCCCAATTGCTTAGATCGATGTTCATCTATCACATCAATCACTGGATTGTCTGGTCCAGATTCGATTATTTACAGACCGCCGTCATATACCCGGAATATTACCGAGCGCGGTGTTAAACAACAAACGAACAAATAAACAGCAAAGACACATATATTCGTGGGGTCTGAGTGTGGATTAAGTGTTGGCAATGATGAAAGAAGTATTACACAGCGAAGATAGAGCGACCACATTGAAGTGATGTATGGAATAGAGGGGAAGTCATTATCTATATCGATTTGTTGAATGCAGGTGAAATATCATAGTATGTTAATTGCGATTCTGTTTGGGAAAACTGTTTCGTGAAAATTAACTCACAAATGAAATCATTCTAAATAACCGACACCCGTGACCCGTGGTTTAATGTTCCAAATATCATCGAAATCAATCTCCATATCGCTAAATCTTCTGCAGCGAATTCTAGTTAAGAACCACTTGCCTCCGTCTGTTGCCTGGTCAAAATAATTTTCTTCTGGCATTTTCTCGCGAGATCTCGTTGCTGTCTCTTCCAGCATAGTTTAATGACTTCAACTTGGATGTGTATTTCTGCCTGTTTATTTCACCTGCCACGCATTATGTGACTAGCCCTGCTTCTTGTCGTCAAACCAGGGGCAGTAACATTGGCATTTAATTTTTTGTTGCATTTTATTGCAACTTGATGCCTTGAATCATTGCAACACCATCTCCACATGACGTGCCAATTACTTCTAGCTAGAATGATTGTGAACGGTGCATGTCGTGTTTAGCAATCTAATAGTCATGTAACGATGGACGACGTCAAATCTGAGTTGACATTAAAACGGATTAGGGAATAAAACCGAACGGCGAACACGCTACCTATTGCACCATCCAAATCGCTCCTAACTAAAGAGCAATGCCGTGTGTCTAACTACCTCGTAAGACCGTGGAAAGTGATCAAGGTGAATAATAAAACGGAAAATATGCTAAGAAACCTGTATTTCTCTTACAAAAAAACAAAGTATGCAAATATCTCAATTCCCTGCAACAAAAAATATCACTAAAACGCATCCCAGAAACCACAAACATAACCCCCCTGCCGACCCTGCTGGGTGAAACACGGCCTTGATCGTATCCCTCCATGCTAATATCTTTCTCAGACCCTTCTACATCCTCCCCAGGTGAGGCTTAACGCTGAACTGCCCCTTTCCCCATCCCCGGGGCACATAACTGTTACTTCACTAATACGACCTGAATCATGTTTCAACATTCGTGGCAAGTTTATAGGCACAAAGCAACAATTACTAATCTAAATTGAACAAACGATGTTTTTTGTGAAAGTATATGTTTGTGTGTGCATGATTTATCAAGTGTTTATGTTTTGTACACGGCTCAAGGGACGCATCTTAGTCATACAAATCCATAAAACATGTCTAGCTTTGCTCTAGATGAGTGACGATATTATGGCATAGTGTTCTGAACATTAGGCAACACCTTCTCTAGGGACCTGTTCAAGGAGGATGAAGTTGAAGCGATGAATGTGGAACTAGTTGCGGACATTCTGTTTCTTCTGGTATCAACAGCCCAGTGTAAGTCCGAGTTAGAACTGTTCTTCAGCAACCCATGCTTGTCGTAAGAGGCGATTAACGGGATCGGACGGTAAGGCTCGGTGGATCGGTTGATGCATGTCATTGAATCCCAGTTGCGCTGTAATGGCATTCTCGATTCTATTCGTGCTGGTAAAACATTTCTAGGCATATGAAATAAACGTTTATTTATTATTTGGCTTATAACCATGTTATTATACGTGTATTAGAAGTAGGACTGAGACAGATGTAACGGGATCCATCTCTGTTCTTAGTTCAGCCTCTGAAGATTGGGCGTGTCCTGTAACTCAAAGGATTGGGTGGCAGTGTCGTGTTCCTGAAGACAGTGTGGAGGTAGTGTCGTGTTCCTGAAGACAGTGTGGTGGTAGTGTCGTGTTCCTGAAGACATGTGGTGGTAGTGTCATGTTCCTGAAGACAGTGTGGTGGTAGTGTCGTGTTCCTGAAGACAGTGTGGTAGTAGTGTCGTGTTCCTGAAGACATGTGGTGGTAGTGTCATGTTCCTGAAGACAGTGTGGTGGTAGTGTCGTGTTCCTGAAGACAGTGTGGTGGTAGTGTCGTGTTCCTGAAGACAATGTGGTGGTAGTGTCATGTTCCTGAAGACAGTGTGGTGGTAGTGTCGTGTTCCTGAAGACATGTGGTGGTAGTGTCGTGTTCCTGAAGACAGTGTGGTGGTAGTGTCGTGTTCCTGAAGACAATGTGGTGGTAGTGTCATGTTCCTGAAGACTGTGGTGGTAGTGTCGTGTTCCTGAAGACAATGTGGTGGTAGTGTCATGTTCCTGAAGACAATGTGGTGGTAGTGTCGTGTTCCTGAAGACAATGTGGTGGTAGTATCGTGTTCCTGAAGACAGTGTGGTGGTAGTGTCGTGTTCCTGAAGACAGTGTGGTGGTAGTGTCGTGTTCCTGAAGACAGTGTGGTGGTAGTGTCGTGTTCCTGAAGACAGTGTGGTGGTAGTGTCGTGTTCCTGAAGACAGTGTGGCGGTAGTGGCCTGTTTCTGAAGACAGTGTGGCGGTTTGGACCCACTTCTGAAGACAGTGTGGTGCTGATGTCCCGTTTCTGAAGACAGTGTGGCTGAGTCTAAGACTAACGATAAGTTTCGCTTTGGACACAAGCCATGAAGACGTCAAGACACACCCCTCTCTCACTACCTTATTCACGGTAGGTATTAATCTACTTCAGTTCGGTTTATCGCCACATAACGGCGATGTGACGACCGATATCCCGCACGGGCCGTAAACCAGCTGACATCAACATCATCTAACATCAACACTTTAGTGTATTGTGAATGGCTAGCAGTCTGTAGACTCACCGAGGCGACTAGGGGTCGGGATGGCAAATCTATTATAACAATTTCATACTGAGGCATGGGTGTTCTCCCCCTTATGAGTTATTCATGATCATTTTATGTCAAGCAGATTAAGATGCTTTCGCAGATTAGATCCGCGCCTTAATAATACACAAGGTTTCGTGAAAGGGGCACTGTATAAGAGATGGGTAATGCTTTCAATGTTTAGACATGATCGTATCCGCCTCGCATAGACAAAGAGAAAAGCACATCTTCACTTAAAGGAAAAGTGTATACTTTAACAGATGTTTAGGCTTGTTTACACAGCCCATGAACCCGAAACTGTAACACGTGTTTGGATAACACCACTGAGTCCGTTATATATACGGTTCATCTAAACCAAAAACTTTTTATATTTTTGTCTGAATGGGTCAAAAGGAGACAGATTATGACTGGAGGGTTGTGTAACACTGTCTATCACTGACCTAGCATCACTTCAAGGTCACGTCATTCTCAAGAGACCTGACATTCAATAACAACATTTCAACAAGGGAGGCAATCGGATTTTTATCTCATTAGGAACCCGTGTTGATGTATGTGGAAGCAAAGCTAAACCGCACTTTCGTATTTAGTCATGAAACCTGAAATACAAGCTGAGCTGCGTCTCATATCAAAAGTAGATTGTACGGCGCATAGGGATGCGGTAACCAGCTTTATGATGTGTGTTATATTCGTAGGCCAATCCAGCAAGGTCGTAGTTTCGTATTTCGAGGTGTTAAACTACATCTTATTTACGTAAGTAAAAGCTAGCGGGACAGTAGTTTCACATACCGTTATGCTGTTGAAAACCATCGCTTCAAGGATCAGCCAAGTGGAATGGCAGCGATGCGGTGCATTAACAGTTTGCCTTGAAGCAAGGTAGATGTCGTACAGGTATTTGCAACCAGATATATCTGTAGGAATTGGTTTCACCGGAAATAGGCAGATCCTTTGAACTTTAGATAACATTTAACATTTTTCCTGAAGTTTCGTCTCACTTTCATGTTTGCCTCAGACACACGTTTGATCGGGTTTGTTTTACAACCCTCCGTCTTGCCGTGAGAGACAAAGTGGAGTCCCCGAGTGAAATCGCTGAGGTCTTTAGTGAGTGAGTGAGTTGGATTTAACGGCGCCTTGAACACTGTTCCCGTATCACGGCGTATCGGCTTGATGTGGGAGGATAGCCTGAAGTGATACATTTACCACTTGGGTGAAACCCACGAGCACGGGTATGGTGCTGACAAACCTAGAAACATGATCGGGGCGAATCGGGATTCGAACCCACAATCATAGGTTTCTGGTGTTCCCAAGGGACGCAACTCTGCACAGCGAATCGCTGCGCCTTAGACGACTGGTCGTAATGGTAGTAGTAGCCTTTGTGGCAGCAGGTTGGGAAGTGGTAGTGGTAGTGGACAACACATTTTTATCGACACCTCTCTGCCTCTCTCTCTCTCTGCCTCTCTCTCTCTCTCTTTCTCTCTCTCTCTTTCTCTCTCTCTCTCTCTCTCTCTCTCTCTCTCTCTTACAGCATACACACATATTCGTCTTACGACATAGCTGGGGACACCAACAATGGACTTTACTCAATGTTTTCATATTTGCGGAATATGCTATGTGGAACCGACGACATCAGAACCGAATACTTCATAATATCCCCAAATCTGAATTGCAATGTTTATCCCCTAATTGTTTGAACATTGTCCAAAGCAACGTAAACCATTTTTACCCCCTCCATGTTCTCACCACTAATGCTATTGCCAATACATTGAGGCCATTTTGTCCTTGTATAGACAGACGGTGTCCTCAGACTCGTCGCCACTCAGGTGCAGGGCTATACACGACAGGCATTGTGTCCATGTATAGGTAGACACAATCCACACGACCGGCCATACACCACACGTGAATCATAGCTAATGTTCTCTGCACACAAAACGCCTTCTACTTTCATACTAAAAACGACCTGGAATTGTAAATTTGCGAGAGTGTATTTACATGTGCCTCGCTGCGTGGAGTTCTACACCTCACAGCGACCCCTACTCTCATGATGACGGCAACGCCACGGCAGCGCGTGAGGAGCGCGCGCATACACGCCAAAATGAGTGATGTGTTGACAGGGCTAATATCTAGAATTCCATCTCTTCCCGAGCAATGTTCAACATTAAATCTCATTTCAAATGAAGCCCTCATTCATGTCGGATCGCTCCGTACTACGTCCTATTGAGAGTGTAAAAGATTCAGGGTGAACCTTCAAAGGCCTTAGCCTTCTTTGACTATCGAGATAAGACAACCATGTAACTCCCGAGCGGAATCAAAATACGCCAAATGCATTAAGGAAAATGTTGATGATGAATGTGCTGCTTTTTAAAAGTTTACCCTATTTCGGAAAGTGCATTTTTTTTCGCTAAATTTCTTTTAGTTAAGACTCTACAATCCATTTCAGCAGTGGTATTTCCGTGTCGTGCTTTTTTGTCAAGTTTTACCTCACTATCGCATACTGAATACACTGTGTAAATGAGTCATAGCGCACCATAGTTCACAGACCTGCTCAAGTAGACCTGTTTTTACCACCTAACTTTCTAGTAACGAGAACATACCTGAAATTTCTTCCATGATGATAAAGCGAAAACATTTCATCGGCAGTTAATGGACGTGTTTATGGGTAATGTTGTTATTAATTGTCAGAAGTTCACTTCTTGAATGTTTAAACTACTTGATGGTATTTCGAAAGAGAAACATTGACAAGGACATACGTTTTTCCAATCTGGTATTTCCAACAGGTGCACTGACGCAAGTGTATGGATACTGTTGTGTTTGGACTGGGCGCTTGTCTATATACAGGAGTATTGTGTTTCTACTGGGTGCTGGTCTATATACTTATATAGAATAAGTTTGTTTGTCAGAAACAATGACTTCGTGTCAGGGTGATGGACGACTGTGGTGTATTTCAAGAAAACTTAACTATTCGATCAGGTGACTTTGCCAGACGTGCATCTGCTTGTGAACATTCCAACGTGTTGATTTCGCCACGTGTAGGGTGTATTGTGCCAACTGTGTCCGCTTAGACAGGTTGAGCGGAGGGGAGGCGCAGCCGGACGCAGCCTAGTTTATTCGCACATCTCTAACTCTGACAGCTCATCTGGAGGTTCCGATTGAAGGAGACCGGTCACTCTGTATTACAATAACCTTGTTAATATGAACATTCTTAAATCTGGGCAGGTGTCAGAAAGTATTAGATTGCGCATATAATCTATATAAGGGTCTGCACCTGTCGTAAGCTGAAGCGATAAAAATCATATGCTTTTCACCGATCAAGTGAGTGAGCGCGTGAGAGGGTGAACGGGTGAGAGGGTGAGCGGCTGGTTAATACTGGAGGTCAGTGATGCAGGCCTTAGACTGTACTTCCTTGTCAAAATCCGGTGCTAACAGGCCCAGAAAGAAATTGTTTCACACGGTTCCATGACCAGCGGATCCTGGTGTAGCCAAGGGACGGAATTGGTTGCGACTTCTAAGCCATGAGTGTTTTAATTGTTGGTGTTCAACGAGTAATTGCAATATTAATTGCCACGCAGACGCCCTGTTGGACCCCCCCCCCCCCCTTCCTTCTTCGTCCCCACCCCTAGACACCCTTCCACACCCATTCTACCTCGTCCCCATCCCTAGACACCCTTCCACACCCCTTCTCCCTCGTCCCCACCCATAGACACCCTTCCACACCCCTTCTCCCTCGTTCTCACCCCTAGACACCCTTCCACACCCCTTCTTCCTCTCCCCCACCCCTAGACACCCTTCCTCACCCCTCCTCCCTTGACGCCATCCATCCTCCCTCGTCCCCATCCCTCCTCCTTCGTTCCCACCCCTAGACACCAATCCTCACCCCTCCTCCCTCGACGTCACCCCTCATCCTCCCACCCACCTCTCCTCTGACATAACTTCTCACATGCTTGTGTAAGGAATCCAACACTCCGTAAGATGAGCCAATTAAAAACAGGCAGTTATTTCTGAATATCACCGTACCTCGCAAATCACCACATCTAATTCTGACGCAATTAACTCTAAATCAATGGTGTTTCACAGCTGGCAAGCCTGATTCCTGTGCTGAACCGCTCAGCAAATAGTCCACACCAGTCTTAAGAGTTACGTCACAAAATCGCTTTTAACCAATCAATTTTTGATATTTCACTCAAGTGGCCTCCATTTTCTTGGATCTGTGCACAGATAACATAATTTCACTGGCGACTTTATAAAACGAAACCCCATTAACCCGGACGGTGCTCTCCCGAGCGACATCGTCCCAATTAATCATTTTTCAGAATACAAAATCGTGAGTTTTAGAGTAAAGTACACTTGGAAATATGTTAAACACCACCACTACTTTGTTTCCATACACCCAAAAACTTCCTAGTTCCTACAGGACAAAGGCCTGCGGAAAAATCTAGCGGAAAAATCGTCAGTCCGGAGAGCGGAAGGTCCGGGGTTCGATCTCCGGCCGTGTCATGCCAAAAGACGTGAAAAAATGGCACTTGTTGTTAACCTGCCTTGGGCTTGCAATTAAGGGAATAAAACAAGGACTGGTGGACTCAGAGTATGTGTCTGAATGGGGCACCCATGTTAAAACTACGGCATAGTATAACTGTAGGTTATGGTTCAAGCAGCCACGCACCCCCCCCCCCCCTCTCCTTTTCCCTCTCTCCCTCTCCCTTTCCCCTCTCTATCTCCCCCCACCCCACCCCCTCCCACCCCCGCACACAGACACACTAACACATAGACACACACACTAACACACGCTCACACAAAAAATAACCCACACACGCGCACACACACATAGTCGTGCACACACACACTCACAAACAAATAAACGCGCACATACTCTCTCACACACACTCACACACACAAGCAAACACACTCTCTCTCACACACACACTCACATACAGAGAGAGACACACCGTCACACACACACATACCCTCACACACACCCTCTCCCCAACCCCCCCCCCCCCCCCCCCCCACACACACACACACACACTGACACACACACTCACTCGATAAGGCATGTACACAAATGACACCGCGTCATGTTTATACCGATGGCAATGCCTAAAGTACATATTGGACCAACAAACTAAATGTTTCAGCAGATGATCTCCAACACTGAGTCACGTCATCTGATACAGAGAGACCGGGGATGCAGTTGGCATGGTAGTGGAATCACGATAGAGCAGTCACAATACATTTCATAACATGACTTCGTGTCTGTATTTCAATAAAAGTATACCACTTTGTATACAAAATAAATGTGTTTGGTCAGAAAATGATCACATGATCACATTTGTAAAAGCTATTTTATATGTACACGCTCGTCCAGAGAAAGGGTTACCAATGTGACGGGTGTTCGGATTGACGGGATGTCCACTGTAGCAGGATGTTTGGATTGACGAGGTGTCCAGAGTAGCGGGGTGGTCGTTTTTCAAAGTTCTTTCAAATTTGGGACAAACCAAGACTGATATCGCTTGTGTCTACGAGTCTTGTACCCACCGGGATGTTGATGGAATGGTACAGCCTTGCTCCAAGACTGTAATGAAAGATAGGCCAATGGATGAGTAGTAACTGTATCCTTATAATGGGCTAGGTAAGTCTAGATAGGCGGACAGTAAACGTCTTTTAAATGGACAACGTGTTCCTATCATTTGAATATTGTAGACATTATTATTTAATCTAATACTTATTGCCTTAGAGACGTGTGCGAGTTTAGGAATATTACAAAAAGCGGCGCAAAACAAGATCCATTCGCTACGTTTCGGATCCCCGCCAATGTAAAACACACACCAAGTAGAGAATACCACGACGCTCTTTGTATAATTGCGGTTCCAGGCAACACCTGCAGGTCGTAAGAGGCCACAAAGTGGATCGATGACTTTCATCAAGTTTGGATTGCTCATAATATCAATCACTGGTCTGTCCCGGTCCAGATTCGATTATATAAAGACATCCGTCTCATAGCTGTAATATTGCCGACTGGGCGTTAAACATTTGCGGATGCGCTGCCGAAGCAAAAATATCGTTTTGTTCCGTCTGCTTTTTATACAGAAACAAACGTCGGAATTTGTTCTGACAAGAAACCAAAGCTTGTTGTACAACCGGAAGTACACCTTCCCGGGGACACTTAATCACCCGAAATTGAATTCCAGCAACTTGACAGTAAATACATCACTTTACACACTTCTGGTTGAGATTTTCAGTATTCACCTGTACCTTCGTGAGATTCATATCCACGTCGCAGAAACCGCCCTAAGACAATATTTTAAAACTTATTCAGCACCATACAGGCGCATTCGGTAACCCGCCCCCGTCACGTGACAGGGTATGACGTCATTAATGACCACGTGATGACAAATGTATTAGAATTCCGCTCCGCTGTTGAAAAGTTTCGCAAGCTTTATGTTCACAGCAGACGGGAACAACCAGGGCATGAACGGGGTAATGAGAAAACTCGAGAAAAAAAACCTACTGATTTTTCTGACATGGTTACCCAATTGTCGGATATGGTTACGAGCAAACCCCTCGTCTGGTTGACTGGAAGTCGGGAGTTTGGCGAACTCAAAAATATCACGGTGCGGCTAAACATACAAACATACCCTCGAGACGGCATGGCGTTTAAGTAATATTTTGAAATTCGATCCATCATATTTTGGAAATCTGGCAAATCTGTTCTTTTAAGTTATTTTGAAAACGTAAACAGTTTTATGAGGTATAAATGCATTCTGACGCGAGGGGGTTAGCATATCTTAAGTATATTACCCCTGAACGCGGGCGAGAGATAGAGGCAGCAGATAAGGAGGAGCAGGAGGATGCTATTAGGTGCCATTGTCTTCTCCTAGAGTGCTTATGGTGACATGTATAAGGCTGTAGAAACAATAGAGACTAATGGAGCTCGGCTAACGATGCCTGTGCCCAATAATGAAGTGTATGTTTTGCAGTTTTACCAACCATCCGCTTGATTACACGTTGCAGAAACGCGGAACCAGTCAAACAGTGCATTCTCTGCATCACGTCTCACTCACAGCGTACTATATAACGTCAGCGTAATTTTGTGGCTAGCGTTAATCTAGCGTTCTGCGACTATCCGAAGTTTAGTACTATCCAAGTCTTGAACTCGTCGACAATGAACTCTACGTCTATCCTACCATAAAATCGTTCGAACCACTCGACATTCTTAGCTCTACGATTTTTCGAAATCTACGACTGTCCTAGCTCTGCGATATTTAAATTCCTCGTCTATTCGAAGTCTGCGAGTATCCGAATTGAACGACTATCCTAGCTCTGCGATCTTTTGAACTCTACGACTATCAAAGTATACGACTATCATAGCTCTGCGATCTTTTGAACTCTATGACTATCAAAGTATACAACTATCCTAGCTCTGCGATCTTTGGAGCTCTATGACTATCAAAGTATACAACTATCCTAGCTCTGCGATCTTTTGAACTCTACGACTATCAAAGTATACGACTATCCCAGCTCTGCGAACTTTTGAACTCTATGACCATATCTTTCGAACTCTTCGACTATACGAACTCTGCGATTACCGAAGATCTTCGATCTTCCATAAACTTCGACTATCCGAAGTCCACAACTATCCAAGCTTTAAGACTATCTTATCTCCACAACATTCCGAACTGTACTATTACAACCTGGGACTATTCGAACTCTTGGATCAATTGAACTCCATGACTATCGAAACATCTCGGGTCTGCCTATTTCCAAAATCTAAGCCTATTCGAATTCTGCGAATATTGTAATTCTACGACTATCCTAACGCAGCGCTGTGTTGACGCTACGACTACCTCAAGCTAACAGTGCCCACAATTCCTGCACTGTGCCATAGACATGATAGATCTACGACACTGCCAGCTGCAAGCACGCTTTGTGGAAATGGACTCCAGCAATTAGCTGGAGGGTTGACCCGGCCAGTCATACAATGTCCAGATATTAGTTATTGTAAAGAGGCCATTCCGCTAATTAAAGCAGTCAAGCCGTGATGATATTGTCGACAGCTGTGCCCAGTTAAGCTATTTGGCTAGATATATCAAGAATCAAGAATAAAGATTTATATCGCCCCAAAACGCCTACTCAGGACAGAGTACCGAATTAGAGCAAGTTTAAGACACAATGATAAGACCATATCAAATGGTTATGCATATTATGCATGTGTAAATAAATGATGAAAATGAAAATAAAACGCCAAAACCCTTCCCATACATATTATAATACAAATTCAGATGTTATTATTGGAAATCCGTGTTTATTTGCAAGATTTCATTATAATTATTGCACAGATGTACCTAACAGATAACTGTTTCTTACTTAGACCACTTGGCAAAACTTGAGCGTTCTTTCTTTGTTATAAGGGGGTGAGTGGGTCAGTCTGTCCTGGGTCGTCTGTTTGCAGCAATGCGTTATGTTGCTCCTGGTGTCTGCAGGCAGTGGGCGCGAGACCGGGGAGTGTTCTTCACCCTCGCAATGTGGACAGAACCTGTTTTCCTCTGTGGTGTTCGTGTATCTCAATATATGAACACGAGGACACCATGTTCTACTGTGGTGAGCCGTACACTCACTAAACTACCTGCCCATCTGCGTACCCAACCATCCATTCCCCTATCCATCCACTCACTCGTTCAACTATCCGTCCATCCACACACTCACACAAGTACCCACCAATTCACTCACCCATCCATCCACTCACTCGCTCAACTATCCGTCCATCCCCTCACTCGATCACTCAACTATCCGTCAACCACGTACACTTCTATTCGCCCATCAACTCACTCACTCACTTAACTAATCGCCCATCAACTCACTCACTCAACTATCCGTCCATCCACTCACTCGATCACTCAACTATCCGTCAACCATGTACACTACTATTCGCCCATCAACTCACTCACTCACTCACTCAACTATCCGTCCATCCACTCACTCGATCACTCAACTATCCGTCAACCATGTACACTACTATTCGCCCATCAACTCACTCACTCACTCACTCACTCAACTATCCGTCAATCCACTCACTCGATCACTCAACTATCCGTCAACCATTTACACTACTATTCGCCCATCAACTCACTCACTCACTCACTCAACTAATCGCTCATCAACCCATTCTAGCATTCTTCCATTAATTCACTCACTTAACTATTCGGCCATCCACTCACTCACTCAACTATTCGCCCGTCCACTCACTCACTCAACTATTCGCCCATCCACTCACTCACTCAACTATTCGCCTACTCACTCACTCACTCAACTATTCGCCTACTCACTCACTCACTCGATCACTCACTCACTCAACTATCCGTCCATCCACTCACTCGATCACTCAACTATCCGTCAACCATGTACACTACTATTCGCCCATCAACTCACTCACTCACTCACTCACTCACTCAACTATCCGTCAATCCACTCACTCGATCACTCAACTATCCGTCAACCATTTACACTACTATTCGCCCATCAACTCACTCACTCACTCACTCACTCACTCAACTATCCGTCAATCCACTCACTCGATCACTCAACTATCCGTCAACCATTTACACTACTATTCGCCCATCAACTCACTCACTCACTCACTCACTCAACTAATCGCTCATCAACCCATTCTAGCATTCGTCCATTAATTCACTCACTTAACTATTCGGCCATCCACTCACTCACTCAACTATTCGCCCGTCCACTCACTCACTCAACTATTCGCCCATCCACTCACTCACTCAACTATTCGCCTACTCACTCACTCACTCAACTATTCGCCTACTCACTCACTCACTCACTCGATCACACAACTATTCGCCTACTCACTCACTCACTCACTCACTCACTCGATCACACAACTATTCGCCTACTCACTCACTCACTCACTCACGCACTCGATCACACAACTATTCGCCAATCCGCTTACCCACTCACAGCCTCACATCTCAGCAGAGATGTACATGGAAAGTTTCCAACGTTCTTTTTTTATTTTTTTAAGCAATATGAGAAAGCAACAAAGCTCGATTGCCCGTGTATTGTGCGGTTGTAATGATGTCGAACAAATGCGTAAGTGAGTGATGTACTCATCTCTTCTGCTTCTCTAAAGATCATCTCGGGTCAGTTGGTTCTCGGATTTCGGATCTGACAGAGTCAGAAGATACCAGCGTGGTATGAAGGTATGTTGAAACAATCCTCGCCTTGTGTTCCTGGTTCCGCTGCTCGTGTTACTGACCATGCTCAACTAACGCCGCATCTCGACCGTGCATCTCACCCCCTCTGTCTGCCTCCTCCCGTCTCCTCGCGCAACCCTCGCGCTTCGAACACCACAGCAGCACCAGCATAGCAGCATCATCACCACACAATGTTCAGAAGAACTGTCCATCCCTATAAAGTTTCGAACACCGTATCCCGACTACACATCTCACCCACCCTCTCCGTCTTCTACCCCCACCCTCCTCCCCATAAGCTAGCGTTTCGACACCAGCTTCATCATCACTCCGATGGACAGAAGGATTCTTACTCCCATCTGACCGCTCCCCCCCCCCCCCCCCACACACACACACCTGTAACCCCTGCATTTTGAACACCAGCACCCTGACAGCCAGAAGGATTCTTGCTTCTATCTAACCCCCAACCCCCATCCCCCCACACCCCCACACCCCGCACACACACACAACCCCCGTGTTTTGAACACTAGCTTGATTTGACGACCAGAAGGATTCTTGCTTCCATCTAAGGCTCACCCACCCAACCGTAATTCAAATTCAAGTAATATATAACCTTAGTCACGATTAATAAACACCGTTAGGCATTTACGACCAATTGTCTTGGCTTGGAGATTGAAAAAGGAAGATTACCAAAAGGGAATATGTAAACTATGTCATTCAGGAGGAGATGAAGGTTTTTCGCCCTTCGCTGTTCTCTCTATGCAACAGTTAGGCTTCAAAAGCCTAGTATTTTTCAAACAGTAATTCAGAGGGCGTGCCTCTGTGTGCACTCGACCCTCTACCAAAAAACTCCCCCTTTAAAGCATGTCAAGAACAGAGCATGTGTGATTTGTTTGTTTGTTGTTTAACACCACACTCTACAATATTCCAGCTATATGACGGCCGTCTGTAAATAATCGAGTCTGGAAAGACGAATCAGTGATTGACATCATGAGCATCCATCTACGAAATTGGGATCCGATGACATGCAACAACCAAATCTGTGAGTCTGACCACCCGATCCCGTTAGTCGCTCCTTACGACAAGCATGGTTTGCAGAAGAGAAATTATAACCCGGATCTTCACAGGGATACCGGACCCTTCGTGGTGTGCATGTACAATAAATTACAATACTTACAAAGTATTTTATCTTGAAGTTATCATACCCTTTGTTTATTCTGACACCACATAGATCATTGGCGCCTACCATCAAGACAGATCCCCCCCCCCCCCCACACACACACACACTCCCAGATGACAATCGGATGAGGAACGCTGAACGACTGCCCATCAGCTAGGTCATTTGAGATGACCGATCATGGTTCAGCTGCTGCGTCAGCTGTTCATTTGGTCAGCACTCCTCCCAACATACCGTCAGCCTCAATTACCACCAGGACCTCCACCTCGAGGTGAGGTGATACAATCAGGGTCGGAAGAGGTGATGCTGAAGAATTTTCACCTGTGCCCACATCGGACTATTGTTTATCTTCGCGTTCAATGTGTTTGTGTGTTATGTTCTGTGTTCTGAATCAGATCACGATGTATCCCAAATATTTTTTTTATTTTTCTCGCTTTCCCTTTTCTCTCCCGCTATTTCTGTAACCTAACATTCGGGCTGTGAGTCTGTTCGGTCTTCGCTCTGTTATTCACCACATTCCTCTTTCTATCGGCCTTTTCTTCTCTCTATCCCGTTTTCAGACCCGTGAAGATCTGGGGTAGAATAGGTCTCAGCAACCACTGCTTGCCGTAAAAGGCGACTATGCTTGTAAGAGGCGACTTACGAGATCAGGTGGTCAGACTCGCTGACTTGGTTGATGCATGTCATCGTATCCCAATTGCGTGGATCGATGATCATAATGTCAGACACTTGATTTTCTGGTCCCGATTCGATTATTTACAGACCGCCGTCATATAGTCGGAATAGTGCTGAGTGCAGCGTTAAAGAACAAACAAAACAAACAAACAAACAAACTGTATCCCGTTTCCAGTCTTTCTGTTCCTCTGTTACACTATTCTCAGTACATCTCTCTCTCTCTCTCTCTCTCTCTCTCTCTCTCTCTCTCTCTCTCTCTCTCTCTCTCTCTCTCTTCTCTCTCTCTCTCTCTCAATATTTTTTCAAATTTACAGACATAATATATAGTTAGGACGAGTCCCCGCCGGTGTGTGTGTGTGTGTGTGTGTGTGTGTGTGTGTGTGTGTGCGTGCGTGTGCGCGCGTGTGTGTGCGTGTGTATGCGTGTGTTGAGGGTGGGAGAAGCATCTATCTCCCACTTGGGTTGGACGCCAATGGTACCATATCACAGTCAGCGCCATGCTACGCTGTTACTGTATAACCAGGAGCACAGGCAATGACAGATGCAGAGTATTTAAAAAATAAACCCACTGCGATTACTCCGAAGGCAACATATCACGATGCAGGCGGCGTTAAGTTGCGGGGTGAGGGGGTGGACATGTCGAGATATGCATACTCATTTATAATCATGAACAGATCAGTTGCATGTCGACGGAGTACCGAGGTCAACAAACAATCCACATTAAAGTATCATCACTACAATACAGACCATCTGCAACGAAATACCTGTGCAGGTGTTCTAAGCCTTTCCTTCTGACTTGAATCTTGTTTGAGTGAAGCATTGGACTTGATTTCATGATACAGAATGCACACGGGGCCTACGTGACGGCAAAGACACACAAAAAACTTCTACTTGTTATTACGACACATAGTTGAGCAATGGTGTCACGTTAACAGGCGTGATTATAGATAAGCCGTTTATCACGAGAAGATACGCTATGCCGTATGAAAGGCACGCATCTGAGATCAAATGTAGGTGCAAGATGATGGTGATGAGGCTGATTATGGATTTGATAATGATGATGGTGATGATAATGTTGTTGAGGGTGATGCTGATGTTGTTGAGGGTGATGATGATGTTGTTGAGGGTGATGATGATGTTGTTGAGGGTGATACAGTTTTTAAGGGTTATGATGATGATGTTGTTGAGGGTGATGATGATGATGTTGTTGAGGGTGATGATGATGATGATTATGATGTTTTTGAGGTAGATGGTGTTTTTGAGGGCGATGATGATGATGTTGTTGAGGGTGATGATGAAGATGTTGTTGAGGGTGATGATGATGATGATGATGTTTTTGAGGGTGTTGCTGATGATGTTGTTGAGGTAGATGGTGTTTTTGAGACGATGATGGTGATGTTTTTGAGGATGATGATGATGACGTTGGGGTGATGATGATGTTTTTAAGGGTGATGATGATGACGTTAGGGTGATGATGATGTTTTTGAGGGTGATGATGATGACGTTAGGGTGATGATGATGTTGTTGAGGGTGATGATGATGATGATGATGTTTTTGAGGGTGATTATGATGATATCGCGACATGTCAGCTTAATTCGTGATTTAGAAACCTCCATGTGATCATGTGTTGTTTGTTTAACGCCGCACTCCGGCTGAAGGACGGCGGAGTGGTCAAATGTAAACGTATAATGTAGCACTGGGCATTATCCGGCATCCTGGACTCACTAACTCACGTGACATGTACACCCTCACTGCAGGTGCGCATATTCCAGGAATGTTTGTTAAAAGGGACACCTTGAAAAATATGACAACACGAGTTATGAAAGTTTAAACATGAGCTGGGATAATCAGTTAAGTAATTTCCGTCAGAATTGACCAACAGTGCAGTTATGTTTCTATTCATAACGGTTTGTATAAAGTAACAGAGGCGTGGGTTGGGGGTTGGGGTTGGGGTTGGGGTTTGGGGGGGGGGGGGGTGACGGAGGGGTACCAGCGTGTCTCCGTCGGCGGTGTTGTTGTTGTTGATTAAGGAGGATGATCCTGATTTCACCATCTGCTGGGGTTGTTTATACTTGCCTCAGGTCAGCTGACCGCGGCGTCCCAGTGTCTCCTAATCATCATCCTTACCCCCTCCCCTATACCCCTCCCCCCCCCCCCTCCCCCAACACATACACGCTCAAATATATGTTCCAGTCGTCTGAGGTGCCGCAAGGTTTCTTGTTTTTTTCACACACACACACACACACACACACACACACACACACACACACACACACACACACACACACACACACACACACACACACACACACACACACACACACACACACACACACACACACACACAAAGAGAGCCTGCAAGCCACACGCAGAGCCAGACAGACACACACATATGTATCATAATAAATATATAATAATATATACAGACACAGAGCAAGGCACGCACTCACGCACGCACGTACGCACGCACGCACACACACACACACACACACACACACACACACACACACACACACACCAATAGTCTTCGCCAGGTGCCAAACACACTCACACGTGTTTTCACAAGAAAACTTTTCTGTTTAACTACTCACAAGCCAGATTGGGAATTATATCGTTTCACCATACCTCCACACTCTGCTAGAACTGCTCAAGAACATTACACTGCTTTTAAATAAAATACGTATTATAGAACATAGATGTCAATCAAGGAATTCAAATTGCCGGGTTATATATCATGCGAAATATCATCATCATCATCATCATCATCATCATCATCATCATCATACCACATCCTTCTCCTTCTTCCTCTTCTTCTTCTTCTTCTTAGTAGTAGTAGTAGTAGTGGTATTAGTAGTAGTGTAGTGGTAATAGTAGTAATGTAGTGGTAGTTGTAGTGGTAGTGGTAGTGGGAGTAGTAGTAGTAGCAGTAGTAGTAGTTACAGTAGTAGTAGTAGTAGTAGTAGTTACAGTAGTAGTAGTAGTAGTAGTAGTGGTAATAGTAGTAGTGTAGTGGTAGTTGTAGTGGTAGTGGTAGTGGTAGTGGTAGTAGTAGTAGTAGTAGTAACAGTAGTAGTAGTAGTAGTAGTAGCTACAGTAGTAGTAGTAGTAGTAGTAGTAGTAGTAGTAGTAGTAGTAGAAGTAGTAGTAGTAGTAGTAGTAGTAGTAGTAGTAGTAGTAGTAGTGTACACTGATTGTCTCGCGACTCTCATTCTTATTGGTCAAGATATTTTGTACAACGAGATTCTTTATCTCCACTGTTGCTGGCAAACTCACATGGTACCGTTATTGCCTCCACCGTCTTAACCAAACACTTGAACACTCGATTCAACTTCAGCCATGGCAAGCGAATCTAGAAAAAATGAGCCGTGAACGATGAATACGGCAGATTATGCTTCATGTGTTTGTTTTCTAAACAGGACTAGCTTATCGGTAGTACTCTTTTTACTGCACCCAAACAAGTCAGGACTAAATACAGCGACGACCATGCTGAGTTTATATACAATATCTTGCAACAGTCCGTTATCTTATTAAGGCGAGTCTCCCTACACAAACACCATGTAGAAAAAACATCGTTTTAAAATCCCGTGCTGAAAACATGTATAACTGGAGCTTCCCGTGTTGTTTTTTTTACACCCCATTTATAACATAAGCTCTCATTTGCGTGAACTATAATAGCCATGTTTAGTTCCCAGATGCGGCTGATTGGATATTCATCTGCGTTAGCTGAAACATTTTCCCCCCAAAATGAGACCGGCCGTCAACACACACCTTGTAATTGTTGCGGGTGTGAAGGGAGGCTGCCACATCCGGGCATTCACAGCACGGTGGGTTTGACATCATCACAGCGCAATGCAACCACCTGAAGGCTTGACCTTGAGAAAACATATCCCGTGTATGATGTGATAAAGAACATGTTTTTTTAAAAAAACAATATGAAAGAAGCTTCTTAACTAATGATTACTCTTGTCTGTCTCCCAGAACCTTGAGAAAAAGAATTAAACATGAGTCCGACACGGGTCAAGAATGAATTGGCAAGTCCAGGTCGCCTTAGTTGAAATTAAGGATTGTTTTGGGCTCCATTTGGAGAGAGAAAGAGTTCTGTAAACATCTGTTCATTTAGAAAAGACCTGATTCCTTGTAAATAATTAGAAATAAACAAAAGAGGGTGGTTTTGCATTTAGCCAACAAACCGCACAGTTGTTGATAAATTTAGGAGACAAGTTAAACGTACTTCCATGTGACGTAATTTAAAGATGTAACTCTTTTCATCCTAAAAAAGCCCCCCCCCCCCCGAATTTTTGGTCTGTTTAAGCTACTGTAATGTAAGATAACGGAACTCCCAAACAGTCTGGAGAATTGATGGGATATGTCACGATGCCACGTGAAATTTATTATCTCCCTTGTGTCTACGTCGATTGATGCTGAAATCAATGAATATTCATGAGGATAAAAATAAACATCAATCGTCAAGATACACTTCCATATACATATATTATCATTTGCATTTATTCAGCCAGATTTAAATACACATTTAGAAACTTGTGTTGGTTCCACAATAAACCGAAACACTCTAAAAAATCATTCTATACTTGACGCATTTAAATTATTTTGTTTTCTTAATGGATTTATCAGAACCTGTTTCTGGGACAATATACTTACCAGATCAGTGCTTGAAAAGAAATGCAACTTATATGAATGGCTTATAGTGGAAAGATTATGAATAGTACTCGCTTGCATCTTCGACCATCGTTTAAGTTTTCGAATCCTGCTCATCTCAGCTGCACTATCAGCTACGGTTTAGTTACGGTATTGTGTCTACATTATAGAGATTATCACCCCGGTATCTAGTACAAAGATGTCTTCGATATATGGTTTTTGTCTTGTTTTGTTTGTTTGTTTGTTTGTTTGTTTGTTTGTTTAACGCAGAACTCAGCAATATTTCAGCAACAGGATAGTGGTCTGTAAATAATCTAGTCTGGACCAGATAAGTCAGTGATTGACATCATGAGGATACGATGACATGCATCAAGCAGGTCGACGAGGCTTGACCACCCGATCCCGTTTGTCGCCTTTTACGAGTTGAAGACCAATTCTAGCCCGGATCTAGGATGGCAGATCCAAATCTGTATCGGTATTGCTGAAACGGGGATAGGTCTGCATACTCAGTCCAGTCAAACTGGGCACCTGTTTGTCATTTAACATCAACGCACTACGCCAGGACGCAATGAAATACACGCGCCATCCGCTAGTACGTCATACGAGACGACGAACGGGATCGGGTGGTCAGGCTTGCTGACTTGGTTGATACATGTCATTGTATCCCAATTGCGTGGATCGATGCTCATGATATCAATCACTGGATTGTCTGGTCCAGGCTCGATTATTTACAGACCGCCGTCATATAGCTGGAATATTGCTGAGTGCGGCGTTAAACAACAAACAAAACATCATCATCATAAGCTGTTTCCTCATATAACACACGCGTCACACGCTAGTTCGACATATAACACACGCGCCATACTCTAGTTCGACATATAACACACGCGCCATACTCTAGTTCGACATATAACACACACACCACACGCTAGATCGACATATAACACACACGTTATACGCTAGTACGTCAAATCACATCTCAGCATCATACGCTATTTCGTCATATATATCGTCAGGCGTGGCGCAGCCGCACGTGAAAGGTCATCTTTGCAGGTTACGAGATGATACCAATATATTATTTGTCTAATGACAATACACTGAAAACCATGATGTCCCTGAGGGAGACACACTTACGTAGTTCCAGCATACAGTGTTATTTCACTCGATTTTATATTTGGAGATGATAGGAAGAGGATACTGTACCCTAGTACGTCATACACTCACCCACATATGCTGAATACGTCTTGTACCAACGACCTACCCTGGTACGCCATACAATCACCCACATACGCTGAATACGTCATGCACAAACGACCTACCCTGGTACGCCATACAATCACCAACATACGCTGAATACGTCATGCACAAACGACCTACCCTGGTACGCCATACAATCACCAACATACGCTGAGTACGTCACTCACAAACGACCTACCCGAGTACGTCATACAATCACCCATAGACGCTGAATATCTCAGGCCCCAACGTCATACCCCGGTACGTCATACAATCACCCAAATACTGAATACGTCACGCCCCAACGACCCACCCCGGTACGTCATACAATCACCCACGGATGCTGTACGCGTCACGCCCCAACGACCTACCCTGGTACGCCATACACTCACTCACAGACGCTGAACACGTCACGCACAAACGACCTACCCTGGCTCGTCATACAATCACACACAGACGCTCGTGTGATCCCCACAGACAACTGATGACGGTATCTCCGTCTCCTTCTGAACCAAGATGACTTTCCACCGAGACTACTTTCAGAACTTCAAAAGAATGTCTGTGTTTGGCAACGATAACAAGTGCAGTCTTTTCAGTATGACGACTTAAATGGATGGAGTCGTGTTGTGGTAGAGGAATCTCAGCGTTCAGTGTTTGGGGAGGAGATGGGGGATCCTTTGGGAGCGTCTGGTGGAGTGATACTCCTCGCTTATCATGGCTAACTACACCCTCTTCATCAAACCGCCGTCACTGGAGGAACTACTTTTAGAAATTACGACTCCCCAGCAAAAGAATCCATGTTTTTAGCTCTTTGTCAGACGTGTCGAAGAGTTTTGGGTCATTACGGCAAATTGTTAGTGTGAAGAATGAAAATATTTAGAGAAGGGTTTACAAACTCCTCGACGGCCTCGTTGCCTGACACAATATATGAATAAGTCTAGGGAAAATATGAAGAAATGTAGCCAGAATCAATATTCTCACTTCACACTTGGTTTCAACGATTACCCAGGGTTCCCGTCGAGCACATTTCGCCTATCTTGTAGCGTTTGATCGATTTCAACTTAAACTGGGTTATCTCCCCTTGTGAGTAAATCTATTCTTTTAGTAGGTCTTCATTTGCAGAGGGGGCGCTGCTCTGTCAAAAGGTCAGCGTTTGGGGTGACCCGAGAGTAAATGGAAAGTCTTGTAAGCCCGCCTTGGCACCTTAATGGCCGCAGTGGTTGGCTGGTGTTTGACTTACGAGAAGCGCGTGCACAGCGGTCAAAATGGCGCGGCGTTTTCACCCTTGTCTCGTTAATTTCTCGTGTCTCAATCTCGTGCATGCGAGAATTGAGCAGCGATCGTGCGCCTCAATCATTGCCACCGATCATATCAAACTAGAATGGACAAAGAATACCAACATTTATGAATGGGAATCCCGAGAATGGCTTGAGTCAGGATCCACGTTGAGGGAGACAAAAACAGAGACGATTCAACTCGTAAAGAGGAAATTTGGTCGGAATATTCATTGCCTGACGTTTTATTGATACAATTCCGCAATTCTGACGTATTTTATGACCTAGTTTGTTTCGATGTGTTTTGAAACAATAGTCATCATTTATGGGGGAATGATCTCTGCAATAATGAAACACGTTTTTCACTTTTTCAGAAGTAAGACGTCAGAATGAGTTCGATGTAAATTGCATCATCTGTATCTCCCGTCGGTCCACGTGCAGCCTCTGAAGCTGAATGGCACAGGATGAACGCCTGAGCTAATCCACCGTTCACAGTAACGTGTTTCCAATTTCCTCCTTTACTTGATTGGTTTTCGTTTTAACGCATGTACCGTGCATCTAAGAAACAGTTGCTTTGGTATGTACATAACAGAAGCGCCAAGGACACATTATGGTATATTTGGGGTAAACCTTAAATACTAAATTCTATTTACCTCGAGTCCCGATAACTCAGTCATATTTACAATCACGTTTATATTGAGTGTCATTATGATGTCATATACACTACCGGGCAAACGAAAGGACATATTTAAAAAATGGATTTGACCAATAAAATACAAACCTTATCAAAACGTTACTTGGCTGAAAACAGTCGCCTAAACACTGCAAACTTACGGTCCAAAACACAACTATGGTACCCGTATTAAATACATCACCATCGAATAATTATTTCTTGTTTGTTTTATTTTTAGCCACCATCAAAATGATGTATACTTTCTTTTGACCTGTAGATTATGAAGAGACCTGCAGCTCACCTTGTTATATGGACGGAAAATGACTCATTCTGTTGGTAGAACAGGCAGTTGGGAAGCCGAGTGGTTTAGGTGTTCGCTTGTCACGACACGTCTGTTCGATTCTCATTTTTATTTCTGTCACCTTCCCGTATGATGTCTCTGTCTTTTATAAACGGCGTTATTCAGTTTCTTTGCTCACTACCGCCTGCATGGAAAAAACGCTCAGGAAAACATTTTTTTCTTTTCAATATATGTATATGTTCATATACTGCACCGACTCCGTGGTCTAGTGGTAGGCGGTCCGCCCGGAGAGCGGAAGGTCCGGGGTTCGATCACATGCCGCGTCATACCAAAAGACGTTAAAAGATGGTACTTGTTGTTACCCTGTCTGGCGCTCGGCATAAAGGGGCTAAAACAAGGACTGGTCGGCTCGGAGTCAGTATACTGTGTCTGAGTGGGGTATTCATGTTAAACTGCGGCATGGTATCTCAGTGAGCTGGCACTATAAATCGGCAACACACATACATGCACGTCGCTATATAAGTGCAATAATCTTGGACGCGACGTTAAACCCCATTTCACCTCACCTCACATACTGCACGTGCAAATCACGCGTTCAACTTTCTGTTTACGAGGCGACAGGCCCGGTCAACGTCTTTACAATCATATGCCTACGAAAGTTGGTTATCAATAGTCATGAAGTCCTTTTTAGTGCTTATAGTCACTTAAGTCATCTACGTGTGTGCGTGCGTGCTTGTGTGCGTGCGTGCGTGCGTGCGCGCGCTTACTTTCGTGCTCGCCTGTTAATAATAGAATGTGGACCAGACAATCCAGTGATTGATATTACAACGTGTCACCTAACCTTTACCACTCGATCCATTAAGTCTCCTTTTACAACCAGCACAGCTTGCTGGGGAACATCAAAAAGCCGGAATCCCCAAGGTTCGCAATTTAGTAGCCTCTTACGACCAGCAGTGGGGTGCTGGGGACACACTCTACCCCGGGAGCCCACGTGGAAACTACAAGTGCTTCTGTCTATGATTTGTTTGTGTCAATGACCGAACTAGAAGTAAGTCGGACACATTACTCTGCTCCCAAACAACTTTTCCGGTAATCATGAGGTCCGGGTTCGCCGAAGTCACGTGACCAGCCAATATTCCCCTTACACAAAAGCATGTGACTTCCGTATTCTGTCGGCCTGAGTGAATACGTTATTAATGAGTTTTGGATACGGCATTTTTCCAGAAAAGCTCCCTTCATTTCCCTCAACCAAGAAATATGGTTTTTGGTTGTCTTCTCCGACGTCCGCCAAGAGACATACGTCACACAAGTGCCCGGATGTATGTATTTTTAATTACGAATGGCTGATTTATGTTTCGCTCGCTGGCGCCGGACCTGGCCAAATTCACGACCAGAAATGAAAAACTCCGATAAATATGGGCGCCTGTGTCAAATGAGCGAGTGTCGTTCCTCAGTGGAAGCGGCAACATAATCATGTTAGAGATTCATACGGACGCGAACCGAATTTACGTCATTCTACCAGTCCATTCAATTTAAAGTAAATCAAGGCTTTGACATCTTTTTTGTAAGCATTTCTACCTAAACTTATTGGGTTGTCAATATATACGTTTCAGGTCAAATGTAGCATATTAATATACGTCTAATGTCAAATATGGTCTTCCATGGAGACTATATCGGAGAGAATTATTAGCACCGAGGGAGAATATCGATGAACTGTCGCGATCGGTCAGCCCTCTCACGTGTGGCAGGGATAGGTTCATTTCTTGCTAGTGGATATGTAGTGTTACTTTGTGTATAAACGAGTTTTGAAATTGTGGTTTCTGTAGCAAATTGTTCAATTAAAAAATATATTGAAAAATAGATTTGCAGTTGTTTTGGGATAAAAATGAATAGTTTCGAGATAATAGAAGCGATTGTAGGGATGGAGAGTTATTTCATCAGTTGATAAAATGAAATCTAAGTTTGTCAAACCTGTACCCTCAAATATCCCAGCACTTTCGAATGCTGTGAACTAGGTTGGTCTGTGTCGAATGAAAATTGAAGAATAAGCGAAGTCTAACATTATACTCATGCCACATGACTTTGACTGAAGGGCGTGGTGGGATTAAGGCTTTGGGGCGCACTGGAAATGAATAATATGCGGAAAACTTAGTTTGACAATTATCAGACAAGATGGAATGGCTGACAAGTAACCCAATTTCTTTATTACACTTCAAAATTTTAAGTTTTGACTTGTTATAATTTGTAAGTACGCGGCAAATGAGTGAAAAAGACCGAAATTTACTATTCAAGAGACAATCCTATTCTGAACAAGTCCATGAATCGTTTACAATATGATTTTTGCTTAACGTTTTTCCTACAAGAAAATCAGCCTGGGTCCAAGATATGATCATGTTCAAATAATCAGAATACGCTTCTGAAACCACTAAAATTAGCATTTTCCAAACATTTATGCGTTACATAGCCCAAACAAGTGTTGAAATAAATATTAATTTTATCATAATAATTATCATTTCGGAAACGTTTTCGTGCAGGTATTGGTCAAAGGGCCTTATCAAACCATGTCATTCTGATCATCTGATGAATGCCTTATGATGTGCATACCCATATGCCACGTGTGTTAATGAGAATCGTGCTGGCATCAAACACACGCGTATAATTGATTTCTTTCTTTTCCACCTGACATAGTTTTCATATCTTGCAGAATACAACTTTGTTATTGGCAATATGTTACATCCAACACCGCGACGATCGGCCTGTAACAGTAAGAAGACATTGAAAATTTAATCAGGTATAAAAATGCCGTTATGTTGTTACGACTGCGTGGCAAAACCATTTCAAACAGAAGAACGCGGATAGAGTGTATGCGACTTGTAAATCAATGCCTGTCGCAGCTGGGAGGTCCATTCCTTGCACCTTCACTCGAGGCTAATTTTATTGAATTCACACTTATGTCCAAGTTTGATGTGCCATATATGGGTAAATGTGTGTACACTGCACGTGTTCCAGCACATGCGCACTAGTGATCGATACTCCTCAGCTGTGACGACGTAAACCTAGCACAGCTCGGATGAGGAGGTGGTCCAGGCATTGATTTGCACGCGCTTCCTCTTTTGCATCTCTAACCAGCCGTGTCGTCGACCATACAACATTAACTTGACATATAATACCAGGTTTCGCCATGAAATCCATCATAAATATTCTTCGACGAAAATTAATAATGGTTATGCGCTGTGAATTTTATTCAGGCTAAAAAAAATACTATGGATTATGAATGTCGAATATCTAAACAGATCCTCATGTAATTGATACTACGATGATTAGTGTACCTCAACTGGCACGACAAGTATGTAACTAGAGTCTTGTGTAATTGTAACTGTTACATTCGATGAGCACATAATTAGAGATTAGTGTAATTGTTAAATCGATGAATACGTCTCTAGAGTTCGGTGTAGCTGTTACAACATGAATACGTAGCTAGAGTCTGGTGTGGCCTTTTCAACATGAGTACGTAGCTAGAGTTCGGTGTAGCTGTTACACCATGAGTACGTAACTAGAGTTCGGTGTAGCTGTTACAACATGAGTACGTCACAAGAGTTCGGTGTAGCTGTTACAACATGAGTACGTAGATAGAGTTCGGTGTAGCTGTTACACCATGAGTACGTCACAAGAGTTCGGCGTAGCTGTTACAACATGAGTACGTAGATAGAGTTCGGTGTAGCTGTTACAACATGAGTACGTCACAAGAGTTCGGCGTAGCTGTTACAACATGAGAACGTAACTAGAGTTCGGTGTGGCCTTTTCAACATGAGTACGTAACTAGAGTTCGGTGTAGCTGTTACAACATGAGTACGTCACAAGAGTTCGGCGTAGCTGTTACAACATGAGTACGTAGCTAGAGTTCGGTGTAGCTGTTACAACATGAGTACGTCACAAGAGTTCGGCGTAGCTAATACAACATGAGTACGTAACTAGAGTTCGGTGTAGCTGTTACAACATGAGTACGTAGCTAGAGCCTGGTGTGGCCTTTTCAACATGAGTACGTAACTAGAGTTCGGTGTAGCTGTTACAACATGAGTACGTAGCTAGAACCTGGTGTGGCCTTTTCAACATGAGTACGTAACTAGAGTTCGGTGTAGCTGTTACAACATGAGTACGTAACTAGATTTCGGTGTAGCTGTTACAACATGAGTACGTAACTAGAGTTCGGTGTAGCTGTTACAACATGAGTACGTAACTAGATTTCGGTGTAGCTGTTACAACATGAGTACGTAGCTAGAGTTCGGTGTAGCTGTTACAACATGAGTACGTAACTAGAGTTCGGTGTAGCTGTTACAACATGAGTACGTAGCTAGAGTTCGGTGTAGCTGTTACAACATGAGTACGTAGCTAGAACCTGGTGTGGCCTTTTCAACATGAGTACGTAACTAGAGTTCGGTGTAGCTGTTACAACATGAGTACGTAACTAGAGTTCGGTGTAGCTGTTACAACATGAGTACGTAACTAGAGTTCGGTGTAGCTGTTACAACATGAGTACGTAACTAGATTTCGGTGTAGCTGTTACAACATGAGTACGTAACTAGAGTTCGGTGTAGCTGTTACAACATGAGTACGTAACTAGAGTTCGGTGTAGCTGTTACAACATGAGTACGTAACTAGAGTTCGGTGTAGCTGTTACAACATGAGTATGTAACTAGATTTCGGTGTAGCTGTTACAACATGAGTACGTAGCTAGATTTCGGTGTAGCTGTTACAACATGAGTACGTAGCTAGAACCTGGTGTGGCCTTTTCAACATGAGTACGTAACTAGATTTCGGTGTAGCTGTTACAACATGAGTACGTAACTAGAGTTCGGTGTAGCTGTTACAACATGAGTACGTAACTAGAGTTCGGTGTAGCTGTTACAACATGAGTACGTAGCTAGAGTTCGGTGTAGCTGTTACAACATGAGTACGTAGCTAGATTTCGGTGTAGCTGTTACAACATGAGTACGTAGCTAGAGTTCGGTGTAGCTGTTACAACATGAGTACGTAGCTAGAACCTGGTGTGGCCTTTTCAACATGAGTACGTAACTAGATTTCGGTGTAGCTGTTACAACATGAGTACGTAACTAGAGTTCGGCGTAGCTGTTACAACATGAGTACGTTGCTAGAGTTCGGTGTAGCTGTTACAACATGAGTACGTAACTAGAATTCGGCGTAGCTGTTACAACATGAGTACGTACCTAGATTTCGGTGTAGCTGTTACAACATGAGTACGTACCTAGAGTTTGGTGTAGCTGTTACAACATGAGTACGTAGCTAGAACCTGGTGTGGCCTTTTCAACATGAGTACGTAACTAGATTTCGGTGTAGCTGTTTCAACATGAGTACATAGATAGAGTTCGGCGTAGCTGTTACAACATGAGTACGTAACTAGAGTTCGGTGTAGCTGTTACAACATGAGTACGTAACTAGAGTTCGGTGTAGCTGTTACAACATGAGTACGTAGCTAGAGTTCGGTGTAGCTGTTACAACATGAGTACGTAGCTAGAACCTGGTGTGGCCTTTTCAACATGAGTACGTAACTAGATTTCGGTGTAGCTGTTACAACATGAGTACGTAACTAGAGTTTGGCGTAGCTGTTACAACATGAGTACGTAACTAGAGTTTGGCGTAGCTGTTACAACATGAGTACGTAGCTAGAACCTGGTGTGGCCTTTTCAACATGAGTACGTACCTAGATTTCGGTGTAGCTGTTACAACATGAGTACGTAGCTAGATTTCGGTGTAGCTGTTACAACATGAGTACGTAACTAGAGTTCGGTGTAGCTGTTACAATATGAGTACGTAACTAGAGTTCGGTGTAGCTGTTACAACATGAGTACGTAACTAGATTTCGGTGTAGCTGTTACAATATGAGTACGTAACTAGAGTTCGGTGTAGCTGTTACAACATGAGTACGTAACTAGAGTTCGGTGTAGCTGTTACAACATGAGTACGTAGCTAGAGTTCGGTGTAGCTGTTACAACATGAGTTCGTACCTAGATTTCGGTGTAGCTGTTACAACATGAGTACGTAGCTAGAGTTCGGTGTAGCTGTTACAACATGAGTACGTAGCTAGAACCTGGTGTGGCCTTTTCAACATGAGTACGTAACTAGATTTCGGTGTAGCTGTTACAACATGAGTACGTAGCTAGATTTCGGTGTAGCTGTTACAACATGAGTACGTAGCTAGAGTTCGGTGTGGCCTTTTCAACATGAGTACGTACCTAGATTTCGGTGTAGCTGTTACAACATGAGTACGTAACTAGAGTTCGGCGTAGCTGTTACAACATGAGTACGTAACTAGAGTTCGGTGTAGCTGTTACAACATGAGTACGTAGCTAGAACCTGGTGTGGCCTTTTCAACATGAGTACGTAACTAGATTTCGGTGTAGCTGTTACAACATGAGTACGTAGCTATATTTCGGTGTAGCTGTTACAACATGAGTACGTAGCTAGAGTTCGGTGTGGCCTTTTCAACATGAGTACGTACCTAGATTTCGGTGTAGCTGTTACAACATGAGTACGTAACTAGATTTCGGCGTAGCTGTTACAACATGAGTACGTAGCTAGAGTTCGGTGTAGCTGTTACAACATGAGTACGTAGCTAGATTTCGGTGTAGCTGTTACAACATGAGTACGTAGCTAGAACCTGGTGTGGCCGTTACAACATGATTACGTAGCTAGATCCTGGGGTGGCCTTTTCAACATGAGTACGTAACTAGAGTTCGGTGTAGCTGTTACAACATGTGTACGTAGCTAGAGTTCGGTGTAGCATGTCCAGTCAGTTGAAGAGTAGACGTCAAGCATGTCCAGTTAGTGGATGTGTAGACGTCAAGCATGTCCAGTTAGTGGATGAAGCGATGTCTGGTTCTGCATAATTCAGGCCCTTCCCATTCATCTACCCCGGCCTATTTAACCAACACTTGTTAAAGATCAATAAAGACTTTTTTTGTGTTGGAAATTATTAATAATGTAATGTTTGTAATGAAATCAAGTCGATCACCCCAGGAATGCTTGACCTCTCAATCAGATAGGACGCCATATCTAGGAAGTCATCAAGGTCTCTAGCGAAATAATGAACCTGGCTTTATTGTAATCAATGAATATTTGTCCACAATACATGGGGTACAAGATCAATTTGATGTAATTGGGAACCTTGGGGGGTAGAATGGAAGAGGGGGCGGTGAAACATGTCAGTGGGAATTGAGGGGCGTGTCTGTGGTGGCCGGGTGAGGGTCATGTTGTTGGCGGGGTGTGAGTAGATGGGAGTGGGACCCTGATGGAATTGGGATGAATTTATAAGGGGTTTGTCCCTGGACTGGTTTTGATAGGGGTGCTGGTGGGTTTGAGATGGTAGTGGGGTCGTGGTGGAATTTGGGGTGAGGTGAGGTGAGGTGAAATGGGGTTTAACGTCGCTTCCAAGATTATTGCACTTATATAGCTACGTGCATGCACGTGTATGTGTGTGGCTGCTTGTACTCGTCTGGACTGATGCTGATTTATAGTGCCAGCACACTGAGATACCATGCCGCAGTTTAACACGAATACCCCACTCAGAAACAGTATACTGACTCTGAGCGCCAGACTGGGTAACAACAAGTACCATCTTTTAACGTCTTTTGGTATGACCCACCCGGGGATAGAACCCCGGACCTTCCGCTCTCCGGGCGAACGCTCTACCACTAGACCACGGAGGCGGTCCTGGTGGAATTTGAACGGACTTAGAGAGTTTGACGGGTTTGAATCGGGTTGTTGGTTGGATTGATAACGATTACAGCGGCGACCACATCATCTCAGCCAACGCTCTCCCTTTGTAATTCATCACAGTCAGAACATGGCGCATGCTTGCAAGTAGTACTCCATATGACTTAAGCCTCACTGGAAAAGAAGATGTTGAAAGCAACTGTGAAAAGAGAATTTGATCCCAAACTGACTCCAAATTCTTTCAATCCGTTGTGCAATTTAAGATGAAGTTTGTACGGAAGCTGATGCTGTTGGGAGGGAGGTTTGCGCTCTGGGAACCAATTTGTATCTACTTGAAAGAACACGCAGATTGGCCTTCTACCCCCCAGCACTTGACAACCCTTGGCGGGGGAATAGGGCATGAAACTGTATCATGTTTAAAATCATTCATCAATTGTACTGATTGGAGGAACATGCGTACAGGACAGAACGGAAACACAGCAGTGGGCAGAACATTTCCACAGAAATAGTGAGTCTAGGAATGGGGCAAATAGGAAAGCAGGAATTCTTTGATGTAAGAATGTAATGTCTTGGAATCAGTCTTTAGGCTGTGAACACTAGTATAGGAATATAGAGTTTAGGAATAGTGAATATAGGGATGTTCAGTATTTTAGCTGTCTATATTGGAATGTAGAGACTCGAAATTGTGGATATAAGAAGGTATGGTCTTTAAGCTGTGTATGTAGGAATGTCGAGACTCGAAATGGTGGATACAGGAATGTATAGTCTTTAAACTTTGTATGTAGGAATGGTGGATACATGTATAGGAATATACAGTATTTAATATGTGTATGCTGGAATGTACACACTAGAAATGGTGGGTATAGGAATATATAGTCAATAAGATGTGTATATGGAAGAGTAGAGACTAGGAATGGTGGGTATAGGAATATATAGTGTTTCAGATGTGTATATGGAAGTGTAGAGACTAGGAATGGTGGGTATAGGAATATATAGTCTATAAGATGTGTATATGGAAGTGTAGAGACTAGGAAGAGTGTATATATAGGAATATGTAGTGTTTAAGCTGTGTATGTAGGAATGTAGAGACAAGGAATTTTGGCAAAGGAAAGTCTAGTCTTTACGATGTGTATAATGATAGAAATGTAGTGACTAGGAAAGGTGTATATAGGAATCCATGGTTAGGACTAGGGATTGTGTTATTAGGTATGCATACTGTTTAAATTGTGCATGTAGGAATATATACTCTTCAAAAAAAGAAACGCAAAGCCAGATTTGTGTAACGTAGAAAAATACATTTATACGAAAGAACACTTGGTGATTGTAGTCATCTCAGTTATCGGTACATAGGAAAAGTCTAAGGTGAAGGTCAGCTTCCATCAATAACGCGTATGTCTCCCGCTGGAATCGATAGCGGCCTGACATCTACTGCCCATGGGAGAGACGAGTATGCGAATCACAACCTAGGGAATGGTAACCCACTCGGCCTGCAACGCAAAAGCCAACTGCGGCAACGTCTGGGGTTGTGACTGACGTCGATGTAGCCATCTATCCAATTCATCTCACAGGTGCTCTATCGGGTTGAAATCCGGGGATCTGGAGGGCCAGGGGAGAAAATCAACGTTATTGTTGAGTAGACAGGCTCTTGTGATCCGTGCTGTATGAGGTCGAGCGTTGTCCTGCTGAAATACACTGTTGCCGTTGGCTTCAATTGGGAGGACGTGTGGTAGGAGAATTTCGTTGATGTATCGTTGAGCCGTAAGATTGCCCAGCAATATCACGGCCGGGGACACTAGAAATAGGCTTCACACATTGTACCCATGTCGGGAATCGAACCCTGCGGCGTGACGAGCGAACGCTTTAACCACTAGGCTACCCCACCGTCCCCCTGGATATTGAGCAAACCTGTCCTGCCATGATGAGAGATAGCCGCCCCCATCATAACGCTACCCCAACAAAACCTGTCCGCTTCCTGTACGCAGTTTCCGGCGTAACGTTCTCCCGGACGTCTGTAGACCCGTGAAGGAATGTGTGCTTCAAGAATGGCGCTTATAGGAAAACAATACACTAGGAGTTGTGTGTAGTATAGTCTAAGGAAGGTGTATGCAGGAATGGCGCCTAAAGGAAAACAATACACTAGGAGTTGTGTGTAGTATAGTCTAAGGAAGGTGTATGCAGGAATGTGTGCTTCAAGAATGGCGCCTATAGGAAAACAATACACTAGGAGTTGTGTGTAGTATAGTCTAAGGAAGATGTATGCGGGAATGTGTGGTTCAGGAATGGCGCCTATAGGAAAACAATACACTAGGAGTTGTGTGTAGTATAGTCTAAGGAAGGTGTATGCAGGAATGGTGTCTATAGGAAAACAATACACTAGGAGTTGTGTGTAGTATAGTCTAAGGAAGGTGTATGCAGGAATGTGTGCTTCAAGAATGGCGCCTATAGGAAAACAATACACTAGGAGTTGTGTGTAGTATAGTCTAAGGAAGGTGTATGCAGGAATGGTGTCTATAGGAAAACAATACACTAGGAGTTGTGTGTAGTATAGTCTAAGGAAGGTGTATGCAGGAATGTGTGCTTCAAGAATGGCGCCTATAGGAAAACAATACACTAGGAGTTGTGTGTAGTATAGTCTAAGGAAGATGTATGCAGGAATGTGTGCTTCAAGAATGGCGCCTATAGGAAAACAATACACTAGGAGTTGTGTGTAGTATAGTCTAAGGAAGGTGTATGCAGGAATGGTGTCTATAGGAAAACAATACACTAGGAGTTGTGTGTAGTATAGTCTAAGGAAGGTGTATGCAGGAATGTGTGCTTCAAGAATGGCGCCTATAGGAAAACAATACACTAGGAGTTGTGTGTAGTATAGTCTAAGGAAGATGTATGCAGGAATGTGTGGTTCAGGAATGGCGCCTATAGGAAAACAAAAGACTAGGAATTGTGTATGTGGTATTGTCTAAGGAAGATGTAAGCAGGAGGGTGTGGTTCAGGAATGGCGTCTACATGAAAACAATACACTAGGAGTTGTGTGTAGTATAGTCTAAGGAAGATGTATGCAGGAATGTGTGCTTCAGGAATGGCGTCTACAGGAACTGCGTATTTTGTATAGTTTGGGGAATGTGTATATGGCAACGTTATTGGAATAACATCTGATAATGTAAGCTATTCTCACATATACATACTATGAATATACTGGAATATTCTATTGTTTAGGCTGCTCTTCCCATTCCGTTTCATGACGCCTCTGATTGGCCGTTTTCATTGGCCCCCATTTGAATATATATTGCATGACTGGGGATATGACAGGGCACTGCCTCCATTCACCGGTGTCTGTCAGGCGTTTCGCTACATCAAATATAGATGGTGCCCTTGAATCTGATACAAATAGGACCCAACTCCACGTTAATTACCGGCGTTACTGATTAGCCAGAAAACGTCAGAAAATATCAATAGATAACTGCCTTTCACAAGCTGTTGTACGGCGGTTGTTCAATACTTGAAATATACAACAATTAGTTCGATGGGTGTGCGTGGAAAAGAGGACGTAAGCTCTGATTCTCTGATCGAAGACCAGCAATGTAGACATAAAGGTCATTCTCAATAATCTATAAATGTTTCTGCAAATGATTAGTGATTGTCCTAATCCTTTAAAAACTCTTCACCGCGACGTTTGGTCGTTCCCGCCAGGTATGTCAGGAGGACGAGCGAGACATGAGTTCTCACATATAATAATTCGTCCAACATTAAAGGAAGATAAAAACGGTGTCCGGTACAGGGATAATCAAGACAGTTCGCCTGAGGTCGTTACGGATTAATTAGAGTCTGTAAATCAGTACTATTCTCATCAAAAGGGGCTTACTGTCAGACGGAAAATTGTCCCATGTGTTCCTGAGACGAACGTTTCTTGGTTAGTGTGACAAACTGGCACTTGAGCCGCGAGGGTCTGTCTTGGAGGGTTCTCCAGACGCGTTGCCACACCAGGAACTGACCAGGATTTCATCATAATCAATGTACACGTGCTGTTACGTCGATTTCGTGTCTGTGGAGTCGGGCGTGTGAGTTCAGCTGTCACCCATGACATGCGCAAAAACCTGCGGCTGTTGTAGGCGCTGTCAATATGTTGCTGTTGGCGTGGATGATGACGTTCAGACGGCGTTTTTTAGAACGTTTCAGGTTCACATCTGTTGGGCGAGTGAAATCAATGTTTGTACACCTGAAACAACATGGCCTTGAACTAGTGGATATCTGATATCTCACCTTTGACACGACCCTTCATGTCGATCCATGCCCCCGCACCGCTGTATCAGAGATTGATCTTCCCACTGGTTGGGATTCTGACTGCCGATTTCATCAAACATTAAGACTATTAACTAATAATAACTATACTCAGTATAAATGAACAAATAAACCATTCCTGGGCTCAACATTACAACAATGTAATAATAGCATTAAATTCCCAAGTCCATTCTTGTACTTACAAGATGTTGAGGTGAAATGGGGTTTAACGTCGCGTCCAAGATTATTGCACTTATATGGCGACGTGCATGTACGTGTGTGTGTTTGTGTGGCTGCTTGTACTAGTCCGGACTGAGCCGATTTATAGTGCTAGCTCACTGAGATACCATGCCACAGTTTAACATGAATACCCCACTCTGACACAGTATACTGACTCCGAGCCGACCAGTCCTTGTTTAAGCCCCTTCATGCCGAGCGCCAGACAGGGTAACAACAAATACCATCTTTTAACGTCTTTTGGTATGACACGGTCGGGGAGCGAACCCCGGACCTTCCGCTCTCCGGGTGGACGCTCTACCACTAGACCACGGAGGCGGTTTTGTCCTTACAAGAGGCCGTGTAACTTCGAGGTTGTGTCAGATTTTAGTATTAGAAATCTAGACGTTGGACTTATCGTAGTCCCCGACCACGTAGGCGGTCTATCCAGCAGACCACGTAGGCGGTGTATCCAGCAGAACACGTAGGCGGTCTATGCAGCAGACCAAGTAGGCGGTCTATCCAGCAGACCACGTAGACGGTCTATGCAGTAGACCACGTAGGCGGTCTATGCAGCAGACCCCGTAGGCGGTCTATCCAGCAGACCCCGTAGGCGGTCTATCCAACAGACCACGTAGGCGGTCTATCCAGCAGACCACGTAGGCGGTCTATCCAGCAGACCACGTAGGCGGTCTATCCAGCAGACCGAGTAGACGGTCTCAGTCTTCATCACTACACATAGGGGCAAACAAAGTAAACACGTTGTCGAGCCTTGTCTCTCTTATGACATGGATGTACCCATGACGATAGCTTCATACGTCTGGTACTAATACCTAATAGGCACTCCTGTTGCCTATCTCAATGTATTCAACATTCTTTTTTGACACAAGAATATATCCCTGTTTTCATAATCTCTTTACCATACAGTGCCCCTCCATGCACCCATGTCTTCACAGTTTTACTTTACTGTATATATATGCCCCCATATATATTGCCACAAATTCACTATTCCTTTACTAAACACAGCAGTGCTATATACCCCTGTATTCACCATTTCTTTATTAAACACCGTAGTGCTATATGCCCCTGTATGCAACATTCCTTTACTAAATACCGTAGTGCTATATACCCCTGTATGCACCATTCCTTTACTAAATACCGTAGTGCTATATATCCCTGTAGGCAACAATCCTTTACTAAACATTGTAGTGCTATATGCCCCTGTATTCACCATTCCTTTACTAAACACAGCAGTGCTAAATACCCCTGTATGCACCATTCCTTTACTAAACACAGCAGTGCCATATACCCCTTTATTCACCATTCCTTTACTAAATACCGTAGTGCTATATATCACTGTAGGCAACAATCCTTTACTAAACATTGTAGTGCTATATGCCCCTGTATTCACCATTCCTTTACTAAACACAGCAGTGCTAAATACCCCTGTATGCACCATTCCTTTACTAAACACAGCAGTGCCATATACCCCTTTATTCACCATTCCTTTACTAAATACCGTAGTGCTATATATCCCTGTATGCAACATTCCTTTACTAAATACCGTAGTGATATATACCCCTGTAGGCAACACTCCTTTACTAAATACCGTAGTGCTATATACCCCTGTATGCAACATTCCTTTACAAGACACCGTAGTGCTATATACCCCTTTATTCACCATTCCTTTACTAAATACCATAGTGCTATATACCCCTGTATGCACCATTCCTTTACTAAACACCGTAGTGCTATATACCCCTGTATGCACCATTCCTTTACTAAACACCGTAGTGCTATATACCCCTGTATTCACCATTCCTTTAATAAAACACCGTAGTGCTATGTATCCCTGTATTAACCATTCCTTTACTAAACAGCAATGTTATATACCCCTGTATTCACCATTCCTTTACTAAATACCGTAGTGCTATATACCCCTGTATTCACCATTCCTTTACTAAACACAGCAGTGCTATATACCCCTGTATTCACCACTCATTTACTAAACACAGCAGTGCTATATATCCCTGTATTCACCACTCCTTTACTAAACACCACGGTGCCATATACCCCTTTATTCACCACTCCTTTACCAAACACAGCAGTGCTATATACCCCTGTATTCACCATTTCTTTATTAAACACCGTAGTGCTACATACCCCTGTATTCACCACTCCTTTACTAAACACATCAGTGCTATATACCCCTGTATGCGCCATTCCTTTACTAAACACAGCAGTGCTATATACCCCTGTATTCACCACTCCTTTACTAAACACACCAGTGCCATATACCCCTGTATTCACCACTCCTTTACTAAACACAGCAGTGCTATATACCCCTGTATTCACCACTCCTTTACTAAACACAGCAGTGCTGTATACCCCTGTATGCACAACTCCTTTACTAAACACAGCAGTGCGATATACCCCTGTATTCACCATTCCTTTACTAAACACAGCACTGCTATATATCCCTGTATGCACAACTCCTTTACTAAACACCGCAGTGCTATATACCCCTGCATTCATCATTCCTTTACTAAACACAGCAGTGCTACATACCTCTGTATTCACCGCTCATTTACTAAACACAGCAGTGCCATATACCCCTGTATTCACCATTCCTTTACTAAACACAGCAGTGCCATATACCCCTGTATGCATCACTCCTTTACTAAACACCGTAGTGCTATATACCCCTGTATTCACCATTCCTTTACTACACACCCTTTTTCCATATCTTGAGCCTACTTCCATCAGTTCCGTGTAGTCCGACAGGCGTCATTATTTACAGTTCCCACTTTTCACCGACTGAGCACACTCACCTTCCTTTACCTTCAGCGCGTCATTCCTGTCTTCACTTTTTCATGACATTATAGTTTCAGGAACGCAACTTCAAGAAGAAGCTTCTCTGTTGATGATAAAAGCAAACATACAAAATTAAGATGTACAGGTTAGATCTGTCTTACTTGGATACGATAATGTCATCTATTGAAACACTGGGACGCAATGGGAGGTAACCTACTATTCAATATACGATTATGGGTGGGTAGGCAGGTCGTGGGATTGTAGGGTGTATGTGAGGAGTGGATGGATGGGAGGTATTTGTCAGCGATCCAAGATCTAAATTCTCTTTCTGGGAAAGAAGGAGCCAATCTTAAGCAACTGTTTCTTTGACAGAAAATACAATATTTGTCAGAAGATCCATCATGGCCAGTGAAAGTTGTTTGTTTTTTAATCTGTGTGCAAACGTTTTTTTCCAGGATTTTCGGGAACAGATTATTTTACCAACACTCGACACAACACCCACATACACACATGGTCGGCCCTAATATAGCCAGTTCTCCGAGCTTTTGTGTGCAACAACTGCCTTGATTGTAATATTGATCTGAAATATTACACGACAGTCCTCTGAGGACACCATTATGTAATATGACATCCGCGGACACGTGCTGCCACACATTCCTCGCCAGTATTGTTTTATTGGCGTTCGATATAGGACAGTATGAAGCCTTAAAAGATGTGTTTATTTCTTCTACAGTGCAAATGTAGACCATCGGGTTGATTTCACACGGAATATAAGTCTGTATATTTTGATTATTCACAAAAAGATTATAAAAACTGACACAGAGTCGCACACTGTTCAATTCTACATCGGAGCACACCTTGGCATTTTGAGCGAAATAAACAGTTACTGGAACGGCGCATACCGAGATATCTGTGCCGTCCGGGCATGCGCAGTATATAAGTTGGCGGGCTGTGTACTGTCACCGTCTTCCTCCGCCATGTTGGCCTTTACAGGGAGGGGTTTTATCAGGGCCGGGAATCTTACACACGTGGATTTGTTACCCCCACCACATCCCAGAACGTAGGTATCGGATGTACCAAAGTCTCTCGCCAACACCCCTGAGATAAAGACGAAATTCTCTTATCTAAATGTGCGTTTGTGGTCTCATCGTGGTCTGCTCAATAACAAAAGACATGTCCGGTGCCTTGTTAATGTTAATTGCTCCGACACATATATATCAAGGTGATGCCTAGTTCCTCTATAGCTATAGAGGGACCGTATACCAAGTCACCTGAGATTTATCCCACGTGTGTCAAGTTACAAGCAAAGACCTTTTGAAGACTGCTGTAAAAGTAGTCTGGTTCATTTAGGTTTCGTGAACATTCCAAAGCACTGGCATCAGTTCTATTAGTTTTCAGGAATTAGCATATGTTACAATCATTGAAAGCATTCTGGTACTTGCAGGCAACTTGAGTGAATACGAAGAAGTGGTGTTTCGTACGATTTAACACACTGCGCGGACGTCAGAGAAGACAATATATAACACAGGTCATCATTGGTCCGCGCTTGAGTTGTAAAACACTTCACGTGTTGTCATAACTAGTGAAAGGCGAAAACAAGGTCACTCTCAGTAACGCTTCGAGCAAATTAAAACTATTTTTCATTCACGCATGAGCTAAACTTCTGAATAGCTCAGCCCTACCAAGCTTCGAGTGAGGTGCTGCTTCATTCAAACCGACTTTGGTAATTTAATATTTCTCTTGACATGGCGTGGAAGGATTCTGTAAGGGGATGAGGACGCTACGGGCACGAGAGAAACTTATGGATTTGTGGGCAATGGTATTTACATTGTCTCCTGATGGATTGTGTGCAGAGAAACTACACTGCAATTAAATGTTAATTAATTTGTGAAAAGGGAGCGAGAAGACACTGGGGTGGAAGAAAGAGATTTTTCACGAGCGTCTCACGTGAGCACGAGCGGAAAATGAATAAGCTATGTGGCTCCCGACTAGTCATGTCTTTAATACGCTCTAATGTTATTATTTACCAATTGCTTTGAGATGAAGGATAGAGAAGAGATAGAGTTGACCAACGGAGCGTGCTTGTCAGCGGATGCTGATGCTGAAGAACACCTTTTCCAGTCCTTGGTGAACCTCGCCGGCATAGGGCCTCGAGAGGATCACTCCGGGAGCGTGGCGGGATTTCTTAGTGCAGCGATCCCACAGTAACACGTATTCGCAATCAAAAGTATACGCCAGGCCAGAAAGCAGTCTCTTTGATTGAAAAATATAAAAACGATCTGATAAAAATGCAGCTATGTCGTGAAGAAGTGTATTGAAAACATTTGTTGATCAGAAATGTATCGACGCAATGGTTGTTGATGTAGGGTCGCGTCTGTTGATGAAGACGCTGTTGTGGTAGGTAAAAAGGCCATTAGTGAAGCGGTGCTGGAGTCACGGGTCTTCTGTGGTATTGACGTACATTGTACAGAAGGATAGACTCGGGACATGGTGGCTAGGTAGTGGAGACAGTAGGGTGTGTTGGCTAGATGGTGTAGACAGTAGGGTATGGTGGCTAGATAGTTGAGACAGTGGGTGTGGTAGCTAGATAGTTGAGACAATGGGTGTGGTGGCTAAACAGTTGAGACAATGGGTGTGGTGGCTAGATAGTTGAGACAATGGGTGTGGTGGCTAGATAGTTGAGTCAGCAGATGTGGTGGCTAGACAGTTGAGACAATGGGTGTGGTGGCTAGATGGTTGAGACAATGGGTGTGGTGGCTAGACAGTTGAAACAATGGGTGTGGTGGCTAGACAGTTGAGACAATGGGTGTGGTGGCTAGACAGTTGAGACAATGGTTGTGGTGGCTAGACAGTTGAGACAATGGGTGTGGTGGCTAGACAGTTGAGACAATGGGTGTGGTGGCTAGATAGTTGTGACAATGGGTGTGGTGGCTAGATACTGAAGACAGAGTATGGTGGATAGATAGTGGAGACAATGGGTGTGGTGGCTAGATACTGAAGACAGGGTATAGTGGTTAGATAGTGGAGACAATGGGTGTGGTGGCTAGATAGTTGAGACAATGGCTGTGGTGGCTAAACAGTTGAGACTATTGGTGTGGTGGATAGATAGTGCAGACAGTATGTGCGGTGGCTAGATGGTGGAGACAGCAGTGTGTTGTCGCTATATAGTGGAGACAAGGTGGGGTGGCTAGATAGTGGAGACAGCAGATGTGGTGGCTAGATAGTGGAAACAGCAGGTGTGGTGGCTAGATAGTGGAAACAGCAGTGTGTGGTGGCTAGATAGTGGAGACAGCAGGTGTGGTGGCTAGATAGTGGAAACAGCAGGTGTGGTGGCTAGATAGTGGAAACAGCAGTGTGTGGTGGCTAGATAGTGGAAACAGCAGGTGTGGTGGCTAGATAGTGGAAACAGCAGATGTGGTGGCTAGATAGTAGTGAAGACAGCGTCCAATATTCAGCGTCCAATAAATGTTACATGTATATTGATATAAACCACCGGGTACAGGAAATTCACACGTCACCCTTCTTGTTACTGTGAACTGTGAAATTGCGATCCTCTGTTCCCCGAGACGTCATGTGCACGTCACCTGTTGTGAGATACACATTGATATGAAACATGTAATATGATACCCGTAAATACATCACCGTCGAATAAACAGTTCTTGTTTGTTTCATTTTTAGCCACCATCAAACATGGATGTATACTTTCCTCTGCGCGGCAGTTTAATTATCACCATGATATTGCAATACTGCCATCTGTCCATATACACATAGCGTTGTCCCGCCCGTTCTCCACCACGTTGAATGGGTAACGTAACATGGTGGTAAAGCGTCCGCTCGTCAACCAAAGACCAGATTGGTCAGTGCGTGTAGCCATTGTGTCCCCGGTCCCCATATTCCTGGAATACTGCAACAGATGGCACAAAGACATTATCCACGGTGATACTGAGAACAGGTGGCGAAAAACGACAAATACTTCATATTTCTAACCAATTTTGAATGTAGGACGATTTCATCTTTCATGTGCAGCTGTGTTAAAATTATTCATTTTCATACTTCCAAAAACCTTTCAAGAATCTTTTTTTCAGCGTCTCTCTTATCAATACTGTCTTCTTTAAGTTTTAGGGATGTTTTTTTAAAAATCTGAAAATTCGAACCTTTTATTTCTCATTTTGTGTTACAAAAATGCATATCGTTAGCCGTAATGATACAAAGTCATTGATCGTAAACACTGACATTTTATCAAGGGCAAATTCCTCCGTATACATGAATGCGTTAATATTTTAGTTAAGTTGCTAACAAGCCCAATAAGACTCATCAAAGTAAATCACCTTCACTCAAGCGTGAGGGCGAAGCTAATTAATTTCTTTAATTTCTGGTTATTATCAAATCGGTCGATCTTGGGTTGAGAGATCGGCTACATTAGTCACGGTACATGTGAATTATAAACAACATATTTGCATAGAGGTTTAATGGTACACGTGATCAACGCCTTCATCTTCAAATAATAATAACTAGCAATTAGGGAAATAGAACGAGGAATATTTTGTTAATGTGTTAAAAGGTTAAAAATAATGTTTCATTTTACCTTGCTCAACGCGTATATTGGGGATAAAACAGTTGTGTACATGATACTATCAAGTAAACTATTCGGATAATGCCTTCGGACGCAATAAACTGAAAGCAAAATGAGTCACGGGTGGCCCAGTCGTCTGAGGCGCCGCAATTCATTGTGCAGAGTTGTGTCCCTTGGGCACACCTGAAACCTGTTGGTTTGAATCCCAGTTCGCCCCGATTATATTTTAAGGTTTGTCAGGATACCGTGCACTTGGGTTTCACCAAAGTGATAATCGTCTGAGACCTGCATCACTTCGTGTTTTACTCCCACATTAAACAGACACTCCGTGATATGACTGGGATACTGTTCAAAGCGGCGTCAAACCCAACTCACTCACTCACTGAATAGAATACTATATATTTAATTAACTGGCTGTGTGTTTCACTCAGTTCGAGTGATACAAATACTATTTCCCTGAGGTCAATTCATATAGGTATTACCTCCATATTATGGCGTCTATTCTTTAGTACGGGGATGCTACACAGTAAGTTGAATGTCGTTTGTTATAAATAAATCCCTGCCAGAGAGCTAGCAATAGTCATGTATTTGCTATATTGCACTTAGATGAAGCGAGATGTGGTTCAAAATCAAAATATGTTATTTCGAGAAGACTAAAAATACCTCGGCAATATTTTCAAAAGGATCTTCTTTTGACGTTCAGCGACATGTTGTCAAGCCGTGATTAGTCATCAAACAAATAGTATCCACTACTCAGAGTGCATACGCGAGTGTGGGAAGAAGTTGGGAGGGAAACAGTATACAAAAGATATTGGAGCGTATTGAAAACGCTCTCCAGAATGCCCCCATTACGGGGCTTACAGGGTCAGATGTGACGTCATCGGTGATACAACTCACACAACTACTTCAAAGGCTTTTCTTCTCAAGTAACGGTTTAGCCGTAACTTTCAAATTGATCTATTCATAACGTTGTATAGCTGTCTTTTAAAACGTAACAAGAATTGACGAGCAAGTTAATGCGTGCCTCAGTGTTACATTTTCTCTCTAATGATAATCTTTATGCTGTCGGCATATTGTTCAATAACTCGGCAATTCAAACACGCTTACTAAAAGATCTGTTCCTTTTTTCTTTATAATTTTATCTCGAAACGTTTTGTGGACATGTCTAGAAGGCGCCACTCATAAAGTTAAACACTACTCTGTTAGCGCGAACCTGTTTCAACTCAACATGTTCTGGCACGGCCATGGGGACAAATGTACAAGTCCAGTCTAAATTCTGTCATAAAATAATCTTGTTTGATTTTCATGAATGCAAAGCAAAATGCCAGAGTCTGGCCAACAAGCAAGTATTTGTTAAGTTGTTGTTGCGCTAATAGTATCTTTATGTACACGGCGGCGGGTATAATGTGCACGTGTTATGTTCGGGTAGCGGCGAGAGTAACCTATGAGAATTGAAGTAGGGTCACTGAGGTCGGGTAGATCGCGACATTTATGGCTACTAAGTAAACGCCAGGTTTCTGTCAACAAAAACCGTTTTATAAACATGACGGTCTCTGAAGTGTTCCCCAATAATACAACAAATCAGTATTCGCAGGCAATCTAACTATTCTATTTATGTCGACAGGTCTACTATTGAATACTCTTGAATAGGGAACCTACAACATCGCATAGTACTGTAATTGTATGGCCAAAATTGACTAGGTTCCCTACCAGTCTGCGAGCACAAAGGTGCTTCTGGGAGATGAAAACGATCAATTTATATCTTTTCACGCTAACCGTCCCTGTTGATAAGCTTAAGAAATCCCTAGTCAATGTCCAAGAAGGCAAACATCGCGGCACAATGACTGCTCCCTCAGTTAAGTCAATAGCCGCAAGTTTCGTATCTGAGTAGCCGAGTCCACTAGCCTCGGTCTGACATGTGACGGGTTGGTGCAGTAATAACGGTTTCCAAATTGATGACGGTGAGTATTAGCTAGAGCTAACTGTCCGAGTCAATGAGGACTGGTCGTGATGGCTATTGAGCTCGAGGTGACAGGGAGACCGACAGGGGAAAGGTCGCCATGACAGGCTAATGATGCGAGGTAATAAACAGCGGCAAATATGCACTTCTAGACGTGAATTGCAGGCCTGCTTGTGTTAACTGGTGAAATACCGTCAGTGCCGGGGGAGGGATATAGGAGTGGACAGGAAACTAGCCCTAGGTTACTGCAGTTGCTACATAAGGGGAGAGCACTCGTGTACAAGTGCGTCCTTCGCTTAAAGGGCGGTGCATTGTTATCAATCAATGGCGCAGACAGGAGAGATACATTAATCTAATTACGACCATTTGTCCTGATCTAGAACTAAGAACGGTTTAGTGTGTGTGTTTGACAGGATCAAACACACATGAAACAGTCTTATGTTGTTATCGTAATATGCAAAGTGATGGAGCTTTTGCAGTGGTACACCGTATGCATGCCCCGAAGATGACTGCCACTCTTAACAGTGATACCTTCGGGTGGTAGGAAGGCGACAGATTTCAGACAGTGATGCGCTAAGATGGGCCACAGATCTCTAAAAGTGCTGCCCTGTTCTAGCCTGTAAGACCATTTAATATTCTGGGAAGGAGGCCAGGATGTTTGCCTGAGACAGAGCAGTGTTGAGCCAGAGCATCCAAACATTTTTTTTACAAGAGAGCAACATAATATCGTGAGGAAGGAAAATCCATTTTTAAGAACATTCAGTACATGTCAAATAGTCGACCCACAATGCGCTAGATATCTACGATGATGCGCTGGACTGATGCCAATTTTATAGTCCTAGCCCGCTGAGATACCATGCCGCAGTTTAACATAAATACCCCTATTAGACACACTATACTGACTCTGAGCCTACCAAGTATAGCCCCTTAATGCCGAGCGCCAGGCAGGGTAACAACAAGAACCAATTTTTAACGTCTTTTGGTACGACTCGACCTGGAATCGAACGCCATACCTTCCGCTATTCGGGCGGACGCTCCACTAGTAGAAACCCGGACCTTTCGCTTCTACTGGCGGACGCTCTACCACTAGGACCCCGGACCTTCCGCTCTCGGGGCAGACGCTTTGCCACAAGAACCCAGGACCTTCCGCTCTCCGGGCGGACGCTCTGCCACTAGGAACCCGGACCTTCCGCTCTCCAGGCGGACGCTCGACCACTAGAACCCCGGACCTTCCCCTCTCCGGGTGGACGCTTTGCCACAAGAACCCAGGTCCAACCGCTCTCCTCGGGGCGGACGCTCTAACACAGGACCACAGATTAGGCCACAAGAAGCACATTCGAAGTCTATGTAAGCCGTCTATGTAGACTTCGTATTATTATCAGGGAGGGGTAGGCTTGTGGTTACGCCGTCTATCCGAGTTCTCTTCCAACATGTGTCACCCTCAGTCTGAGTCTCCGATTGCCGACAGCCTCCGTGGCCTAGAGGTAGAGCGTCCGCCCGGAGAGCGGAAGGTCCGGAGTTCGATCTCCGGCCGCATCATACCAAAAGACATTAAAAGATGGTACCCTGTCTGGCGCTCGGCATTAAGGGGCTTAAACAAGGACTGGTCGGCTCGGAGTCAGTATACTGTGTCTGAGTGGGGTATTCATGTTAAACTGCGGCATGGTATCTCAGTGGGCTAGCACTATAAATCGCCATCAGTCCGGACTAGTACAAGCAGCCACACACACACACACACACACACACACACACACACACACACACACACACACAAACACACACACACACACACGGGCATGCACGTCGCTATATAAGTGCAATAATCTTGGACGCGACGTTAACCAAATTTCACCTCACCTCACCCCCCGCCCCCCCCCCCCCCCCCCCCCCCCCCCCGTTTGCCGGGTATGGTATTAAACGTCTACGTCCTGCATCAGTTCGGGCTTTCCTCCCACACTCAACTGGCGAGCCATGAAATAACTGAAATACTGCTCAAAACGGCGCTTCACGGAATAGCCTCACCACACGCGGATAACGTGTTCCTCAGAGGTACGACACTGACAGATTTAACAGAGACAAAAAATATATATCTTTTTCGGCCTGTGTTATTAAAAAAAACACGAGCATGAAAATAAAGCGGAACACCGCGCAAGAATGCACTTATTTGTTTTGTTTTATGCCCTATGCCCTGTGTATCTCCGAGAAGACAGGTATTCAAGTGTGTTCATTTCGTATCAGGATTCTCGTTTTTGAAGCATTTCTTCTTCACCGTCTACCAACATCTAGCTGCTATTCAAGGCATTATTGCAAGGAGTAGCTAACGTCTGTTTGTAATTGAAATACGGAATTTAATTTTAACACCTTTCAACAAAATAGTGGTTTGGGTTATTTATCTGCCAATACTGGTCGTGCAGGAGGTTGGTTCCTCGACAACAGATGACGTCTCCGTGCCCCGTGTCCTCGCGCTGAGGAGTCAAACAAGCGTTCTGAAGTTTCTCGTCCACACCACAAATTTGACCACGGCTCTTGTCCAGATAGCATCATCATCCCTTTGATGTGTAAACACTGCATATAAAATATTGTCGAGTTCTGGTTAGTTTCCCAGCAACAAGGTTGCCTGAGTTACACAATGGCCGACGCACGCACTGCACGTGCTCTCGGGTCACGAGCACCCTTTGTTAGGCGACCCGTGAACTTTACGACTCGCTGATTAATGCCTGTTTATGAGAACTTGAAGAAATCTTTGGTCGCTACTCATCCTTTTGCTCGTCCGGCAATCTTGATAACCATGGGTTATGGCCCTTTGGGATGGCCTCTCTAGTAATAGGAGGAGAAAAAGTCTTTAGTCCCGTCTTTCATCTTCGTCAGTGGAGGCACACGGTATTGGCGGATTGGGAGCCGCTCTCACAGACAGAACTACAGATCAGAAAGCGAAATGAAAAGTCCCCGTACCGATAAATAAAACACGTTAATGGCGCGAGGACCAGATCAGTGCTCATCACCGCTGAAATACCCTTTATAGAATCCATAAGACTATTGGCAGTGTCTTAACATACCGCTCAACGTTCGATAGGGATAGTCCTATTTCAGATAATACACCCACCTTATCACTTGTAGCATGAATACACCTGGAAATAAATAAAACATCACTTGATCTATATATATTTTTTATATATTCCGTATAGTATGATATAATTGTGAAATCGTCCTCATTTTTCTAAATACCTGAGGAGAAACTGGTGTAGGAAAACCAGATTGTCGCAAGGTCATATCACGTGATGCAAAGAGTTAATGAGTGAGTATGGTTTTACGCCGTTTTTTACCAATATTGCACTAATATCACGGTGGGGGACACCAGAAATTGGCTTCTCACGTACCGATGTGGGAGTCGAACCCGGGTTTTTGGCCTGACGAGCGGACGTTTTAACCACTAGGCTACCCCACCGCCCCCATCATGTTAAGAAGCTGAGGAAGCTGTTGAAAGGGGTAATCAAACAGCTTTCGCCATGAAATAGTTACAAAATATGTCATTACTCGATCAGTTTCGATCTCTGGAGGGGCGGTCGGGTAGCCTAGTGGTTAAAGCGTTCGCTCGTCACGCCGAAGACCCGGGTTCGATTCCCGACATGGGTTCAATGAGTGAAGCCTACAGAAGACGTGCCGCGATAGACATGGCATACACACGAAGATGTCTCGCATCGCGTCAGTGATAATTGTAAGGAAGCTACAAGTCATTATGCAAACTGCCGGGTAAATGAAAGTATAAAGATATGTTTGATTGTGGCTGAAAGTGAAACCAACAAGAAATAGGTATTCGATGGTGATGTATTTGATACGGGTATCTGAGTTGTGTTTTGGACCTGAAGTTTGCAGTATTTCGGAGACTATTTTCAACCTTGTAACCTTTTGATAACGTTTGAATTATTTTGGTGAAATCCAATTTTCACGTGCTACTTTCTTTTGCCTTGTAGTTTATGTTAATTTTCAAATGTTCGGTTGTTTAATTAATATAGTTATTTCCATGTAATTAATAACTTCATAGTCGATTTATAGTATAAACTGACTGAATAATCATTTAGGGGGTAATTTCCTTGGCAGTTGCCACGGTTTAATCATTTGTGAGTGTTTGATTTCAGAAATATTACAGCTGTATCATGACAACCCGTACATAATCGCACCATGGATAGACAAAAAAGTGTTCAGCAACCCATGCTTGCCGCAAAAAGCGACTAACGGCATCAGGTGGTCAGGATCGCTGACTTGGTTGATGCATGTCATCGTATCCCAATTGAGTGGAAACGATGCTCATGATGTCAATTACTGGATTATCTGATCCAGACTCGATTATTTACAGACCACTGTCAAATAGCTGGAATATTGGTGGGTGCGGCGATAAACAAAAAACAACAACAAACAAACAAGTGATCCACAGAACATGCAATGACCCACGCCGAGATAGCGAGACACACGGCCACACATCTCGACCAACCAATCCACATTTGAGACAGCTGACTCAACAGTCGTAAAATGTTGAGGCCAATTCTGTCCATAATCCCCACGTTGTCGTTACGTGATTAGAACTAAAAGTAATCAAGACAGTTAAGACGTTTCCATAATCGTCCTCTCTCCAACTATCAGATAAAAACTAAGTACGGAAACGGAAGTAACAAAAGACTCTACCAGAAGCCCACCGCCATCTTGTAGGTCATCGCTGACGATAAAGCTTGAATAAAAGACCCGGTACTAGTGTATCGGTATAGTAGCAAGGACGCGACTCTGTTTTACAGCTACATCAAAGGACGTCAACTCTGTGTCGTTATCCGGTATAAACAAGATATTCCCCAACCCTTTGAACGTTAATGACAACGCCGGTAATTTGAAACAAAACTACCAATACTCATAAAAACTGGGCTTCGCGGTAAGACACGGCCAAAGACAGCAGCGAATATAAACCCATTATCACGAACACTTTGTGAAGAACACACTCTCTTGAATAAAGTTGAAATTCCAGCTCTGAAAACAATCTCTTCGTTACCGGGGTGTTTTTTGTTCTATTTACGAGTAGTGTGTTTGTGACGTCAGAGTGAGTCAAGATGGCGGACAGGTCGACTGGGCTACAGGCGTGATCAAAGAAGATGGCCTTGTTAGCCAAATCAAATGTTCACAGATGAACGGTAAAGTCTCGCTAATTAGTCAAATCAAAGTGTTAAAGGAAAGTGATTGGTGAAAATTGAAGCAATTAGCTAGCCGGCAGCTGTTTAGTGCCTCGATATTGCTCGCGTGGTCGCCATTACTGCTGGTTATTTTGGAATATAAACAACAGTTAATGCACCACGCGCTTGCTTACGCAATACAAGTGCGCATGCGTGTTTGTTTCAGAAGTAGATCTGCACAGACGCACATCCGCCGAGGGACATAACACCCAGGTCACGTGATCGCGTCAGCGCGTTCCTCCGTAAACATCAAGGCAGGTAATAAAGTTTATTCTGGCCCAAAGGGAGAAATTAAAATTAAGCCAGAAAATATGATATGTAGTCTGAAAAAAGGTAAGCAAATGATTTGGAAAAACATCATCGAGGCAAACGTTCTGATATACCGCGCAGAGTTATTTAAACGTGGGTGCTGTATGTAGAGAGGCAAGAGGCGAAACCTCCCATAGCTTTTTCGCGTGTTTCTTAACACATGCAGGGTGTTTGTGAGTGGTAATCAAGCATGAGGCGAAATAAAGCGCCCGCTTCTCCTGTAAATCCTTCTTTACGAAGGTTAAAATGAAATGTTTATTTACAGGAAATTGCCCCTAAATATTACAGTTTACACTTCATGACAGTTGCAAATCACAGTTGAGTCCATTGTTAAAACATAAAATACCCCAAGTTACCGAGTAAATGGCTGTTGTGGATGATGGTATCGGTGCAGAGATGTCAGCCCCACGTGTCGAAGGCGTTGACGTCGTCGTTGGCAGGATAACGCTGATGTCAGCGCCGTGCATGTACCAAGCAGGTGCTACGTCTTATCACCCTGTATCGTAATTGAGTGAGTGAGTGAGAAGGTCTTTAAGTCACCTTTACCAATAATTCATCGATGCCGTGGAAGTGAGATAAAGAGGGGATTTTACTCATTTAACGCGCATGGAGAACTTATCTCAGGGTATCAGAGTGGCAAACAAACGCTGGGCTAAAAAGCCGCCCCTTAACCCTTTATGAAAAGCATTAAAGGGGCACTACGCTCAGCCTATTGGCTGCCCCAGCCCCGTATTTTGTCATTTCTGCAAGGTCTAATTGTTTTTGTTTTTTTATATATATCAATGTAACGGACTGATTCTTACATAGAGACAATGTCGAAGTTTGACGGTGGTTGCACCAATTACAAAGTCAAGACAGAGAAATGGACAGTAGCCGTAGTGTTTAGTCCCTGCTTGATGTAAAATTGCACAGCGATCAAACAGACGGAAGTCAGTGGATAACAAATGTCACGTGATACTATATTATTTGAGTATGTGAAATTCTTTTACGCCGCTCTGAGCAGTATTCCAAACAATGTGCGGACACACCGAGAACTGGCTTCAAACATTATCAACGATAGAGAATCAACCCCTCTCTACGGCGTGGCGAAAGAACGCTTTAACCACTTGCCTACTCCACCGCCATGTGTACTTGAAGATATATTTGCCCCGTGTAGAGAGCACCACGATAATGTTTATAATCCCTCCGTGTGGACACTGGGTATAGGATACCTTCCAGCAACATACTCTCTTTGTAAAAGGGGGCACGGGTGGCCCAGTCGTCTAAGGCGCCGCGATTCGCTGTGCAGAGTTGCGTCCATTGGGCACGCCAGAAACCTATGATTGTGGGTTCGAATCCCAGTTCGCCCAAATTATGTTTCTAGGTTTGTCAGCACCATACCCGTGCTCGTGGGTTTCACCAGAATTTGTAAACGTCTGATACCTGCATCACTTCGGGCTTTCCTCCCACATCAAGCTGACATGCCGTGATATAACTGGAATACTTTTAAAAGCGACGTTAAACCCAACTCACTCACTCACTCTTTGTAAGAGGCGATTCAATGGATCCTGTGGTCAGGCTCGGTGACTTGGTTCATTACGTGTCAACACACCCCGACAGCATGGCACGCTGTGCATACAATCAATCACTGGATTGTCTGGTCCGGACTTGACTATTTACAGCCCGTCGTCATAATGCTGAAATATTGTCGCATGTGGAGTAAAACAATAAGCAAGGAAAAATCTAATCTATTTTATGTCGATAACACATGTATATAATTAATATGTGGTATAATATAATTTAAGGAAACGCGTGTGAATATATTCGACCTACATCACCAGCTGATGGAGAAGCTGGTAGTCTTTTCAAGACGATGGCAGTATCAGCAGACATGCATCAACTCGTAACGCTATTTACATTCAGTCGGAAAGCACCATCGTCAATACTGCACGAGTTGTATAAACTACGTCTATCCATCATCCGTGAATACACTCGGCCGCTTTGCGGTGCAGCAGTGACGCATGTCTGTTTGCAATCAAGTAATGAAAGAGACGTTGTGTAGGTCACGGAAGTCAAATGAGCAACTCCTTGCACGATTCTTGTGCGAGCCCTACCGTTGCCTGACATGGAAGCAGTGTGTCGAGTTGATGGCCGCAAAGCTGTGACACATGTTGCGCAAGAAATTATTGCTATGTGGAGGATGTAATCTGTGCGCTGATTGGTCAGAAGACTCGCAAGTTTCCCTTTGGTTGGAACGAGGCCATGGCTTCATTCGTTGGTTAAAAAGAGCGATTGCATCGCGTGGTGGTTGTATGTATTCACGCGTAAAGGGGAACTTTGTATATACAGACAGACCCGTGAAGTATAAACGATGGGAAAAAGCGTACGATCACTTAACAGTTAAATCGCTTCAGCATCTCATGATCTGCAATCGCTGTGTAGAGTTGCGTCCCATGGGCATGCCAGAAACCTATGATCGTGGGTTCGATTCCCAGAATGGCAATGATTATGTTTCTAGGTTTGTCAGGACCATACCTGTGCTAAAGAAAGTAGTAAGAGTGAGTGAGTGTGTTGGGTTTAACGCCGCTTTTAACAGTATTCCAGTTATATCACGGCGTGTCAGCTTAATGTGGGAGGAAAGCCCGAAGTGATGCACGTCTCAGACGTTAACCACTTCGGTGAAACCCACGAGCACGGGTATGGTGCTGACAAACCTCGAAACATAATCGGGGCGAACCGGGATTCGAACCCACAATCATAGGTTTCTGGCGTGTCCAAGGGACGCAACTCTGCACAGCGAATCGCGGCGCCTTAGACGACTGGGCCACCCGTGCCTCCGAAAGTGGTAAGAACAGCATCAATCAGTCATTAGTCACCCACTCACTCAAAACCCCAAACATCATTCACTCACTCATAACCACCCGATCCGTCAAGATCCGGGGTAGAATTGGTCTTCAGCAACCCATATTTGCCGTAAAAAGCGACTAACGGTATCGGATGGTCAGACTCGCTGACTTGGTTGATGCACGTCATCGTATCACAATTGCGTGGATCGGTGCTGATGATGTCAATCACTGGATTGTCTGGTCCAGACTCGATTATTTACAGACCGCCGTCATATTGGAATATTGTTGAGTGCGGCGTTAAACAACAAACAAACATAACCACCGACTCACTCACTCACTTACTTACCTTTAAGACGCCCACCCGCTCACTCACTCATTCACTCACTCACTCACTCACCCAACCCCCTCACTCACGCAACCCACACACTCACTCCGATAACCTTATGATACAGGACACAGTCATAGTCCATTACACCTAGCTCTACCAAAATATACCGAAACATGCTCTCAGCAGTCATTTTCTATTTCACTTCAAAAGAATATTAATATAGATCATGACCCTCTAATGACTCAGCATATCGAGAGTATGAGGATAAGAAATGTGAAGATGCTGCACCAGATTATTTACGTACATATGTGGGGACGTCACACAGTCGTACTGAGGGATGACATATGGTGTTGTTGCGTGCGGCAATTAGTAAATCTGCCGAGAGAACGTTTTCCCGTAGAATGCATATTGCACATGATGTGGCTAAAAACTAATTTGGCAGGCGAATAATTAGCCATGATTGCATAACCATAAAATTGCGAGTTAAATTCGAATTAACAAGCCGGTTATGTTCTTTGAAGACCGTGCAGCCGTTAATCTTTATAGTTCATTTCATTGCTTTAAAACTTGAGTTTTATCATTCGTTTGTTTAAAGTCCGCGTTGACTGCAGATCTGAGCTGATGCTTATTGTATGAGTTATTGCGTCATCCGATGCCAGCGGCTTAACGTTCACCACGCCGCCGATAGTACATAATACGGAACATTACCACTCGTACGGAAGTACGGATCAGACTGTCGGAGAGAATTAACATACTGATATCTGGGATGGGGAAGATTTGCTGTTCAAGATAACACGTGATACACTCTAGCGCTGTGTGGGTAATTAACCGTGTATCATTAAAACACATTTCTCTTCCTACAGACGGATGGATAAACCGTGAAGTTGCTTCGTTAATGCGAGTAAGTTTTTTTTGTAAAAAGTCGTTTTAAAGTAGTGGTCATATATGTTGAGTGAGTGAATGTGGATTCAGGGCGCATTTGTCAATATTCAAGCCTATTCACAACGCGAGTCAATAGAATCGGACTCCACGTATCATACCCTTGTCGGGAATCGAACCCAGGGGTTCAACGTGACCTTCCACCACCCCCACCACCCTACCCTAATATTTGGGGGGCAGTGGGGTAGACTTGTATGTTGGCTCGTCACGCAGAAGACCCGGGTTCGATTCCCGACATGGGTACAATGTGTGACGCCCATTTCTGGTGTCCCCCGCGCTGATATTGCTGGAATTTTGCTAAAACCGGCGTAAAACCACTCACTAATATTTAGGTATTTGGTCGGATAATGGTGGCATGTCTAATGTCAAACTCGGGGTTTTCATAATTTGACAAACTTTTTACTGAGAAATATAAACGCTTTTCGCCTACAGTCTCAGTGTGTGTAAGGTTTAGATGACACTTCACTAAGGGAGAGAATCGGACGTTTTACTTCAAGCTCCTCGCAGCGATAGCCCGTTCGCGGAGCTCTCTTTACTATCGCTGCCACCAGTCAAAACTCCCCGCTGTGATAGGTGGCCACAACCATGCTTGGAGTTGAACTCGGAACCGAATGACCGTTATGTTTACAAACAAGTGACGACTGTCGTGACGCCGAATACACTTACCCCTGTTAAATTACTTTCTTTGTTTGTCAATTTGAATTTCTTTTTCATTAAAACTATCGTGTTATTGATATAGTAAGAATGTAAGGGAGAAGTTGGTTGATTTTCCGTTAGTCTGAAATCTCGAACCAATCTGATTATACAAACAACAAAGTAAACATGGTCAATCGTGAACCTTTTCAAAATTCACTATGTTGGCATTCCCAAAGACAAACAAAAGTATGAACGTTACTACATTTTGGGTTAGAGGCCAAATTTCAAGAATTCTTGTAAGGGCCGCGCCCACACTGGTGGCAGCGATGTTACCAAGAGTGTAACGAAGGTGTCACGCGCTTGGAGGGAGCTTGGTTTTACTGATTCCAAGGGAGGCAATCAGACGTTTGACGTTCTTTATACAGTGTTTACAATACCCGTACATTAATTTTTTTTTTTTTAAATGAAACTACTAGATGTTGCCATTGTTGTTAATGTGACGCATGCATCACACACAAGTGGGTTTAATTCACCAAAGTGGTAAACATCCAAGATCTGCATCACTTCAATCTCTTCTCCAGCAACAAGCTGTTCAAAGCTGTGCCGCAGTTTAACAGGAATACCCCACTTAAACAAAGTGTTTCGACTCCGTGCCGACTAATCTTTGTTTCAGCACCTTAATGGTGAGCGCCAGGCAGGGTAACAACAAGTACCATCTTTTAACGTCTTTTGGTATGACCCGGCCGGGGAACGAACAGCTTACCGGGGTGACGCTCTACCACGAGACCATGGAGGCGGTGTGTAAGTCGCACGTTCATTAGTATGTTTATATTCATACACAAACATATATATACATAAATAAACATATGTATACAGTATTTACACGTGGAAGTAATGATGGGATGAAACATACATTTGCCAGATGTGATCATGAGGCACGTTTTGTGATAGTGATACCAACAACACTGTTGCTTCTTCCTGATAGATATAACGTATTGTAATGTGAGAAAACGTCGAAAGGAAAATAATCTTTTACAGGACACCACCAAAGGGCCCGACTATTTGATCGGGGGATGCTGAGAATATTTTGGAGACAGAAATTGTTTATGTCACTATAAGGCATACGAAAGTTTCTATGAAAGAATGGGCTGGACAATTCATAATTTGTAAACACATTATTTTAGGTCATACACAAACATATTTTTTGTTTGGAGAAACCTGAGTCAAAATTATTGTTTTTCAGTATTTTCTGGAACATATTCCTTTTTAAAATTAAATCTCTTAAAAGTATTCCTGGCCTGCCAGGATATATCTCATATATCACCCGTAACAGTCTCCATGTAGGATATATCTCTTATATATCAGACCGGAGCCGTGGTCTAGTGGTACAGCGTCCCCCCGGAAAGCGGAAAGCATCATACCAAAAGACGTTAAAAGATGGTATTTGTTGTTACCCTGCCCGGCGTTCGGCATAAAGGGGCTTAAACAAGGACTTCTCAGCTCAAAGTCAGTATACTGTCTCTGAGCGGGGTATTCATGTTAAACTGCGGCATGGTGTCTCAGTTGGCTAGCACTATAAATTGGCACCAGTCCGGACTACTACAAGCAGACACACACACACACACACACACACACGCACGCACGCACGCACGCACGCACGCACACACTCACACACACACGTCTATGCTCGTCGATACAAAACAACAATAAACGCGACTTAAAAACGCATTCTCACCTCACCTCATCTTGTATATAACCCGTAATAGTATCCATGCCAGGATATATCACCTTTATGCCACGCGTAACAGTAACCACGCCAGAAAACATATGTTGTTATTATTGGGTAATGCATTGATAATATAAACCTTATTCGAAAATGCAGTTACCATTTGATAAACACCTTTCATAATAATTTGTTTCTTATTCACGTAAACATAGGCGGCGTCAAATGAGATTGAAGTGTTCGTTTTTGGAATCGACTTCTGCGCATGCGTGTCAAGGGGGACTGAAGTCGAGGCAAAGATCAGGCGTCATACAGAGCGCCCTCTGGTGATCGCCTGAAGTCGCTTAACGATGTGCATGTGCACGTGCATGATTTAAATTATGAGTAAACTCATGTGATATTTTATGCAACTTTATAGTAATGAAAGACAAGTGAAATACGTTAAATATAGGACTTCCAAGGCTTCCTGTAAATCATCAAACATCCAAGAGTATATAAAACCAACACAAGTCAAATGAAACATCCGGGCAATCACACGTCATCCCCCGCTCACGAGCTTGCACATCTGAAGAACTGAAACCCATAACACGTGGTTATGCTCAGCACCTGCACGTCGCGACTCACATTCCAAGAATAGTCAGATCCCATGGGGTGAGGAGATTATGACTGTGTGTTTGTTCCGTGGAGAAGGAAGGGGGGGGGGGGGGGGGGGGGGGTAGACTAGTGGTTCAAATGAAGTTCGCTTTACACAACGTTGACCTTTGTTACATTTCCAACAACAGACACGCGACGTGACGCCTTGTCATGCATTACCAACATGAGAGATAAATGTTTTCCTTGTGTGTTGTTTAACGCCGCACTCAACAATATTCCAGCTGTATGACAGAGGTCTCTGAATAATCGAGTCTGGACCAGATAATCATTGACATCGAGCTATGCAGTTAGGATACTATGTCATCAACCAAATCAGCAAGTTTGACCACCTGACACATTCTCTCTCCTCTTGCGTCCAGCATTGGTTTTTAGCGACCAATTTTAACCCGGAATTCTCATGTGTTCCCGATTTGATCGCCTCTTACTTGTAGCAATTGGGTACTGGTGACGCATTCTAACCCGGAATACGAACGAGAAGTTGACAAAATGAAAGCTGAAAGCGACTTAAAGATAACTAGTTTCGCTCAAACTAGTCGACCTGGCAATTATAAATCAGGTCGTTGAAACATCAGTTTGGTTGCTATCCAACTCTGTATTTTTGATGATATCCTACCCATTAATGATATCCTATTTTCATTTAAGGTCACAGTTTCACAAACGAATTTCAACGTCTGGACCTCTGCTGAATCGTGGATCATAGCCCCTCTTTAAAGCCTCTCTCAGACACAGCGTAGCGCCTTACTTTAACATAGACTTACGGCAGTTGTCGCGCTAAGACGATAATAATAGGGTCACTTATATAGCGCTTAATCCACACGGTGGAGTATGCTGAAAGCTTTTACAAAAAGGATGACAAAAAAATGTTACAGTTTGCTAGTGAGTAAATGGCACTGTCTGAGTCCTGTTTAGGGATTTCTTAATAGCATCAAGTATGTAGATAATATCTATTAAAATGTTTTATTAAACCGATAGGTTTTGAACTGCGATTTAAATAGGGCAGAGATTAACTCCCATACTTTAACATCGACTTACGACAGTCGTAGAGCTATGAAGATCGTAATTCCCGTACTTTAACATAGACTTACGACAATCATAGAGCTAAGAAGATCGTAACTCACATACTTTAACATAGACGTACGACATTCGTAGAGCTAAGAAGATCGTAACTCTCATACTTTAACATAGACTTACGACATTCGTAGAGCTAAGAAGATCGTAACTCTCATACTTTAACATAGACTTACGACCATCTATGTAAGCTGTACCGCTAAGAAGATCGTAACTCTCATACTTTAACATAGACTTACGACATTCGTAGAGGTAAGAAGATCGTAACTCCCATACTTTAACATCGACCTACTACAGTCATAGCGCTAAGACGATCGTTACTCCCGATACTTTAACATAGGCTTACGACAGTCTATGTAAGCTATAGCGCTAAGGAGATCATAACTCTCATACTTTAACATATACTACGACAGTCGGAGTGCTACGATCGCTTTGTGGAACTGGCCCCTGTCCTCTCAACGTTCTTATTGCTGCCTTGTGTTATCATCGGGGTGTTCAAAGCCTTATTACTCTGTTTAGTGTAGCACTTTAGTTGGTGATGCTCGGTGTCTCGGTTAATATTAATGTAGGAAGCCGTGCATACGTGTTGCACCCCTTCTTTGTAGTATGTAATAATTGGCAGTTTTGTGGTATGACAATGTTATAACTCATGTGATGACATGTCTTCAACACAAAGAACACGACTACAAAACACAAATATCTTCACGGACTTTTTACACTTTTTTACGGATTTTAGATGTTTGTTGAAAACTAGGCTCTGGCTATCTGGCTGCCCCAGCAAATCTGATTCAAATCCTTTAAAATACTTTGTCTGCTGGTTCAAAGATGATAAATTCAAAATGAGTGAGTGAGTATGGTTTTACGGCGCTTTTAGCAATATTCAAGCAATATCACGACGGGGAACACCAGAAATGGGCTTCACATAGTGTACCCATTTGGGTAATCGAAACCGGGGCTTTGTCGTTCCAAGCTAAAGCTTTAACCACTAGGCTACCCCACTGTCCCAAATTTAAACGTGTACCAGTTTAACTGTTTATGATAACCTCATTAAAATTTCTCACTTTCTCATACATCAGGATGTTCGGGTGGCCCAGTCGTCTAAGGCGCAGCAATTGGCTGTGCAGAGTTGCGTCCCTTGGACAGGCCAGAAACCTATGGTTTGGGGTTCGAATTCCGGTTCGCCCCGATTGTGTTTCTAGGTTTGTCAGCACCATACCCGTGCTCGTGGGTTTCACCGAAGTGGTAAACGTCTGAGACCTGCATAACGTCGGGCTTTCCTCCCACAAGAAGCTGACACGCCGTGATATAATTGAAATAATGTTCAAAACGGCGTTAGGCAATTCTCACTCATCCGGTATTGATTATAAATCTATAACTGGACAGACCGGGGTGCATAACTTCCCTTTTCATTGTGTTCACAAAACGCACGCATCCTATTCTAAAACGCTGTATCCGTGTTCAGGGTCTGTCCTACATGTACTCTAGGAAAAAGTTATTTTCTTTGTAATCAAAGACGTGAGTTCTATTTAAGTTCTACCTATTTTCAGTGGTCATACACATTGTCCTGACACTGGCCTATCGCTCATACAAATCGAAAAATATTGGAACTCTGAATGAAGCTTATTTTCATTTTTTCATTGTTGATGAAAAACGATATTTCCGTCCATATGTTGTGTAAAGGAACTATTTCTGCCTGTTTGTGATTACCGACGGTGTGAATGAATTCGCGAGTCGAGGTTAGGAAGCGAATACCCTGTCTGGGACTGGCAGTAAACAAACATACTACCATGGCACCGCAGGCCATGGGGTTTCTTATCCTTCAAAACGGAACTCGGTGTTATCGTTGGCGCTGATGGATGAACAAATATGCTGGACGGACGTGAAGAAAGACAACACGGAGAGGGTTGGGACGCCAAGCGGTAGAGGGGGTGGCGGATTGGATGGGGTGGGTAATTTGTAATCTATTGTTGTTTTACGCCGCACTCAGTTATATGGCAGCTGTGCGACTAACGGGATGGGGTTGTCAGGTTCGCTGACATGGTTATACATGTCATTGTATCCCAGTTGCGTAGATCATGATGTCAGTCACCGGATTGTCTGGTCCAGACTCGATTATTTACACGCCGTCGTATAGCTGGAATATTGCTGAGTGCGGCGTTAAACAACAAACAAACAAAACAGTGTTAATAATCGACCCTGGACCAGGCGATCCAGTGATTGATGTTGTGAGCATCGACCCATACCGTCGGGGTAGGATGACCCGTTATGAAACATGTCACCGAGTCTAACCGCCTTTTAATTGCCTCTTACGACGAGATTAGGTTGCTGGGGACATATATAATAAATAAATCGAGTCTGGACCAGACAGTTCAGTGATTGATATAATGAGAATCGATCTAGGCAACTGGGATACGATGACATGCATCAACCAAGTCAGTTCGCCGGACTACTCGATGTTGTAGTGAGTTGCGGGTTTGACATCGCTTTCAACACACCCAGCAATATCACGGCAGGTACCAGACATTTGTTTTCCGCCCGGAAAGTCCAACCGTTCAGTGGTTCGTCGGGTTGGGGCGGAGTAGGGTAGAGACCACAACCGGGCGTGTGGTGATGCTACAGTCAGATGTCTAGATCCAGCTATCATTAGGATGTCGTCCTCCTGCAACCACAACATCCCCGGTACTTATTGGACGTATTTATTGAAGCAACTTTGGTCTCGTTTACGCGTTTTTAGACAAGCGTCTTTTGTCCGCATATACGGACAGATCAGAGTGGTATGCCGTGTACTATATTCCTACGCGGAGGACTACAAATAGCAGCGTGTAATCTGGTTACTTCCCGTCTGGCGCGCGCTCCTTTGTTCCTGCGCCTCATTAAAACCTTGTTTAGGCGGAGAAACAAAATCCTGCCTCGTTTTTCACCTGGTCATAAATCGTACTTATCCTGATTTCCTGCAAACAAGAAATAATGCCTTGCCCATCTTCAACAGGCTTAGATAACTGGTTTAGACCTGGCTTGTAAGAAGAGCCTCCCCCGGAAACTGGTGTCTAATTCGACTACGGTCAGCCGTAATGAGGGGTAGAAGATTACCGTCGACCAGAGAAACTGCTTTGGGTTCTATTAAGTTACAGACCAACTCCGCCCTTGAATAGGAACCAGGTGAGCTATGCTAGCATCTGTCTGCTCGTGCGGGCCGTATACTTGAGTCAGTCAGTTGGCTAATGTGTTATGTCATAACAGACGTATTGCCTTGTGTGTCTACACGGCCAGATGATACATGTCCCAGGCGGGTCTGATACAGCCATGGATAGCTGTCAGAGTGCCCGGATAATGAGATACAGTGTGGAGATTCTCCCATGGCCATGTTGGTCGTTATCCAGTTAGTTTCTCCTATAACCAGCACCTCGTGGTGCTACAGTCGTGAATAAACCAATATCTGTTAAACGTATCAACCTGTGCGGTGTTCTGTGGTGGTCCTGGTGTTCTCTAGTGTTCTGTGATACTCTGGCGTGATACTCTGTGGTGTTGTATTGTGTTCTGTGGTTGTGTTCTTTAATGTTGTGTGATGGTGTTCTTTAGTGTTCCGTGATACTCAGCTGGCGTTCTGTGGTGTTGTATTGTGTTCTGTGATTATGTTCTTTAGTGTTGTGTGAGGGTGTTCTTTATTGTTCAGTAATGGTGTTCTTTAGTGTCCTGTGATACTCTTTGGTGTTCTGTGATACTCTTTAGTGTTCTGTGAACGTGTTCTTTAGTGTTCTGTAAACATGTTCTTAAGTGTTCTGTGATGGTGTTCTTTAGTGCTCTGTGATGGTGTTCTTTAGTGCTCTGCGATGGTGTTATGTGATGGCGTTCTTTAGTGCTCTGTGATGGTGTTCTTTAGTGCTCTGCGATGGTGTTATGTGATGGCGTTCTTTAGTGCTCTGTGATGGTGTTTTTTAGTGCTCTGCGATGGTGTTATGTGATGGCGTTCTTTAGTGCTCTGTGATGGTGTTTTTTAGTGCTCTGCGATGGTCTTCTTTAGCGCTCTGCGCTGGTGCACTTTAGTGTTATGTGATGTCCTCCGATGTTCTATAATCACTGAGTTTTGTTATGGCCCTTGACCCTCTGCGGTGATGGCACATATAGCTCTTTGTGTGCTTCTGTATTCGCCTGTGAGACAATTGTGACCTATAATAGTCCCTAGTTCTCTGTTCTGCGGTGTTCTTTGACTATCTGTATACGTGGAGATGTTATAGAATTCTGAGATCCCGTGATGTTTAAGATGTTAAATGATATTCCGGGGTGTTTGGTGTTGTTCCGAGCGGTATGTCTTGTCATTTATTGTGTAGTTCTTTGACGACCCGTTGTGTCATCTTGTGTTCTGTCGCGCTATGGTTTCTATGGGGTGTCTTGTCGTAGCCTATGACCCATGTGGTGGGATGTTCTGTCCGTGCAACGTGTTCTCTCTTGCCGTATGGTGCTTTATGCTGTTTGGGCGTTTGGCGGTGTCCTGTTGTGTTCTGGTGTTGAGCTGACTTGTCTGGGTGATGACGTCATTGGAATACCACTGTTTCCCCATGCGGTAAGTGTGGAGCCAGTTTTCTGTGTCCCTGCTGTGATAAGCTGGTATATTGCTAAAAGCGACGAAAATACACTCACTAACTCAATCAATAGTGAGTGTGGAATTAAGCCGCTTTTATCAATATTCCATCCATGTCTCGACTGGGGGCACCAGAAATGGGCTTTACACATTGTACCCATGCGGGGAATCGAACCCGGGCATTCGGCTGTAGCCACAAGGTGACCCTACCGCCTTCCCCCCCTCCCCCCTCACACACAACACGTCTACCCCACCACACACACACACACACACACACTTTATTTTCCCATAACGTCCATTGATGTCCTGTGACCCTGTGATTCCCTGTGACGTCATGTGACCTATGGCGTCCTCGATGTCTTGCGATGCCTTGTCATTTCCTGTGATGCCTTGTGACGTTCTGTGAAACCCTGCGATGCCCTGTGACGTCCAATGATGACCTATGGCGTCCTTTGATGTCATGTGGCGTCCTATGATGTCCGATGACTTCCAGTGGTACCCTGCGACGCTCTGTAATGTTTTTGCGATGCCCTGTGGCGTCCAGTGATGCCCTATGGCGCTCTGTGATGTCCTGCGATGCCCTGTGACGTCCTCTGATATCATGTGACTCCCTGTGACGCATTCTATGATGTCCTGTGATGTCCTGTGGTGTCTTTGACAGCGCTGTGTCCTGTATTGTCGCGTCATCAATCGGAACACCTCGTGGATGTCCGTGTGGGATGCCCCACCATCTCGGGTCGCGTTGTAACACGTCTCCACGGAATATCTGCTCTCGTTACTCTTTTCCGTGCACAAAAACCGTAAATAGAACTTCATCAATAGCTGAACCCATTTAATTCAAGCAATACACACAATATAAGCACAAATGGCCTTAAGATGCATCAAGTATTTACACAATTCAGCCTGTCACGTGATCCAGGACGCAAAACAAACAGAAAGTACCGTTTTCACATTCTTGAGGCATTGATTGTATTGAATCAAATCTAGGCCATTTTCGGACGGAGGAAGCGATGTATTAACTTATTTCTTTGATGTTATGTGCTAAATTACCCATAGTGCTGTTCGTCCATCTGATGTGGAGGAGAGACGCTTGGTTTAAGTAAATACACTGATCAGCCATATCTGCTTTGTTGTTTCGCATCGGATCACGAACTTTCTCTGACGGGGTGACGATGGTGGTTTAATGCTTGATACTTCAGCGTAGTGTTGATGTGCGCGCGCACAATAACCAACACTTACCACAGTTATGATTGACCCATTTTCGAATAGGTTTCATTAGTATATAGCTTAAAGATTGTCATCGAGAGTTCATTCCAAGCGCTGCTTACTCCAAAAACGAGGCTTATGCTGTCGTTTTATATTTAGCGTCACTGGGTTTATCTACACATAGGTTCTATAGGTAGTTATAACATTGGTCACAGTGGAGAAAGGCAACTCAATTGTAGATCACGTGCTACGTTTTTGTTCTTCCAGCCTTTAGTAGTCTCTCGATGGTTTCCTTTAATGTTTCACTGAGTGATTACATCATGTTTAGTTGTTATATGGCTGAAATAATGTTAACTGTTAAATTTGATCTCACTCATCATGTTTATGTCGCAGTCAGCCAGATTATTTATTATGTTATTGATGCATCCCTACACTGTATATCGCTTTCGACGCTGTTACAATTGTGAAGAATGTTACAATTGTGAAGAATGTTACAATTGTGAAGAATGTTACAATTGTGAAAATGTTACAATTGTAAAGAATGTTACAATTGTAAAGAATGTTACAATTGTAAAGAATGTTACAATTGTAAAGAATGTTACAATTGTGAAAAAGTTACAATTGTGAAAAATGTTACAATTGTAAAGAATGTTACAATTGTAAAGAATGTTACAATTGTAAAGAATGTTACAATTGTAAAGAATGTTACAGTTTCCTTTGCACGGAGGTCACCCATTCGGCTGGCTCCATTCTACACGTAACCTCGGTCAACATTGGCAGGAGGCCATATTGGAACTCGTTTCATTCACGTGACTATCAACTCCGCGACAACCATCACCCTGGATTTAATGTTGAAAGTTTCTTGCTGCATTTTTTTCTCCTAATACCTATTTCTACTTAACATGTAAAAAAATGTTTTCTAAATCGATCTCCATGTTACAATAACTGTATGCACAGGACATCGATATACAAGGCTTAAAGTATACGTGTGTAATATTACCAGCCAAGTAGATGGTAGAATGAGCCACGTGAACCGAGAACGTCGCGTGGTAAGCTGAGCGCTTTTACTCGTTTATGTAGACAGGATCCCAGTCAAGATCAACTCCACGACTCAAAGCAACTGCGGTAGCATGCCATGTAACTTAATGTCAATTGGGGAATGATAATTTTTGCACTAAGTCGGCCCATGTTGGTAGTTTGTTTTGTTTAGTTGTGTACATAGAGACACGGAACCAAATAATGTCACTTCAACCCTTGCGAAATCCAGTGCGCTACGTTGAGATCGGCACAACGGCCAAATGATGGCGATTATCCCAATACAGCTGTCCGTGTTTTTCGACATGGCCATATGCGTCTCTCATGACAAAGAACATGCGCGAGATATGTTATAACGTTACATACCCCCCTACCCCTCCCCGTCAAGTGGACCGTATAATTGTATCGTGACAACTAGTCATAACCCTGTACATCATCCGGTAGACTCCAGTCGCAGACAGAAGAGACGCCGCCGATGCTGAACTTGTTATCACCGACGCTGTAAATGAATTGCCGAGCCCCACTGATTAGCTGTCGGGGGCTAACGGTCATGACGTAACGCATCGTCTCGCGTAGTCTCGCGTTACACATAAACCCGTTACAGATGACTGCTACAAACAGGAGTGTCAATGTCGTAATAAGTCATAAACAAGCCGTTCAATGGAAATGTCATAATTCCGTAATGTGATTAGTACAATTGATGTCGTAAAACCAGTGGCGGTAATTGGAAAGTGCTCATACGGCGATCATTATAAGATCGCGGAATCCATAAGAAGGGGAGGTAATTCCGTCTACCCAATTAGGCAATAGTATATTTTTCTGTTAACATTTGTAAATTGATCACATTGGTAATTGGGATGGGTTCCGATGTCATCATCTGTGTAGTTAGCCACGCATATCCCTATCTTATCATAGCTAAATGTAATTTGTGTAGTGTTTACAAAACCAGTTACGCGAGCGGCAGTCAGGGCTCATTATGCGAAACATCAACCAAGTGTCATTAGCGATTGGGGGAGTAGTATACATAGCATATTGGATACATGAGTAATTCATAACTGTACTTAGAGCGATCAACTGTCTCCAGACATCTCTTGTGAGAATATCTCCCGGAAAGCAAAGTAAGAACTGAAAAACATTCAGACGTTGCTGTTTGTATCACGAATGGCAGGTACAGACGGGGATTGGGAACAGCAGAGACCATATACCGGTATATGGTCTCTGGGAACAGGGTACAGAGATGTAGGGTGGCTGGTAAGAGCGATGTTAGGTTGATGGTGGCGAGAAACGGATGTGGGGCTGTTTGTGTTTGTTTGTTTGTTGTTTAACGCCTCACTCGGCAATATTCCAGCTATATGACGGCGGTCTGTAATTAATCGAGTCTGAACCAGACAATCCAATGATTGACATCATGAGCGTCGATAATGCAATTGGCGAGAAACGGATGTGGGGTTGTTTGTGTTTGTTTGTTTGTTGTTTAACGCCTCACTCGGCAATATTCCAGCTATATGACGGCGGTCTGTAATTAATCGAGTCTGGACCAGACAATCCAATGATTGACATCATGAGCATCGATCATGCAATTGGGATCGATGACATGCATCAACCAAGTCAGCAAGCCGCCCGTAGTGAAACACTGGTGTGCGGTAGACGGAGGCTGGTCACAGAGGGATAGTCATCATGACACGTAAAACCACTCACTAGCTCTGTGATATCTATACCCTTGTAAAAGACGAATGCTAAGTTTTGTAAGACCCTAAACACTCCGTTCGACGACTACAATGTTAAACACATTGAAAAATACACATGTATGTAAAGTGCACTTTCACACGATCTAAACCAATATTATCGAAATTCCTGAGTCGTTTTTTCGCAAAAAACAACGTGGAGCTCAGCAATACAACTGAAACCTCAGTGTTACTTTAAACCTTACCCAATCACTTATACGCTAAATTACCCATGAGTAGCGTTGTAGAGAACTGTTGAAACGAAACATACCAACGACGCTTGGAATGAACAGTTTCTTCTACAGCTACGAGCTATCTGCCTTTAAGGGGCGATCCTGAAACAGTTGGGAAGAGGCCCGTGGTTTCAAAGATATACTGTTGCAAACTACACGGTTCTGGCCCCAGCTGTGGGTGAGGGATGTGAGGCGTCAGCGTTCAGGGGGCTCGGGAAGGGAGCATCTTCATCCCCCAGTCTCATTGAGAACAAAGCATTGTAAGCCCGGGGCTGACGTGCGTCCTTCTTTGGAGCACGTGGCACGTGTTAGGCCAATGTTGTTCTTTCTTTTTCCAATTCCTACAAACTATGGGCGACGTGTTTTCAAAGACGGGCTGTGGTTGAGGGAAATGCCAGGAGATTCTTCACAGCCGGTTATGAAACAGTAGATCCCAGGGGACGCAGAGATGGGAGGGTTCAGTCTCGGCCCACAGCTGATCCCTATACTGCTTGGGGACACCGACACTGTCAGTTAGCAGCCTACACATTCGCATGAAGGGACATAGTTCACTGGATTGTCTGGTCCGGACTCGCTTGTTTATAGAAAATGTCAACAGAACATTTATCCCTCCCATGTTGGTAATGCATTACTAAGCTTTACGTGAATGTCCTTGTTGGAAAACTATCAAAGGTCAACGTTGTGAAAAGCGAACATTTTAACCCTTGCTTGTGTTGGCTGTGGGCGATTAGAAATCGTATATATCAGTTATCTCTCTGCCCCCCCCCCCCCCCCCCCCCCCACACACACACACACACACCATCTCTGTCTGTCTCTCCCTCCCTCTCCTCTCTCTGTCTCTCTTTCTCAGTCTCTCCCTCTCTCTCTTTGTCTCCCCTCTCTCCCTCCTCTATCTCTCCGCTCTCGATCTCCCACCTCCCCTCTCTCTCCCTCCATCTCTTTCTCTCTCCCTCTCTGTCTCTCCCCTCTCTCCCTCCCCCTCTCTCTGTCTCTCTCCCGTCTCTCTTTTTGTGTCTCTTTCTCAGTCTCTCCCTCTCTCTGTGCCTCTCTCTCTCTCCCCCTCCCTCCCTCCTCTCTCCTCCTCTCTCGATCTCCCTCCCTCCTCTCTCTGACTACCTCCCCCTCCCTCTCTCCTTCTCTCTCTTTATCCCCCTCTCTGTCTCTCTCCTCCCTCTCCCTCCTCCCTCTAAATCTCCTCTCTGTTTCTCCCTCCCCCACTCTGTCTCCCCTCCATCTCTTTCTCTCTCCCTCTCTCTCTGTCTCACGCCCCTCTCTCTGTGTCTCTCTATCTCATCCCTTTCCCCCCTCTCTCTCTCCCTCCCTCCCTCCTCTATCTCTCATCTCTGTCTCTCTCTCCCTCTGTGTCTTTCTCTCTCACTCCCCCTATCTTTTTCTCTCTCTCTCTCTCTCTCTCTCTCTCTCTCTCTCTCTCTCTCGCTCTACTCACTCTACCTCTCCTCACTCTCTGTCTCCCCCCCCCTCCCCCTCCCCATCTCTAATCAGCATGACTTACAGTTGCTCTTCCTTCCCTGTCCTTCAGATTCAGCAACAGAACAGGTATTCGTGGCTCCATGTTGTCATGGAAAACATTGATGTCTACTTGACCTCTACAAAGGCCCAGCAGATCGGGTGTCTTCGGCAAAGGTCAGCACCAGCGGCACCAACACCTGATACACCGCCCCTCCATCGGCACCAACACCTGTCACGTGACCCAGGGGTCAAGCAAGGATGCCATTATCATATTCTACTTACCTTTGTGTATAACTGGCTCTGTCTCTCGACGCTCACTGTTTTTGCCCTCCTTACAATAACTACACGAATTACAACATCCTGTCGACATTTTCTTTATCCATATAGATAAGCGTTAACATGCTTTGTGTTATTCGAAGTCACTCCTTTTTTATTTTTTTTCTCTGACAAAGATTGGTGAAATACGTGTTGTGGGTTGAATGGGAGCCGCTTACAGAACATTCCGTGCACGCTGTTATATGTTAGGGTTTGCATCACCCTACAATTCACACCGCTAATGAAGCTATATTTATGATCCATATCAAGTTGTTTTTCCTCGATAACTGGGTATTGAATTCACAGAACACGGATCTTGTCCATGGCAGCTAAACTGCAGGCAAAAGAAAGTATACACCCATGCTTGACGTCGGCTGAAAATGAAACAAACAAGAAATGTTTTTTCGATGGTGATGTATTTGATAGGTGAGATATCAGAGTTGTGTTTTGGATATTTTCAGCTTAGTAACGTTTTGATAATTTTTGTAATTTGCTTTCTTTTGCCCGGGTGTTTAGTTTTTGCTAACTACGTATTGTCCGATGGAACATCATTACTTTAGTTTCGAGGGTAGACTAACATCTAGTCTCTGAAATGAACATATCGTGCAGAAAAAACAGTTGTTCAGTTATCTTAATAAACATGTAATAAAAGGGAGCCCAGTGACTCTCTTCATGATACTGCAGTAATCTAGACTTGCCAAACATTATAGACTTGCATGGGCTGTATTTGATATAAATTTATATTTGTATCAGGGTCTGTAAGACAGAGTATTTCGAGGGCACAGTCACCACAAATAGTATATGTGTTTTTCAGTAAAGAATGCATGGGTGTGACTTTCTAATAGTGAAGAGGTTACATTGTTTAGATTCTCAATTACCCTGCTCTAACATTTGCCTGTAAATGGTTTTGAGTATGTTCTCTTTGCTAGGTCTGAGAAGGAAACCCGAAAATATTAAATCAAGAATATCTAATAAATGGTATTGTGTCCGTCATAAGAGGGTAACATCATCTTAGAGAAAAGATAAAAAGAATTAATCATTTTTGTATTTGTTGTTTTTCATATCGATTTTTACAAGCGGAAATACAATGGCTCTTTATTACAAATAGTGTGTATGGCATAATGACTAATATTAATAGAATCTGTCTAAATTCCCACTCCTAAGTGCTGTACATTTGGAGACAAGATGCTGCTTGCGTTTATTCTGAAAGATGTGGAGAGATGGAACATGCCTTGTATCTTGACGTGAAAAAATAAGATTTTCGCAACGAATAATTATAAGATTTAATGGTCATTATTTCTGAAAACATGTTATTTGGTGATAATTAAATACATTTGAGCGCTGGTATCTAGTTCTTGTTCGTGTAATCTCCCTATCACTTTTGCTTAAAAACAGTTACTGTTCGAAAAGAATAAATGTTACCGTTATCAAATTTCAAAGACATTATTCCCATGTTTTGTCAATTTGAGAGCATAATTTACTTTAAAAATGTACGTGGCTTTTTCTTCATTGTAGATTTAAGCAAAAAATAACAAAAGCAAAAGCGCCATAAAGCCTCAAGAAGCTATCATAACAGAAACGGGTTATAGCGAAACGGAGAGCGAAGTGCACATGTCAATGTTTGAATATCGTCGATCACAGAACATGCATCAGAGAGAGCGAGATGTTGATTGGTTAATGCTCAGTAAATGTCAGCTCGTGTTTGTCATGGCGGGAAAATGTGTGGCGGCGAGAGCCTGTAACGAGGTAACATGTTGATAGAATGTCACACATGCGCAGTGGGCCGTCGATCACGTGTGACACGTGCAAAGACCTGTCTTTTTTGGGATTGGTTGCCTCTAAATACCATTATTTAGTAACTGTTTGAAAATATGTCTCTTGTGGTGTTAGCACCGCCTCTGGTGAATTTGGTTATCACTGGCTAGACAGACGCCAAATAAAGCGGTTCTGACGGCGATGTTTATAATGAGGGTTCCTTCCAAACCTAATCAACTTACCAGCAATATGCTCGGATGCAGGGTGGGTCGGGTAGAGGGGTGTGCATACCCCACCCTATTTAAAGCATTTTTTATCACGTTCACGTATTAAAACATGGTAAATCATTTGGCGACATGTTTTGCAACAAAATTAACCAATACATTACTTTTATTTGGTTAACAAAGTCAATTGTTTTCAGAAGTATTTCCATTCCTTTTTATGTTGTATCCGCGTTCAAGTAGAGAGTGAATGAGTATGGTTTTACGCCGATTTTACCAATATTCCAGCAATATCACGGCGGGGGTACAATAGAAATGGGCTTCTCAAAATGTATCCATGTCGGGAATCGAACCCGTGTCTTCGGCCTGACGAGCGAACGCTTTAACCACTAGGCAACACGACCGCCCCTTCAAGTAAAGATGGATGATATATTGATATAAATAATTTTAATCTAATTTATTTTGAAGCCATTTATTTCTTTTGAAAGTGATATCAATATTTACTGTTTGGAAACAAGATGGAACGCCTGTGACCTCAAACCATTCTTGAAAGAGCAATCACACGTGCAAAAACATGTTGAATTTGAAATGTTCGATTGAGGTCGACGTATGATACTTGTAATCAATGGTAAGTAGTTGTTGAGAAGTAGTACCCGGCGGGCACACCACCCCAGTGTCGCTCCGCAGTATAGACTAGCATCACACGGCTCAATATGTCAAGTATTTGATCAGGAAAACTGCTTTTCATTTCAAATGTATTTGTAAAACTAAAATTTCGATTAGATGAGCATTTGTTTGTTGAGACAATATACCATGGCTTTGAGTTGTGTCTACGACCCAACAAGGTTTCAACGTTCGACCATGAAGCATGTCCCGATTAACAATAGCAGTCTCCCAAACACAGGCGAGTCGTTAGGATGACAACGATTACGAATCGAACAGTTCTCTACTCAACACGGCAAAAGTGAACACACCCGACTGAGTTAAAGCAATTAGATCCGAAATAGAACTATATCCATAATGTAAATAAGCGTCACTATGACCCCCTTAACTCAATTTACCGTGAGGACAATGAAAGCAGACTTTTATTGCCTGAATGTATCCAAAATGTACAATTACAGGCTAATTGTCACCGCGCGTCTCTTCTTGGATTGCCACATAATAGTGCCGCTCTCATTTCGTTTCCTTTTCTGAGCCGAGTTTTGCTTCGCCCGATCAATGGTTGTGCACCAGCAACGGAAGTATTTCTATAATCTACCTGTTTCCATCATTTTCATATTTGAGAGCGTAAAATTGATATTAATAGCGATAAACCCAGAAATGCACTCTCCCCAAGCAAATATTGTGGAATTTATCGAGAGGATGTATTGATTGGATAAGCAAGCCCACAAAAAGCCTCATGTCGTTTTCCATAAAACCTTGTGTCGTTTTATCAACCAATAATTATTTTGGCTGTCAATAAACGAATTATGATTCTTAATATGTTTGACGTTCATACTTTGAAGTCCCATTGTGTTTCTGTTTTATTGTGGCGATGACAAGCGAAATAGACTAATGTCCATATTGCCAAGTTAATGAGAATGTTTTCAGCAATTAGCTTGGACCTGTCTTTTTACAGGCGTACACCGTAGTTAGTAGCCAACAAATGGCGGAGTCGAATTTCACGTGTTCCAGCTCCGCAAAAATGAAAATGCACGTCACGTGACAGGAAGAGCTGTGGTTGGCGTTGGATGAAGGTTTGTGGAAGCTTTTTCTTGACAAAACATCATTATGCCAAAGAAGTAGAAAATCCTTTCAGATAAGTGCCTACCCATCCAAATGCCGGATATCGGTTGGAATTCGTGTCTTGTAATTAAGAGGTAATTAATGATCTATTGCTGTCATTCCACTCCCCAACATCCAATTTGTGGTTTTCATTTCTACCCGTGATGCATAGCGGTTTGAGTGCTGTTACATCCGGGTTATGACCATGCATTATGACGCATAACAACGCAAGTAGCAGACGTCAGAGCGCGCATTTGATTCACTGTGTAAATGACGACGCCCAAAGCTTTCAAACTTTATAGTTAATGATTATGCGATTCAATGATTTGAGTAAACAGAAACTCGGATAGATTTCCCGGCTGTTCAAATTAAGTACTTCGCTTCTTGGGTTATTGGTTACCGCACGTGGGATACAGTTTCTGTCAGGGGAATTGGAACATAGCTGTTCATATACTGGCGAGGTACATGGACTGTGGGTATTGATGTTTCGTGGGGTAAAGGCATTTTATAGCGCATTTCAACAGGTACGCTTATATAAAATCTTTGGGTCGGGTGGGACGCAGTGTAGTAACAATAACAATTATTAGCCTGTCTTTTGTTCATAATATTGTTTAAAGTTACACAATACGTCGATTACCCTGTCCCATCATGTATCTGAAGTCGACAGGTGAGTAATCTACCTGAGCGAAGGTAGGCTTGTGAGCACCTGGGCGAGGCACAACGGTTAGATGGTAGCGCGCACGTCTATATTACTCCGTACAGTGCATTAGATGTCGCCGACATGCCAGCCCGACGAGGGCGCGGCGGAGCAAGACACAATGGGGAGTTAATAATATGTGTCGTATTAATTTGTGTGGTTTTTTTGTGTGACCACTTTGACACAATGTGTGTGTCTGTGTGTGTCTGTGTGTGTCTGTGTTATTAAACGTGAGGCCAAAATATTTTTTTCCAGAATTTCTGGAACACATTCAAAATCCCAGCATTGATGGCGTATGTTAAATAATTAAAACAAATGCCGTAAATTTTCAACTACAGTGAAACCTTTTTGGACATTTTACGGCGTAAATTTACAATTGGAGTGAAATCCTGTGTGGACATTGATGGCGTCTGTTTACAACAACAGTGAAACACCATCAGGACATTACTTCAATTATTTCGCAAAACGGTCTCGTTTTGTTCACCTTAGGGTACCGTCCATATTATAATGGGTTCATTGTATGTCGTATCTGTGACCTGTGGAAAAAAACATGTCTTAACTAAAACCACAGCCTCCGTTTTGATGCATGCGTTGAGATGTAGTCCTGCACCATGACCGTGGAATATATTTATTTTATGAAATTAAAATCTATAAACGCATACAAAAGCAAGTCTAGCCAGTTCTAGCTAGGTCTATTTCACAGTCATGTCATTTTGGTGAGAGGACCGGTCGAAATAGCGACCGGTATTTAAGTCCTGTCCTTATCATATCAGAGAATCTTGTTCAGCATAGGGATTTTTTTTATTTTTAGAGTCAAGAAGGATATTGTGTGATATAAGATTTCAGAGACTAAATGTTAGTCTAGTTGAGATGGGGTAAAGAGACATGGAGATAGCCCTGGGTCGGCGTCAAGCGCTTGTTAAAACATGGCAGTTATTCTAGGTGTTTATTATGGGTCTGTTTGACAAGGGCCTGAAAGTGACTGACTTCCAACTGTTTGATTAACCCGATGCGATCTCTCTGAACCAAACCTTCTGATTCCCGAATGTATGTACGTGCAGGTTCCCTCAACAAGCATGCGCAGAAAGAGAGGAGATTGAAGCATCCGGGCACTGTTTGGTCAACGGCGGAAAGGCAACAATTTCGGTTGTTCATTTCATTAGCTTTAAGTGATGGGTCGCGCGACCAACATTACAGAACTAGAACTGAACATGTGTATGTTTTTGTGTGAGACGGGCGCTCCAGAATCTCCACGGACGGTGATCAGCCCAGAGCATGTGCTCGCACACTAGGATCTGTTTTCCGACCAGATCTCTCTCGCGACCACGCATTCAATGAAGTGTTTGATGCAGACTATTCATGCGGTTGTGTGTTTATCTAGATGAATTATTCATTCAAGTCCTAACTCTCGCTAAACACGGGCCATGGATAAGGGTGCGCCTTTTGTGCAGACGCGTCCTTCAAATACGTCAACGACGTTGTCAACGGCGACAGCAATAACGCCATACAAGGAACACAAGGCCCAACAACGACCGATACATCATCAACTCCGCTCACTACCACGAGACGATCTATACTCTACGTCCTCAACTCCAGTCACTTCGACGACAGCGTTAAGGACACACAACGACCACGACAACACCTTCGACATCGCCTCCTCCTCGTCTCCCCGAGACGATCCATACTCCGCCGTGCTCGACTTAAGACCTTTCATTGCCGTAATTTTAGCTCAAAGGCAATACGTTTGAATAATGATAAAGTTTCATATAAAAACAAGGTGTTCTTTTCATGCTTCTTGGCGATGGTATTGTGGCATTGCAACTGAGGGTTTCCATTCGGTTCTCCAAACCCTGCAAGTGTCTGTGGTCGATCTACTACCACAGGGATCACCGCAGTAAACAAACAAAAGACATCACTCGAACCATGTTCATCTTGAGGGCTATAGGCGAGGCTAGAGGCTGTCCCATCCGAAGATGAACACCTTGACGACGAGCTTCTATCCTACCAGTGAGCAAGCCTCTTGCCACAAAAGAGATCGCACCATCTCCAACATCCGGCAAATATTTGAGATAGCGTGATGGGTTATACAAACGACTGTTATTCCCCATATTTGTGGAGATCACAAGAGTTGGAGATCGACTCCAGCCAGTATAGGTGACAGAATCTGTGTGTGCTTACCGTCCGGGGCGTGTGATGGGGGTCAATAACGCTATCATGTCCCTCTCAGCCATGATAGACGCCCTTTCATCAACAGCACGACTTGTCAACTAGGAACTGGGTCACCCAGCCCGTGCTCTATTTTCAATATGTGTATCCTTATTATCTCCAAAGACTGAATCAACCAACCAAATGTGGACAAATAGTACCGTTAAATATAGATTGTATATTATTAGAGAATATCATATGTCATTTTTGACAGAAACATATAAACGGGAGTCTCGGATAAAAGTAGTGCATGAAAGTAGTTTCCGCCTGCGTGTGTGCGTGCGTGCATGCGTGCATGCGTGTGTGTTTGCGCTGTATTGCTGTGGTGCGCGGGTAGTGTGGGTCTTTACATAATGTGCTGTACATAAAGACAGTGAGTGAGTGAGTGAGTATGGTTTTACGCCGCTTTTAGACATATTCCAGCAATATCCTGGCGGGGGACACCAGAAATGGGCTTCACACATTGTACCCATGTCGGGAATCGAACCCGGATCTTTAGCGTGACGAGCGAACGCTTTAACCACTAGGCTACCCGACCACCCCCAAAAGACTGAGTAACACTAAGATCGAATATTAAAACATCCCCGATTATCTAGGGTAGTATACCTCCTTTCTGTAATTAGGATAAATACCCAGACCTATGCGCTACCGTAGCTACATTCTGACCCGATTCGAAAATTACGACTCTAATATCAGCCGTCCAATTAACAAAAACTCTGAGCGAGAGAAATTCTGTTTGAGACAGGAGAGATTGATACATTGATGTTACTTCTGCAGCAACAAAGCCATGGCAATTGGTCCAGTGTAATAATCGCACTAGAATAACAGTATTATACCCTGAATACCTGAGGATGGTATTGAAACGATGTAAACTTTGTTGGTTCATAGTGCGTTGGATCTATCCCAGTTTACACTAACATATATTACTTTCTTATAACAGTGGGGCACGGGTGGCCAAGTCGTCTGAGGCGCAGCAACTTCTGTGCAGAGTTGCGTCCCTTGGGCGCACAAGAAACCTGTTATCATGGGTTCGAATCCTGGTCCGCTACGATTATGTTTCCAGGTTTATGAGCACCATACCTTCTCGCGGGTTTCAAAACAGTGGCGAATGTCTAAGACCTGCATGACTTCGGGCGTTTCTCCCACACGAAGCTGACACGCCGTGATGTAACTGGAATACTGTTGTCGTTAGCAGAGGTAAACAGTGCTCTTGGACCTTCAGGTTTTTTTCTGGTTTTGTTAATTAACGCCGCACTCAGCAATATTCCAGCTATATGATGGCGGTCTGTAAATAGTCAGATATCCAGTGACTGACGGCATGAGCATCGATCTTCGCAATTGGGATACGATAACATGCATAGACCACGTCAGTGAGTCTGACCACCTGATCCCGTTAGTCGCCTTTTATGACACGCATAGGTTGTGAAGACGTCTTTTATCCCGGATCTTCATGGGGAGGACGTTGAGGGCTGATACCAAGAGTAGGGCAGTGTTTTAAAACCACTATACGTCACACACAATAAATCTCAGCCTCGAATCCACATACGTATCCATACAATAACAAAATAATGATTGTTCAGCGATTCAATATACGCCAAATAAACATATGAACATATTAACTCGGTGTGTAAGTTTAAATCTTGTTTGATTTGATTTAAAATTACAATCTGCCGTTGACTGCCAGCTAAAATTAAAAAAAGAAAAAGCGAATTTACTTGTAAATCAAGTGAAACTACCCCTCGAAGCCATTAAACTACACTCGTATATAATATATCTGTATATACTATAACTACATGTATAAATTTTATCGCTCGACGGTTTTGTTTCACTGGAATTACGGGTAAATTCGCATGTTCATTTTAAACATAAATCACCTGATAGGTAATATTAATCCGCTGTTGCGCATGTGCAAATACGCCTAAAGCAGGTAGATCGGCCTTTGATCCCGCGTCTAAACCGCTACTGTATCTCCGCCTCGTCATAAATCTGTCACTCTTTGTCGAACAACCCTGTGTAGAAAGTTTATAGTTTCACTGAACATAATACGAGTATTTGCCAATACATGTTTGCTGGAGAGACGAGCGAACAATGGCGGTCGTCAAAGTGGTCACATACCTAATCGTTGGATGTGGCAAGCCTGACAAACGTATCTACCAAGGGGCATTCCATTTCAGTCCCAAGAAAGCCTCAAGTCTGACAACAGATTACAAAAGAGGTTGATGGCAGGATTTATTCCATTGTAACTGATTGCAGTTTAACTGCTGATATGTCTTTACACGTGGTCCCGTCACACGCTCTTTAACTCTTTTACATGAGTCACCGAAGAGCGAACAAGGGGGACAACTCTGCTAGCACATATTTGCTATTACGATTTATTACCTCTTAGCAACAAATATGAAATTAACGGTTTTCTATTTGGTGCTTTGATATCCTGATGAATGGGCCAGGCAGACAGAGGCCAAACGTTTGCTTAAATTTATCGAAACAGATCGATTGAATATAATAGTCTGACATGTTTGAACAGAACTGATGTTGTTTATCGAAGATTTCGTGTCCTCGGAGTGCGCTTGTGAGGTTCATTAGGCATGTATATTGCACGTGTGTCGTGGACCCTAAGTCCGAGTGGATGATGACAGCAGAGCACCATGTGTCGTTGATTGGCGTCCCAGCTGACGTTGTTGAAGACGTAGATGTACACAGCCTGTCTTACATCGTGTGTTTATGTTTGTTTACAAAGCTGTTGGGCTGTTTTAAGCAAGCCCGAATAAAAAAAACCTCTCCAGACACTTTACGAGATCGTTCTGGCGTATTAATCGTTATGATGGATTGCTGTTTGATATCTGAAGGCACATTTGTCTGAATCAGGCTAATATATATCTATTGGTGTGTTACGTTCTCATGTTATACAGTCATGTCACGGAAGCCTATTTCCACACATAAATTGTTCATAACGAAGCTGGATTGACAACACTGACACTACCACCGACCGCATCGCCATGCCAGCGATCAAAGCTTGTCTTAACTGTCAAACCAACACCGCCGTAATTTATTGAACGTTTTTGATAAAATTGCAAACGGAGCGTAAACGACCAGCTGTTTGCTGGAGATTATTGTCATCGATATTGAAGAGGCTATAACTCTCGCTGTGGGGCAGTCATTGTGTGTGTGTGTTTTCTATAGTCTACGTAAAACGCCGGTACGTTCTGACCAAGATAAGCCTCCGTCAACATAGGCATAATACATGTACTTTACAGCCTAGCTTTACTGCATGTGTTAAAATCATTATGATTCTTTCTTGTTCTCGAAACGGATTTATGGCATACGTGAAACTTGATAACATTATTTTGTAGCTATTAAGGTGAAGAAAACACAATGCATGGTGTTGATTTTGCCGGTGTGTGTGTGTGTGTGTGTGTGTGTGTGTGTGTGTGTGTGTGTGTGTGTGTGTGTGTGTGTGTGTGTGTGTGTGTGTGTGTGTGTGTGTGTGTGTGTGTGTGTGTGCAGGGTGTGTGGCCGTCAGTGTTGGTGGGAGGGGCCGTAGGTATAATGCCTGGATGTGTAGGTAATTGGTACAGACGCTAGCGAATGAATGAATGGACTGTTGCGAACTGGCTCTGTTGTGCCACGGCGGCAAGGCAGGCCTTCAGCAGTTGGCGTGGAGAAATAACAGGAATGGAGAGAAGAGGGTGATGGAGAGGCAGAGAGGGTGAGAGAGATATGGAGGTGGCACAGAGAGACAGAGAAATGTGAACGAGCGAGCGAGACAGGCAGAGAATACCATAGCTGATATATGTGATATTTAATCAGCAACGGAGACGGAAAGAAGGATTTAGTGAGAGGGGAGGAAGAATGTACTGGGGGGGGGGGGAGGTGATGGAAAGATATGGAGGGGTTCACACAAACACGCACGCACGCACACGCACACACACACACACACCGCCAGGGATGGAGGAGAGAGGGAGTGATGGAAGAGATGGAGAGGAGAGATGGGTCGCAGAGATGAGAGAGAGAGAGAGAGAGAGAGAGAGAGAGAGAGAGAGAGGCCGAGATACCGAGAGAAAGCGAGAATGAGGGAGGGACAGACAGTGTGAGAGAGAAAGAGAGGGAGAGAGAGCGTGAGAGAGAGAAAGGAAGAGAGGAAAGAGAGTGTTAGACAACAGCCGTTGTATTGTATAACACCTACTGAGCATCACACTAGAATTTCAAATGAACATGTTCCATATCGACCTTATCTTATAAAGTTCAATTTCAAATTCTTTCGTCCCCTCTCTCAACTCCCAACAACCGCGCCCCCTAAATCCCGGTGTAACGTATCTCCCCCCCCCCTCCCGCTCCCGCTCCCCCCCCCCCCACCCCCCACCCCCCCACCCCCCCCACCCCCCCCCCCCCCCCCCAGCCATCTGCATACGTTAGGACACACCATCGCAAGCCTCACATAATTCAATTTGAGGACAAGTCGCATGAGTATAATTGAGTAAGAGAACTGGCCGGCACTGTTACACGCATAGCTTCAAATTAAAACAAAACGGACACCAATCGATTGCAAGGGGACGATGTACGGCAAGTATGGAATCCCGTTTGTGACACAACCCATGGTGACAACGTGTTATGCGATAATCCAGGGATCTACAGTGTTGATATGCTAACCCTGGAGATTGTAGACGGAGACCCGAAATATATGATTTATCTCCTTATTGCCCTCCTCTTCACACTGTTTGAACGTATGTCCTGTTTAAGCAGGCGGTGCTGGAGTACCTGGGACAAGCGATGCCAGACTGCTGTTTTGAATGTTTTAATGATGCACAATTGTAAGGGCGATACGCACATGTGTAAGAAGAGCAAATTGCTAACTGTGTATCATCAGGACGTATTCATACAACACGTCAGTACCCTCAGTAGAACGTGTACTCACACGCGCGGTCTCTCCTCAATACAGGTCGGAGTGAAACACCCTCAGTATAGCGTGTACTCACAACACGCGGTCTCGCCTCAATACAGGTCGGAGTGAAACACCCTCAGTATAGCGTGTACTCACAACACGCGGTCTCTCCTCAATACAGGTCGGAGTGAAACACCCTCACTATAGCGTGTACACACAACGCGCGGTCTCTCCTCAATACAGCTCGGACTGAAACACCCTCAGTATAGCGTGTACATGTACGTACAGCACGCGGTCTCTCAATACAGCTCGGAGTGAAACACCCTCTGTATAGCGTGTACACACAACACGCGGTCTCTTCTTAATACATCTCGGTGTGAACACCCTCAGTATAACGTGTACACACTACGCTCCCCTTCCCACAAACCATTCCGCTCTGAAATACCCTCAGTATAACATGAACACACATGCGCATCATTCCCCTTCCGCTCAATAGAAACAGCTGTGTGATACCCTCACTATAACGTGTACACAACACGCATCAGTCTACCCTCACACCAGGCCGCTCTTGGGTATCCTCAGTATAACGTGTAGACAATACGCACTTGTTTCTCCTTCCGACAAAACAGGCCACTCTGGAACACCTTAACATGTACACACACCGTCATTCCCCTATCACTCAATAGAAACGGCTGTGTGATACCCTCACTATAACGTGTACACAACACACGACATATGAATGCCTGTATTTAGTTAATACAGCTCGGCCACAGTTGATCATCTGTGGATAAATATCATTAAATAATAAGTAATACATAAATGCACGCACGCACGCACGCACAGACACACGCATACATACACATTCGCACATACATACACACATGCATACACACACAGAGACACACACATATCCATACACACACAGATGCATGCATGCATGCATACATACGCACGCACGCCCGCACATACATACACACATACATACACATGACGGATGTATGGTTTACAGCATGGAAGGTGCACTGGTGGAACTAGCCCCCTCTACTGCACCAACCACTCATTTCAAAGCCGTTTTATACTTTGATATTTCAGAACTGAAATTGAATTTGTGTGTTTCCACAGTCAATCTGTCTGGCCATATTATTTTATGAAAGCAGCCTTTATCTGTCGATGGGGTAGTTGCACAATGCAGGTTTTGCTGTCTAGTTTCATATTCTTAGCAGAACACATTTTGTGCATAAAATATCAAATTTAGTCGGTGATGTTTTGAAACAAGTTTCTTTCAGAAATCTAATTATTATACAACAATGAAATTGTCTACCGAGTACCGAAGTTTGTGAGAAGAGAACACGCTAATATTCAAACGCATTGTCACGACTCCATGTTTCAGTGTTATTTAAGATTATTGATGTTTTCCAATTTATGAGATAGTGTTTAAGGTTTTAAAGATACGACTTCTCCCATTAATTTCATGACGCATTTAAGACTAGGGATAGGCACAACCATTGATTTGGTGACGTATTTGATGTATAATTACACGATTGTCAGTACGGTTATAATAGACCTCTGATAGCGAGGGGCACGGGTGGCCCAGTTGCCTAAGGTACCGCAAATAGCTTTTCAGAGTGATTATCTTTCGTGTTTTATCAGCACTATAGCCGTGTTCGTGAGTTTTACCTAATAATGTGCATATGAGGCCTGCATCACTTCTAGCTTTCCTCCCACAACAAGCCTAATATATCTGGAATACTGTTGAAAGCGGCGTCAAACCCAGCTCACTCACTCACTCACTCACTCACTTCATTTATATCAGACTATCTCCAGTCTCCCTAGTAATGTTTTTTCTCCATTTTGTCATATTCACTCTGGTCCCGTGAAGATCTGGGGTAGAATAGGTCTTCAGCAAGCCATTCTTGCCGTAAAAGGCGACCATGCTTGTCGTAAGAGGCGACTAACGGGATCGGGTAGTCAGGTTCGCTGACTTGGTTGATTCATGTCATCGTATTCCAATTACGTGGATCGATGCTTCTGATATCAATCACTGGGTTGTCTGGTCCAAACTCGATTATTTACAGACCGCCGTCATATAGCTGGAATATTGCTGAGTGCTGCGTTAAACAACAAACAAACATATTCATTCTGGCTAGCGTAACAGATTTTATTATTTCCACGTTTTGTAGGATGTCCTACCACCTTTAAGAAGTGGCATTCCATTCTAGATCCTGATGCTGCCAACGACGACTTTTAAAGGCAGGGTGTTCAAAACAACCTTAGCCCTACGACTGTCGTTAGTCTATGTTAGGGGCGGTCGGGTAGCCTAGTGGTTAAAGCGTTCGCTCGTTACGCCGAAGACCCGGGTTCGATTCCCGACATGGGTACAATGTGTGAAGCCCATTTCTGGTGTCCCCCGCCGTGATATTGCTGGAATATGTCTAAAAGCGGCGTAAAACCATACTCACTCACTAGTCTATGTTAAGGTATGGGAGTTACGATCACCTTAGCGCTAAGATCGCTTTGTACAATGGCACCCGGGTTGATAGCCTAGCGGTTACTGCGTTTTCGACCACCCAATTCCCCGCATAGACACTAAACGTGAAACCTTTCCTTTGTCTAATATCATCCCCTTGTGTTAGTGCTGAAAGCGGCGTAAAACTTTACTCATTCAACTTTACCACGATCCATATGTTTGAACCTAGGAGAAGAAAACATGCATGCTTGTGTGAAAACGGATCCTTCCCTATGCTTGTCGTAAGAAGCGACTAACGGGATCGGGTAGTCAGGCTCGCTGACTTGGTTGGTGCATGTCATCGTATCCCAATTGTGTAGATCGATGCTCAGGTTGTCAATCACTGGCTTGTCTGGTCCAAACTCGATGATTTACAGACCGCCGTCGTATAGCTGGAATATATGAGCGACGTTAAACAACAAACAAACAAACAACAACAACAACATAAATAGATCGGGCAAATCTTGTGTTGTATGATGAGCTAATCGCGTCACTTAAGACATTATGGATTTTGTCTAAGATTGGGATTTAGTAGGCGGAAACAACAGCGGCAATGTGTACTAACAATATTTTCTAAAAAAACAGGGAAATGGCAAACAATTTTCAAAGACATTTCCGCAAAACATTAAAGTTTCGTTCATATGAGATCTGTTTGAGCCAAAAAATATCAAAGGTTAAAAAAAACTAGCTTATCATTTCTGCTTAGAAAGACATTGGTTTATTGTGTAAGACGAAAGTTCTCTGTATTTATCCGCAGGCCTGCGTTGTGATCCAGTCAACTTCCCATGCTCAAATATCACCTTTCACCGTTTTTTTGTCCAATCCTACAAAAAACCCATCTCTTTGTGTCAGGAGAGGTAAATTGGCGTTCGCGTTTTGGCAAATACTGCATTTAGTTGAATCAATGATCATACTAGTCTAGGCATGTTAGATGTATCGCACTATTGAGAACGTGGCTTTTTTGTCTGAAAACTATTTTAACAATTTCCGTGACAAAAAGGTGCATGCAGCTGATGCAGGAGCGATTCGATTCCTAAGATAATTGAAAACACGCTCTTCTTGTCTTTGATCCCCACAAGAAGTGCCAGATCAGATATCATGGTGTTTGATTGGCTAATCCCAACTTTCCAAGACACAGGTAAAACATTCTCCATGAGAATTGTTGGGCTATTGAACACTAGCTTGCATCACCCTGTTAAATAATCGCGGTCATTTACAGAATGAGGCGCTTTATTAGGAGGGAGATAACTGCAGTTGGGGTTATTTATTGAGTTATTAGATGTAATTTGATGATCGTTTTAACGCCCGGCCAACACCGTTTTTTGTGGGAGGTCAGGAGAGGTTAAAGACTTCGTCTGTCAGCGCCTGGAGAGAAGACAATGCGTGTCTTGTGAAGCTACCCTGAAGTAAGACACCTGCGCGTGGCGGGTACCGAGTATTGTACAACACTTCACTCACGTAAGGCAATCTCCGGGTGGTTTGAAGGGTGCCGCTGAGAAGTGTGTCGTCTCTCGCTCCGACACCGCAATCGTTTACCTGTCGTAAATGTCTTTAAACATGCGTGATAGCGTATACAAGTACGATAGGAGAAGTGTATGGGCCATTCGCACTACCCAAAAAATGAACTGGAAGTTTTTGTTTGTGTGTTTATTTAACGCCGCACTCAGCAATATTCCAGCTCTATGGGGGTGGTCGGGTAGCCTAGTGGTTAAAGCATTCGCTCGTCACGCCGAAGACCCGGGTTCGATTCCAACATGGGTAAAATGTATGAAGCCCAATTCTGGTGTCCCCCGCCGTGATAATGCTGGAATATGTCTAAAAGTGGCGTAAAACCATACTCACTCACTCCAGCTCTATGACGGCGGTATGTAATTAATCGAATCTGGACCAGGCAATCCAGTGATTGATAGCATGAGCATCGATCCATGCAATTGGAATACGATGGCATGCATCAACCAAGTCAGCGAGCCTGACCACCCGTGTCGCCCCTTACCACAATCATGGGTTGCAGTCGACTAATTATAACCTGGATCTTCACGGGTTTGAACTGAAAGTAATGCCCTGAAGTGACCGGTTGTTACGTATATCAAATATTGAGTGAGTGAGTTGGGTTTAACGCCGCTTTTAATAGTATTCCAGTTAAATCGCGGCGTGTCAGATTAATGTGGGAGGAAAGCCCGAAGTGATGCAGGTCTTAGACGTTTACCAGTTCGATGAAACCCACGAGCACGGGTATGGTGCTGACAAACCTAGAAACATAATCGGGGCGAACCAGGATTCGAACCCACAATCATAGGTTTCTGGCGTGCCCAAGGGACGCAACTCTGCACAGCGAATGGCGGCGCTTTAGACGACTGGGCCACCCGTGCCCCCTTATCAAATATTGAACTGGTAGTAATACACTGAATTGAGTGATATTAATACCCAATATTGAACTGGTAATACCTAATACCCTGAATTCAGGGTATTACTTCCAGTTGAATATTGGGTGAGTGAGTGGGTAAATGTTGCTTTAGGCCGCATCAGCCGTATTGCAGCTATTCGCGGCTAGAACAAAATAGTTTTCTATAGATAATAACACAGAATAAAAGTGATGACAAAGATCCCTAAAACTTCACTCCATTATCACAGAAAACAATATCGGGTATTACTATCGGTCATATACTTTTCGCAATGCTAAAATACTTATTACAATACAAGATTCTACCCGATTTTAATGCCCAGTGTAGTCTGTCTTACAGACCCTGATACAAATATACCCAATACAGCCCATACAAGTCTATAATGTTTGGTAAGTCTAGATTAATGCATTCTGAAAATAAAGGTGGTCTCTGGGCTCCTTTTTAATGGTTAGTCTAGATTAATGCATTCTGAAAATAAAGGTGGTCTCTGGGCTCCTTTTTATTATATTTTTATTACGTTAATTTAACAACTGGTTTTTTCTGCAAGATATGTTCATTTCAGAGACTAGATGTTAGTCAATGCCTAATGTTGAGCCGGTAGTAAGACCTGTCTTGATCTGGTAGTACTACCTACCCAGACATTACCGGAGAAGCCATCAGACGTGTCTGTTTGTGATTGTTAACTTGAAAACATGTGTTGAGCGTATGTATGCTGTAGAGGTTGAGGGTTCCTGCAAGCGTTTAATAATTGAGAAGAGTGATATGCTGCATGGCGCGGATTGGCCCAACACGAATCAACCCAGATCCGCCCTAACAAAAATACAGATGAAGACCCCACTATTTCCGGTACACGTCTGCATTTAACATTGGCTTGAAACGATGTGTAACTGTCATCTCCTGCAGCCACACGTTGCAGTCGGTGCTGTCGTGGAAGCAGCTTCAGCAGCCAGAGGATGGGGAAGTCATCCCCCGCGTGTGCAGTACTGTCGCGCGAGAAGGGCCCGGGAGGGCGGGAGAGGCAGGTTGCAGATGCAACGACACAGTCACTCATCACACGTAATCGGGGTTCTTCTTGCTGGCATTCCGATGTCGCCTTACAATGACATGAAAACACGTTGGTTAGGTTAAACGGGAATACTAAGCGCCATAACACAATTGTGACTGTCACACTCGATGAGGCAGGCATTCCACGTCAGATGAGATATCATCAAGAACATAAGTAGCACGTGCAAATACGCGCAGTGCGCGAGCTGGTGGAATACTGGCTGGCTCTGCGCACCTGCTATGTTCATTGAGGAGACTGATGACAATGTAAAGCGCTGCACCAGCAGTTGGTGTTTTTGCTGATTGGCGTGTGCGACGAGCATTTAGTGCTCAAATCACAGTCCCATTTTTATACTAGACGGGCACAAGTTATTGCTGTCGTTTCACTAACAAGAGATCATGTTAAATGGTTACCCGATCTGACTTAGGACCGCCTCCTTGATCTAATGGTAGAGCGTCCGCCCGGATAGCGGAAGCTCCGGGGTTCGATCCCCAGCCGCGTTATACCAAAAGACGTTAAAAGATGGCACTTGTTGTTACCCTGTCTGGCGCTCGGCATTAAGGGGCTAAAACAAGGACTGGTCGGCTCGGAGTCAGTATACTGTGTCAGAGTGGGGTATTCATGTTAAACTGCGGCATGGTATCTCAGTGTGCTAGCACCATCGGCATCAGTCCGGACTAGTACAAGCAGCCACACACACACACACACACACACACACACACACATACACATGCATGCACGTCGCTATTTAAGTGCAATAATCTTGGACGCGACGTTTAACCCCATTTCACCTCACCTAACCGATCTGACTTCGTACTTTTCAACGCCTCCGTGGTCTAGTGGATAGAACGTCTGCCCGGAGAGCGGAAGGCCGGTGGTCCGATACCCGGTCGCGTCTTACGAAAGACGTGTCAAATTATGGTCCTTGTTGTTTCCCTGCCTGCATTACATTCATTATATTAATGTGTTCTCACAACAGGTAACGTGCTCATGACGTCAATACACAATAATGAGGCGGGTAAAGCAGATATTGTCATGACCATGAACGTCACTGTGTTATAGAAGTGCAATAATCGTTTACCTGGTTTTGTTTGTTTGTTGTTTAACCCCGCATTCAGCAATATTCGAGCTATATGACGACAGTCTGTAAATAAATAAGTCTCTATCAGTCTCTACAAAAAATTTTTTAAAAGTCTCTATCAGCCAATCCAGTGATTGATGTCATGAGCATCGACCCACGCAAATTTGTCGCCTCTTACGTTAAGCATGGGTCACTGAAGATCAGTTCTAACCCGGATCGTCATGGGTCGCCTGAATTGGGAAAATAGGCCGCAGCAAGGCCCTGAGGAGCGTCCAGCTCATATTAAAACATTACAAGTGAATATAGTTTTACGCCGTGTTTATCAATATTCAGCAATATGACGACTTGGACACCAAACATTGGCTTCACACATTGCATCCACCGAACCCAGGCCTTGGGTGTGACGAGCGAACGCTGTCCCAACGACCAAACATAACGTGTTATTTATTGGTAGTTTGCCACCCGATCACGTCAATAGCCCTTACGATAAGCATGGATTGCTGAAGATCAATTCTAACCCGGATCTTCACGGGTTTATTGATACTAATGATTATATTTTAATTAAATTTTATGTTTACGCATGTTAGTTACTTTTAAGATTCAGTTTGTGCCTTAAACGTTTGGAACTGGTGTTTGAATAGTTCAACGTCGGGTGATCCACAGTACTTGTTTCGTACATTATTATTGGGGAAATATGAGTTTGTTTGTTTGTTTGTTTGTTTGTTGTTTAATGCCGCACTTAGCAATATTCCAGCTATATGACGACGGTCTGTAGATAATCGAGTCTGGACCAGACAATCCAGTGATTGACATCATGGCAATAGGAGTGGTGTGGTAGCTTAGTGGTTAAAGCACTGGCTCGTCACGCCGGGTTCGAATCCCAACAAGGGTACAATATGTGAAGCCCATTTCTGGTGTCCCCCGCCCTGACATTCAAGTGGTGTAAAACTCACTATTGTGGAAATATGTATTTAATAACCTTTCAGCCTGATAACCTGTTTGGCTTGCAGTGCAGTCTTGCCTCCGCGGTCCACGTCGCTGTATAAGTGCAAAAATCTTGGACGCGACGTTAAACCCCATTTCACCTCACCACGTCACCTTGAAGTGTACTTCAGTGTATAACGAGATCACAAGACCTTATCAACAATACTTAAATACTTTAAAAAAACTTTTGAGACTTGGACAAAATAGTCTAAACATGGTTGTCGTTGTTGCGGCTCACTCAGTCCACTTGTTCGTTTAGCACGTGGTTATCGCCGATCATAATGTGTCATCAAGTATACAACCATAGAGTTGGCATTTTAAGCCCATGCCTCGATAAGATACTTCCTTAATACACCTCAGTAGCTGCAAGGACCACATGACCTCTGCAAGAGGCATCATCGCACGTGGAATCTCACCCAGCGGGAAACTTACATCAGCCGCTAGGTGGCGCCGGTGCATTACAAGGACAGGTGTCCCGAAGCAAGTGAGTATTGTTTTACGCCGCTTTTAGCAATATTCAAGCAATACAAGGGAGGGAGGGAGGGATGGGTTTCACACGTTGTACCCATTAGCGGAATCGAACTGGGTCTTCGACATGACTAGCGAACGCCTAACCACTAGACTACCCCAAAGCTCCCTGTGACATACACTATCATAAGTATCGTCTCTGAAAAAACAATTAGGTGTAAGGTTGAAGTTATAATTCTACAAGGGAACCCAAGTGACTTAAAGGAACCCTCACGTCTCTCAGGTTTCTAGAGCTGAGAAGGGTATGAGAATGGAGTGGGGTGACTGTTTTATTAAAACAACTTTGGACTTCAAGTCTTTGGACTGTAGAGAGACGAGCACGTGGATAGCCGAATGTGCCGAAATAACGTTGCATCACCTGGGCGAACTGATGCAGCGTTTGGACAGCGTAGCCATCTTTGTTCAGTATATAAAAGTAACATAATACAACTTTTTCGCAATTACAATATTGACATTTGCTTTGATATCTAAAATTTCTTTCATCTCCAGTTTTCATCACAAGTTTTTTCAGATATCCCCAGTCATAGAGTGAGTGAGTGAGTTGGAGTTAACGCCGCTTTTAACAGTATTGTCAACGTGCATGTTGACGGGGAATTAGCTCTTGGGGGAATAAAGGACAAAATCGACATCACTGTCCCGGAACGCTTTATGCACAACATGTAAACAATAAACAACAATTGCACAATGAGCGGAATACCTGCTCTGACAACACAAACACAGCAATGAGCAGACTTTCCAGCTCAGGCGTACTAGAGGTGAACGGAGCTCCAGTTCACCTCAGGGCGTTTCCTACGAGCAGCATATCCTGCTCGAGGTCGTCCCTATGCCAGCACTCGGAATACCAAGCCTGACTAACACCCTAGTAACTGTGTAATGGTAGCACATATATAGTAATGAACAACAATGGACAGACAAAGAGACAACGACGTTGCTTTGGACATATGGGCGTGATTAACAAACACAGTTCATGGGATGATCAATTAGGGCAATAAATGCCATACTATAAAAAGCAGTAGTTAAAGGGAAGTGATATGGTAGTCCAGCCTCACTGACAGTCAAAATACAATGAAATGTTGGTGAGGATTAACAACGGGGATTAGCGCCTAAAACGTAATGACAATTAAGTTATGGAGACATGGCTACAGGGTAAATTGCCCTTGAAGTCAAATGTACTGCAGACAATGGTAGTCATAAATCAGTCGCTATGACAGTATTACAGTTATATCACGGCGTGTCAGCCTAATGTGGGAGGAAAGCCCGAAGTGATGCAGGTATCAGACGTTTACCACTTCGGTAAAACCCACGAGCACGGGTATGGTGCTGACAAACCTAGAAACATAATTGGGGCTAACCGGGATTCGAACCCACGATCATAGGTTTCTGGAGAGGCCAAGGGACGCAAGTCTGCACAGCGAATCGCGGCGCCTTAGACGACTAGGCCACACACACACACACACACACACACACACACACACACACACACACACACACACCAGTCATAGAGATGCTCCAAACAAATCCCTTTCGGTAGGTGTGGTGCCAGGCCATTTGCTTTGTTGAATGATGTAGGCACATTGCAACAAATGACGAGTGGTGCAGACCCGGAGAAGGGCGTTACGCCATTTTCTGGTGCATCTATCCAAGAACGTATGTCTGACTTGTCATTCGGTCCAATTCCACCACGTGCAATGGACGTAGCCTGGTGATATACATACACAGGTGCTGCGCTCATATGACAGATTTGGAATCGCAAAACGGCGCTGTTGTTCTCATCTTGACACGTGACGCCGTGGTGCCAAACCTCCTCACGTATCACGGGTGGATTTGGGTGGGGGTTTGGTGGATAGATTGAGGTGGTTGTGTGTGCAGCCGATTACGGCCTATGAATATTGCCGATCGTATGTGAAAATGAATCAGTCTGGTACACCATGCCTTAACTCTGTCACCACACAGCCCTGTCACCACACAGCTCTGTCACCACACAGCCCTGTCACCACACAGCCCTGTCACCACACAGCTCTGTCACCACACAGCCCTGTCACCACACAGCCCTGTCACCGCACAGCTCTGTCACCACACAACCCTGTCACCACACAGCTCTGTCACCACACAGCCCTGTCACCACACAGCCCTGTCACCACACAGCTCTGTCACCACACAGCCCTGTCACCACACAGCCCTGTCACCGCACAGCTCTGTCACCACACAGCCCTGTCACCACACAGCCCTGTCACCACACAGCTCTGTCACCACACAGCTCTGTCACCACACAGCCCTGTCACCACACAGCTCTGTCACCACACAGCTCTGTCACCACACAGCTCTGTCACCACGCAGCTCTGTCACCACGCAGCTCTGTCACCACACAGCTCTGTCACCACACAGCTCTGTCACCACACAACTCTGTCACCACACAGCTCTGTCACCACACAGCCCTGTCACCACACAGCTCTGTCACCACACAGCCCTGTCACCACACAGCTCTGTCACCACACAGCCCTGTCACCACACAGCTCTGTCACCACACAGCTCTGTCACCACACAACCCTGTCACCACACAGCTCTGTCACCACACAGCTCTGTCACCACACAGCCCTGTCACCACGCAGCTCTGTCACCACACAGCTCTGTCACCACACAGCTCTGTCACCACACAGCCCTGTCACCACACAGCCCTGTCACCACACAGCTCTGTCACCACACAGCTCTGTCACCACACAGCTCTGTCACCACACAGCCCGGTCACCACACAGCTCTGTCAGCTCCGTTTACAGCCTGTGCCTGCCACAGTCCACTAGACACCTGGCCAATTGTGATCAGATTGTAGATTTTTCAAGGTAATTCTTGTTTTTAATGCAAACGTAGTTCCTTTTTTACTGGCCAGGAATCAGATTTGTTTGTTTATTATTATATGATACTGCCGTGTGTCAAGCCGAGGAGTAGGTAAGGAACTCTTGAAATGTCTGATGATTACACTCTACTGACCTGCTGACAGTTTTATTACCAAACAAGATCCTTCTAGACAGGGAAATTTCCCGAGCATTGCACTGGAGTGAGTGAGTGAATGAATATGGTTTTACGCCGCTTTTAGCAATATTCCAGCAATATCACGGCGGGGGACACCAGAAATGGGCTTCACACATTGTAGCCATGTCGGGAATCGAACCCGGATCTTCGGCGTGACGAGCGAACACTTTGACCACTAGGCTACCCGACCGCCCCGCATTGCACTGGAGTACCGGTTATATACAACCAAATGTGTTTCAATAGACTTCTATAGTAACGTTATATTTCTGTTTAAATAACAGCTATAATTCAACAGCTATTACCTGTACGTGGGTGCACAGTTTGGCTTAAGAGCAGCAATAAAATCCAAACAAAAATGACTAGCTTAGCCAGCTCCCTATCCGAGTACAGTAAGCTAAACACATCACCCCCAGTTCCGCATATATGTTACTTGCTTGAATAAACCTGTGTCACATTCAGCATAAGTCACCATGTTGAAGAAGACAGCACTAAATAGAGAACATGGTGAGTTTTAATTACGGGATGGATTTCAAAGACATAAAAGTTTTACACAAAATCAACCAATCACAGCTGCCAGATAATTCAGTCTGCACTGGAGTCAGGAAAACTGCTTGTTGAACGACTGATTCTGATTTGATGTAGTAGAAACTGCAGGGTTCGCTGCTGAAATCCAGTGTGGCTCTGGCTTGTCCGGCGGTCAAGGACATTTTACGTATAGATCGAAAAGAACAATATGCCCTCGATAATTGTTGACTTAAACACAACACGTCCAAGCTCCTCATTATCCGTGCACTTTGCACACCTGTTTTGCTGTCTGCATGGAATACGAGAGAACGAGCGCGATGAAAGACGCTCATTTTGTATCCATTCGTAAATTCGTATTGGTAAGCATGGTCTTGTGTTAGTGTCTGGTGTTAGTGTCTGGTGTTAGTGTCTGATGTTAGTGTCTGGTGTTAGTGTCTAGTGTTAGTGTTTGGTGTTAGTGTCTGGTGTTAGTGTTTGTGTTTGGTGTTGGTGTTAGTGTTTGGTGTTAGTGTCTGGTGTTAGTGTCTGGTGTTAGTGTTTGTGTTTGGTGTTGGTGTTAGTGTTTGGTGTTAGTGTCTGGTGTTAGTGTCTGGTGTTAGTGTTTGTGTTTGGTGTTGGTGTTAGTGTTTGGTGTTAGAGTCTGGTGTTAGTGTTTGGTGTTAGTGTTTGGTGTTAGTGTCTGGTGTTAGTGTTTGTGTTTGGTGTTGGTGTTAGTGTTTGGTGTTAGTGTCTGGTGTTAGTGTCTGGTGTTAGTGTCTGATGTTAGTGTCTGGTGTTAGTGTCTAGTGTTTGGTGTTAGTGTCTGGTGTTAGTGTTTGTGTTTGGTGTTGGTGTTAGTGTTTGGTGTTAGTGTCTGGTGTTAGTGTCTGGTGTTAGCGTTAGTGTTTGGTGTTAGTGTCTGGTGTTAGTGTCTGGTGTTAGAGTCTGGTGTTAGTGTTTGGTGTTAGTGTTTGGTGTTAGTGTCTGGCATTAGTGTCTGGTGTTAGTGTTTGTGTTTGGTGTTAGTGTTTGATATTGGTGTCTAATGTTAGTGTTTGGTGTTAGTGTCAGGTGTTGGTGTCTGGTGTAAGTGTCTGGCGTTAGTGTCTGATGTTAGTGTCTGGTGTTAGTGTTGGTGTTTAGTGTTCGTGTCTGGTGTCTGGTGTTTGGTGTTAGTGTCTGTGTTAGTGTTTGTGTTTGGTGTTGGTGTTTGATATTGGTGTCTGGTGTTAGTGTCTGGTGTTATTGTCTGGTGTTGGTATCTAATGTGAGTGTCTAATGTTAGTGTCTGGTGTTATTGTCTGGTTCTAGTGTCTGGTGTTGGTGTCTGGTGTCTGGTGTTATTGTCTGGTGTTGGTGTCTAATGTTAGTGTCTAATGTAATTGTCTGGTGTTAGTGTCTGCTGTTAGTGTCTGGTGTTACTGTCTGGTTCTAGTGTCTGGTGTTGGTGTCTGGTGTCTGGTGTTATTGTCTGGTGTTGGTGTCTAATGTTAGTGTCTAATGTTAGTGTCTGGTGTTAGTGTCTGGTGTTAGTGTCTGGTTCTAGTGTCTGGTGTTACTGTCTGGTGTTACTGTCTGGTTCTAGTGTCTGGTGTTGGTGTCTGGTGTCTGGTGTTATTGTCTGGTGTTGGTGTCTAATGTTAGTGTCTGGTGTTGGTGTCTGGTGTTAGTGTCTGGTGTTACTGTCTGGTTCTAGTGTCTGGTGTCTGGTGTTGGTGTCCAAAGTGTGGTTCTGGTGTCTGCTGCCAGCTGTGACATTCTGAACATACGCATAGCAGCCCTGCCCCAGTGACCAATTAATCAGCTTAATGTCTGATCAGTGGCAACAGCATTTGCCCTCAAAGTCTTAGGGGACTTCATACATTGTCAAATTAAAGGATGCGTGGCGAAGACTGGTCATAATTCAACTCCAAAACTCGGAGAAAAATGAGAGGGGGAAGAGGGCAATGTTACGGAATGGGACACCTGAAATGGGCTTGACACATTGTGCCCATGAGGGGAATTGAACCTTTAGAAATAAATGATCATGCACAGGCGAAAGGGTGGGTATGTTTCACGCAACTTTCAGCAACGTTTCACCAACATTTCAGACCATGCGGAGAATTGAATCCAGGCTTTTGGGGTGACGAGCGATCACTAGGCCACTGGGCTATTCCACTGCCAGTTGAAGAAACGAACACGGTCAAAAGTAACGAAAAACATTTTCTTGTTTGAAATAATATTTAACAGATGAACATCAGTTCCATAATGTTTTCCCCCGTCTGTAATCTCCCTCTCCCCCACCCCTTACCCACAGTCACATCGTTAGCACAATTGTTTCAGGTCCGTGTACAGATCACCAACACCCGGGCTCTGCCTTATCCCGTGTCGTCGCGTCATGTTTTTCACTCTGAACAAATACACAGACGTCAGTATAATGTCAAGTCTCCAAGATTAGCGTGATATTCCACGAGAACAAACATCATTAAATCCTGACATGCAACTGTATCTCGCAGAACGCGCCGTTATCTGCGATTAGCGTTGCAGGTGTGAGGTGCCTACCTGTTTGCTCCAACCCTCCGCTTTGTAGATTGATGATATAATACAGCATTAGCGGCAATGCGCCACTTGCACCATACATTAAGACAAGCGATGTTTTGTTCGGCTACATGATATGACACGACCCTTTGTCTTCAACACGGTGATAGGAATTCAGAAAAGGCACACCACGTCAGATTTGAAGTTTCTATTTAGTTAATTGATTGTTTCTGCAAAAACAAAACTGCAAAACTAGACGCCATCTGGACGTCTTCAGCATTGTTGGAGGTCATTGTGTTCGTCATTGTATCATCATATGTATAGATACTTGGAGCAAGCGAATGAAGCTTAACTCCGCTATGGGCAGAATTTCAGCTTCAGTTCCTCAGGAGAATAGAACCCGGTTTTACAAGCGAACATTTTTCCATCAGGTTACCCTCGAATATGTTTGTTTGTTTGTTGTTTGACGCGCACTCGGTAATATTCCAGCTATATGAAAACGGTCTGTAAATAATCAGGGCTGGACCAGACAATCCAGTGGTTGACATCATGGAAACAGGAGTGGTGTGGTAGCTTAGTGGTTAAAGCGCTGGCTCGTCACACCGGGTTCGAATCCCAACAAGGGTACGCAACATCGATCTGCGCAATTGGGATAAGATGACATACATCAACTAAGTCAGCGAGCCTGACTCCCCGATCCCGTATGACGCCTCTTACGGCAAGCATGGTTGCTGTAGACCTATTCTACCCCGGATCTTTAAGGGTGCCAATCGAATATGTAAGAGCCAGTGTACCCTAGTGGTTCATTTGTCGCGATGAAGGCCCGAGTTCGATTCCCACTTGGGTACAATGTCTAAAACACTAGTGCATCCCGTCGTGATATTGATCGAATATTGCCCAGTGCGGCGTAAAACTGTACTCACCTAGTCATCCTCATATGTAATATTCGTCTTTTAGGGTAGGGACAAGACCTAGTGGTTACAATTATGAACAACGTTCACGCCGTCGGGGTACGATGACATGCTTCAACCAAGTCATCGAGCCTAACCACCCGATACCATTAGTCGCCTCTTACGACCAGCATTGGTTGATGGGGACCAATTCTAACCCAGAATCCACACATGGCCATGGTTATATACAAAATCAACATAATCGTATAACATATAATATGATAAATAGTGTACTCACTGAATGAGTGAGTGAGTTGGGTTCAACGCGGCTTTGAACAATATTTCATTTCCTCCGAGTATCCGGGATCGGGTGGTCAGGCTCGCTGACTTGGTTGATGCATGTCAATGTATCCAAATTGCGTGGATCGATGCTCATGATGTCAATCACTGGATTATCTGGTCCAGACTCGATTATATACAGACCGATAGAATATTGCTGAGTACGGCGTTAAACAAACAAACAAACAAACAAACAAAATCCTACGGCTATCGGAATAACAGCTATCAGCGGGTGGTGGACATTTTCCAATATCGTGAAACCTACGACCCCGGAAATAGTGCTTACACGGAAGGATCATAATCATGTCGAATCTGAGATTCGAACCCACAATCATCGGTTCTTGATAAGACTAAGGGATTGTTACTTAGCGTCGGTAGAGAAGTGTACGTTGATGTATACTAATGTGTAAAAGTTAACGTAATATACGACAGAAGCTGGACAAATCCCCGTCCACAGTGAATTCGCGTTGACAACGGGTGTCGTTGTTGATTCTGTCCGGAATAATTTGGGAATAAGTCATGAAGTAATCTCGTTGTCACGAGACCCCTCGAGATTTTTTTCAGCGCATGCCCGAGACACCGGAAATGCTTATTTAATAACGTGAGGAGGGAGCTACTGTTTGTGACTGTACCGGGACTCGGCAGCTGTCGGTTTCATCAATTACTTGACGCGGCACCATTCCGACCGACTTCTTTAAAATCCATGCACACTAAGCATGGGCATTAATGGCGTACATTGTTCTCAATGAAACGTGCATCTTATGAAGAACTCCCGAACTGTTGTTGTTAATATCATGTCCTATGTTCTATCTGCAGGGAGATGTGACTGGCCCACTGGGGTGGTCCTAACGCCAACAGGGGGTGGGCATTAGAACGTCATCAACCTCACCAGAACACCCAATCTGACACATACCCATAATCTCATACCCAGTTGGCCCAGTAGGGTTTCCATACTGTAAAATGTTCGCTCTTCACCTTGAAGACTGGGGTTCAGTTCTACAGATGGCTACAATGTGTGAAGACACTCAATGGGGGACCCCGCCGCGATACGGATGCAAACCGGATGTGTAAAACAATATTCACTTAATCATAAACATTCTTTATTCGAGGATTGATGCTCAGGGGGTCAATCATTGGTTTTCCTGGTCCCTTAGGTCAGTCTTATACAGACGGTGGCGTGATCGTATCGTGAAGCGCTATGATGAAAATCCGCGTTTAAATAAACATGTGTGGGGCGAGTAATGATGACAATGTTATTGCAATTATGGATATATGACAAGGTAATCAACGATGGTGGTAGAGTTCTATTTTTTCACATTGACAGATCTGTTTTGAATATGCAGTGCGGGGTAATGCACACGACCATGTTAACACTCATGACGACGACGGAAATCACGTTCTGGTGCCGAGCTTGTCGTGGAGGGAAAAGAAACACATTCTTAGTGCACACGCCATGTTTTGTCACTTACGTCGAGAGCACGTGCTAATATTAGCCAGACAACTATTAATACACGTATTCACTAACGGTACATTTCCTAAAAACATGGCGGAACTGAGCGTATGAGTCACGTGTTGTTAGGTAAAAAGATTGGCGTGGCTTGTCATGTGACGTCATTGCTGAAAGATGGAATGCGGTTGTTTACTTAGATTTTCAGACCTAGTCTCGATTCATGACATCAAGCAGCCTGGTTCCCTGGGTAGACTACGCCAGCGCCAGCGCAGCATACCCTTGGAACTAGTCTGGTGATCAAGACGCGCGTACAACCGGAGGCTGTCTTTGAAAATGTGGCGCTCAGAAGTAGTGTTTTATTTAAATACCTTATTTAAATTGTGTTTTGACGAGCTGGACTTACCTCCCAACAGTCCCGACTTTGCTACCCAGGGCTATCATCTACAAAAAGGCCCTTTCCTCCACAAAAAGAGACCCGACGCTAGGTACAAGCGCCTACACCCTCCTCTCCTAGTCTGTCTTACAGACCCTGATACAAATATCAAATACAGCCCATGCAAGTCTATAATGTTGGGCAAGTCTAGATTACTGCAGTATCAGGGTCTGTACAAATCTGAAAATGAAGAGAGTCACTGGGCTACCTTTTATTATATTTTGATTAAGATAACTGAACATAACTGTTTTTTCTGTACGATATGTTCATTTCAGAGATTAGATGTTAGTCTACCTCCTCTCCCTACGTAGTGAAACCTGACCAAAGGTACAAGGACCCATAAACCCTATCCTCTCCACAGAGACACCCCCCCCCCCCCTCCCCACAGGCTGCGACCTGACCCTAGTAGATACAAGAACCCAGGCCCTACCCTCGCCACAGACTGAGGCCCGACCTTAGGTACAAACAGCCAGACCCTACCCTCGCCACAGAATGAGGCCCGACCCTCGGTACAAGGACCCTGGCACTACCCTCGCCACAGAATAAGGCCCGACCCTTTGTACAAGGTCCAAGGCCGTACCCTCGCCACAAAATAAGGCCCGACCCTTTGTACAAGGTCCGAGGCCCTACCCTCGCCACAGAATAAGGCCCGACCCTTTGTACAAGGTCCGAGGCACTACCCCCGCCCAAAGACTGAGGCCCGACCCTACGTACAGCCAGACCCAACCCCCGCCACAAACTAAGGCCCGACCCTTTGTACAAACAGCCAGACCCTACCCTCGCCCCAGACTGAGGCCCGACCCTCGGTACAAGCAGCCAGACCCTACCCTACCAACAGACTGACACCAGACACTAGCTAAAGCACCCACACACTCCCCTCCCCACAGACTTCATTTGCAGAAAAGGCTTCCGCGGAGAAATTGTGAAAGAGCCTGTGAACACTATACAACACTGTACATTTACGCTGTATTAAGTAGAAGAGCAGTAAATCTATTTACCTCGCCTATGAGACTTGATCTTGGTTTATGAATATAATGCCACTTACTCTGGGAATTGACAGTGCCATTAATTCACTAATTGATCTACTATTGGGTTCCCTTTGTGCAGCCGGGGCAGCTAAGGAGGCCTTGCTTTTCATGTACATTGTGGTCGGGTCATGAATTGCAAATTAATTGAGATACATGGAGAATACATGGATCATTATTTACTGTATGATCGAGCTTATAATATAGTGTTATATCCATCAGAGTTGCTTCCAGTCTTAAAATGACATTATTAAAGCTGACAGTATATTAACGTCATGTTCGATGTCATACATGACTTGAATTCTTATCCGTTTTTTATTGTTTCTTCGGCAGCAATATTTTAGACTCCGTAAAATAAAGATTTTTGTACTGCATAAAACATTTTTATGTTCTTCCAGTAAATTCTCTTTACACACGAAACCTCAGAAGCTTTCATAATGGGAATCGTTTTAAATTTGGAAACGTTTTAAGTGCAGTCGATGTGTCTCTGCAGCGATGTTACTGAAGGCGACGTTCTGTGGGGGATGGTTGATGAACGCTGCCTGCGGTCTATGAAGGTCTGGAGGCAGGTCAAATGGCTGTGTTTTACATGAAAACAACGTTTAAAATTCTAATATCGACTTTAAATACGTCATACCCGCTTTCCATGTGTAGTCATTAATTGTATGAAACGTCAATAGCTCATCCCTGGCCCGTGTGATCAAAGGAAACGCGTAATGTCCGCATTCAATAAACAAGGGGGTGGGGTGAGGATTGGTGGGGGTGGTTTGGGAGGGGGATGTGAGGGGAGAAGATGGAAGACTAGAGGGTTCCTGGCTCAGGGAATTGACGTCATCTATATAAAAAATACAACAATCCCTTTCATGTAACTCTCGGCTTTCTAATAGCGAACAGTTCCATTATTTATGTGTGGTATACGTTAGAGAGGAATATGTTAAAAGTGCAACTGGCTGGATGGGTAAATAATAATGGAATCATGGGAGCAATCAATTATGAATGAATGTTGAGGTTTCTTTAGGAAACAGATAGTTCGAGACGAGTCATCTTTCCATCTGTGTTGAGTGAGTGAATGGATGTTCATCATATTTTACCTAATCGTGGGAAGACATTGACGTTTACCTGCACAGATCAGCTTGGTCACTCCAAAGACGTATATAGATATTTGGTCCCTCCCTGCGGCCATCGGTCAAGATAAGAAGAGCTCTCGTTACTTCACAATCCTCTATTTCGTATGTTTTTTATTTCGGATTATACTCACAAATACGACAATGAGATGCCTTAAGTCTTCTGTACTGAGATACGGGTGGCCTTGAGGTCTTCATCACTGACATACGGTGGCCGTGAGGTCTTCCACACTGGCATACGGGTGGCCTTGAGGTCTTCCACACTGACATACGGGTGGCCTTGAGGTCTTCCACACTGACATACGGGTGGCCTTGAGGTCTTCCACACTGACATACGGTGGCCCTGAGGTCTTCCACACCTGCATACGGGTGGCCCTGAGGTCTTCCACACTGAGATACGGGTGGTCCTGAAGTCTTGCGTACTAGGGGGAACGGGTGGCCCAGTCGACTAAGGCGCCGCGCCGAGATACGGTGGCCCTGAGGTCTTCCGTACTGAGATTATGGGTGGTCCCGATGTCTTCAACTCTGAGATACGGGTAGCAGAGTCTTCCACCCTGAGACACGGGTAACACAGAGGTCTTTCTTCCACTCTGAGACACGGATGACTAACTTTCAAGATACGAGTGCTGAGATTCCCTAATATCATCGGTGATCCCTGCTTCCTGATTCTGATTCTGGAAAGAGGTTTGTCGCTTTCTGCATTTGTAAATTTCACTGACGCCTAGGACCTGCGAAAGCCTAACTTAAAATTGGCAGCCATATCAACAGTGACGTGTAAACCCAAATCAGCAACACACTTAAATAACTCAGTCTCTTTATCTCGAAATCTGTTGAATTCAAATCAGCATTCCCATGATGCCGTGAAAACAGAACCTCATCATCATCGACATCTGTATCTCCAACCCTGGCGCCTCACAAGCCTCGTTTTGGACATAAGATGTCCAACGGGAAATCGGAATAAATAGAACGGTCGTCCCAGCATTTCAAAAAGTTAGTGCTTCGCATAGGAAATATTAAATGCTTGTTTATATTGGACTTCTTTTAAAGCTACTCCTATGGGTTAATATTGCCCATCTAAACACCAGGGAGCTACGAAGTCACGTGACCAGCTATCAATCAAGTCATTTTTGTAAATATAAAAAGTTATTATTATTCTCAATGTGATTGCTTTCTGTGTAGGTTTCACACGAACTCTGGGACCCTGGGCGTCATGTCTAATCTCGAGACAGCCTAAAGAGGGTGTCTTGGAAATATAAGTCTATTAAATTAATACGTTGTGTGGTTCCCCGAGGTTCATTGGGCTGTGTCGTCATGTAGTCCCATACAGTGCGCATTTCACCGGTTTTAATCCATGGGCCCAGGCTTAATATCCAGAGTTGGAACTAGGATATTAATTAATTTTTTGTGTGTGGTGTGTGTGTGTGTGTGTGTGTGTGTGTGTGTGTGTGTGTGTGTGTGTGTGTGTGTGTGTGTGTGTGTGTGTGTGTGTGTGTGTGTGTGTGTGTGTGTGTGTGTGTGTTTGGCTCGTTGTGTGTACATTTGTGGCCCTCTGCGGTTGGTTGGTTAGTTGGTTGGTTGGTTGGTTGGTTTGTTGTTTAACGCCGCACTCAGCAATATTCAAGCTATATGACGGCGGTCTGTAAATAATCGAGTCTGGACCAGACAATCCAGTGATTAATATCATGAGCATCGATCCACGCAATTGGGATCGATGACAAGCATCAACCAAGTCAGCGAGCCTGACCACCCGATCCCGTTAGTCGCCTTTTACGACGAGCATAGTCGCCTTTTACGGCAAGCATGGGTTGCTGAAGACCTATTCTACCCCGGATCTTCACGGGTCTGGCCCTCTGCGGGTGACTCCTGGTGGCCATAGACCGTTGCTCGTCGTATACGGTGATCAGTTGACCGTCGTGGCTGCCATGTAGGGATATAGTTGATGGTGATAACTGCAGTTCTAATAAATATTTCTAACAGCTTCGACATGTCATCAGTCATTGGTATTCATGGTCAAGTGTCCATTATTTTCGGAGAGGACAGGTAAGGGTCAAGTCAGAGAATCAGGGAAGGGGTCGCTAGAACTATCAAACGTAATAAGGCGAAGGTGAAGCAGGTACAGAGGATATAACATTGTCGGGTCAAGTGACAGGATTCGAACCACAGACCTTCCGATCCGAGGTGGGGCGCCTTTTCTACATGACCAAAGAGGTTAAGCAAGTCAGCAAGCTGACACGGTAAGGATGTCATCTGCGGGATGACTCTACGCCCTGCTAGATAATTCCCCGTTAACAGAAGGCACTTCCCGGGCCGCATAGTAGAGTACTGAGACATATTTTGATTCAAATTTAATATGAACGTTGCTCAGCTCCATTTGGGTGCAAATATGGCGGCCATAACATTTCCGAGTCCAGTGGCAGGATTCGAACCACGGACCTTCCGATCCGAGGTCGGACGCCTTGTTAACATGACCAAAAAGGTTAACCCTGTGAGGAAGCTGACACGGCAAGGAGATCATTTGTAGGATGACTCCACGCCCTGCTACGCTCTTTACACGCACACATTCACCCCAGGGGGTCAGAAATCCCCGGGGGCAAGATGTACCCCGAGGGGTAAATTTCGTCTTATAAACATGTTTTATGTAATATACCCCAGGGGGTTAAATACCCCAGCTCGAAAGGTGGAGCCGAATTCCGTATCCCTGGCGTACCCTGGGGAAAAATACCCACTGGGGCAAAGTAGTGCATGTAAACTAGGCTTTGAGATGTTTACCATTTTGATGAACCCCAACAGCACGGGCATGGGGCTGACAAACCCAGAAACATAATCGCCTGTCGACTAGAGAATACGTAAATTATGTAACCTAAATAAGATGGAATATGAAAAACACTTCCTTTTGTACTGTCCAAATTATCAGAATGAAAGGCAGATACTTCTTCGAACACTAGACATACAAAACTGCAAAAATGATAATAAAATCTTTGCAAATATCCTTGTGAACCCCTGTCCTGAAAAAGCAAAATATGTTTCACAAATTATCTCCGACATGTTTATTAAAAGAACCTCTCTTATAGACAACATCTAGATATGACCTTATGATTATTATATGTCTTTTCAATACAGTATCTGCAGCATTAAAGTACACGCTGTCAGCCACCTCATAATATATATATATATATATAATAATAAATGTTTATACACTATGAATGAAAATAATATGCAATATATATATAATATATATATATAATGTAAATTATGTGTATCTACCTCTCATGTTTATAGTTATATTTATTCCATATGTAGCTAGTTTGTACCATGCCCTACGAGGGTGTTCTGTACAATAAAATTCTTGATTCTTAATCGGGGCTAACTGGGAGTAGAACCAACGGTCACAGGATCCTGGCGCGCCAGGGGGCGCAACTCTACACGTCGAATCGAGACGGCTCAGACGACTGCATCCCTTGCGTCCCATGTCAACGGACATCCCAAACATAAGCCCTAAGAGAAGAGTGAGTGAGTATGGTTTTACGCCGCTTTTAGCAATATTCCAGCAATATCACGGCGGGGGACACCAGAAATGGGCTTCACACATTTTACCCATGTCGGGAATCGAACACGGGTTTTCGGCGTGACGAGCGAACGCTTTAGCCACTAGGCTACCTGACCGCCCCCTAAGAGAAGAGTATATCTCCAAAATACCCTTAGATATTAAAATACATTCCCCAATAAGATTGTTCCCGTCTCATTCACGAATTCGCTGATCTCTGTGAGCCAAGAGACGGGAGGGGGTAGACTGGCGGGGGTGGGGGCGCGCGGGGGCGATGAGGTGGGGATATCGTTTCAGAACATTAGTTAAGACAACACATAAACACCGACTTCTTGTCAAATAACAGCCTCTCATTATTGCCAAAGTATGAGAAACCTGCTAATGCGCATGCCTAAAATTGTGAGGGGGCAGCATGTTCGTACAGGAAGACGCTCTCGAAGCGACAGTGATTAGGTGTAAAGATGATACTGATGGAGAAAGACCGCCAAATGTCTCATGCACACATTTCACGTGGCGCGTGCTGCGCGTGCTGCGTGTGGAATGTCTCCGCGCCAGAATAGAGTTTCCCTCGCTCCAGGATGTCCGTGCGTAAATTTGCGTGCGCATCACCCATATGCGTTTTGTTTGACTTATGCCACGAGAAAATGACTTGTGTTCCTGTGGTAAGGTTGTTTCATCTCGTTATTCTAAAACCAAACAGCGACGTCAACTGTTGCGGCAACGTTCTAGGCGACGCATTACAACACCCTCGTGTCTGACGCCGTATACAAAGACGTGTCAGTCAGTGTGTCGTTTCAGGGAGTGGGGATCGGGTGTCCATTAATTTGTATCTTCCCCATGGAGCTGAGAATGAAATTTCAACGCACACTGATTAATTGAGTAATCATGCGTTTGGGCTTTGACCTTTACGTCGTCGAGTGTTGATAACTGTTTCTTTCTAATTAAATCTTGGATGCGACATGTTAATTTTTTTGGTCCCGATGCCATAGATTGCAGCCCGCACACCCTGCTGGTGCCATAGTTGTTTTTTTGTTTGTATCTATGTTGTTTAACGCCGCACCCAGCAATATTCCAGTTATATGACGGCGATCTGTAAATAATCGAGTCAGACAATCCAGTGATTGATGTCATGAGCATCGATCCACACAATTGGGATACGATGACATGGATCAAGCACGTCAGCGAGCCTGACCACCCGATCCCGTTAGTTGCCTCTTACGACAAACCTAGTCGCCTTTTTACGGCAAGCATGGGTTGCTGAAGACCTATTCAACCCCGGATCTTCACGTGCCGGTGCCAAAGGTAGTGCTATAGATGATAGTACAGGGTTGAATCAGGATCAGTATGGCCAACCGCTGTCATTATTGGGGAAAATATCCCTGGCTCAAATATTGCTCCTCTCAATGAATGTTTTGAAAGGTTACTCGGTCAATACCTAAAATGGAGGACCATCGGCTGTCTAAAAGGTAGTCATTGTGCTCCTTTCCTTGAGAAAATATATGTATATTTTTACACAAAGACTCCATTCGCAAAGAGCTCCGTTCGATAGAGGCTTTATGTGATAATATGCCATTTTAACGCTTGATTTAACGATATCAAGGGGAGATAATTGAATGCGTTAGAGTTGGCCTCATAGATGTATCGCCCAGCACGATCCCAGCATGCCCGTGGTCTAAACGGAAGCTCCTGCCGCGCTGGTCATGCGGAACAACTTCACCTATGTCGGAAGCCATGCCGCTCAATTTGTTCTCAATAGCGCATGCAGATCTGCCCAAGGCAAGTCAGCCAGGGCGATAGCATGGACCAGAAATGTTAGAAACACGGCGTGGGGGAATTTGGTTGTTTCAGGTCATATGAGCTAGTACCCGTCATACAGCTCTGCAAGCAATGTAGCCTTCGGTCCCTGACTGGAGATTTGAAGCATACCGGAAGTAATATGGGACCATGTTGCATAGAAATAGCGATAATTAGCAGATAAATGATGTGGATTTGCGAGATCTCGCCAAATCTCGTTTCCGGTTCTTTCTGGTTGCGCGACTGTGGTATTGTTGGCCTAATGGACCCAGCGCTCTGGGGTCGACATTGTCGTGGCCAGAGTAGAAAGCGATGTAGTCTTTTTTCACCACCGATCATCCACCGTCATGTCAAGCTTGTGGAAACGTCAAGCCGAAACTCCCCTCCTAATGTATAACTCTCCCGTCAGCTCACACGCATTTGGCAATTACTAAAGCACGTTGACATCAACCGTCACTGGGAAATCTATCATCCAACAAGAAACATGAAAATGTGAAATTATTTCCCTGACAAATCGCCCAGAAGAACATAAAAACTATTTCCCCGACAAATGTGATTTCCATTGAGTGTTGTAACAGCTTGCAACATTTCACGCAAGATTTTATTGGATGACATGAGAGAAGAAGTTTGAACTGTAGAAATTAAAAGAAAAATTAAAACGCAAAAAGCTCCTTAAATTACTGCTGTGTCAGATGTGAGCATGCCACTCTGTACTTGTCGACAGAGCGCTTTGTTATTGTCAAACATACATTACCGCACAATGCCGAGAAAACCAACGTTAACTGAAAAAACCCATTTCATACACTTGGCTATCTAATTCTACATTATTTCTACAGACCTCCGTTAATTAGGTTTAGCAGTTTTTTCAACCAGTAGGACGTACTGAAACCGGCTCTGGATATATCTGTCGATCACTTAAAGGGTTTCTTCGAGGTGATGAAGTGGATGGATTTCCAGTTAATACTTGTCAGTTTGGTGAAATAACGGAAGTCGTGATCTTGCCCTGTGTGACTAGACTCGCTGATAGGCGATGGTGATGGACAATGTACTGTCTAATGGATCATTCCCTCTCCACATGGGGTAGTTGCGGTTGCGGGGTAGAATAGGTCTTCAGCAACCCATTCTTGCCGCAAAAGGCGACTCTGCTGGTGGTAACAGGCGACTAACGGGATCGGGTGATCAGGCCTGCTGACTTGGTTGATGCATGTCATTGTATTCCAGTTGCGTGGATCAATGCTCATGATGTCAATCACTGAATTGTCTGGTTCAGACTCAGTTATTTACAGACCGCCGTCATATAACTGGAATATTGCTGAGTGCGGCATTAAACAACAAACAAACAAAAGCTGCGGTTACGGTATACCCCTAGACTAACGTTTAGTCTCTGAAATGTTATATTACACAAGATCCTTCTTGACTCTAAATTAAAATAAAAAATATTCCCCTATGCTGATGTGGAATGGAGCTAGCTTGAGCTGGCTAGACTTGCTTTTGTATGCGTTCCTAGATTATTTTTTTTCATAAAAAAAATATATTCCACGGTCATGGTGCAGGACTAGGTATACCAGTTCATCCGTTCAATATCCGTTTTTCTAAGTGTTCCATTTTGGCTATGGATTGTTCCGTGTGCAGAGGAAGGGTTAGGGGTATAGATTGGTTTGTCTATTTTAAAATTATTCTATGATTTGTAGCCAGACGGAGATGTAGAAGTGTACAGTAAATCCTCCAGCGAACATAGCCACACATGTGAAACAGGTCGATCCGTATTCCCAAGTAGTGCTATGTGGACCAAATGATATTGAACGATAGAGAACAAGCATGTAAGTTTTGAAGCACAGCCTGGTAAACATGTTCAGCCTCAAACAAAAATCCCAGCCGCCCTTACCCCACTCAGTGGGGCCCCGTGCACGGACGAGGGGTGTACGGTAACCGTAGCTTGTCTGCTGTTGTGAGAAATTTGGGAGATTGGGGGTGCCGCGTCCCTGGATCTGTAGACATCAAAGAAGCACTGTTGACAAAATGGCCGTGTTGTATGGGCGATAGGTATACGGCGGTTGGGGTCAGGTCGAAACGCTAAACCTCTGCGTGTGGGAGGGAACATCTACACTACACAACAGCCAGACATCTTCATGGCATCTTTCCGGATATCTGTACATCGGTAACTATTTGACGAGCGTTGCCATTTCAGTCTAAGTGATAACACGTTTAAGAAGCTATGCAGTTGATACAAAGCCACCTTTACTCCGCCATGTTTCACGGGCCATTGGGAACACAACGACGGATAGAGCGGCGGTTTGTTCTGCTTGGCTTGCAGAGAACACACAGATACAATCATCCAAGAACTTGTTGTCACAATGTCCTTGTGGAGTTTTAGCACATATTTTTAGAAACTCGCTTAAATGTTGATACTTCTGACCTGTAAATGATTATACTGGCCGAATTTTATAACGTACGTTCCGATAATGATTTATGAATCTTTTAGTTATTGAGTGAGTGGATCCTATTTGACGCCGCTTTTTAACAGTTTTCCAGTTATATCACGGCGTGTCAGCTTTAATGTGGGAGGAAATCCCGAAGTTATGATCTCAGACGTCTACCACCTTAGTGAAACCAGAGACCATATAATAGATGGTCTCTGGTGAAACTCACGAGCATGGTAAGGACAATCCTAAAACCATCATCAGGGTGGAACTCTCTCAGTTGGACATATTATGGTTCTATTACATTAGAGAAGAGGTCTGTTTTAAAAAAAATAATGTTTTATTAATTGTTTATTACGTCAAATAATTCATCCTGTTCTGGGTCATCTGTTTATGAGCTGGTTTAAAAAGGATTAAAGTGTATAATGTGTTGGGTTTTCGAAGTGAAAAAAAACTACCCCAGGCTAGTCATCAGGGCCGGGTCGCGTCGGTGTCGATGAAGTAGCGAAGTGGGTAAAGCGTTAGCTCTTCATGACGAAGACCCGGGTTTGATTCACAAAATGGGTACTATGTGTAAAGCCTTTTTCTTGTGTCCCCGCCGAGATATTGCTGGAATATTGTTAATAGCGGCGAAAATCAAACTCAATTACTCATTTACTTCTAACAGCCACCTATAATGAGGACTGGTTTGTCAAAATGTGCGACTTATCAACTTTTGTGTTATCTGATCACGATGGGTCTTTGCTCAATGGGGGCGGTCGGGTAGCCTAATGGTTAAAGCATTCGCTCGTCACGCCGAAGACCCGGGTTCGATTCCTGACATGGGAACAATGTGTGAAGCCCATTTCTGGTTTCCCCCGCCGTGATATTGCTGGAATATTGTTAAAAGCGGCGTAAAACCATACTCACTCACTCACTTTGCTCAATGGTTTGTCAGGCACAGCCTCCATTATTTGCAGGCTGCCATGCTTGAGCTGGAATATTTCTATCTGCGGCGTAAAATAATTTGAACTGCCTCGCTCCTGGATATGTAGCTTCTGAATATTGTAACTGTGGACATGGAGACTAGCCATTTCTAACCTAGACACTCTTCGGACCCAGATCATATTTATAATAAAAATGTCACCACCACCCCCTTCCCCCGTATTTTGTCATACATAACTTTTATTCTTCTGTTCTCTACCCTTCCAACAACATGTTAACAAGCTTTCCGGTAGTTATCAGCAGGGTAGCTTGTGGTGTCCCTTTAAGAATATGGTGTCATCAATCAATCAATCAACCACTCACTCAACCACTCACTCACTCAACCAACCAACCAACCAACCAGCCAGCCAGCCAGCCAGCCAGCCAACCAACCAACCAACCACTCACTCAACCACTCACTCACTCAACCAACCAACCAACCAACCAATCAACCAGCCAGCCAGCCAACTAACCAACCAACCAACCAACCAACCAACCAACCAGCCAGCCAACCAATCAATCAATCAATCAATCAACCACTCACTGAATCAATCAATTAATCAACCAATCAATCAACCAATCAATGAGATAACAGTTATAACACGGGTACATGGTGTTATCGTGAGTGAGTGAGTATGGTTTTACGCCACTTTAAGCAAAATATTGCAGCAATATAACGGCGGGGGGCACCAGAAATGGGCTTCACACATTGTGGGGAATCAAACCCGTGCCTTCGGCGTGACTAGCGAACGCTTTAACCACTAGGCTACCTCACTGCCCACATGATGTCATTAGTCAATGAGATAACACATTAGTCAACGAAATAGTATTGCGTTACATAAATGGATGACAAACTGTCACTCATCACTGACACCATAAAATATACTTTTTATCAGCTTCAAGTGCAATAAAAAATGATAATATACATATTTGTCCGTATCTCGCCTTGTTACGCGAGATCGCACTGTCAGCTTGACACACATGTATATACTGTCGCCCGACTGTCCATGAGCGTTTTCTCTCATATTTTAAGTTAATTTACCATAAAAAACAAACTAACATGCCACAAGGGAATGCCCAGGTTTCCATGGCGATGTGTCAAGAGTCTTGAGAAGATGTAGTGGCATCATGTACAAAAATGTGAATATTCTATAAACTTCAAGAACATTATCTTGAAGTGAAATCCAAGCCTTTTGTCATTGAAAAAGCTCGGATATCTGCAAAGGATTGATAGATCACAAATGAAGAAAAAAAATCCCAATTGTGGGCAAAATGGAAAACTCGGAAACAATCAATGGCAATTTATCAGCCGATTTCAAAACCTTTCAAAGTATAGCAGTCTGAAAAAAACTGTCTGTAAAATGGATCAATTCTCGTAGACGTTAATAAATATCGAAAGTAATCTAAACTGTGGAGTGTGAGGCTGTTTCCGCCATCCCTCGATACCAATTAACCGTAAACTTGGCATCAAAGACTATCATGTGGGTCAACCCCTCGCAATAACACAACATTCTCCTGTCCCATGGACCGCAGGCTGAATGAAGCGCTGTGATTGGCTAGCGGAGAGTAGTCATGGGTAATCTGCACGTGCTAATGGCGGGGCCCTCTCTTTGTCGGACTATAAGTGATACAATCGCCCTGCGATGTTTGCCTAACTGCCTAAATCTATCTCAATCAATAGCGAGACGAAGACTTAATTTTCAATACCGCGCCGGCAAGTCGAGAGGTCTGTGTTGTCTCGGGTAAGGAGAGCCAACCAGTCGCCCAAATCTTGTTAGATTAATGATTTCTCCCTGACTTTTGACCAATCAGGCTTGAGAATTGTCATTTGTGATTAGTATTTCATCAGAAGGAGGAATTGAAAAATTAAACACTGTTTACTGACAATATACAATTTGGTTTATTTTTGCTCATGGTCTAAATTGCTAATCAAGAAGTTGTTTGGGCTGACAAACGCCATAATAAGGGGATTTTCTTGTCAGGTCAACCCCAATAATACGTGTTTGATGTTCCTAAAATATGACTTAATATGGCCAAATACCTCTCACAGGATAGAAGCGTTTAGAGAATGCCCGATTTACATGAAATGGGTTTCAAAGCTAGACTTTATGCAACCTCTTGATCCTAATATGCGGACATAGAAAAAATTACTTATAGACAACTGTCAATATTTATTAAATTACGTACGTCATAAGATCGGCTCTGTCAAAGAAGTAGACTAAGAAAGTTTATAATGTTTTTGAGATAGTTTATAGGCAGGCCATCAATCTTTGGTTCTAATTTGTGTGACGTGCTGTCGTATTAAAACCATTGCGTTGTTTGCCTCTCAGTTCTGATAGTATTCTAAATATCGCACAAACCTTCTCTTCGCAAAGGTTCTGAGGTTGAATTATTTCACTGCTTTATGAGCTTCTATGATTGATTAACATAACAGAACAGTTAGTAATAGCCGTTGGCTGGACAGGCAGTCGTCGGATCATGGCAA